>NC_088889.1:57764360-58371026 GCF_037157495.1 Lathamus discolor | reverse complement strand
TATTCCTTCTCAGGACTCGTCAGTTGCAGCAGCACATGTGCAAAGAGCAAGCTAGAACCCAAAGACATCTCTACTGGGGACATGTTCAGTGTTGCCTCTATTAATCATAGTGCAATGTTTGAAACCAACGAGCAGTCTCCCTGAGGGCAAGTCACAATGAAAGAAATCTTAAGAGACCAAGACTTCAAGCTGTTAATGGGGGTAAGGTAATCTCTATTAATACTGTATTTATGTAAACACATGGTTTGAATGGAAGAAATATTCTTGTCAATGGTCTGAAAGCTGGTTTTTAGCTGCTTAAGGCCATCTACCAGTTTTGTGATAAGCATGACACTTCACTAATGGAAACGAAAGGAAGGTCCCAAAACCCTAAAGAAGGGCTGAAGCCTAGTAAAATGCAAAAGATTATGTTGGTAACTGTACCAGCATTCAGTGATGCAGATTTCAATTCAGAAACCTGCCAAATGCCCATTGACATCTTCCCAATGGAGTCCTGTGGAAGCAGGGACCTACATGAGTGGCCTTGGGAATGGACAGATATGAGTGTCAGCAACAATAAAACACAAGAAAAGATTCAATGTGGAAAGGTACTGGGATCTGCCGTTCAGACTCCAAAAGTCACGATCTCTATTGCTGAAAGATAAAACCAGGTTTATTTTTTTTAGCAAGCAGCCTTTATTGAATATCTTCTCTTACTGCCTCACAAGAAGCAAGCAGTTTAAACAGCAGATCCCTACCATGAAGCTAGGGCATGCAGAGAAACCAAACTATGTAATAGCCAGGAGCAAAGACAACCAGCAGATTTTTAGGCCTAGTTGCTGTTGGCCATGGTCCCCTCCTGCTTTAGAAAACTGGGGAAAACCAACCCAAACCAGAATATGAATGCCAAAGAAAGCAAGCACAGAAAAGGGGAAGAAAAAAGCTTGCAGGAAGAAGGGGAAGACAAAAGAGACATGCATGATGTACAGAAACACCTCTCTGCACAAGAGCAACAGGAGTACCATTAATAAATTATATATAAAAAGAAAATCAAATACTAGCTTCTTCTGTAGCTTCATGCTTGCTACTGTGAGCTTACCGCAGAGTAAGACATGCTAAACTTGCATGACATTCTGTAGATGATTAATGTGTTAATGATGTGTTAGTGAGCAGAGAATGTACTGGAATACATCTTGTGTTCTCACAATTACATGCATTAATTTTAAGCAGTTGCCTATGGACTTATTAACTGCATGGTTCTACTTTACTATTAATACTTTACTATTAATAAACTATTAACTGCATGGTTTCTACTTTACTATTTCAATAATCGTAGTTCCACACCTTTGTAATTGATTTCCTAAGAATTTTTAGGCCAGTGTGGATCTCCAGTGCACAGAAGTGACATGCTTTGCCTCTTGGTAAAACTTAAAGAAACTGGAGTGTTTTTATTCTATCCCCAGATAGGCTGCATGAATCACAGTAGTGGGCTCAATGTGGTAATACAGAGTATGACACGCTTTTATTCCTGTAAAATAGATCTTGGTGTTTTTAAACCCAGAAGACATATTGCTACTCTTTGAGACAGCTGAAGCGGTTTTAACGTATAATACAGACGCGTCAGAAGTAACTCACAGAAGGAAGTGAAGCTAGACAGCAGGCTTCCCAGAGGTGTTCTCTGTGGGGTTACTGTCCTCCTGCTCTAGTCACCAAAAATCCTCTTAACTTCTAAAGGAGCAAAGGTTTTGATCAAAGCCTAGCACCTTCTGAAAATCCTTTGGTCTCTTCTGTGTTTCAGCAGTAGTCTGTACTAGCACAGAAATTATAGCATTATTAAAGCTACATGAGGCGGAGGTACCTATCTTACAGCAGCAGTTACAAAGACACTGGTGCTTTTATTTTTTTTAGACTAGACTTCCAAGGGATTTGTTTTCTGTCCTCCAGGAAGCAGGTTTTGTGGCATCAGAAAAACAAAGATACAAAACAGCAAGAAAGAAAATAGAGCTGGGTGATAAACATAAAGCAACTTACATACAAGGTGACAAACTTGATGATACAGACCATATCAGAAGAGAACAGACAGAAAATCAGTAAAGAGCTCACTTGAAATAGAACAGAGAGACATGATCAGCCAGAATTCAATAAAAGTACAACTGATGAAGCTCGGGAGCTGAAATTTCAGGTAAACTGCGTATACTACATCAGTGTAGCATTTATTAACCAAATCAAGTTCTGATTTGGGTACTGTGTCTGTAGACTATGAATAACTGTAAAATTTTAATATCTGAGAAACTACTTCTACACACACTTGTATGTGTGTAATACTGTAATTTCAGCATCCTCATTCTTTACTCCAAGGTACTGAATGAAATTCCTAATTATTTGGACTTGACCTCACAATTCCGGAGAGATCAGGTAAACTAGTATGAGCACTGCGACCCTGAACAGATGCACAGCAAGGGTCTAATAAACCTCCAATTTGTCTACAGTTCTCTGGAGTCAGCCAGAGGAATTCAGCATAGCGATTTCTTCTTGTAGAAAGCCAGAAGAAAAGAAGAAACAATACAAGCTGACAGCTGAATTATTTTTTTTTTCCATATTAAAGCACAAAGGAAAGTAGCCAGAGGGTAAGGGACCTGCTACTGTAGATACAAACAAACAACAAAATGCTTAGAGATCTAGAATTCAAGTCGGTGAATTTTATATTCCCATGAAAATTAATTGAAACCTGAATACCATCAGCTACAAAAAGATTACAGATATATAGAGATCATGTCACTAATTCTGATTGTGAAATCTGATCCTTCAGAAGAGTTAAGCATCTAGGGAGTCCTGTTAGTGTGAGTCTCCTCATGTTTAAAGTGTATGAACTTGGCCATAAGCTGCAGCATGCAGTGGCTCAGCATTACCTATACTGAACACCTGACATACTCAAGCACCTTCCTGAGTTGGGGGGGGTCCTAGATAGTGAATCTAATTTGCATTTTATTTCTTTATCAGAATAGGAGAGATGCATTGTGAGCCAGCTGCTCTAAAATCAGCACCAGCCCACAGAAGCTGATGCACATCCATATTCATACCACACGGATTATCCTTTCTGTGGTCAGAAATATGACGTAGACATTCTGCCTGAGGATAATATTAAAGAAGCTGTCACCATAGAGACTAAATAATGTATTTTATTCCTCTGATTGTATCTTTAATTGTTTAAAACACAAGAACCTAGAATTACAAGTCACATAATTAGATTTAAGGCACACAATGTATACAAATATCTATAAAATCAGTGTACAAAGTGGGCTGCATATGATTGCATTAAGTAGAAAACAAATATACAGGTCATAAAAATGGAGTCGCAAAGATGAGGATACTATTAAAGTGCTAACAAGAAAAATTATACTCATAGTTCATTACATGCATTAAAACAGCCTCATATTTTATTCCTGTGACTGCCAAGAAACAACAAACGTCATAGAACAAAAGTTAAATCAATACTTTGTCCTGCATGGACATCCACCATGTGGGTTTGTTGCACCATGTCTTCTGAGGTCGCTGTGACAGAATAGAAGCCAGGAGAAACTTCAATTAGGATGTCTTCAGAACCTTGTCTGGCCTTTGAAGGCAGGGAGGAAATAAGTTTCATTACTGTTTAGTCATGTAAGGTTTCCTACAAAAATACATATTTTTATTTTAGGTAAAAAAAAATTACATTTCAGCTGCTATGTAAATATACTAAGATTTTTCAGAATATACAGGCAGCATGGACAGAACTGTAAAATGTTTTTGTCAATACAGGAATTGGCAAGTACCATGCTCTAATGTTTCAGCCAGTAGAAATAAACATGCTGTAATCTCTGCCCACAAAACTGACAGTTGCCAACCTAAATGGTTTTGTACATAAACCTGGAACATAATCCCTACAAGGGTGCTCCCACTAATGTGTACAGTGGTACGGACTCTGTGTTTCTCATCTTTTGTGGCTTAGAAGTTCCTGAAATTGGTTTGGTGGGGTGTTAGGCTTTGAAAAATAAAGTTTTCCTCTCCTTGAGGAACAGGAGTCTTTAGAGGGACTGTGTGAGGGCCAACCGTAACCGGCTAAGCAATTGCTGTGTGCCTTTCCTCAGCATAGGGAATTTGTCAGGAGCGCAAATGAGGTGAGACTGGAGAACTGTTGGATTATTTCTGCTGATGCAATTCACAAGAGCCTAAAGATTAATCGTGGTGTTTGACATTCTGCACCAGCCCAAGGTGTAAAGTAGTCTTAACTGGTTACGTGCCAGAATGCCACAATCTGGTTTATAATCAATTGTGAGAGTCTCTGTATGCCCATTTTACCTCCCATCTTACTGCCCAGCTATAGGATTGTGAGTCCACCACTGGCTAATATTCTGTGCCATCGCAAAGTTCCCTCACCTGATCACAAATTTTAACCAGCTTGATGCAAACTAATAAAAACTATAGCTCAATTTAAAAACAAAGTATTGTATGAACTTACATGTTGCTGGCAAGTTTGAGCTTGACTGGATGGTACAGAGGCTTCAGCCCTCTGCAAAGAAAAAGGTACTGTTTTCTAATGATAAAACATAAAAGGCAAATTCAACCCCTGACAGAGGGGATGCTTCATGTCCATGAAATTTTCCTCTCCACAAAAGGACTGATTTGACACTGACTGATGCCACCAAAACTTATTCTGCCCTCCCCCCCCCACCCCACCCCCCCCCCCCCGAAGTTTCAGATCAGTCCAAGTTTTCACATGCCCCTAATGTCAAACCACATACAGTAGTGTAAACAAATGTCAAATGTATTAGATGGATAACAATTGTCCCATGGCAAGGGAAGGAATAACCTTTAATCAAAACCCAAAACACCTACTTACCTTTTCTTCAGAGGACTCCAGTTCTTTTTTCCCTGCTTGCCTGGCATGGTATCTACAGATGTGTTTGCTTTCATGCTCTTTGCGTGTACAGGTTGTCATAGAGCTATAATACTTCTGGACAACAGAAACAGAAAATAAGTGGAGAAGCATCAAAGCCATGCTCACAACTACTGCAGATTTACAAATGAAAATGGAACTGCATAGCTACTGACTTTATGTATTAATTGGATGGTTTGTCCTTGTGTGAGGATGAAAATAATGTCTGGATGTCCGCAGGACATCTGCCTTCTGGTACAAAACTGTCAGCTCTGATTTTGGATGCCTGTCTCCCAACACAATGTATGGGGACTCTCTGAAACCTCAGAACTGAATAAAATAGAAATAAAATATCAGAAGGAATGTTCAGAAACATCTACCTGATCAGGCTCTTCAAGAAAAGTTCTGGTGGAAGAAGGCACAGTTTATGGGTCTTATGTATATGCAAGCTAGGTGCCTTGCATAGGTGCCTAGTCTCTGAAGACTGGTTCTGCAGGGCACATGCAGGAGCAGTACTCTAGAAGAAACCCAAGTTGATACTGAAACAATGCATTGGTAAAAAAGCTAAAGTGTCTTCAACGTGTACCATACCAGTAGCATAGTGGTTTTGTGAGTTGTATTTAAGTCCACAGCAGCCCTTTTCTGTCTCCACAGTAAAGGTACTTGAATCTTACCTACTGCAAATTAAGTCATCGAATCATAGAATAGTTAGGGTTGGAAAGGACCTTAAGATCATCTAGTTCCAACCCCCCTGCCATGGGCAGGGACACCTCACACTAAACTATGTCACTCAGGGCTCTGTACAACCTGGCCTTGAACACTGCCAGGGATGGAGCATTCACAGCTTCCCTGGGCAACCCATTCCAGTGCCTCACTGGAATGAGGCACAAGAAATATCTAAGTACAGCTCTGCTGCCATCTATTGTCACCAGAAATCTCCTCACAGGGTTACTTTTTTGATCACAGGGACCAAAAATTTCCAAAGTATCTATTTTATTTCACTTATATTTTCATTGTCTCTGACTGTCAATACTAAATTTAACAAAAATAAGGCAAATAGCAATTGTTATTTCCAAATGCACTCTTTGATGTCATGCATACACCAACAGATGTGGTTGCTTGTATTGTGGTTTACTGTGGAGCTGTGTCCCAAAACATGTCAATACTCTGACCTATTGCATAATGCTTCACAGAGCATTTCTATATCACAGGAAGTGAGCTGGATTCTTTTACATGATGTCACAGAGCAAAGAAATAAATTCAAACTTTTGGTAAGAAGCATGGGTAAAATTTGGTCCCTTACTAACTCTTAGCAACTCATCTTAAATCACAAATTTAATAATTTGTATTTAAGTGCTTAAATGGCTATATTCAGCTATGGGTTTTTATTTGCACTTTGTAAACTTTACCCATGAACTTGTGGATCTGAGAATTCCTTTCTCCTCCCCCCTTTATAGCTTTTCTTTTTACAGAAGATGACTGAAGCAATATTGTCTTGGCTGATGCATAGATGCAAAAGTCATCCACTGCTTGTTCAGCTCTCATACTTCTAAAAGGACATAAGTCTCTATACACTTATATTTTTGTTTCATTTTGTGTGAAACTATTCTGCCCCAATTGTTTTAGGATTAGCTGGTTACTGTGTATGTAGTGCTTCAAAATTATAAAGGAGTTGCTTAAGAGCTAATCGTCTCTGTGTTTAATTGAAGGCTTAGCCTCTGTTATTAACTCTGCAGACAATGAGATCTCTGCTGCATTATGATAGCGGATCCCGAAGAGCATAGGCAATGATGATAAGAGTCTTCAGAGGCTTTAATGCAGTAGCTGGGCTGCAGGGCGGCATTCGCAACAACGAGCTGGCAGAGACAGGCTCCCAGTCCGTCTGCCCAGAAGAGTTATGACATCCGGCAGGCAGAACCAACATGAAAGCAGTGGAGCTGTGCATTTGCATGCCATACCTCTCTTGTTTCTTACTGTGGTAAGTTTCTACTTACTACAAAGAAACAGCGCTGCTCAGAAGGGAGCCTGCACTCATTATCCAATAGCAACATCCCAGCCTGAGTTTGCTTAACCAACATGGGGGAGGTTAAAGTTAAGTTTAGAGCAAATGTGTGACATGAAGCAATGTCTTTGCTCAGGATTCAAACCCTCGCTTACTTCTGCCACTCAGACTGCACTGACTCTATTAGCCAGCATGAAGGGTTTGCATTGGTGTGATGAAAGCAAAGGGTTACCCTGTGGTTATGCCACTCCACAGCACAGGTGCAGAGGTCCCTGGCAGCACTGGAAACAACTCTGCACACTGTGACACAGCCCTGCAATGGCTGACACAATGTAACCTGTGATGCCTTTTTAACCATATTGCCTTTCCACCAGGAAGGAGGAACCCTCTGCTACAACTGACCAGCCTACTGGTACTATGGCAAATGGTGACTGTGGTGTTTTATTAACTAAGGTGGTACCACTCAGTCAGGATAACCCTGCTGAAACCTACCATGTCACCTACCCCATGAAGGCAAAGGCCCCACATTTCATCATTGTCACAGGCTCACTGGCTAAGCTCTTGCCATGCAGTGAGCAAAACTGAAATCTCATTTTGGCAGTTTTAGCAGGAGTAATAAAAACAGGCATCTGCCTGGCACAGCATAAGCATCCCCTTTGCATGGGTCTTGGGGTAAAAACTCACCTCACATTCCTTTGAGGCTTGATTCATCAAGTTCACAATTGAAGCAAAAGCTGCATTGAGACGTTCTGAATCTTCTTCCTGCAATTAAAGTAATCTTTAGTAACTCATAATGTGATGTTCAAAGCTCAGTGGTAGAAAGTGTCAGGTGTCCAGAAGGTTCCTTGACTGTGTGGAAGACAGCTTCCTCCTGCAAGTAATAGAGGAGCCGACAAGCAGAGGTGCCATGCTTGACCTCGTGTTCACCAACAGGGAAAGGCTCATTGGAAATGTGACGCTCCAGGGCAGCCTTGGTTGTAGCGATCATGAGATGGTCAAGATCGAGATCCTCAGGGCAGTGAGAAGAGTGTGCAGCAAGCTCACTGCCCTGGACTTCAAAAGAGCAGACTTTGGCCTCTTCAGGAACCTGCTCAGTAAGGTTCCATGGGATATAGCCCTGGAGGGCAGGAGGGCCCAAAACTCTTGGTTGATATTCAAGGATCACCTGCTGCAAGATGAGGAGTGTTGCATCCCAACTAGAAGGAAGTGCAGCAGGAGGGCCAGGAGACCTCCTTGGATGGGTAAGGAGCTGCTGAGGAAAATTCAAAGGAAAAAAGAGGCTTATAAAAGGTGGAAGCAAGGACAGGTGGCCTGGGAAGAATACAGGGATGTTGTCCGGGAGGCTAGGGACCAGGTTAGGAAAGCTAAGGCCAGGTTAGAATTAAACTTGGCTAGGGATGTGAAAGATAACAGGAAGGGATTCTACAATTACATTGCAAATTAAAGACAGACTAGGGACAATGTGGGCCCTCTCTGGAAGCTATCAGGAGAACTGGCTACCCTGGATTTGGAGAAGGCTGAGGTTCTGAATGACTTCCTTGCCTCAGTCTTTACTGGCAAATGCTCTGACCGCACCACCCAAGCCTTGGAAGGCAGATGCAGGGACTGTGAGAATGAGGACCTTGGTCCCACTGTAGGAGAGGATCTGGTCTGAGACCATCTTAAGAACCTGAACATGCACAAGTCCATGGGACCTGATGAAATCCATCTGCGGGTCCTGAAGGAGCTGGCAAATGAAGTTGCTAAGCCACTGGCCATTGTATTTGAAAAATCCTGGCAGTCAGGTGAAGTTCCCAATGACTGGAAAAAGGGAAATATAACCCCCATTTTCAAGAAGGGGAAAATGGATGACCCAGGGAATTACAGACCAGTCAGTCTCACCTCTGTGCCTGCCAAAATCTTGGAGCACATTCTCCTGGAAGGCATGCTAAGGCACATGAAAAACAACAAGGTGCTTGGTGACAGCCAGCATGGCTTCACTAAGGGGAAATCCTGCCTGACCAATTTGGTGGCCTTCTATGAGGGGGCTATGGAACTGGTGAAAAGGGGTAGGGCAGTTGATGTCCACTACCTGGACTTGTGCAATGCGTTCGACACTGTCCCACACGACATCCTTGTCTCTATATTGGAGAGATATCAATTTGATGGATGGACCACTCGGTGGATAAAGAACTGGCTGGACGGCCGCACACAAAGAGTTGTGGTCAATGGCTCAATGTCTGTCTGGAGACCAGTAACAAGTGGTGTCCCTCAGGGATCGGTGTTGGGACCGGTCTTGGTTAACATCTTCGCCACTGACATGGACAATGGGATTGAGTGCGCCCTCAGCAAGTTTGCCGATGACACCAAGCTGTGTGGTTTGGTTGATACGCTGGAGGGAAGGGATGCCATCCAGGGGGACCTTGAAATGCTTGTGAGGTGGGCTGATGCCAAGCTTATGAAGTTTAACCATGCCAAGTGCAAGGTCCTACACCTGGGTCGGAGCAATCCCAGGCACAGCTACAGGTTGGGCAGAGAAGAGATTCAGAGCAGCCCTGCGGAGAAGGACTTGGGGGTGCTGGTCAATGAGAAAATGAACACGAGCTGTCAGCGTGCACTTGCAGCCCAGAAAGCCAACCGTACCCTGGGCTGCATCAAAAGGAGTGTGACCAGCAGGTCGAAGGAGGTGATCCTGCCCCTCTACTCTGCTCTTGTGAGACCTCACCTGGAGTATTGTGTGCAGTTCTGGTGTCCTCAACATAAAAAGGACATGGGACTGTTGGAACAAGTCCAGAGGAGGGCCACGAGGATGATCAGGGGACTGGAGCACCTCCCGTATGAAGACAGGCTGAGGAAGTTGGGGCTGTTCAGCCTGGAGAAGAGAAGGCTGCGTGGGGACCTCATAGCAGCCTTCCAGTACCTGAAGGCGGGGCTATAAGGATGCTGGGGGGCGGTACTATTTGTTAGGGACTGTAGTGACAGGACAAGGGGTAATGGGTTAAAACTTAAACAGGGGAAGTTTAGACTGGATATAAGGAAAAAATTCTTTACTGTGAGGGTGGTGAGGCACTGGAATGGGTTGCCCAGGGAAGTTGTGAATGCTCCATCCCTGGTAGTGTTCAAGGCCAGGTTGGACAGAGCCTTGGGTGACATGGTTTAGTGTGAGGTGTCCCTGCCCATGGCAGGGGGGTTGGAACTGGATGATCTTGAGGTCCTTTCCAACCCTAACTGTTCTGTGATTCTATGGCTCTATGACTAAACAGCAAAACACTCACTATTCCTGGAGGCTGCTTTGGGGGGAGAAAGAGCCCTGTGTGGCCACCACTGTGGTGCTTGGCTTTACGGCAGCGTGCACCAGGCAGCGCCGAGGCACTTGCTGCACCCAAGCGGTGACCGGATGGAGCAGTGTCCGGCTAAGCGCGGTGAGCGCCCGCTGGCTCTGACTAAATAAAGCGCAGGGGGAAGTAACCCAGCGTGAATCCGTCCTGCGGATTTCCGAACGCCTCCAGCTCGCCGCAGCACCCGCGTGGCTCAGTCCCACGCACAGCTATATGCATGTGTATGTACATGCACACATATGCACCCCCCTGCCACCCCTCAGGCCGCAGCTGCTCGGCTCTTCTTGCTTGTGTTGCAGCATTTCTGCCGCCGCGCCGCCCGCAGCACTGACCGGGTCCGGGTCCGGGTCCGGGTCCGGGTGCCGTCCCGCCGCCCGTCGCCGCAGCCGCGCCCGCTCCAGCACGGCGCGCGCCAGCCCCGCCGTCCGCCCCGCGGCCGCCCCCTCCATCCCGCGGCCGCGCGCCGGCCGTCACAACGCGCACGCGCCACCTTTCTGTCCTGTCCGGTCCCGTCCCGCCCAGCCATCCTCAAGCTGCCGCTAGGGGGCGCCACAGCCCCGCCGGTGGCAGCGGGGCAGGTCCCGCGGGGTCCCGGTCCCCCCAGCGGCTGGGGGGGGGGCCTCCCACAGTGTTCCCTTAACGCCGCCGTGCCGGGGGGGCGGCCCGCGGCCTGCCCTGAGGCAAACCGACTGCCCCGGGCAGGCTCCCCTGAGCTTCCTTCTTCAGCGGCGCTGCTCTGATGGCGCCGGGCCCGTGAGGAGCCGCTCCGCCGCTGTTTCTGCCCGGTCGCTACGGGAAGAGCCGGGAGAAGCTGGAAGGAGCCGAGCCGTGGCTGAGCGGGCCGCTGCTGGTGTGGCCGGGGAGCTTCACCCCGTGATCTCTGTAGTAGAAAGCGGTGCACCCTGGGTTTTTGCATTTTTCTTTAAACTTCTGAGGTAAAAACTACAGCATGCAGGGATGGTTGGCTCAGTGAAACAGGTATTGGTAGAGGGCAGAGCGTCTGCAAGCTACGGCTGCCCCTGCCCTTCATAAGAAAGCCATTTCCCGTGGCTGGTAACCAGCACGATGTGCTTTGCCCTACTGCAGGCCAGGTTTGCCCCACAAGCCTGTGCGCTCCCTGGAAGCTGCCTCTGGGCCCGGGGGGTGTTTCCAGCTCGGCAGCACGTGTGTGCGAGGTCAGCCCCACAATCACGGCTCAGAGCCACCGAACAGGCTCCGAAACCAGCAGCGGCTGTGTGTGAGTGGGTGCTGCTCTGTTGCTCATCTCACTTGTGCAGCGGTGATGGTAAGAAGGGCAAAATAAGCGCAGAAGCTTTCTTTACATGCAGTATGGCCAAGGTTAACAAGTAGGCCCTGATTCTTTAAATCCTTCATTGTTAGTGGGGCTTTGCCTGATGTAATCTGTTTGTGAGCAAGAAAAATAATCCTCTTCTAGTTTACATTTTGTTATCACCTTCCAGTTGCTTAGCCAGAGCAGTAGCCAGCTCCTGTAATAAACAAGCCCTTCTTAGGCTGCTTGTTCATGAAAACAACATTGAAGGCCCTAATTCAGTGTTCAAATACAACTTTGCTTTATGTTGATTCTTTTGTACTCTGAGGAATATGCAGGCAGTTGCCTGAGGTCTGGGGGCCTGAATGCAACATAAATGGGAGAAAAAAGAATTGATAAAAGCTATGTTAACATGTTAGCATGTTTGAAATGCTTGCTTGATGTGCTGGAGGAGCAGCCAAAATAGACTGCTTCCAGCTTAATTGGGAATGGAGCATCTTTCCTTGAACATCATTCCTCATTATCATTGCTGTCCTGGAAAGGCAGATGGTTTGCTGTCTTCCTGCACTTGTGAAATGTACTTGGGAAAGCCCTCCTATGTTGTTTTCCTAACGGGAAAGAAAAATTGTATTCATTTTATATTCCTTCCTGGTACTTGCAGCAGTAGTTTGTTGTTCAGGAGGTAAGTCATTCCTCATGTGTTGTAATGTAAACTCCCACCATTTTTTGATGTTCAGTGGCACAGTTCTCTGTTTGCAGCTGAGTAAATACATCTGTCCAGA
The DNA here is from genome assembly GCF_037157495.1 of Lathamus discolor. NCBI lineage: Eukaryota > Metazoa > Chordata > Aves > Psittaciformes > Psittacidae > Lathamus > Lathamus discolor. The sequence goes on along the minus strand of NC_088889.1, from coordinate 58,358,764 downwards.
GAAGGCTGACAGCTGAAATAGTTTTTGCTTTGAGACATGCATTCACATCAGAATCCAGAGTTACCCTTGTTTCCTGTGTGTTCAATCTTCTGATTTCTTTGATGAGGTTTCCTTGTCATGTGGGACAATGGATCAGAGTATCTCAAGACTGTATCTTTTATTTTGTTAATGAGGCGGCAAAAGCAAAGAATAGTTTATCCTGAGTACTTGGCTCTGGGTTTGGAGAAATATCCTTCTGTAGGGAAGCTCATAAGCATTTGCTTAATGCTGAGCACCATTCAGTTTCCATTTCATCAGTTGGAAGAAAGTTAGCATGTGTGTAAAGTACCAAAAATGTTAATGCTGAAATTTGGATTTCCAGTTGCAGAATGTCTGTGTCGCTCATCTGTTTACGTTTCTTCTGTTCCTATTATCATTTGGTTACTATATGGTGAAGTGACTTGTCTGATAAATGCTTACGTAATACTTCAAGACATAGGCTCAGGGTTTGTATTTTGAAGTACTGATGTTCTGCTAACAGCTGTTACCCTGCCTCCTCTGTGTGGTTTTGATATCAGGCATCTTGTGTTATTTTATCACCCATTAGGCTGGCAGAAGCATGGGGACAGGCGGGCTGAGGCCTGTGTGAGGTAGGTAGGTAGGTAGGTAGGTAGGTAAGTAGGTAGGTAGGTAGGTACGCTTATCGCCTGTGCCGCGCAGAGCCCTCCTACCCGCTCTGGTACGGGCGCTGCGCCGTGCGGACCTCAGGCTGCGCTTCCCAGGCGGCAGCGCCCTGCAGAGCTGCTGTCGGGAGCTAGTCCTGGTAAGGCAAGGGATTTGAACAAGGCACTGGGAATGGAGACCAGAGACAATCCGTTGCCACCCTCTCCCCCCACCTCTTTCTCCACAGGTACTGCTCCTGTTCTTCGCGTCCCGCCGCCCCGGGGGCTCGCCTATCCCCGGCGCCCTGATTGAAACCATCTGCTCTGCGCTCGGGCGCAGGAAGCGCGCCGTTCGCTCTCCTCCTTCCTTCCTTTCTTTCTTCTTTCCCTGCAAGCGGCTCCGCGCGGAAAGCAGCCCAGCACTTGTCGGTTTTAAATAAAAAATAAGCTCCTCTGGAGTAGAAGGAGGAGGAAGATTGTAAGACGGGGGGCTCAGTTCTCCTCTCCTCTGCACATCGCATCTCCCCGCAGACCGGCTGGTCCTGCCTGGCACCTCTGGCTGATCCCCCTCCTCCCGCCTGGCCAGGACCCGGGTTTGGGGCCGGAGGGAGGCGGTGCCCACCCTTCTGCGGTGCTGGAGCCGAGCACAGCCGAGGGGAGCGGCGGCTCTGCCGCTCTGGTCTGCCCGGCAGCGGCGGGGCTGCAGCCTTGGTCTGGCGGCGCTGCGGGAGCAGGTTTCTTTGTTGGCTGCCGGGTGACTGGTTCCCATTAATCTCCCGCACTGGCCGTGGCCGTCTCCACTTCCTGCCTTTGCATACTTCTCTCTCCCTCGATCTCAGTCCCTTCCCTCCCCTTTCCCTCCCCCCTTTCTTTCTTTCCCTCTTCCCAGCTTCTCCAAAAAGCTACAACAGCCCGGGCTGCAGGACCGGGGTTTCAGGCGGCCGGCGGAAGGGTGCGCATCCCCGCGCGCCTCGGTAAGGGCCGGGGAGCCGAGCTGCCGGGTCGGTGGTCGCCTCTGGGGAACTGGGCAGGGGAGTGGGGCTAGGGGGAGAAACGTAATTGATCGTGCTCCGGCTCGCCGTCCCTGCGCCCCGAGAGCAGCCCGCCTCCCGGGAGCGGGGCCGGCCGGGGATGAGCAGCGGCCGGCGGCGGGGATTCTCCGGGGCGCGGAGCCTCCACGGCAATGGAGCCGCCGGCAACAGGACAGGACCCGTGACCCTTGCGGGTGTGCTCTGTCTTACTCTGATCTGCCGTGGGGGGGGGGAGCGCAGAAGGCGTGGGGTCCTTGCGCACGGGAGGAGAGTCTGTGCTCCTGCGGTGGTGCTACCCGTGCCACCGCCGAGCCCGGCGGGAAATTTCTTCTCTTGTGTGGGGCGGGGGCAGAGGCACGGCGGAGGCCGGGAGACCACCTCGGCGGGACCGGGTTGACTGTACCCGGGCTGGGCAGCCAGCCGGCCGAGTGCCGGTCTCTGATCTGGAGAGGGACGCGGAGCTGTAGCACTGCTCTCCCCCTCCGATGCCCACTCGCATCATCTGTCCAGTAGGCTGTAATGTTCGCATGCGTGTTGAAAAGAGTAGAGGAGCCACCTGGACTCCGGCGGAAACCTTTAGGATCCCAAGACAGATTTAGCTGAAGAGCTAAGGGAGCTGCTTCAGCAGTTCACTTGGTGGGAAAATCAGATGTACTGCTCTTGGCTTGGTACCAAGCATTTGCTTTACTAAGGAGCAGCAGGTCACCACAATCAAAGAGCAGCAGCTACATATGTGAGAGCCTTCCTATATTTGGTTCAGTTTTATCACTCAAATGTACTTTGAATTTTAGTAGAAAAGGTAAATTAAGCTAGATGCATAGTATTATTGCATGGAGTATATCAATAGTAGTGTTTTCTACACCCTTGTTTTACTGTAACACTGGCTTCGGGGAATAGGTTTTCTTTCAATTTTATTCCGACTGAGTAATCAGTCTTTTAACTTCAGCCAGATACTGAATAATCCTGTAAAAACTACCTACAGTGACCCAAACTTGTGAAAGATAAAGGATGAAACTGTTAGTTACAGATTTCTGATGATGCAGAGTAGGCTGAATTGTAATGAGGTTGATTTGTCTTCAAGACTTAATAATGTTTGTTTATACATGATGAATATATAGTCACTAGATGAAGATATTCCATATAGTAGAAGGGTGAGTTAACAGAGCAGAAGTGGGAGTATCTTGCTTTTAATATGAGGTTTGAGAAAATCACATATGTTTTGGGAACATCAGAATTTAACTTTCATTTTGATGATTGAGTTCTGCAGGTGATGGTGGAAATCTGTTACCAGGTTAATGAGCAAGAGTAAGATACATGGCTTTGACTGTTGCTTTAAGATTAGCTATTTAAAGGAAAACTTCAACACATTTAAGCAATTATTACTTTATCAAGTTAGCTAAGAATATTGTCAAACACCATTAAAGCAAGCTACACTGTTAAGAGTGGCTACACTGGCAGGGAACTGCCATCTTGCTTTTGGGATGGAAAGAGTTTTCTTTTAGAGTATGGGGGAGTGAGGAGCAGGGCTCCTTGGGAAGGGGTGATGGCGTGGGTGGTACTGGGCCTCACTGGGGCATGGAAATTGTCCTGGTCCTTAAAGTATATAGCATGTGTTCTCTCTTGTGCAGAAATGAGAGTGTCCTGCCTGGCCTGGCTTTCTTCTGCTTCGTTCAGGGTGCCAAACTCCCCCAGCCAGCTTGCAGACTGCAGTTGCCCTTCCTGGCACTGGGAAGGAGAGGTGTCTTCTGTCCTCTCCTACCCCTACAGTGTGTTTGTGCTGTGGCTGCCAGGATTAGCTCATAGGAGTTCAGGACCGAACATTGCCACTTCCCTTCAAGCAAGTGACTTTTAACATATACTGTAGCTCTTTAAGGAGCTTGTGACCCCTTGTTATTGGTGACCCTGTAAACCATTGTGTAATCTGTTGACTGTAACGTACCATGCCAATTTATTTTTGGTTGGGAAGTCTTGCCAAGGACTTGATGGAATAGCATGATTTTATCCACTTTATTGTTTTCATTGTGTTTCATAAACATCTAAGACCCTCTGGGAAGAATCACTGGGGCGGCTGGGCCTCATTTTTTTAATTGCTGGTTAAGCAAATGTTGCCAGTTTAAAAAAAATGTAGTGGTATGCAGGATCTCAGAATGCCTGGAACTGCTAAGCACTCATGTTTAGGAAGCAGGACTATTTTTAGTGTAGGGGCATTTAAAGAAATGATACTAGCTCCTTGTGAAGAGGTCGCTGTGAAGTGTGCTGAAGAGCCTGCTTTTAACTGGAGAGCAAAACCAAGTTTCCCACAGCTGAGTAAAGCTAAAGAATGAGATTTGTACCTTTCCCACTTAACAAGAGGGAGAGGATGGACTTTTTGTTAGTTTACGGTAGTGGGAGTCAGGAGGCCCAAGTTCTTATGATACAAAAAAAAATCACGGTCTTTGACTTGGTGAGATGCTTGTCTTTCTGATTGCCTCCAATGAGTGTCTGCAATGGACACACAGGACTGAAAGGCATTTAACACTTTCTGAGAAGGGCTGGGAAGAATGGCTGGGAACTGGCTGCTGAGAATGCAGTGTATCTCCTGGGATTTGTGGTTGATGGAGGTCAAAACTCTCTCGGATGGAACCCTGGCTGCCACCCTTATCTATAGCTAAAAGAACTGTGGTAAAACTAAAACTAAAAAAAAAAAAAAAAAAAAAAAAAAAAAAAAATCCTGTGTGAAAGAAAAGAACTCAAGGTGATTTGAGATCCTAAATGAATTCTGAATATACGACTGAGGTTCCTAAATAAATTACTGCAGGTTCAGAGAAGACTTTCCTCAAATCATCTCCCCAGGAAAAGAGAAGTACTCACTTCTGATGGCTTAAGAGAAAGTGGTTTAGATCAAAGTTACCGCTGTGTACTTGATCCTTTTTATCATCTATGGGATCTTGAGTAATCTAGATATGGTTAATGTAGCCCAGTCTCTTGCAGGGCAGAAGACCAACATCTGGACTGATCAGACTTTCAAAATGTACCAAATGATAGCTGAGTCAAGTTAAGTTTAGGTCCAAACTTCATTGATGTCTTGTTTAAAATAAGTTCCGTTTATATTACAGTTCTTTTCCCTCCCAATGCTGAGTGCCGTGTGTGTTAGTTTTGTCTCTGTGCTGTAAAGTGTGTGCAACTGTTGCTTTTCAGATTTTTCAGTCTGCAGTTGGGATTTAGTTGGCAGCACAGATGGAGGCAAGTTTGGGAAACTGAATCCAAATATTTACATTCTCAATTTGGCCTATTCCTTTTGCTTGTAAACACTCAGTCGTATTGAACTTTGGTGAGGTTATAAGTGGTGTTGCCAAGCCTTGGAGAGTCAAACCGCACAAGACCTGAAATTCCCCCTTTTGGGAAGAATTTTGGATATGTTTTTCAGGTGTACATTAGTACTTGTCACACTTACCCCTAATCCGACTGCAAAATTTTTTCCTGTATCTTCCTTCTGTTTCATGTAGAAATGCCTTATGCTGGTGAGATGTGTCAAGTTAAATGCCATGGAAGATGTCCTGGCCACCTAGGAGCTGCCACACAGAATCTGGAAATCCTGGTCTCCTGTGCTGCTCTAGAGTTCTGCTCTGGTAGAGGGGGCAAGGGTGAAGATCCTTCTTCCTCTGTATCTACTGTTTCCTGGTCCTTGCTGTTTGGGTGTGCAGAAATAAAGTGAGGACTGATTTGAACAATGGGGATGCTTGCTCATGGAGTTTCAGATTTAAGTCCTCTTTCATTTGTATAGGCTTTGAACAGCTGTTAAAACTTTTCATTCACCAGGGTCTCAGCCTGAAAGATTTATTCTACGTTAGCAACTGAACTGTCTGAAGTCCACCTTGCTACAAGCTGTAGGGATAAGGATCAGCTAACACATTAACACTTCATGGCCAAACCACTCTCTCGTTTGGTATGCCTTTCTGTTTGGGTCTGTTGCTGTTAACTACAGTGGGAAATTAGATATGATTATTGTGTATGTGCAGAGAGCTGGAGATTATAGATAGAGGTGATAGAATTGCAATGACTCATGGTAGGAGTTCCTACTCATCAGCTGAGGTCTGTAACTTCACATTCTTAACCAACCTAGTTTGGAAGAAGACTGCATTACCTTAATCCACAGTGAGCATGTATAGAGTAACCTAACTTGTTCTCTATCTGGAGCGTATACCCAGGTAGTTAGAACTGTTAAGGTAAATGCATGCTATTAATTCATACAGCCAGTGATTTTGATATGTTCTGCTGTAATCTTCTGACCTTGGAGATGCATTTATTAGGCTAAGAAACACAAGACAAGAGTAGGTGTTCATTTTTAATGCCACCTTTCACCACTCTTCGAAGAGATGTTTCTTTGAGCTGTGTCTGTATGCTGAAAACCCATCAGCTGCTTCAGTGTAGCTGACTTCAGTGAATCTGTGCAAATGAAGAAGTCCTTAAGGACACAGTGAAAGCACAGGGAGTTTCTGTTGGAAATAGATGAGTGTGCTCACAAATGGAATGTTATTTCAGTTTAAGTATATCTCCCTCCTAATTTCTCTTTAAAATGAAGATGTAAATATGCTTGATGTATGAACATTTAGTCTTAGCACTGGTGCCAACACAGGAAACCAGGTCTTTGAGTTGAAACATTTAACTTTATTCCTTAACTCTCAATTTATTAAAAACAGTCCTTGTGTGAAGTTATAATGCTATTATTCATTTCATCATTTTGATGGGGTCATCACACTTAATTACTGGTTTGCATTTTTTCCCCTGAGAAAAAGATCAATTGTCTTCATGGGGCATCCAGTCACAATCACAGGGGACATGCTGACTAGCTAGGGTTGTGCAAAGTGCCCTGCTCGGCCTGCTATTCCAAGTATTAGGGCAGAGACCAAAGTACTTTGTGAGAGCTGCCCTGGAAGACCTCACAACCCTTCTTCAGTGAGGAGCAGATGTTCTAGGCATGGAATCTGTTCACTGTTCTGAGAAGTCCTTCAAGTCAGGAGATGGGTCTGTCTCTTGACATTATTGCTTTCAACATTGTAACTTCTTTGAGGGAGTGCGTAGTCTTTGCAGGACAGGGTGGAATTAAAGAGGAGCTCTAACGTATTTGATCCTTTGTCCTGGTGGAAGCTTATCACTCAAGGTCACTGGAGAGGGCCTGAAGTCATGTTTCTTTCTGCATGGGCACAATGTGCATATTGTCTGGCATTGTGTGAAAGTGCTTCTCATTTGTGCTACAGGATTGTAACAATTGGCATTTCCAGTTTGACTCATCTCTTAATGCTGGCTCTAGGCTCACAAGATCCTGCGAGCTGGTGTTGTTCAAATGAGCTTTATTAACAGGGAATATTGTTTAGAAGATATGGCAGATCAGAAAAGCTTACCCGATCTCCTGGGTGATGGCAGGCTTTGATTATTTCCACTGTTAAGTTGCAAATTGGGCAGCACTTCCATACCATAGTTTGTGTTTTACTACCTGCTATATCCCTGCTATATTGTGAACTTTAGTTTTTGGTCAGAACATCCCCTGTGACACTCAAACTGTGTAAGAAATGGCTGACTTGAGAGCTGAGATCAGAGTAGGAAAGGACAGAAAAGGATTAGACAGAAGAGGCCTATAATCATCTGCATCACCCTGTAGGCCTTTTCAAATATTACTTAATCTCCAAAATTGTTAAACCAGCATTCAGTACAATTCATGCACCTGAAAATTTGTGTGAATAATTCACTGTTGGTGTTTTATGGATGTTTCCATCACCATATCTCCTGTGGAAATGAGTAGATATCCTCAATTATGTAGTTATACAATGCAGAGAAAACCAAGGACAAGTACTAGGAGCTCATGCTCTCTCCTTCTTGGTACCTGTCTGAAAAGCCTGTGTGACACTCATGGGTACTCTTGAGCTTTACTGGCATAACCTCGATTGTCGGTTTTGGTATTAATAGGATATCTTCTAGGATTCCCTCCTTGCTTTCACAGGTGTTGTGCTTCAGCTTTGCTCTCCCCATTGCCAGGGACTGGTGCTGAGGGGTTTCCTGCTGATTAGCTCAGTGCTTTATCATCCTCTGAACCAACACCTTGAGCAGGACCTTCTGAGGCATTTATTGCTGTAGTTATAGACCAGTCAGCAGAGGAACTGGTCTTTCTCTCCGGAGACATACTCAGGCTTGGGGAGCAAAAGGGGATATTGCTGGGTGGCAGAGCTACCTTTTCATCTAGTGCCAAAGTGAGCCGTGGATAATCTTACTAGCCTGCCCTGTTTTCCCTCTGGCTACGTAACTTGGACAGCACAGGTAACTCCCTGGAAAAAATAAATTCAAGAGAGGCAAGGGCCCCTGCACTCTTGCTGTTTTACATGCTAGAAAATCTTCGGCTAAACCCCTGTGCTTTGGGGAAACTCGTCTGTTAGCTCCAAGGAAAACATTTGTTGTTCTTGTCTCTTTGACTTTTCTTAGTGTGCTTCTTTTCTTCTTTCTTCTTTTGGCCCTTGAGCCTCCCTTCCAAAGCACTCCAAACCCAGCAGCTGGGCTTGAATGAACTGTATGTGTCACACCCTCAATTATGCTGCTGCTGCGTTCAGGCTCTGTATGGATGTAAGACCTAGATTTTAGGTACCTGTTTAACTGTGGCTTGAGGTTTATCAGGTCCTAGAAAGGGAATAAATGGTGACAGAGAGATTCTTCATCTGCCTGTGAGCATCCAGGTTTGTTGTCTGACATAGACAGTCCCTAACAGTAGCTATTTGAGTTGCAAGAAGTTATCTGGTGACATGTTCCTTTTCTTGGACGTGTTTTCTGATGTTCAGATTTGTGTTTAGCAGAACACCAAGAAAGATGTCAGTTTCTGCTTTGCATTGTGAAACCAGCATTACATAAGGTTTGATTGAGATTCAGCTTTAATTCTGGCTTTGTTTACCATTGAGTTATCTCCCTGCAAGATGGTTATCTCTGAGTTGGAGAAACAGGAGTTGATGAATGTGCAGCTAAGATGATGTTGCCCAAATGAAACAGTAAGAGAGCCATCAAGTTTTCAGTGGCACTTACTTGCTCCAGATTGAGGACAACAGTGGAGAGTAAAAAGTTATGAGAAAAATACATTGTTGGTTTACATCCACCTCCATGAGATTGTGCTGAGGGAACACTCCAGCATATAAGGCTGAAGGGAGATGACGGTCTTATCTTTTCAGCAGATCATTGTATATTGTGTTATTTATAGCAACTGCAAAGCTGAAAAGGTTAAGACCTAGCATAAAATTGCAGCCTATAAGAAAGATAAGAAAATTTGCTTTCTGTGTTTCTGGATGAAACCAACTTCTCTTTCGAAGATTAATGGTTCAATCCATTACTGTTATTTTTAGTGGGGAGCATAATTATGCACAGAAAGTATGAGATAAACCTTACTGGAATATTTGGCATACTAGTGTTGACCCAGAGCTAGTGTGGATCAGCTGATGTGATAGAGGAAAAAATCTGGCCTATTCTTAAGTTTGGAGGCACAATAGAGTTTTTTGCCCTGTAGAAGTGTATCTGAGCTACTGGGCTGGAGGTACACTCTGGAAGCAGAATAATTCAGTTCAGTGGCATATTCATGTGAGACAGTCAAATCCATAATGAATTTTGAGGGACATGCATATTCACAAGGTAATGGATGAAACAGCAGGAATCCAGCCCTGCATAACTTAGTGCTTTGTCTTGGACCAAAACTTCCTTTTCCCTTTCCAATATACTTTGCAGTAGAACAGGTTGGCAACCACCTCTACTTGTCCAGCCCAGACAAACATGTAATCAGAAGGCTAGCTGGGGTGGAGACCACACAGAGCAGTGCGATTTGGACCAGGTGAATTATCCCAGCATGTAGGCACTCAACTCTTCCTCACCTTGCACTTTATTTCTGGCTATGACTTTTCAAACTGTTTCTGAATCCACTCACTTCCTAGCTAGGCAAAGAGTAAAAGGCAAGTACATGTCAACTGTTTTGAAAAGAAAGGTTTTTTTTTGTGGAGGCTTAGCATGACCTCAAATGTTGGACAGTCAGTGATCCAAGACACACTGACATAAATGAGATGTGTGTGTGTGTGTATATTCATCCTTCTCTCCCTCTCCCCTCCACCAATACACAACAAGGGTACTTACCTCCACAACTTCTAAAATCTGGATGCAGGAATCCTAAACCTTGGGCTAATGGAGATAAATAATTTTCATCTCTAGGCTTTATCATGTGGATTTTAAATATCTGAATGACGAGGACTTCTGAATCAAATTAGGATTAGTGGTTTCTGGAGTAGGGCAAATTACAATAAAAACCAGAAGCTGAATTCAGACAGTGGCAGACAGATGATGCTATATTGCAGCTGTGTAGCATCTTTCATTTGTAAACCTGAAAGTACTTAACAAAATGTATAACTTTGGTAGGGAAGGGAAGCATCAATACAGATGAGAAGGATCAGGAAGGTGATCCTGGAAACAGATAAAACCTTCTCTATCCATTTTCACCTAAAGGCTTAGTAAAATCAGAAATATTGTGTGGCAAAATATTTTCTTTCATCTCAAACTGCAAATAAACCCCCAGAGCAGTGTTTCCGAGATGATACTGCTGCTGCCCTTCAGTGCTTTGAAAGGCCTTTTTACTTTTTTTTTCAAATAGAAGGTGATTTCAGATGAGTTTACTTAATTTCCAAATTTGCATGATTAGGTGGTGAGATTAGCAGGATAGTTTAGGCTTTTAATGCTATGATTCTTAACTACTTAATCTCAAGTTATTTATTAATGGACTAATGTATATATAGAGATATAGATATGATGTTAGTCTATTTTTTTTTTATTCTTGAAAATCATGAGTTCTTCTGTATCTAGTATGTTTGATTTTTGAGACTTAGCCATAATGCTTATTTCTGGTTACTAAATGACAATTATCTTGTATCTACTATTTCAGCCTCTTTCACCTTGCACAATGCCAAGAGGCAAAGGTACAATCTCCAACATCAATGCATAGCCCAGCTTTACATCTTATGTAGAATATATTTATCCTAATTATTTAAAAAAGACAGTAATTTATCCATATCATTTCACAAATACTCCAAACAGCATTTTCTGTATGCTGATTAAATTAGTTGTAAAACACTTCATTGATGAAAACAGAGGTTAGCTTAGATACACAAATTAGCGCAGCAGATGTTTCAGGATAACTGAAACTTCATTTTGACCAGGGAACAGAGGAGACAAAGACCCTTTCTGCCTTCACAGTTCCCCATCTTTATTTATGGGTTCTCAGCTCTCTATAAGGCCTTAAGCAGGCTAGCTTCAAATAGAAGAAAAATGCTCCAGCTTTTTTGTACAACCCTGCTGAGATTTTCTAAGTCACTTACGAGAGTTTGGTGCTAATTTTCCATTAAAGTCAGTTTGAACCAGATACAGAAATCCTCAGCGTGGTTTTGGCCTAATTGTTTAACAATAAAGCATCCACATGTTCTTTTTAGAGGGAACTCAGAATCTTCACATTAGGAATGTGATTAAGTATTGCAAACAAAAGTCAGCAACTTATTGTTTCAGTGTTTTCCTTGTATTAAAGATGCTTATGCACGTCTTTATATATCTCTACTGAAACAGAAAAGTACCTCTTTCTTAAAATAATATTACCCCAAAATATCTGCTTTACTTTTGTTCTCAAACTCCGAAGAAAACAGCTTTGATCTGTAACATTAGTGTTTTTGTAATCTTATCCCTTCGATTTTCTCCACTCTGGGGATAAGCACCCATAAAGAAGAGCGTACTTCTTTTTTCAAAAGAGAACAATTCATTTTTTCAGAAGCAACTACTGGTAAGGACAATGTCTACAGAAAGATGTAAACCCAGGTAAAGAGATACTAGCTTGCAAATCTCCTGTTTCCTGCTTTGTTGTTCACTTGCTCAGAGGTCTTCTAAGTCATTCCATAACCTGCAACCTTAGTTTCTGTGTGCATCTGTAAAGGGATAACTGATATCTCCTGAGATCTGCACATTAAACAAGCAAAATTTACTAGATATTTATATTGAGCTATTTGTTATGACATGTACCTTTGCAGTTTGTTGTATTTCTTTCCTTAGCAGGAAAACATGTGATGGGCTGAAATTGCACTCTGAAGGGCAATGGCAGTTTTACTGTAAAGTTTCAATGAGCAGAAGATTGAGCCTGAAAAGTGCATGTGACTTGGGGAGCTCTGAACTTAGGAAGGCAGCTCCTTGTGTTTGTTCTACACTGACACCTCTAGCCAAGCAAAGAAAAGGTGTTGACATTGGAAAGAGCTCAGTTATGCTCCTTTGCCAAATATGAGGTGAAGCCCTGAAGGGAAGGAATAGCAATGATGTGTGACCCAGCAAAGAGTATTCAGGAATACTCCCTCAAAGCAGCTGGACCCTCCAAGGCATCTGAAAATCCATCAACTGCCAGCTGGGCACTCATGTTAAGAGTCTCAAAGCAAAAGGTTTTATAGGTCTGTTAAAGCAGACCTGTGCAAGGGCGCTGTTATGTTAATTTTTGTGATGCAGCAGGAGTTCTGACTCCTTTTTCTCATCATATTTCCCAATGTCCAGTAATTGTAGCACCTATCAGGTTACACTTTCATCTAAAAAAAATGGAACAAATATGTTGAGATTTGAACATTCTACATAAATACCTTATTTTACTGCTTTATTAAATGTGTAGCAAATCTTTTTGGCAGCCACTTAATAGGAAATGGTGTGTAGCTCTCTTGCACATTTACTGGGCTCTAAAGTTTTCAGGTTCAGGTTAAACTGGGTTTTATCTTTCACTTTCACTGAAAAGCCCTTTCAAATAACCCTATTTTTCTCAGTTGTTTGCATTGTGTAGGAACTCTGTTAGCATTTTATGTGTGCTGCCTGTTTAAATGGCTAGAGCAACTTGAGTCCCATGAAGCAAACCTTCCTGCAGCTTTTCCAAAATACATTTTTCTACAGCATACATGGATTGCATGTTTTTTTTTTTTTTGTGGTTTTTTTCTTTTTTTTTTTTGGTTTTTTTTTTATGTTATGTGAATAAAGTACAGAAGTGGGAGAATGAGTAGGTAACAGGAGCCTTATTCACATCCTTAGCGTCAAATTTACATCCTTTACAACTCAACATCCTTATTTACATCAACTGTGCTTTGGTTTCTACAGTGACTTTACTCATGTTTGGTACCATAGGTGTAAGGGCTTTTTTTCTCCTGCCTCCTCTGTTGTGGAGGGGATGCAGGCTGGCTAAGTGAACTGCTCCCTTTTCCTACCTCTGTAATATTTTTCTTTTCCTCTTGTTTCGTTCTCCAGTAATATTTCTGGTCCTTTTCTACATTCATGTAGACATTTCCACAGTGCTTGTATCAGGAGCTGAGTTGGCTGATCTTTCATGACAGCACTTTATTGTATTTACCATAAGTTTCTTTCAGTGTCATACTAGATTTGTTGCTACTCTGGAAATTCTCTCCTGTCCTTGTAAACTGATAGTGGGAGGTGGTTTAAACAAGAGATGAGGCTGGGTGGCAGTTTCTGGCTCAGATGGGTGAAGAAGGAACACTAAAGGGACAGAAAATGGTTTTGACTTGTGTATGGTGAGACTGAATGGAGGTGATTTTAGCATACTCCCCACATGTTTTCCACAGAACTGTTCTGTGGCCTGAGGGAATTGCTCCTGCAGTCTCCTTGGTTTAGGCAGTTTGTGACCTGCCCCCTGGCCCCACAGCTGCTCTGTCCTCAAGCAGTTTGGGCATGTCTTTACACTGGGCCAAATGCCAATTGCATATTTTGGACTGAAACCCCATCTAGGGTTTTTTGGTTGTTTTATTTTTTTAACCAGAAAAAAAAAATCCTGAAAATGTGTCTGTCTTTTATATTTTTATAAAGGGTGTTGTTCAAAATAGGGGAAATAGGCGTTTAAACCTTGAACTGTGTAATACTTGAGTTATCTCAGCAAAATGCAAATACATTAAAGTGCATACAAACAGCATGATGCTGTCTCTCTTCGAATTGGATAGTGAAGTAGTGGAAGAAACCTCCCAACAAGGTGAAATAGAAGTTAGATCTTCCTAACGGTCATGTTTCCCATTTAGAAACCTGATCCATTGATTGCTTTCTTCACTGTGCTTAGTAGCAACAGCAAGTGAATTAAAAAACAGGGACAAACCTATGTTTTTCCATGACTGATACTTAACAAGATCAGGGAATCCTTCTCTAAGACTGAGTGATCCCCAGTTGTTGTCCACCTGGGAGTGCAGTTGTAAGAAAACCAGCACCTTCACTATATCGGTTTTCTCCTCCATTTGTCTAAAAAGTAGCTCCTGGGGGATTGCTGCACTGTGAGGAGCATGTTCCTAGTTGGAATTTGCAATGACCACCTACAGTGCCCTTCCTTACTGTGAGGTTGAACCTAAGTCTTTTTTGCAATGATGTTTGAAAGAAAAGTAGTCTGCATCCCAGTTCTATTCTTCTCAGAGTATATTTCTTGCTCCACTTAATACAAAAGGGTGAAAAAACTCCCAGTGTAACAGTGTTACCTTTGCTTAAAGAAGAATGTAAATTTTTCAGCAAGACTGGAAGCATTGTGGAATCTGTGTTTGAATTAAGACTAGTCGGTTTGGCAAAGCCCAAAGGCATGCGATACGAAACTGGTTGTTGCAAGGTCCTCCTAAGACTTTCTGACTGAACAGCTTTTCATGAGCTAAACTGTACTGGGAGAGGCTCACTATGTGGATAGGAGGCCTCCCAAGAGCATGTTTGGTTCTGTGATTTAGTGTAAGAAAGCTGTCCCCTGAACAGAGAAGATACGTATTGGTGGTCCAGCGAGGAGCTGACGGCACAGTCTTGTTGGAGACTGTGGTTTTCAAATGGGATATGGGTCAGGTGCTGGACTTAGTGGCTTAACACTTGTGTCTGTCTGCCTGAGGAGTTAGTACATCTCTTAGATTTAAGCAATTGTTCTGGGCACTCTAAGCTCACAAGAATGTAGTAAAGATTGCGCTGCAACATTTAAGTATCATCTAAAGATAACATGAGATCAGCCCACCAATACTATTAAACAGTCATAAACAGTACAAATTAAGTTAACCAGTAAATCAAATAAGGACAAAAGTTCCCATCTACCCTTACCAACCCCTACAGAGACTTGTTGCTGTTGACTCCTCCTTAGAAGACTACCAAATTTAGAAACATGGGATATTTCTGACCAATTTGGCACCAAGCAAAAGGTGCTGTTTAAATTCTGTTTTGGTTAACTGCACTTTTGCCCCACAAACTTCCCCTCTAGGTCTAAATAGATACAATAGTGTTTTTTCCTTTATGCCCACTATCCTTCTGCGGGTTTGTACTGTTAAAAGAGTACTATGCCTCACCCTAGAGACAGATGTATTTCAGCAGTGGATGAAGAAATTTATGTGACTACCCACTTTTCATTATTTATTTTTCAAAGGTGTTGCAAGGTTATTAATTATGAAATTCTTCCTTGAGGAATGTCATATGACTTGGAACAGTGTTTGAGTCAATGAAGGCATAAAGAAGTTTCTTATGTGTATTTTGAAGTCTTCAGGTCATATTTGTGGAAATGATAATACCTAGCTCCAATACAGTGCTTTTCATTGCAGTTTTCCAAAGTGCTTTGCAGAGTTAATCAGAGCTATTACTAGGGCTAATTGACAGGTTTTGATTAAACAAAGCACAATTAAAATATGCAATTTTGATGGTGTTAAACACTTCGTGGAATTAAGTTGCTGCCAGGAATGCTTCCTAAGGAGCCAGAGTGGGCTCAAAGCCTAACTGAAGCAGAAGCAAACCCAGCAACTGCTTTTATTGAAGAACAGATGTATCAGCACAACTGGCTTCTTGTGTAACACAAGGTTTCTTGGTTTCGTTCAAATATCAGATAAAAGCACAGAATGAAACTGTGAATACTGTAATGTCCTTGAATGATCTTAACCAGTATTTCCATTTTGTAGATTAAGAAATCAAAGCAGATGGAAATAAAATTACTTGCATGACTGTAGTTGCCTAATATGCCAAAGGTGGAGCTGGGGTTTTGGGCTCTTCAGCTACAGGGCTACCTCTGTGATGCTTCACCATAATTTAGCAAGGTACTTGCTTTACCACTTTTGCATAAGTAAAATTATTTTCTTCCAGAAATGAGATTTATGGTTCCAAGCAAATCGGAGTGTGCAGGTAAGTAGTAACAGTGAATTTCTCCTGTTTGAAGAAAAGGGAAGATACATCTACCTTTAGTTTTAAATGTTTCCACTGTAAATGAGAATGAAACATTAATTGTTTCATTGCTGATTTATTGCAACAATTCTGACTTTCTCAAATTATAATAGAAGTTTGGGAGCAGAGGTGGAACTGGAATTAATTTCCTCAGATTATAAAAAATTGAATGGATTCCTGCTATTTCTTATATCTCTAGCAATATACCTGGTATGACACTACAGAACAGATGACAGGAAAATACTAAGATATACCTGTGGCAGGATGGATTTCATATAGAAGTTTTTGAAAGTAACTGATCCAGCCAAGTAATGCTGTGCTGCTACAGTCTATCTTCTTTTAGGTAATTCTAATCGACAATGCTTGTTCTGCATCACTTTGCTGTTTATGAAAGGAAAACAAGGTACTGCCATCAAGTCAGAAAAGGCCTTCCTCTAACAAACTGCAGAGATTGGATGCCCCATTTATTGTCTTGACATTTTGTTTTATTGTTCCAGTTTGCGGATTGGTCTCTGGAGGTTTATAAAGTATGCATGAATAAGAGAGAGAAATGCACTCCTA
Source organism: Lathamus discolor (assembly GCF_037157495.1). NCBI lineage: Eukaryota > Metazoa > Chordata > Aves > Psittaciformes > Psittacidae > Lathamus > Lathamus discolor. Next base: position 58,342,317 of record NC_088889.1, on the reverse strand, counting down.
GTTTCTCTTGGGAACACTGGGGATTTTAGCTTGGAGACAAGCCTAGCTGTCTGTCTAAACCCATCTGTCTCGTTCCTGTTGGCATTGGCAGGAATCTGGGTAGCACAGTAGCCTCCTACCTCACCTTCTACTTTTCCTTGTGTTCAGTGTCTGTACCTACTTTCATGCCATGCTGTTTGCTGACAAGTCTGTGATGGTCTCGGATGTCTTTTCCATTGGCTGACTTTTATTACCTTTATTCTTATTCCAGTGTTGTCTACAAGCACCAGTTAGTGATTGAAGCCAGATTTCTTGCTCTTTCTACTTGTATAAACTGTGTGTGTAAGCAGTAACAGAGGTCCCTTTCTGGTTGGAAAAAGGCAGGTACAAAAAGTGGACAGGAGGAGGAGAAATACCTGTTAACATTCATTAATTTATTGGTAGTATACTAAAAAATGATCAAATATGTCACCCCCTAAAAATTCTCAGGCTGTGGAGTGACGGGGCTGTAAGCAAGTTAATGCAGCATTGGTCTTGAAAAATTATGCATGGGAATCTTCATCACATATGGGAGAGAAGTTATGTTTATATCCCAGAATATAAATGAGATGCTAACTTGAATAGCTTTGTAATGGAATGTCTCTCTTTCCTTCATAGTTTTACATAGTTCAGTGCTTCCCCCTCTTCATGTTCTCATTCCTGAAGAATGCAGACGAATAGCTGAAAAAGGTTTGTCTTTAGTGCTGTTAGGTCATTAAGGTTCTTGGCCAAAAAATATCCCTGACCTTCCTGGTCAGAGGAAACTGCATCAACAACGATAGTTTTAAGGAGATTATAGCTAGTGTGTCTCAGCTGTTGTGTATGAGGCCTAAGGGTGCCTAGGGGGATAGAGCAAAACCTGCTGGAACTCTTGTTCTCATCCTTAAGCATGTGTCTAGTGAAAATCTCTATGTTTCATTTCACGCAAGGATAATGCTCACAGAAGATACAGAGAGGCAGGCTGCGTGGGGACCTAATAGCAGCCTTCCAGTATCTGAAGGGGGCCTATAGGGATGCTGGGGAGGGACTCTTTGTCAGGGACTGTAGTGACAGGACAAGGGGTAACGGGTTAAAACTTAAACAGGGGAAGTTTAGACTGGATATAAGGAGGAAATTCTTTCCTGTTAGGGTGGTGAGACACTGGAATTGGTTGCCCAGGGAGGTTGTGAGTGCTCCATCCCTGGCAGTGTTCAAGGCCAGGTTGGATGAAGCCTTGTGTGGGATGGTTTAGTGTGAGGTGTCCCTGCCCATGGCAGTGGGGTTGGAACTAGATGATCTTGAGGTTCTTTCCAACCCTAACTATTCTATTCTATTCTATGATTCTATTTTTCATGTGTCTGTGTTGTAAAGCTTCAGGACACTTCCCATCAAAATCCTGAGGATGGAAGGTCTGTTGGCCTCTCCAGCTGAAGGAATTCAGCTCCTTGAAGGAGTTGGGCATCAGTTAAGAAAGTGTGTGATTGACACCAAACTGATAGTACATTGAGGATTTTCCCTTCAGTTTTCAGGGCAAACTACTTCCAACAAATCCATGCATGTGGACATGAAGCACTTACATTTTTTTAGCAGGGAGCAATTAGCACAGCTTTCTGCTACGCAGCTGAAGCTGCCAGCAGATTTCCTCTGAACTGGAGCTGCCCTGCGGCCTTGCAGCACAAATGAACCTTGGACAGGTGTCGTCTAAGACTGTTTAAGACAGACACTGGCTATGTTGTCAGGCCGGCATCAGGGGAGCACCTGAAAAGCTAATAGTTTATCAAGCAGAAGTATCAAGAGCCAAATCAGAGGATCCAGCCAGCAAGCTGGAATTCTGCAGGAAGCAATAGAAAAACTTTGTAGATATTCTGTACTCTGCCTGCATTGCAGCAGACTGTTTCTAGATTTGTGAATATAATCAAATACCCCAAATAGAATCATAGAATCACAGATTTGTTTAGGTTGGAAAAAAACATGAAGATTGAGTCCAACTGTAAACCTAACACTGCCAACTCCACCACTAAACCATGTCCCTAAGTGTCACATCTTCATGAGGTCTTTTAGATACCTCCAGGGATGGTGACTCAACCAGTTCCATGGGCAGCCTGTTTCAGTGCTTGACAGCCCTTTCAGTGAAGACATTTTTTCCTAATATCCAAGCTAAACCTCCCCTGGCACAACTTGAGGCCATTGCCTCTAGTTCTATCGCTTACTACTTGGAAAAAGAGACTGACACCCACCTCACTCCATCCTCCTTTCAGGTAGTTGTAAAAAGCAATAACATCTCCCCTCAGCCTCCTTTTCTCCAGGCAACAACCCCAGTTCCCTCAGCCATTCCTCTGCATAAGTTGTTTGCAAAGAGGCTGATAAGAAAATGGTGGCATATGCCTTGTCTCTCAGTCCTCCTGGTAGTGGGTGCTTCTGATGCTTCACAATTCTCACTGATCTTTTGGTATTGTCTCTATTTATAGCTCAACGGTGTCTGTGCCCAAGTCATGTTTTAGCCTTTAGGACTCAAAGCTTCTACTGGATATGATGGCAAGAGGTCTCTAGGGGAACACCTTTTGGGTTCTTAAAAATTCTTCTGTTTCTCTTCTTGTTTGTGGCACTCTCCTTTGTATGCAGATCTCTTCCAAATCACTCCATTTGGAACACCTGCCCTAGTTTTTCTTGTATTATTTGTACTGTTGGTTGTTGGATTTTATTTGCTAAAAAAAAGATGTATCAAGAAAGTACTTGAATCTTACTGCTTCATTAGAAAAGCTCACAGTAAAGCATTTGATCCTGTTTCTGTATGGAAGGTGGCATACATGGACTGTGTATAGACTGAGCCTTCAGTAGAAATCACTCTGACACTAGAACTCCTTTTCCACTGTCCTTCTGAGGAACCTGTGAAGAGTAACTGAAGAACGTGTAACTTAAATCTAAACCAATGTACAATCACATTTGTTACTTGGGAGTATAGGTCTTCTCCCTTTCTGATTTAAAAACCCAAATATGGGGAGTTGACAAACTTCCTCAAATGGTTAATACCTGATTAGTTTCAGATGAAGTTTATTTTCTTGCAGTTATTGTTGGTGCTGCTTGTCCTAATCTTTCCTGTGTTGTGAACCTTGTGGGAAGGTTTTCTTGTGTGATAGGGCTGGGCTAAGTTCACCACAGCCAAAACCTAATGATTTAAACTTCTGGATTCAGTTCTAATAGCTTATGTTCCCATAAAGCTTGTGCTCATTGCTGAAAATTTTTTAAATGTATTTCCTTTATTATGTTCAAGACCTTTTGACTATCGTCACTGTTATGTACAAGTATCTGCAGAATTGAGTGTTCTTTGGTTCTTTGAGCAAGTGTGTAGTGTTGAAGCAGAGAAATGCAGACAGATGTTGGACCCCTAAAGGTGTCCTCATGGAGAGAACATATAGGATCTGTCTTCTTCCTCCAGATTTCCCTCCTGGAAACTTGGACTACCTGTAGGAATCCCAGGGCAAACACACCATCCCACTTGTGCACTTTATTAATATCTCTCATATTGTCTTCACAGAGAATATGAGTGTGTCTTTTGTAGGTGTGTGGACTAAATGACCACCAAAGGCTCAAGATATCAGTGTTGGTGAGCAAAGTCCCCTGTGTCTTCTGGGGAGAAAAACACCCCAGCCACACACATTCTCTCCTCTTTCCCCAAATTACCCCCAAACCACTCCCCAAACCAGCACATGTATGCAGTGACACTGCAAATGCTTTTGAAAGGCCATTTACAGAGACAATTTATATTTTCTGGGGGGAAAAAAAGGAAAATAACAATAATAATAATAATAAAAGGAATCTTTTACTGTGTACACTTTAGCAAGAAAATATTAATTGTCCAGATTTACAAAGGAACCGTGAAACTCCCTGTTGTCTTATGAAACCATTGTGTGTAATGACATGTAATACCTGAACACAGTGTTTGAACTGAAGTCTGCTGAAATAAGGGACCGTCTTTCTAATGGTCTAAGTAAGTAAACTTTGGGTAAAGCTCTTGGGAAACAGCAATGTTGCCTGAAACTTGTAGTATAGTTTGTTTTCTTCAAATGAACAAAGCTTTCTCCATGGCTTTTCTTTTAGAAAAGCAGTGTTTGCTATGTAGGGTGTGAATCACTGCAGATGGACTGGTTCATGGATCTTTAAAGGTGTTGCCTCTCTACTCGACTAAGCAAGTAAAACTTTGCTGCTAGCCAGATGATGGCTGGGATTACCACAGGCATAACATATTTAATGAGATAAATGAGTGATATTCTAGTTAAAAGGTAGGGTTTGGATTCTTTAAGTGCACAATATTGCCAGGCACAGGTAAAGTAGTGAGGTCAGCATTTGTGTACTTTGCTATGAGGCATGGGCTTCACTGGCTTTTGGGGGCGTCCCTGTCTGAACGGGAAAAGAGGAAGGAAGATTCACTATGGGATAACTTTTTTTTTTTTCTGCTTGAAATACAGCCTGAATCAAATGCCATGTATTTTTTATTAAGATTTCTAAACTAAACTCCAGCTGGACTTCAAGTTTTGTTTTGAAATGAAACCTCAATATACTTAATTTTAAAAAAATCAGAAAAAACCCCATGTTCTTAATTATTTACAAGCAAAATGTTTCAGCATAGATTTTGTACAACCAAATTTGACTTTTTTGATGAGCAAAGCATTTAAAGCAATTTAATTTGCTTGAATATTCTTGTCCATTGTAACAGTCATAGAAACATTCAGACCATTTAGTCCCAATCTCCTCCAGATCCTGGTGGCATAGTGATTTTTAAGGCAATATCTGCTTCCTGAAAATTAAAACAAACCTACAATGCGGGTAGGCTATTCGCGAAGTAGAGGGCTGTATATAAAATGGCACCTCTCCCAAAACAGAATTATCTATATTCAGAAACTGCATCTTGCTTTTCTGGTGGTGTATAGTATAGGAAGCCACTGTGAAGGCTCCTATGCAGCTTATACTACTTTGAAAAAACAGATTTGAAACTCGTGTAATATCTCTGCTGACCATATGCCCTATTTTTGCCTTGTATTAGTTTGACACATCACTGTGTCACGCTGCAGGACCTGCAGTAACTTCTGGAAGTTAATTCAGTGCGCCTGATTATTGGTGCCTTTTTTTAGTGGAAATCAGCTCTCTGGATTTCTCTACCTTTACCTATGATCAGGAAAGAAAGAAAAATATATTTGTTCTGCTGGAAATGATAGTGTGTAAGGAAAGACGTGTGAATCTCCGAAATCAAAAATAAACCAGCTCCAAAACCAGACTGTTTTTTTGCCAGTGCTTCCAGCCTGTGCTCCCAACAGGGCAGAGTAAGTGAGGCCAGAGTGCTCACTAGGATTGCTGTGTATCCTGACGGAAGCTCTCTGTTGTAGCTGTATTTGTCTTGTGGGGCTGCAAAGAAGCTCCCTGACATTGCATTTAGTGGATATGGCAGAAACTTTTGATAAGTTGTTTACTCATGAATAGCAAATTGATTTTAAGTGTTTGTTTTTACTCTCAGACTAGTTAGGAAAATCTGCATAGCTGAGAACCTTGCTAAGTGTGAGTAGTTGAATTTACCCATCAGCCCTTTCTGTGAACACGAATTTGTACGTTTCTGTGATGCACTATCCCTTCCTGCTATCCAGCGAAACCACAGCCAAGGGAACGGGCTTGGCGGAATCAGCTGGGAAAGAAGACCCTGTTAAGCTTGACTCTAGTCTGGCGCTGGGGAGAGAGTAAGAGTAAGTGAGTGGGAGGCTGGGCGTGCTCTCGGCGGTGTGGGGTGACCCGCCTGCTGGCGTCCCGGCCATCGGTGAAATGCCACTGCTCTGATTGTTTTTTCACTTACCCGGTGAGGCGGGCGGGCGAGCCCCAAGGCGGGGCTCTCGTTTCTGGTGCCAGGCACCCGGCCTGTGCCAGGCACGACCCGCTCCGGGGACAGCGGCAGGTGGGGAGTTTGGCTGGGGTGGCACAGCTGTCAAAGCGTGACGCAGGTGTCCTAAGGCGAGCTCGGGGAGGATGGAAACCTCCCACGGAGCAGAAGGGCAAAAGCTCGCTTGATCTTGACTTTCAGTACGAATACAGACTGTGAAAGTGGGGCCTCACAATCCTTCTGGCTTTTTGGGTTTTAAGCAGGAGGTGTCAGAAAAGTTACCACAGGGATAACTGGCTTGTGGGGGCCAAACGTTCATAGCGACGTCGCTTTTTGATCCTTTGTTGTCGGCTCTTCCTATCATTGTGAAGCAGAATTCACCAAGTGTTGGATTGTCCACCCACTAATAGGGAACGTGAGCTGGGATTAGACCATCATGAGATAGATTAGTTTTACCCTACTGATGATGTGTTGTTGCAATAGTAATCCTGCTCAGTACAAGAGGAACCGCAGGTTCAGACCCCTGGTGCGTGCGCTTGGCTGAGGAGCTACCATCTGCGGATTATGACTGAACGTCTCCAAGTCAGATTCCCACCTAGATGTTGTGCTGTTGCATCATCGGTTGCTCGAGACTGACCCAAGAGATGACAGTTGTGAAGACATGCCTTCCTCATAGGAGAAGGAAAACTCCTATCTTCAAACCCGGGCTGATGGAGATCGTCTAGCCTTGTAAGGTCTTCCATCTAAGAGAAGGACACCCTTACCAAGCCTGTGACCTGCGGACTTTGCTGTCACCATCCTAGCCAGCTAGGCCCTGGCAGTTAAACCTCAGGTGTAAAGGATGGGGCCAGTTCTGTGCACGCTGCCCCTACCTAAAACATGCACTGCGCAGGCTGGAAGGGCTTGCTGACACTTGTCTGTATGGACAGGTGAGGGTCGGAGCAGCTGGTGACAAGGTGCATTGGAAGCTGCAGATCCAGCCTTGCATGTGGGCGGACCAGCACATGGGTGGCTTGAGATTGCACAGGAGATGACAGTCCTGGTCGGGCACTTCCTGATTGCCTAAGCTGCCCTTTTTCCAACCAGATTTGCATATCCCACATGCCCTTGGTCATCGTGCTTGTAGTAAGTGTGGGTAAAGCCCTTCCCAGATCTCTGCTCGTGAGGCCAAGCCATCAATCAGTTTTGGTTTGAAGGAAAGATGCCTTTCATGTTCACTACGTTTGACTGTGAAAGCAGGGATGTTTTAAACTCTGCCTGAACCAGATCAGTATCTTACCCTGGAATTAATCACCAGGAAAACCAGCGACCCCGTTCCCCAAAGCTGCTCTGATACCATCATAGCTGCTGCTTCTTAAGCTCCTCCATGGGTCAAAAGCAAGGTGCTAAGTGCCTCTGAAAAAGATGTTCTGATGCTTCTCATTCCTCCAAATTTCACCTTTAATGCCAGCTCTCCCTGGCTATCGTGTGATGCTTGTCCTAATCCTGCTTCAAGGTCCATCAAGCCAGGGAGGATGACCAGCAAAGTGGAATGCAGCATGGTGTGTATGATACTGTCAGGAAGGAGAGAGCAAGGGCTGTCCCATGGGTAAGGATGAGCCAGGAGCTAAGGGTGACCGCAGCACAGGCGGGACAGTGTTCTCACTGACCATGGTTCAGTCCCACAGCACCTGGGTGGCACCAGGCTGGTGGCAGTGACACATTTTGCTGGCAGCCCAGTGATCACAAGGCAGATGAGGGGAGAAGAGCTAGGACCAAGTTCAACCCAGCAGTAAGTCTGGCCCAGTAAGGACAGGGCTGGTGGTGGGCAAACCTGCAGCATGGTGGTGCCTGAGCTTAAACCAGGCTTCTGGTGCCTTGGGCAGTGGCTGTGTGGGTGCAGGTCCCAGGTCAGGCTGGTCATGGCCTTTAAGGGTTGTTGGTGCACTTGGCGCCTGGACAGATGCTCTGATGTGGCCAGACACTCATGTGCCAATGGCAAGTCTTTTACTGTGCAAGAAGTCCTTCTGGGCTCTGTAAGACAGCTTGGTGAAGGAAGCGCTACTGAGTGTGTGTAAGGAACAGCAGGGCTTCCTTTCAGGAAGCCAAATTGCAAGTTATGAGTGTACAGCAAGCCAAAGCAAGGCAGAGTCCAACATTTCACTCCCTGAGGGGCAGGCCAAGAAATCAGTTGAACTGTGATAGGCGGAAGCTGCTGTCTCCTGCCTATTTGTGTCCCCCGTGGTCCCAGGGTAAAGCTTTCTGTAGCTGGGGTGGGTGATCCACTCCCTTCCTCCTCACACTGTTTTATCCAGTACTGCCAGTGCTCTCCACTGTCTCTGCACACTTGTGTGGGAAAAGATATGCTGAGTTAGCAGAAGCCGTTCTTGTAAAGGGGGGCAGGGAAGAGCATGTGCATCTTCACCCAGGCAGCTGTTCCAGCTAGTCCTTGTGGTAATAATTCGTATGTGCCTAAGGCTGAACTATAAACTCCTCTGCTGACATACAGCTGCCTGCTGAGTAATGGGGACCCTAGTCTTTGGAGATGCTTACTAGTGCAAGATAGGCACATTCTGCCCTGCAGCATCTTTCATTTAAAGCTTTCCAGGCATTGCTGCTGTATGGCAAGGTAGAAGAAAACTTTTCATTAAGGCAATGGAAAGTCCTGCACTGTCCTGTCATCATGGGTGCGAGGATTCCCAAAAGGCCCACAAGACTGTCCTTGGGTAGTGGCACTGGTGAACATTATTTGTTGATCCAAATCCAACAGAGTGAAAAGCACAGTATTGTATTTGCATTTTCATGGCATACTGCTGTCCTGCCCTTTGTGCGCTAATTACATTTATGCATGCCAAGGAAAGGGACATTGTTGTGTTCATGAAGAGTCTGGGTGAACATAAATTTTGAAATAAGGGATAAAAAGTGTTTTCCCTGAATCTGTTTCTTTGGGACCCGTTGTCATTCTGCATACACACCTAAAGGAATATAAAAATGAATCTGGTTTAGTACATGTGTTTGTTTTTGAATATTAAATAGAGCTGCTGAAAAGCCAAGGTGCAGAATCCATGTGGGTGAGAAAGCTGGGGATGGAGAAGTGTAATCTACTGACCCAAGCATAACTGCTTATGTGGCCTTTCTAATCTCTGATACCAGCTCCAACACTGGTTTCATAGGCATGTGGTAAATTCCCAGGAACTGGGACTTCCAAGCAACATGAGCTCAGAAAATAATGTCTCTCCTCCAGTTTTCTCTCATTGGGTATTGGATATGCAGTGCTAATGAGCTGTACTGGCAGGCAGGGCTCAGGGTGTGGTGAAAGCAGGTTCCTGCTGCCAGGAAGTTACCTGCCTGCCCTGCAGCAGTGCAGTGCTGCCTCAGGCATCAACAGCCCTAGCAAGTTTCTCTTGGGCAGTCAGAGCCAATGCAATGCCTTGCTATTGGGAGATGAACATTTCCCTTTTAAATGATGCAGTGGGAACCGTCTTGACACTGTGGATCTGCTTGTTAGAAAGCTGTTCTGGTACTTTGCTAGTCCACTGGCTAGCAGCACTTTTCTAATTTCCAGCCTAGGACTATTTGTGGTCAGTTTCTGTCTAATTTGTCCTTGAGTCAATGAGAAGAAAATGAATGTAGAGTGCAGAGGATGAGGTCTGCCTTGCGAGCTTGTAGGAAAAGCTGTCTGAGCAGGCTACTCTCCTCATCATGCAGCAGTAGTGCAGAGATGCTGCATCTACCTGAAAATATGCAGTGCAGTTCTGATGTCCTCTAAAACGAAGGAAGGTAGGTCTGGTCCCAGGCTTGGAAAAGCCATGGGAAGGCCCATGTTGACTTCAGTGTTCTTGAGAATCAAGCCTCAAAAGGTTTGCATAGAGCTGGTGCCAGACGTATCTCCCACCCACAGCTCAGTCACTGAACATGTGTGCACAAGGCTAGTGTAATTATGGAGAGTTCAAAGGGAGCTATACATCCACAGAGAAATATTCATAGGCAGATCTGTGCCTCAATAGTATACTTACAGGCAGCTACCATCTGTAGCGTGGGGCCTCTCCAGCGAAGGGAACATCAGATGCACGCTCGTTCCCCAGGATTATGGGTTGTACACACATGTTCCCTGGCAACTGGGATAAAGTTCTGCATGTGGGGTTCCTGTGTGTTTATTTTGTAGCAGTCCTGATCAGGTTGTTTAGGTCAGGAGCACACAGCAGCTTTCTTGCTTGCAGTTTGATCTGAAAGAAAGGTCTTTGGTAGCATGTGTTTTTGCAGTGAACACAGGTATTTTTTGGGAGTAAAGATGAAGTATCGGCAGAACGTAATGATTCGCATGGGAGCTAACTGCAGGAATAGCTATGGAGAGGGTTACAACTAGAGCTAGTGAATGGGAAGATGATGTACTCAAACACCATAACCTGTTGAGAAAAACCTGATGTGCAGATGAACATGAAGATATTCACTCCAAGAAGATATCAGAGAGTTTTTACGATGTGAAACCTCGTGCTTTAGGTTGGTGGATCCTGTCTAAGTTTGGGCCAGGGTGTGCTGGTTTGGCTTTTCAATATTCAAATTTCAGTGTGGTTGAGTTCTTTTCACTCTTCTTCATCTTTATGCATCCTGCCATGTTGTGGTCCACATGCTGCTGTGTTTTGCTGGCGAGTGAAACCAGTTCTTGTTTGCAAGCACTGTATACAGTTACAGTGGCTAAAGGCATTTGAAGTGAGAACTAGGAGTGTTTTGTCACAGTACTCTTACACAGAATGATTATGTGGGAGAAGGTGGGTGATAAATGCAAAAGGAAAGAAATATATTGTTCTTTCTTACTTGTCAACTATCAATTTTAATGTGAGATTTTTTTTAATGTTGGTTTGGGTTTTTTCTTCCTTCTTTTAAGGCCCACTGGAGTTCAGTGATTATTAGAAATATTGACTCTCTCTGGCTTTTATAGCTACATGGGAAAGCTTTGAAGCATGAGTGTCCAGAGGTTTGTATTCTGTAAAGCTAATAGAAGGAGTTCAACCTTTATTTATACCTAACATTTTGTGATTTGTTTAGATCATCTCACAGGGTCTCAGGGTCTTCTCTCAACGCATTGAAGTCCTTACACTCAGTAATATGAATTTCTTTCTGTTCTCATTGTCCTCTTGCTGGTGTGGTGCTGGAGGGGAGAGCAAGAGATAAGTCTGTGACTCAGCCTCCTCCCAGTGAGCAGATGGGCACCACAGGAGAAAATCAAATCTACCCGGAGTGGTGAGCAATTGTGTCTGCCGAATGGAAAGGAATGGATGCCTTGTCTTGGGGTGGGGTTGAAGTGATAACTTTCATTATCCTTAACACAGATGAGTATCTACAAGGGATGATCAAACCCACACCTTTGCATAACTGTTATTACTTACAGCACAGTTACTTTCCTACTGATGTCACTGGAAATATATTTAATACTGCTACCACCTTTTAGCATGGCCAAAGATCTAGCCAGGAGAAAACCTAGTAGTCCAGGATTCCAGCTCTGTGTAAATAAACAAGTATTCCAGTAAATCCCTGAGAATGGAAGCTGGGGGCCTTGGCATGACAAGCAAACCCATCTAAAATGGATTTGTTTGGGTTTTTTTAATTTTATTTTAATAACAGGCAAAACTGTCCAAGCAGGAGGGTTGCATGTTCTGTGTGCTGTTTGTCTCAAAAATACCCTCTCTAAAAGGGGGGGGTGGGGGGGGTGGGGGAAGAAAGGTATAACCTTTCGGTTAGCAGACAAACTGCTTTTATCTTCCATGTGAAATGAGATGCTGACTCATAAGCTGGAGGCTTTTTCCTGCCTCAAGATAATACAGCTTTATGAGCATCCTTTCTACCTTGCTCCTGTGCCAGTAATAACTGCACTGAAGCCTGCCTGCAGTGAGGGTAGCAGGGGTGTTTGACTAGGGCTGTTTGCTACTTGGGCACTCTCCTCCTTTCAACACCTGCTTTTCAAAGCATTTTTGCAGGAAATCAGATGTGATTGTGCATCGAGTCTCTTCCTGCCAGCCACCCAGATGAGGCTTGTCTAGTTTGCTTCCAAAGCTTTTAATTGGGAACAAAGTATTTTGAGGTTTAATTTTCAGACTCCTGAAGGTTTGATTGGTCCTTGGCATCTTTCAATGCCTGCCCAGTTTTATTTGGTAGAATGCAAACAGGTTGAAACCATAAAAATCCATCCAACCTGTTGCCAACCCACCCTGTCCCAGTAAACACTTCCAAAATTTGAAGCTTCATAGAGACTTGCCTGTTGATTCAGACTGGATGGCATGCAGGAAGAAGGTGTTTGCATTAGTGATAACCAATTGAGTGGGGTGTCACTGGTCACTCTGCTGTGTGCTTTTTGGAGAGCCTGTTACTTGTTGGCATTGTTATAACTTTAAAACCCTGCAGATTAGCAGGGTCCTGCTTGTATTTAAATGGCTGCATGCTCTGGGTCAGCTTTGGAGCCAGCAGCTGGTATGGTATTTGCATTTTTGTGGGCACATTAATGACAGGAATGATCTTTTGCCTTCAAGCATCTGTGGATAGACTTATCACTCATTTCATCACCTGATCAGCAGATGCAAACAGGTACTTGGGCATCTGAAAACTTGGCTAATTGTAGGCATGACCTGTGACTTCAAAACAAGATGCTACACACTTCATGAAGCTACCGCTATTTGCTAGGTACTGTACTTTTGTAGCAAGTTGACAAAGTTTACCTTGCATTACCTTAAGGTTACAAGGTTAACCTTGTATTGCCTAATATGTGTTTGTTTTAAAGCACTTTTACAGGGCATTAGCTGTTTTATCAATGGGCTCAGTCTTCAGGTAGTAGTCACAGCTTTATGGGCAGCAGAATAGCATTAGTCATCTACAAATGGTAATGATTTGGTTTATTAATAACTACATCTTTATGATAACCCATGAATTAGGCAAAACAAGTGCTATAACCCTGCACTGAGGCATGGAGATTTTGATGTAACTTTGGGTAGGTTGGTGGAACCATGTTAAAATTGAAACTTAGGGTTTGGAACTTGCAGGGAACAGGCTGCACCTCCACTGCTGAGGTGCACCCTTGTGGGCTGGGTGAGCCTGTGGATGGCAAGACCTGGCTCCTGGCTCCATGCTTCCCTTCAGGAGACCTTTCTTTCTAACTTTCTAACAGCATCTTTTTCTTCTGACATCTGGCACTTGATGGTTTTGAGGAAAAGGTGCAGCAGATCAGGACAGTTAAAATAGTCTGTAACATTATCAGGAATCAGAATGGCTTTACCTTCTTTTTTTCTTTCTTTTTTTTTTTTTTTTCACAGAATGACAGGGAAGAGTCATGCTTCGTATGTCAATGATCATCCTTTGACCTAAACTTAAATCATGAGTTCAGGGAACAGCTATTTATAGAATTGGTTAGGCCTGTAATTCTCTGTGTGAATAACAGGATGGTCTGAAAGAGAAAACAAAGATTCTTACTTCTCAGCAAAGATGCAGAATAAAGACTATCAAATTATCTTGGGTTTTCTTGTTGTTACTCGTATTTATTTTTTTTTCTTTTTTTCTTGTGGAGCAGAACTGATGGGGTTTCAGAAATACTTTCAGTCAGCGTAAACCATTTCCTATCAAGGCTGGCAGATGTTCTCTCAGTGTTTGCAGATGAGGGGCACAGCAACTGTCTTTAAGAAACAATCACTTGTGAAGAACAGATGAGTCTGAGGTTCTGGTTAAGGCAGAATGCACCCCATAAATTACTGCATTTTTATATATCCAGAATACTTTTGTAGTCTGTTATTGGAGCAACCATTGAGTGGGATTCTGCATCCCACACTTGAAAATGGTCCCAGTTCAGCCAAATACTTGAGCATGTGCTTGAAAGCTAAGCATTGACTTTAGCAGCTTGTCTAAGGGCTGACTCAGGTTTTGTGCTGGCCTGGAAGGCTGCTGTAGTTCTCACAGCTGTTCTCATACGGTGTTTCCTTTGGTGAGAGTGGGCAGCAATGTTTGTGTGCTCCCTGTGCCATACAGTGGTCACTCCTCCTCCCTATCAGTGCTAAACTCACACATATGTGGCTGGATCACTGGGGAGGGGCGGCTGGGTGACAGACATCTACTGACGTGATAGGGTTTATCTGGAATGAGTCAGCCCAGATTCATTTTTGCTCCAAGTTCACTGATTGTGAGTTCCAGTATTGCTGTGTGCATGGCACAGGAGACAAAGTCAACACAAAGCAAGCAGGTTATGTTATCTAGCATAGCTGCCTGCAGTTACAGTAGAGCCAAATCAATAGATAATGAAGATGATTATTCAGAATTGAATAACACTCTTGATTTCCCATGCCACCATCTGAGACTTTTAACATGTGACTAGTCAAAAGGCTGTTAAGCAGTCTGCGGCGGGGATGACATGCCTTTGTCACACCATGTCTCACTCTGAATGGGCTGAGTTGTGGTATTACTGTGCTGAGTGTGATATTGCCGTAATTATACCCCTTATGTTGTTTTATAGTGTTTTTTAAGAGGAATAACACAAAATCAATGACCAACTGACATCCCAGAAAATTAGTTAGTGTGAACGGTGGGAAGCTGGTGATGGTTGGGGTCTGTGCAGCTGCAGGGTAGGAGACTGATTCTAACCTATCGAGAATAGCTATGGGAACTCATACAGATTGCTGGGAGATCAGATTCATTGTGTTTGTTCCTTCTGTATTGATTCAGCATGCTAAAATGAAGGTGGTTCAATGCACAGATAATAAACAGGAAAAAATACAAAGGCGGACATTTTGTCATTTTTAGCAAAAATCAATGTACGCTCTTAACAAGTTCACAGAGCTGTACAGCCCTGCCTTTGTGTTTTGGGAGTGCACATGATTTACTGCAGAAATCAGTTTAGCACAGTGTAGCTGTGCAGATTCAGTAGGATCTACCATTATCTTGTCATGTTTTTTAGCAAATTGACTTTTACAAGGCAGCAATTCAAAAACATGAAAGAGAAATGTGCTACACAATGCATCCCTTCTTGTTCCCTCCCATCCATTGTGTGCTGGTAAATCTGCCACAGCTGCACCCACAGGCATGGTGGTGCTCAGCTCCCTCTCTTACATGCTTTGGGCACCCTCTGTGTGTGAGCTGGTGTGGGTTTTGGTTCTGTTACTGTGCTCTCAAATGCTCAAGCTGCTGACTTTTCAGCTAAGTATGGCAGTTCAGACATGGCTCTCTGTCATGTTTCACTTTACAGGCTTAACAGGATTTCACTGATATAACAAGAGTAGCAAATGCACTGTTAGCAGAATGTTGCAAATCTTGCTGCTTTTTCAGCTCTGCTTACCCATAGCTTGCAGTCTCGCACAAAGAAATATGGCCAGAAAGCAGGTTTCTGAGCTTGCACTGACTAACATTGCCTTTCACTGCCTCTGAAGGCAGAGTATTGAGCTAGATGCTCTGCTGCTCTGACCAAGAAGGACATTTTCTGTTTTTAATGTTTGTCTCTATTCCAGTGTCAGCACCGAAGTAGCCAGGGATACAGTATTCCTGCATTCTCAGATGTTAGGCAAATATGCCTGGGTCTTTGTTTATTTTTAAGGAGTTAATTCAAAATGTGTAAAACTTTTGTACCTTCTGGGAGTTCAGGACATTCAGCCTGTATATGCCTCAGCAAATGGCTTCTTGTTTAATAACACCTTTGTACATTGCCACTGAGAGATGACTATCTCTGAGAGCTGAGCTATGGATGTGCCCAAAACAGAACAAAAAAGTAAGACTGGGGGGGTGCGGAGATGGGAGAAGCAACGTTCTTTGTTTGTGCAGGTTTTTTTTCAGTGGGTAATGCGTGCAAAGGGTAGGGATGGAGATGCTCTAAGGAGTATTTTAAGATAACAAAATATCTTGCTTAGCTCAGTGGGGTGGATCGAAATGATAGGCCTACGCATCCTTTTCTCTCCCTCTTTTGTGAACTAACCAGAGCTGAAGCAGCAGTCTTCATTTTCTGAGCACAGCCATGTACAGCTGCTTTTCCTCTTCCCTTGGATTTTGAGATGAAACTGCAGTGCTACCTCCAGCTCCTGAGCTTAGCAACTTATGTGTTGAAAGAAGTTCATTGGCCAGTACTACTGCCCGCTCCTTGCAGTTTGACAGGTCCTCTCGCACCAGCGTGTACCTGTGTGTCACCACACTGCACAAACCTGCCCCACAAGCCCTGTCTTAAGCCACAGCAAGAATTTTCTTGAAGACATAACTATTTCCTCAACAGAACTTTCCTCTGTAGAAAGCACCGGTTCTTTTCTTTCCTGTGCAGAAACTATTTGTCACTTTTAGCCAGGCAGACCAGAGATGCCAGTAAGGGACACCCATCCTGGTGCAGCAGGTTGCAGATCTCCCTGCAGCCCATTGTCCCTTGTGTAGATTTTACTTCCTGTCACAAGTAATGTCTTAAAATCTTTTAAATGGCTCACCCAATAGAAAAACTCTACTCTGGTTGGTATTAATGGTTAATGGGTCTTTCTAGCAGATGTAAAATCCAGTGAAACATACACAGTTTCTTTGGTTTTCACAGGAACAGATGATTTAATAAGCAGCTATAAATCTCTCGGGAATGTACAGACACAGTCAAACAGCACACTTCTGCCAGATTTTTCACTGACTAGACTTACAGCCTGTGAGTCATAGTGGTCTGCTCCACTGTCCATCTCACATGCCTGTTGTTGTTTTTCCTTTTAAAGGTGCACTGTGTTGCTTATGGGGTTTTTTATCACCTTCCCCTCTTAGTGGGCTTGCTCTTTCATCCAGGAGACAGTGTTCAAGCAGGTGACTCTCATTCTCTCCATGTGTACATGACAGTGCATGACATTTTTTTTGCATTCCATAGCCCAGCTTGTGATTTTAAAATTGTATAGTGAAAATGTCTCTGAGGATTATATTAATACAGCCTCCTAAATGGGCTTAGTAGTGGGAATGTGGTTAAATTAAAAGAGGTATAGTCAGCCTCTTTCTTAATACAGTAATGCTTTCCTTCCAGCAGTCTGTGGCCAACTCATGAAGTTTAAGAACTTTATTCTAACAGTATTTCTAATAGATTCAGTTATTATCAGCTCTTTAGAAAGACAGAAAGCAGAAAGCTATTTCAGTTACCTGTGGCTTTCAGTTACCTGTGGCTCTTGCTGAATTGCAGGGGAAGGTTGTATTTCCTAAAGTATGGAAGTACCATTCCAAAGGGATGTAAAATGCAACAGAAAGCATGTTTTACAAATTCTTTCTATCGTGCTGATCTGTTGGCTTTCCCTAAGTGTCTTAGATGTCTAGGAACTGGGGTTGCAAACTCCTGTTTTATTTTACGGTTGGTTCACAGGCCGTGTGAATTACACTTGGGAGCTACTCCAGAGGAGGTGAGGTATTAGAATTGCTAAAATTTGCCCCAGGTCACACCCCGGTAAACCAGAGATGAAACCAGTGATAAACCACAACGTTTTGTATGGGATTTTTAACCAGTATGGAGGTTCTTGCAAGACAGGTGCAGAGCAGCTTATTTTGAATGCAGCTGGATGAAGAGGATTTTAAAAATACCCCGACATAGTTTTTTATTATTATTATTTTAATCTTGCAGTGCAGATATATAATATTTTAGAATGTTGCAAGATACAAAATCTGCCTAAGAAAAGTTGTGCGAAGTTCTGACTTCATCATACGCAGGCAGGAAAAATCAGTCTCTAAATATTTCACTGGCTCAGGGTTGCATTTGCACTTGTGCTCTGGGGCTGTGTAAATTGTGAGGAAAGTTTCTTATTTTGGTGGTAGGAATGATGAAGTAACCCTGTTCATGTTTGGCCTTTTTTAGGCTGGAGTGAGTATCAAAAATACGTAGACGTGCAGCAGGTTAAGAAACTGGAAACAGCGTTGGAGGTTGATCAATGTACAAAGCTGTATAACATGATCAAAGATACACATTGCTTGAAGTTTATGGTGAGATTGCAACTTACTGCATTATTGCAATTCTATTTGCTTCTGATTTGCAAGTGCTTCAGAAAGCCAAACAGGTATTGTGTTACTAGGTGAAGAAAGCTATCCAGGTTCATAGAACTGAATTGTGTCAAAATCAAGAGCAACATTTGATTCTTCTGACTCCTTTTTAGGTCCCTCAACACTGTGCAGGAAGCAGAGTAGAGGGTTTCAGCCATATGCATATGCAGAAAAAAAGCCCTTTCAGCTTTTTCTGGCAAACTGAGAGTGTTGCTTTATGCTTTCAGTAAGTGCAGAGCCCTCATGTTTACTGATGGGACTTTCACACGTCAGGAAATCAGAAAACTGGAGCCATAATCAGCATGTCTGTTCTTGAATGGGGAATTTTCCCCAAAGCAAGTTGTGATGCATGCTTCTAATGATTTGAATCTTATGGTTCAGACTTTCCACGAACTGCTTCCAGCATTGTAGGCACTAACTTGTGTTTGCAGTGAACATACACACCCCCAGTTGCAAGGGTAACAGCCATAAAGTACACATTTAAATCTCGGCCCCATCCCTGGGAGTGTTCAAGACTGCGTTGGATGGGGCTTTGAGCAACCTGCTCTAGTGGAAGGTGTCCCTGCCCACGGAAGGGGGATTGGAACCAGATGATCTTTAAAGTTCCTTCCAACCCAAACCATTTCATGATTCTGTGATAAATTATGAATGGCCAGTGCCTGTAGAAGTGTGGTCCCGCTGTGGTGTTTAGGCAGAGAGGTTAGTGCAGCATTCAATGCTCATGCTGTTGCAGGCCAGGTTGGGGGTTAGCTAGAAATCAAGATTTTTAGCAGAGCTTTAGCTAGCACTCCTTCACTGGCTGCAAGGTCTTTTTCAGACTTTGTGGTGTGTGGTCTTTGCATACTAAATGGCTAACACTTGGCCTGTATTGTGGGATTTCACCATTTTCATGGTATGAACAGCAAGCTGCAGCAGTTCCAGGGTGTGAGTTGTCCATCCGCTTAAAGCAATGTACATAGCAATGGGGAAGGTCATGTGACTACATGGACCTTATCCAGTGTTTTAAAGGAAAAATATCTGTAACAGTGTCCTGGCCTATATAAGTTGTACAGTTTTCCCAGACTTGGAAGAAAACCACTGGTACTTTCCCAAGTTCCACCCTTTTCAGTTTGATGTAAAAAAGTTGTTGATTCTTGCTTTTCTTTCGTCTCTAAGATGGGAAATACTGTAATTAAAATAAATTATGCTTTTTCATGGCAAGAGGCGAAATCTTATCTCAGAGACATCTCTTTAGATGAGAGTAAAGCAGACTGTACTCTTTCTTCATTTTCTTTTTTTTTTTTTCCTTCTTCTTAAATAATAGCCTCTACTCATAGTAATGAAGAGGAGACAGGTAAGTGTGTGATTCCCCAGAAGCCTTAAAGAGGGTATTGGAAGAGTCCTTCCTTGAAACTGGGGCTGTTTTCAGAGGCTTCCTCCAGCTTCGTACAGAAGAGTGCACAGAACCGAAGGAGGAGGAATGACCTTGCTTTTAAGGCATTCATCTGGAGCTCCAGCACTGGGAGCTGAATTCCCAGCACTGGGACTGGCTTCCTCTGTGGTCTGCAGCATGTTGCTCAGGGGATGTCTGTGCCACACAATGGAGCTCTGCACAGAGAGCCCTGGAGCTGACTCTGGGAGGTCTGCACAACCCTGCCGTGGAGTGGGGCACTGTGTGGAGGCATGACGACCTTAGTCCAGAAATACAGCTGCACTAGTTCAAGCACTGCTTGAACACTTGATGCTGCTGGGGCCGTGCTGCTTCCAGTTCTGCAGTTATCATGGGTGCAGCTCATTTGGGCATCTCTGTACCACACTCCATTTCTAAACCCAGGAAGCACCGAGGTACTGAGAAACTAACACAGAGCTCACAAAATGGTTTTGAACTGCCTGCATGGTCTGGTTTTGGATTTCTTTTGTTTTGCACAAGCTCGTCCTACTCACTCTGCTGTCATGAACTTTCATTTCCTCCATGGCACTGGAAACTAGCTAGAAGGAAAGCTTAATTTCAGCTGTTTCCCTGTCCCTTGGAGTTCAGCTGACCCCAGCCACCTTCCAGGTCCTAACTGTGATCTCAGAGGAGGCAGCAGAGCCTGGTGCTCCAAACCCAGTTGATCATACTGTTTCTGAGGGCCACTGTGCAGCCTCATGCCCATGGCCACTAAACTGCTTTTTCCAAGCAGCCACACAGGTATGGCATTTACTCAGCTTTGCAGAGCACACTGAGGGCTATGAATGAAAGTTTGAAAAGAGCTTTGTGTATTTAAAGCAATATTTTGTTTATCTGTTCCATCCGAAACAGAGAGGAAAATAGCTTTATTGTCTGCGGCTTGGAAAATCTGCCTGCTGTGACGGTTATGACAACATGAAAGACAAACTTGTTATATGCATAAGAAAACACATGCTGTTGCTGGCTTAGATTTTGATGGGGTGTAGGTGATGGGAGTAGCCCTGGGCTAGTGCTTGCAGTACCCTTCCTCCCCAGAGATGCTAAACAGGGATTACAGCTATCCCCCAGCATGTTAGCAGCAGTTCGTGGGGTCTCCAGGCCAATTCAGAGGTTCAAGTCATGACTAAAATAAAGGGAGCCAACTTCAGAAGTTAGCACACAGATAAGTCACTGCTTTTTGTCCAAAGGAACATCAGGCTGACACTTTCTTCTTAGTCTCTTGGCTAGTAGTCCTTCGAAGATAAGATTTCTCCGGTCAGAAGGGGGTAGCATAAACTTCCTGTAAACTTTCATAGCTGATGGCCAAATGGAATCACAAAACATGTTGTCATTATTTATTTCTTTATTTAGAAGTTCAGAGAGTGCTCAGTTCTGTTGGTTGTGATTTTGCTCATGTAAACAAGGTGATACTATACTGGATGCTCAGCCTTAGCCCCTCTTCCATTTTGAGTTTAAGTGAAGAGCTATTTTGCAGTGTGGTAAAACCAACCCCCATGTTCTGCTTCAGAAACCAGCACTGGATTATTGAATATACCTGTCCTTGTGTCTGTTGCTTTGCTAAGAGATCCTCTTACCTTTATTAGCTCTGTAGAGCCAGTGTAACAATACAGATAGTTCCGGACAGCAGCAGCGTCTCTGTCCCACGACCTGAAAGCAAGTACAGGAAGGGTTACCTTGCCAGCAATTTGAAAAGTGCCTCTTCAGGTGGGGATTTGCTTAAAAGATCTGTATTCCCATCACTCATGTGCTCTGAGAAGGATTCTGCCCCTCCGTCCCTATTGTCAAAGCTTTGCAGCAGTTGGTCAGATTCACACAAGGTTTAGTCCTCCCAGAGCTATTC
The DNA here is from genome assembly GCF_037157495.1 of Lathamus discolor. Taxonomy (NCBI): domain Eukaryota; kingdom Metazoa; phylum Chordata; class Aves; order Psittaciformes; family Psittacidae; genus Lathamus; species Lathamus discolor. The sequence goes on along the minus strand of NC_088889.1, from coordinate 58,321,218 downwards.
TTGTGAATCCTGCTTGCATTGAAATTCCAGGTGTGAGGGGATCTGTTTTTTAAGTTGCCTTCTAGTCCCTTGTGTAGCATCTTCTGTCACAGGATGTGTACTGCGAATGAGGGCAACAGAAACTTGTTCTTTGGCTTTTACTTAAAAGAAACAGTAGTAAGCTAAGACGGATTGAGGTATCTCACATTTACATAAGGTCAATTCCTGTGGAATTCCTGTGGAATTTCAAGCAACTCACTGACATCTCTCCTGATACGGCTAGTTCCCAGAGGAAGCCTGCTTGTCTCACTTGCCCCATTTCTTGGGACATAAATCCACGCTTTGTGGGGATACATGTAGTAAAAAAAAAAAGGGTATAGGAAGAGACTAAAACCTATGAAGGGCAAAACTTTCTTGTTTTGTCCAGGCAGGACAAATAGTCCCCCCCTTGGGGCTTCCCCCCTCCACCAGTTTTGGTCCTACAGCTTCCTGTCTTTCCTATTCAGGCATGCCTGGGATACAGCGCAGCCATGCACAGGAAGGGTGTTGACTGGAGCGCAGATGGGCTGCAGACAGGGCTGGCTCTGGAGAGTTAAGAAGCAGAAGGACTAATTTACATGAGGTTCCCACCTTTTGGTTACCCCTATGGCTTGGCTTGTGCCTTGGCCTGCTGCCATCTGACACAGTTTGCAGCTCTGGGATGTTGAGGGCTGGCTGAATTGGCTGCCTGGGCCCAGAGCCAGTTTGTATGGCTGGTTTGGCTTTGCACCACTTTCCTAGCAGGGTGAGCTGTAATATGTGTCTCCTGTCATGAATCAGACCATAGGTATGGATAATTCTCAAACCAGACATTTACATGAGTTAATTCCACACGGTTCAGGTTTGAAGTTGTTTTATTAAGGAATTATTCATCTTATTGCTCAGCAGATTTTCAGCCTCATTAGTAGGTTTAGCATGGGGACTGTGTCCCGGTTGTGTCACCAAACAATGTCTTAAGGATTTAATTGCCAAATAAAAACTCTTTCGATCTCTCTCTTCTGAAACAGACAACATTACTAAAGCACCACTTTGGTAAAATATTGTAGCACGTTCGGCATATTTTTAAGTTCTTTTGAAGTCAATGTTTAAGTGCTTTGCTGAATCAGGGCCTAAACCAATAATAGCCACAAATTTAAGCCACTTTATTTCTGAATAAGTGTTTGCACAGGAGTTGAATGTGTGTCAGTTTCTTGTCAAGACCCCCCAGGTACAGATGTACTCTTAGTTTCATTGACCCACTTAGCAGCTTTTGTGAATTGCTGTCTTGCACCTAGTTGAGACGTCAGGGTCAGACCCAAGTATGGCAGGCTTTCATTTGCAGAACGAGATCAAACTGAAATAGGATATTAGGCCATAAAGGGATTGGCAGCAACACAAAGAGTGCACAGCTATGGTTAGTCATTTCCTATATACATAGAGTGTGTGTGTGTGTGTGTGTGTGTGTGTGTATGTATATACACACACACCCGCACCCTTTTTTTTTCCTGGTTAGTAAAATCAGTGCAGTGCTTCAAACATGATCCTCATTGGGCTATTAAAGAGGTCATGGAAATTTTTAATTCTCCTGCTAGAAGAGGGAGTTGTGGAAATACTATGGGTAATGGATCTGATGCTGAAATGGGGGAAGAAAACAAGTTCTTAGGTGTCTGATCTTAGACCTACACCTGGGCAGTCTCATTGCAACTTGCGGGGGCTCATATATTGGGTCAACTCCTTTGCTGTGGTTTGCAGGGCTGTGATATACTTTAGTACTAATTACTATGTCCTAGTAAGTACAGTCCTAGTAAAACATGATGCAAAATTGAAGTTAATGTGCCACTAAAGTTGCTGGAAGTTTTATTCCCTTCAGTAGAATGATGCTTTTGCGGTCCGAGGTGTTCTCTTGTGCCACTTGATTTATTGCTGTGCTCTTATGCAGTGTGTAGGAGTGTTAACAATAGAGGCTAGTGCCGTGCACTGTTAATTCAAAGAACTTGGTAGTCTTGTGGGACTGCTTCAAAGAGTATGGTGGCTGCTGTCCTGGATGTCGTCGTCTTGTCCCACCCAAAGAATGCACATATGTATGGAGTGCTGGGCCTCCAAATCAAATGCAAAGAGCACAGGTTTTGTAGTGCAGGCATGTTTTGTATTATGAGCTGGTTGGAGCCTTTTCCCTTATTTCCATACCTCTGCAAGTCATGGACTGGTGACGAGGAAGTGCTGCTGCATAGCTCTGCATCTCCCAGTGAGATCAGTAGGAACTGCAGGCACTTGCTTTTAACCTTTGGGTTAAAAATGTACTGGGACAGGGTATTCAACCTTCACTTTTTGCTGTTCAGTCTTGAATTATCTGAGTTCAGACAGACAGGTATCTGTTGAGGTCACTGGAAAGATGGTCAATAACTGTGGTGTAGAGATGACACAAGAGGAAGAGAAATAAGGTGGTTATCTATGAGAAAGGTGTGAAGCCCTTCTGAAGAGCAGGAAGTTATTTGAGGAGGGGAAAAATTGCAAATAATTTTCATAGAATCCTGGTTTGGGTTGGAAGGGACCTTTAAAAGTCATCTATTTCCGATCCCCCTGCCATGAGCAGGGACATCTTCCACTAGAGCAGGTTGCTCAAAGCCCCATCCAACCTGGCCTTAAACACTGCCAAGGATGGGGCAGCCACAATTTCTCTGGACAACCTGTGCCAGTCACCACTCTCACAGGGAAGAATTCTGTAAGAGTAATTTGTGTGTGGAACTTGATTTTATCTTAAAAAAAAAAATGCAAAGGAAAATGTTAGTGAAGTTGGTGCAGTGATTAATCTCTGTTTACACCTATCAGAGATTTCTGCTTTTGTTGTAACTTAGTGGGCACCTCATGTCTGGTTTTGTCTTTTTAAATCCCAAAGTTGATGTTGTGTTCTCACCTACTGAAAGTGATAAAATTTCATGAGCCAGTTAGGAGCGAATCTGATATTTTGTTTCTTCTCCTGTTGCTGATGATGGCTGCTTGATTTGGAAAGCATCCAGTGAAGAATCTCAGAGCAAGCAGCTTGTGTTGAGAGTGGCTCATATTTCCCTTTACAGTCTCAAGGGCAGACACCAGGTGAGGACTCTCTCTGCACCCTCACCCTTTGCAGTGCATGCCTGCTCCTGCATGCGTCACATGGCTTCTGCATCCTGCACTTGTGACTGCAGAGCATAGGAAGGAGTGTGTTCAACCAGTCAGAAATGAGAAGTGTATTGGAAATAGGAAACTAAACATCAGCCATGTGTGAGTAATGGATTGTCTGTCTCCTGGAGGGCACGAGGATATGTATTCCAATGTTTTTTGATGGTAGTAAGGCCTTGACACTGTAATTAACATAATACCAGCAGCTCATCATGTCCTCTGTTTATGATTCCAAACTCTGTCCTGATCCTGAGTTTTGTTCTTAGGTGTTGATGTGCTTATGGAAAAGCCCAGTGAGAAAAAAGTGGGAATGGTTCTTGTTTCACTGGGCCGGTCTGAGCAGAGTGTTTCACCTTTGGCAAGGAATTCATTAGGAGTGTATTCATGAGACTTAGAATAGAAATGTGCTTGTCTGGGGTCTTCTGTGATAGTAACCTGCCTAGGACCAAAGCTTGGGCTGTAGCTTTACTACTGTGCTTTGTACCTACATATTTGTGCATGTGTAATATATTTTAATGACTTAATTTGCTTTGTTTGGAACTTTAACTGAGTATATATGTAATTCAATGAGTATTTTCAATTGTTTATAAATGCTAGCTTGCATGGTCCCCTGAGATCCTTGCCATATATGCAGACGTGGTCACCTAATGAAGTGCTGCAGAGCTTTGTGATAAACTGGAGTGGGATGTGATGCAGACAGTTAGTACATGCTACCAGTAATGGGGTCTATGGAAAATCTGAGGCTGATCAGCTCTTTCACCTGTCTGATGATCAATTCCTAGGTTGTTTTCTTTATTACTTCCATATCTGTGAGCACTCTGTTTAAGGTGATACAGTGTAAAACATTCCTCTCTTGGGAGGAGCTACCCGTCTCCCTTTTCCCCAGTTACAATGCTGAAACTGTGCTCGCTTGTAACATGTGATGCGCTTAACTAAGTCGTGCACCATAGGAAACTTTTCAAGACAAAAACATGTCATTAATTTATATATTTGGCTTCTTTTGTTCTGCTGGATTTCACTGGTGCATTCTTAAGGGAACTTGGCATGAACTTGCAAGCTTAGCATGTGGTGCTTTCATATCTAGAAAAACTTTCATGTGATGACATTTCAGCATCTTCTGGATCCTTGGCAGCTGAAGTAGCTGTCATTTTAGATTCATCTACCTGTGAATAGTCTGCATGCACTTTTTGGTAGCTGTAAAGCACACCTCATGTATATGTAGAGTTTTCAGTCAGTAATACGCTCCAGTGTAGTTTATACCTTATAATAGCTATATGGAGACACAGGTGTTCCTGTAAGACATCTCTGCTATGTCACTGTCCAGTTTCTATTTTTTTAATCTCACTTTTACTATCATGTTACAATCACAACCAGAAGAGTAATATGTTGGAGTTCTTTTGTATTGCCTCATATATTAACCTAGCTGTGTTGATTATGTAATGTACATACTCATTTTCCTGTGTTCAGCTCCTTAAATAACCTATAAAGGGGTGCATATGCTAATTTTATGTTAGGTTTTTAATGCAGGGGTGAAATATCATAACAGCATAATGAAGCGGTTGATAGAGGAAAAAGAACTTTTATTTCCTACTTGGTATGGCATAGTCAGCTTTGCAATTTCATGCCCACTAGGGGGACTGCTGCTTACACTACTCCTTGCAGAAACCAGTCATGCCGTCCCTTTAGTATCTTTTATGAAGTTTTAAAACTTTGAATGACTGACTCTGGTTAAATCCTCTAAGGAGTAAGCCTCCCAGCTATTTCCCAAAGTGTAAAATCTTTGGGCACAGTGCTGTTCTTCTGAGTCCAGATGCTTTTTACTGAATTTCCTGACTAGATGTTCTTTCTTTTTTTTTGAAAGTATTTTCTGTTCTCTGGGTTTATCAGTCCAGGCTTCCCTATGTGATGTTGCTGGGGATTCATGTATTTTTTTTTTTCGTCAAGGAAAAAATGTTGTCTGTCTTTATTTATGTTTGGAGTAAGTTTTGTTTTGCAACCATGGTGCAAGTGAATATGGTAAATTAATCAGCTCTTGTATTCACAGACGTCATTGAAATGGGTTTCCCCTTTAACTGGGCGACAGTAGGTTTTGGGTTAGAGGCACGTAAACTTGTAGTCAGTATGAGAAAACTTCCAAATGTATCTACGTTTTCTTGCTAAATCCAGGGGGGTTCTCTTTGTTTGAGTTACGTGTTCCTGACCTGTGCATTTTTCTTCTCAATTACAGAAACATGAAAGAGTACAGGAAGTCCTGCATGACCACAATGAATACCTGTGCTAATTAAGTCACTGGCTGGTACTGGGAGAGCAGTGAGGTAAGCAGTCAGGCCATGCCAGCAGCATTTCTTGTAATCTGCATGGCTGTATTTCAACAAAGCCTTAGTGCTTTCAGATATCAAATTCATAAGAAGTCGGTTGAAAACAAATAGCCAGCAGGTTTGAATGCAATAGATTTACTTTTAGTTCAAAGCTTTGGCAAGTGAAAGTCTGTTTTCCTTTGGCGGGGGGGGTGGTGTGCAGAGGAAAGTACAAGTTCTGTGGTGGTTTTCTATTTTAAAAAAGGTAGTATCTCTAATTTCAACAATCGATTCCTGACCAAAGCTCAGCTTCCTGGGCTGACTCTGGGGAGGGCTTGGGGGAGGGGAGGAATGCTTCACAAACTTAGCTGATGAAAAGGCATGCTGTTTTGTGGATGCCTCCCAGAATTGTTTAAATCTGTGCGTGTATGCGCGCGCGCGCATGAAAAGAGAGAGAGAGAGAGAGAGATATCTCCATGACAACTGGCCTGGCCAGTCTGTGTTCCCTGCAATCATATTAGTTGGAGTCAATGCTGCGAAAGGTCATATGAAGGAGCTGTGGGAAGCACAGCAGGTATTAGACGCTAAACAACTGGTTTTCTGATTGCCTCACATAGTAAGGCAGAGTTTTGTCTGGGAAGTGCAAATCTGAGAATGGAGTGGAAGGGGAAGTGCTCCAAATTTCAGGTAACAAAAATTGCCTTTTAATGTTGTTTCCTCCCATTTTAAAGTATGTTGGGTTTTTTTTCTTCTTTCCGTGGTGTTTACTCCCAGCAGAGTGCCTGAGCAAGCTGAGCTTGGATTCCCTAGCTCTTGGGAATGATGTCATGCGGCAACAGTTGGATTCTATTAACCAGGGAAAGAGGAAACATCCTGCATTTTTGAAAGAAAAAAAATATAAAAAAAACCCCTTTGGCTCTTTGTTGAATCTTGTGCAAAAGCTGCAAGAAATGTTATTTGATTTTGTTGGTTTTGGTTTACTTAAAGGAAGTTTCTAACATTGATTCCCAGAAAATGACATTTAGGACTTAGCACCGAACTTTAAAAACACTGCAACAATTACTCCTATCTACAAGAAAATATTTATGGAAGTTTTGCACAGTTCAGAAGACTCTTCTTTCTTCTTGGTTATTCCTATATGCATCTTTAATGAGGAGGATTTGAAGTAGATGATGCTGGCAGCATTGTTCTTAATAAGGTTTTCAGTCCTGGACTGTGTTTTTCATAGCTTTAAACCAGCCTTTTTGGGAGAAGGTAATGGGAAGAAAGCAGAAAAGTAATAATTTCAGCAGTTTGGAATGGTCTTTTTCCCCCTCCGTCTTTCCTCAGAGGTATTTGCTAAGTGCTGTATTCAATGCTCACCATTAGGATAGCATGCATAGTATTTTAAGCTGAAAAATTGCAAGGTATTAATGTACAACTGCTATGTCATAATGAAAAGATGTAGAAAATACATACAATCCTGCCTCTTGAACATCACAAAAATCCACTGTACCAATAACCATGATGAAAAGATTAGTTAACCCCTGTGCTGTTTAAACTCCTCTCTCTCAGATGCTCATTTCTACTTTTAGACTGCTTTTTTCGCTTCTGTGTGTTTCAGACATGATCCAAAGCTTGCTGGAGTCCATGGGAGTTCTCCCATCAACTTCAAAGGGCTTCAGATCAGCTTTTGCCTGAGAACCTCTGTTTCAGTTTGTTGACTGCAGGACCAGGCCACAGGCTCTCCGCTTTCTTTCTTGAACTTTCCAAACAGAAGGTCTTTTGTGTTCCTCCAAACAATGCCAGGCGCTGCTGACTGGCTTCAGCGTGGCTGCTGACACACGCTGGAGGTAGTGGTGATGCTTATTTTTGCTTTCTCCTAAAATCGTCCTAAAATGGGGAGAGAGTGCAGTGAATGGAAGTCAGATCCTTCTATTTCACCTCCATTCCTTGCAAATGGCTGTTGTTTGAGTGTGTGTCTGTGTGTGCAAATTGTTCCTTGATTAAAGGGCAGTATTGGCTGCACTTCAGGGAGGAGTTCCAGGAAGACTTAGGGCGGAAAACACTGTTATCGCTGTGATCTGCCAGTAGAGCACTCATGAGGGAGAAGCAGGCTGTCCTGGAGCAGGCAGTCTGTGTACAACACGCGTACAGAGCTGACAGCTGTCATCTGAGAACTGAGGGCTGGTCAGCACAGTCTAACTTTGTGTCCCCATCTTGCCTACCAGATTTGACCAACTTGATTCTATGAATAAGGCACTGTTCTTCACTATCAATTAATAATCTGGTTAAGCGATAGGAAAAATAATAATATTTAATCCATTTAGCAGTTTGGATCAGTTTAAGAAGATATCCTTGTGCCATTTTTGACTAGAAATGAAAATCTATGAAGCTGGCATTTTAATTTGAACTATCCCCCTCTGTAAGGAGGAACGCTGTGATGATTACCCAATTTTAAGGCTCATTTGTGGGAAAATGTTATTTATCCTTGAAATTTCTAAGACAAAGATCATGATTTTCAAAATCAGAACTTTTTAATGCTTGCATTTTACAGATGGTCAGCTTGAGAAGCCTCTGCAGGGTGTTGCAAATTGGGCATCCCAGTGGCAACAGTTGCCTTTAGCCATTTATCTGTGGAGTGTTGCAATGCAGTGGGAAGCTTGGTGACTTCTGTCTCAGTGTTCTTGGCTGAGTGGTGTTTTCTTTAACGGTCTGCGTTGTAGTATTTACCCATTACTTTGAAAAGTGCTACAAGGCATCTTTTGCATAGTTCTTTAGTATAATTTCCATACATCCTAGCATTATGAATGAATGAATTTGGAATGAATTTCAAATGAAGGTTTCACGTGTTATATACTATGTATGCCTCACCAGTAGGAAATATATAGATAAAAGCAATAACTCATAATATATTTATAACTGCATTCATAACAAGATACCTTATAGCTGACTTACTATGGTCGGGCATAAACTTGAGCAGCAGCACACAGGCCTTGGCACATTGTTTCTTAATCCATTAAGGGAGTAAGCAATTCCAGAAACCTGGTAATGCACGTGGAGCTCTCACAGCAGTGTTTGCAGTGGCTCTGTGCTCCACACAGCTCCTGTGGACAGGTCCTACACTCAGTGCTTTCAGCCTGCTGTAGCTGTCACTTTATAAGTGCATTAATTTCTGTATCTCACAGAGTTGCTTTATGTTGTTGTCCTGACATAAATCCCCTTGTTGGTCCCCTTCATGTTTCTGCCAGTGGCTGTATGCCCACATCGTGTCTGGGGGTAGTAAGTTGCTCCAAATTTTTTAAAGAGATTAGTGTGGTTTTTTTGATAGGATCAGTTTGGCCTTGTCTCATTGCACATGGAATGAAAGTGAAAAAGCATGGTAGAAATCTCCTTTTGTTCTCTCTCTTTGACTTGAAGTTCTTTACTGTGAGGGTGGTGAGCCACTGGCACAGGTTGCTGAAGGAAGTTGTGGCTCCTCCATCCCTGTCAGTGTTCAAGTCCGGGTTGGATGGAGTCTTGGGTGACATGGTTTAGTGTGAGGTGTCCCTGCGCATGGGAGGGGGGTTGGAACTGGATGATCTTAAGGTCCTTTCCAACCCTAACTATTCTATGACTCTATGACTCTATCTAATGAGTAATTTTTATATTCTGAGTTACAGTGTTTTAACTGCTTGTTTTATCTTGCATAAGATTATTTTGAGTAACTGCTTGTACTCCTTCTATCCATAGGTTGACTGTGTATGTTCCCCTGTTGCCTGTTGCAGTGAGTTCCAGGTCAATTGCTTTGTTGACATGTTTGTTTGTCTTTATGACTTGGAAATGCGCTGTTTTGTTTGCAAGTGGGCTGAGGCTACCTACAAGCCTAGGACTGACTCCATCATAATTCAACACTTATTTCTACTCTTACTCACTTCTTTACATAACTCCAGTCTCTTCAGTTTTTCTTCTTAGGCAAAGTCTGAGAGAGACTGGAAAAACACTATAGTTGTCTCTGTTTCTGCTGTTTTCTTTGAAGCTTGGGTTTTCTTCAAGGCATTTGATATTACAGCTGTGGACTCATGTACCATTAAATTCTTGCACATGAGATCAGTATTTTCCATTTGTAATCTGATGCTCATGAGGATGCTCAAATCTTTCCTTATTTTCTGTAAGTTGATTTCAGTTCCAACTGTATGAACAATTAGTTGTCATAGTTGTTTCCTCTCATGTTGTTTTCTGGTCATGGTGACTCTGAATGACTTTACAAAGTGCAAAATGTGACATGCAAAAATTTGTTCTCAACAGCTCACACTGAATATATGCAGCTACCTTTAATTACAGCAAGACCCTTGAAACGATTGCACTGTCATTCTGGTCTGCAGTGCAGGCTATCATTGGTGCTAATCAGTGATCTGTGTTCTGCCTTTGCATCTTTGACCCAGTTGCTTTGCTGAACTTAACACAGTTGCTAGTGTGACACAAAACAGACTCCTGGCACAGCCCTGATCACAGAGCAGGGAGAGATCTGGCAACTTTCACACAAATCCATTATAATTAAGGCTTCCGGTCTGGGATTTAAACTTCTTCTTTCTCTTAAAAGCCTGAGAGGCTTTTAAAAATATTTTTCAGGCTGGAAATGAATGTACTGCTGGTAAAGGCAAAGTCCCCTGATGGTACTAGCTGCAGGCAGGCCTGGAAGAGGCAGGTGCAGCCCTTGTTCCTTCACTGGGCTTTGCAAACTTGCTTCTACCCTGAGCACTTTATGAAAAGAGCCCCCAGGTTGTTCCACAGTTTCACATGACAACAAGAGTCCCCCAAGCAGTTAGAGGAGTGTTCCATAGTTGTCTTTCCTCCAGTGCCAGCTCTTAGTCTTAGTTCAAGCCTCATGTAGCCTTAATCCTCTCTGCTCACTTGGAGCCAAACGGCTGTAATGTAAGCGGCTATTCAAAAAAGTCCCATTACCCCATCCTGCAAGAGGACATGCTCCCTCCTTGGAACTTTTTTCCCCATCCTGTTGCAGCTTGATGACAAGAAGATAAATCAGAGGCTAAAACTTCTGTCAATGGCAAGAGCACAATTTGGCATCCCTTGCACAGCTGGCATCCAAAGGATATAAGCCATGAAATTATCTGTGCTCCTGGTCCAGCGGAGCTTGTTGGTTTATGACCGGAACACCCTTCCCCCCTTTAAAGCAGGCTTGAAAGTTAAAAGGCATTTATCACATTATGGACATGCTGAGGACAGTTGGACAATTTTGACAGTACAAAATCTGCATCCTGCAATGTTACTTCATGCCTTCTTCATAGAGAGCAAAAAGCAATTTGAGAGCTGCAGCAGTATGGAAATATTTGCAGCTGCACAATTTGCATTTCCATGTTTCAGCATCTCACAGGCCCGTGAAGACCTTCTATTATTAGTTTTAAAAGGAGAATAGCTGGCAGCTGATTAATTTGAACAGCGTATTCCAGAGAGCTGTTTTATGACTGAGTTGTCAAGAGTGGCAAGCCAAGAAAGTACTGACAGAATTTACAAAGAAAAGTCTCTGATGTAGAGCACAATTCTGTTTATCCAAAAGATTTGTATGGGACAAAACCATCTTCATACCACTCTGCTGTCAACATGTTCAAACCCGTGTTGCGGGAGGTGAGAAGCTGAGAAGCTCAGCCTGTGGCAGTTCCTGGGAGAGCTTTTGGGAGTTCCCTAGCACGTTTCAGGGCAGGGGACATATTGCAACTCATTCGTCAGAAACCCACCTGAAAAATAATTTCAAGTGATTCATTCAGGTGTGTATTTTGGAGAAGAGTCAAGCTGGTTTCTGAGGTAAGCTGATGCTCTGGATTAGAGCTGCTCCACTCTGCATCAGACTTGGTTTCATAGAATCATAGAATAGTTAGGGTTGGAAAGGACCTTAAGATCATACAGTTCCAACCCCCCTGCCATGGGCAGGGACATCTCACACTAAACCATGTCACCCAAGGCTCTGTCCAACCTGGCCTTGAACACCACCAGGGATGGAGCATTCACAACTTCCCTGGGCAACCCATTCCAGTGCCTCAGCACCCTCACAGTGAAGAACTTCTTCCTTATATCCAATCTAAACTTCCCCTGTTTAAGTTTGAACCCGTTACCCCTTGTCCTGTCACTACAGTCCACTACAGTTTCACCATTGCACTGATCCTGCTACATTCGTGCTTGATGCACCATATTGACTTTTGGGAATGTATGAATACCTAAGGGAAAACCTTGGTTTTTCAGTGCTCATTTTATTTTCAGCAGCACATGACAGTAGGTCGCAAGTGGAGCAGTATCACCTTGGGATATGCTGTCTGGCCACCCCTTTTGTTTGCTATAGAAAGCACTGCCCTTGTGGGCCGCTGGTAAGCATGACCCTGCTCCCAGCCTGGGCAGCTGAAGCACAGCTCTCTTTCCCTGAGCTGAGGCTTTAGTACAGACAGAGAGCCAGTCCTGTCCCTGGAGCTCCATAAGATGATCCATTTAGGTCTTTTGTCTCCTCTGCCATGACACTGTAAAAATGCCACCTGCTTTCATAGCACCATTGCCTCTGCCCCTGCTTGGGATGCTCTGGGTGGCAGGGGTCACAAAAGCAAAGAGAGAGCAAAGCGGGGGGCACAAAGCAAAAAAGCTAAACTCCCCCATAGTCATTGAAGGAGACTGTTTTTCAGCTCAGAGAGCTTGTGTCCTCAAGGGTGATAAGCTGTCAGGAAGACTGTCCCCTTGAGCCAAGGTGGAGCTGTTGTTAAGGCAGGGAGGTCCCAAAGTTCATGCAGAACTGAGGTGTTCACAGACCCTGTCTGTCACCATGTTCTGCCTTCTGTAACAATGAGAGTGAGGAGTGAGAGTTTTTCTATCCAGCAGTTGAGCCCAGGTTCCTGTTTCAACAGAAGTCTTCCCATAAATGAGATTTGTTTTGTGTAAAGACTGAGTGAAAGCAGAAGTTGAATCTTAATGCATTTAGAAAGCTCACTTCATGTCTATGTGTTTGGAGCTCTTTGTGTGTGATAAGAAGGCTGCTATACAAGCTGGGTGTACAGGGGACCCCATCAGAGGATTATAATATCTTCTATGTCAGACTCAGTGAATAGCATAATACACTGTCAAATCTGACATTTGCATTAAGATTCTCTTTCCTCTCCTATGGAGACATTATCCAATTTTCTGCTGAGACACATCAAGAGCTGAGACCCCTGCTGCATTCTATTTACTATTGGCTGACATGCATGGACAGTAGAAAACAAATGTAAACATGACTCAGTGCTGTGTATTACAATAGCACAGAATGTTTCCTGGGGATTTATGACCATCTGGAAGAAGAGGGTGTCCAAGAAGCAGCCTGAGATCATCAGCTGCAGCACCTTGTTGGCAGATCCCAGCGCAGTTCCTGTGCCTGTAGCACTGATGGCTTTGATAATGTGGGTATATCTACCTGTTCTAAAACTATAGCCAGATCCTCAGGGAGAGGAAGATGAAGCCAGGAGAGTGATGCTAAAGGTTCCCATGATTTTTCTAGAAAATCTTATGCAGTTCATGTTCTGGATAGGACAGACTGAGAGCAGAGTGGTCTGGATTTGTCTGGAGATTTCAGGTGTCATTCAATGGCTGCTCTGGTCAGCAGCCTGTTGTCCTGCAATCCTGAACAAATGGCCACATTCCTCTCTCCCCACCTCAATAAAATTTCCATGTGCAAAAGTAGGCTGCATTACGAAAAGCCCTCTCATGCATCAGCCTCTTGCTGAGTTATATCAGGTGTGTAATGTGATTTTGACATTACACATAAGGAGGTGTACGGCTTTGCCTCCAGCAGCAATGCAAATGGACTTACTGTCTTCAGAGGTCTGGCATCACATGTTCCCCTGGGGACACAGTGACAGGTCAGACTCCAGAAGCGAACTGCCACTAACTCTGAGAAGGATGAGTTCCTTCTGCCTGTATTGGTGTCAAATGATATGCTGGCTTATGCAAGTGTTAAAGTGTTTACTACTAAAAATGGATTTGTCATGAGAAAAGGAAAAACCTGTTGCTTGCAGAGAGGGAACAGTTGGCTACTTCTGTGCCTGGGCAGAAAAGGGAGATGCTAGGAATAGGTTGGAGGAAGAATGTAGAAAAGGAAAAGTGCAGCTGAATATCTGTGAAAAAGGAAAGAAATCCTAATTAAAAAATAATGGTTCTTCTGGCTGAGTAGTTTACTTCCTGTAAGGTGGGCAGAAGAGGAGAAAAGTCAGAACTCAAACTTCTGGCTCAGCATAACACTTATTTCATCATCTGCTTACAGGCCGACTTAAAGGCAAACCAACCAAGCCATTAAATTTTTTTTTCAGTAACATGGACCCATGGTGCTCCCCCCCAAAACCCAGTCCACAACACTAGTGGCAACAGAGCGATCTAAGAGCCTGCTAGACTCTTCCACTGCTGCCCACTACTGAACAGGAACAGCAAATCTGTTGGCTTGAACAGGTCGCCCTTGTGACAGTGGCTTATTAACGGCTGTCACATCAGTTATGTTTCCATGGCAGCCTCAGGGCTGACAAATGTGACAAAGCTGTGTTTTATTAGCAAATCCCTCAGCAAATCCCCTGCTGGCTGTAGTCAGGAAAGCATACAGATAAGAACAGAAAATTATTCTTCCAGCTCTGTTACTGACTGATTCTGCTCTTTGTATGTGAACCAGCCAGCTAGAACTGGTTGCATTCCTCTGTAATTTGCAGTATCTCCTGTATGGGGCTGAACCAGTGACGAATTAATACCTTTTTCCATTTGTTATGAAGTTCTAGGTACTGTTTCAGTGGCCAAGGAAATTCTAAAGGTCAGACTGAAGTTTTGGGGAATGGAGCAGAAGCACCCGTGTTCTGACTGTTACAGGGTGGGCTTGGGCCATCTTGAATCAAATGGGTTCTTTTTGCAGAAGGGTTACGGATATTCAGATAGGTATTTGGCAGGGGCTGAACCTATGGGGTTAAGCAGCCACCCTTGTTCTATTGCAGTTAATAAAAAAACCCCAAACCCACAAAACACACACACACACCCCAAACAAAAAACCCCCAACAAACCAACCCCAAAACAACAAAAAAGGAAAAGCAGGAGCATTTAATTTATGGTCAACTAATGTCTCCCTTTGCTTCATCTTCTAGGGTTCAGTAAGTAACTTCAATCTGCAATTGTTTGTCACGTGCAGGTTATCTATAATATGTTGTATGTCAAATCATGTTTATATGTGAAATTAGGAAAGAAGAATAAAATTATAGACATGCAAATATCTCTTTCTGTCAGGAATGTATCAATCTTGAAACCTAGCAGGGTCTTTAATACATTTGCCGCTCTTACGCAGGGGACATAAAAGAAGGGAAATGCTAGTTGAATAAATTAGATAATATGACATAAATAAGAAAATGAGGAGGGCTCCTGAGCTTTGTGAAGTATAACATTTTTGCCCTTTCCTAAACAGAATCAGATCTGCTTGCAGGCATTCAGTCCATCTCTGCAGGGAATTGCAGACAGGATGCAGCTTTGCTCATACTGGCAGGTACTGGAGTTGGTTTTTCTTACTGAAGTGACAGACTCCAGGGCTCTGTATCAGAAGGTCATGAGGCTGAATCCTGGTGCTACACACCACTCCTGTGCAGTTCAGCTAATTGCTCTGTGTGCGGACATACAACACGTGTATGTATGAATTACTGCTCTCCTCAGCTATCTCTATTAGCCGATTCAAAGTAGTAAAACTCACCAGGAACATTTTGTCTCCAAACCAGGTAGAAGCATTTGTTTGGGAGATCCTAATTTTGCCCAAGAGAGGTTTCCAGGAGAGTAAAGGCGTTGGTTCAAGTCTATGTCCTGGGACTTACCATCTCATTGGACTGAAGCAAACCTGTGCACAAGCAGTACTGGGTAACTGCCTGTAATTTCCAGTAATTTCCAGTATTTTCTCCCAGATAGGAAATGGTGATGCTTCAGCTGCTTGCTAGTGCACTGTTGTTTATGGTGTCGCAGTGGTGTCATTCCAAACTCGGAGGTGATGACTTTGACTGAAGGGTGAATATATTTATTTTAAATTATATTATAGGTGAATGTATTTATTTTAAACCAGTGAGTAATAAATGTAAGTATTATTTATGTGGTTACTGCTATAAATCAAGTCAATGCTTTTTTTAAGCATTGTTGGAAATTCTTGACAAAACTGCCAAATGAAGCATGTGAATCCCATTTTATAGCTTGTGTCTGCTAGGTGCAGAAGGGGAAACTGAAGAAAAAGAAATCAGGATATACCTCATAAAGACACTTTTTTTCATGTACTAGTGGCACATGTCTACTGTCCTGATTTCCATGGGAGCCATGGCAGAGAGAGGCAACAGATCACCTTTATGGCTGATCAAGTATAGCCAGTAAGATAAAAGACAAGGAATGGAAATGTGCTTGTTCTCAGAGTGTTGTGTACCTCAGCTTCACTGGGTATTTTGTGAAGAAATACCTTTTGGTTTACATGTTTAAGATGTAAAGAGGGAAAAGAGACTTATTAAGAAAATGAAAGAGATGCCTAATGAATTTAAGGGATTAAGGCGATGCTTAAGCATTTCTCTGCAAGATTTAAGATTCTGCTATGTCTATGGCATTGAAAGTAGAAACAGCATCATTTGACGACAGTCAATCAAAATGGTTTCAAAACAATTTTCATACTGGGTGAACTTTGTGGGTAGCCTGACCGACACCAGGCTTCCAGGGCTTCAGTCAGACATCAGAGGGGAGCCAGTCATGAGAGCAAAGACAGACCCAGCCATGGGGAGTCTTGCAAGGGGAACCTCTGTGAGCTAAAGGGCAGCCAGTGGCAGGGGTATGCAGCATTACCAATCATGTTGTATATTCTTTACAAAACTACAGCAAAAGGAAGCGTTAGTTGGGTCATGAAGTTTACTGGAGGTAAAGTTTTCTTCCTCTCCTGGTAACAGTCTCAACAGGTTACCTCTTCCATTGAACCTTTCTGAGATGCAGTGGCGGTGTGAGAAACTGTGGAAACATCATAGCAAACTCAGGTTGCCACAATGTTTGAAGAGAAACTACTGGAGACTGCCAGTTCGGTTTTGTTTTTGTTTGTGTAGTGTTAAGTATGCTAAATCCTGATCTGTGGCTAAATTTCTGAGGTAGGGGGTGTAATAATATCTGAGTTAATAAAAATCAGGCTTGATAAGCATCACTATTGAATTGGATGGAATACTGCTTTTTTCTAGCTGTAGCTATCCAAAAGATACATTTAGATTTTGGAGAACCATTAATTCTCCTTTTGGTTAAAAGGAAGGGAGAAGGAATCAGTGCATATCCATTTGCTCATTTCTCCCAAACCTATCAAAAATCTGTGGCTAAAGATGTAGTACTTGGAAAATCTGTCTATCCTGTATCTCAATGGGAAGTTTGCATTTCTGTTGTGTTTCTGGAGCCAGCACATTCCTGAAGGCAGTGCAGGCAGGGAAGTGGGAAACCAGCTTCTTAGAACTTGAAAAAGTGCTTCGTCTCTTAGTTATCTGCATTCTAGTTTGGAATTTTTATTTTGCCTTTAAAATCTGCCCCCTAAAAAATGAGCTTGAAGCCCAGGCAGTATTATTATATAAGTGACTGAGTCATATGCCTTGGGAATTGAGGGATCACTGTCGCCTGGATAGTTAGGAATTGTAAATTGTTATTATACTATTCAATATTGAATTATTTTGAGAGTAATCATACAGGGAGAAAACAGACAACATTATCATGAGAGAGGTTTTCTTTGTACTGATGTAGTAGCAGCCAAAGCAAATATGGTGGGACTCACACGAAGTAAGATGGAGAATTCATATTCTCGATGCTGTAATGCTAGGCCTCTTAGTCCCTGTAGTAACATATTCTATAGTAGCCAGAGAATAGCCTAAATGTGATGACACAATTTGGAGGCAAAACCATTCTTCAAATTCACAAGTGCCCTGTGTGTCAGGGTCTGTTTTCTGGTGTATTTGAGCACTTGATTGTGCAAGAGAATTTTAAAGTTGCAAGAAGCAGTTTGAAATTCCATTGAAATAAAAATCAGTTTGTTTGTTTGTTGATGTATGTGGCATTTCCACTAAATAGATACCTGGAAATCTCCTCAACTGTGCTTTTGGGGATGGAGAAAAATGTCCTCAAAAGCCCTGAGCTCCTACTGATCTCCAGAAATGTTGACATCCTCAGTGCCCTGAAAGCAGAACTCAAATCCTGTAAGCACCTTTGCAAGGTGTTTCTGTGTGCATACTCTGTGTTCCCCAGTGAGCTAAAATACTGTATCTTCAAACACTTTCTAAAGTCATCTGTCACATGGAATTTAATGCATTTTTTTGGGGTAGAAAAGTTCATTTTCAGGTCTGCAACTATGTGGCCATTTCTGTACAGTGAGAAATGTAAACAGTTTGCATTTTAGATGGAAAGAGAAATTGAAACCAAGTTGTCATTCTGAGCTGTGCGGAAGCTGGTTCAGGGAAGGCAAAATGGATCCATGTGGAGTTGTGGGGCTTTGGGCAGCATTCCTTTGGTTGTGAAACTGAAGAGCAGTAAGAAGAAAACAATAAGAGATGGAGGGAAAAGAAAAAAAAAAGATGAAGAGAGTAAAAGGGTAAGGGGGGAGCATCTGCACCATACAAAATCAGAGGGTTGTTCAGTAGAATGGCAGTTGAGATTTTATCTTTCCCCATCATCAAAACCTTCCAATTAACACACTTTCTGAAGCAGTTTGTGTTTTACAGTTCAGTTTTAAGTTTCCTCCACATGAACATAGCTGAGTGGATCATATATTTGCAGTTTCATATCTGGGGCTATATTAACAATCCTAGACATTCAGGTAAATGTGACACATATCTTTGTGAGGGAGCTAACTTGCCCCTAGATTAGGGGCAATAGATAGGTGTTGTACAGGACAAGAGAGATCTGTGATGTACGCAAAGCAGCAGATCAGGTCTCAGCAAACTGTGCCTATCACAGAATCACAGAATCCCAAGGGTTGGAAGGGACCTCAAAAGATCATCTAGTCCAACCCCCCCGCAAGAGCAGGGTAACCTACAGTACATCACACAGGAACTTGTCCAGGCGGGCCTTGAATATCTCCAGTGTAGGAGACTCCACAACCCCCCTGGGCAACCTGTTTCAGTGCTCTGTCACTCTTACAGTAAAGAAGTTCTTCCTGATGTTAACGTGGAACTTCCTATGCTCCAGTTTACACCCATTGCCCCTTGTCCTATCACTGGATATCACTGAAAAAAGCCAAGCTCCATCATCCTGACACCTACCCTTTACATATTTGTAAACATTGATGAGGTCACCCCTCAGTCTCCTCTTCTCCAAGCTAAAGAGACCCAGCTCCCTCAGCCTCTCCTCATAAGGGAGATGTTCCACTCCCCTAATCATCTTTGTGGCTCTGCGCTGGACTCCTTCAAGCAATTCCCTGTCCTTCTTGAACAGAGGGGCCCAGAACTGGACGCAATATTCCAGATGCGGCCTCACCAAGGCTGAGTAGAGGGGGAGGAGAACCTCTCTTGACCTACTAACCACTCCCTTTCTAATGCACCCTAAGATGCCATTTGCCTTCTTGGCCACAAGAGCACATTGCTGGCTCATGGTCATCCTCCTATCCACCAGGACCCCCAGGTCCCTTTCCCCTTCGCTACTTTCCAGCAGGTCACCCCCCAACCTGTACTGGTACATGGGGTTGTTCTTCCCCAGATGCAAGACTCTACACTTGCCCTTGTTAAATTTCATCAAGTTTCTCCCCGCCCAACTCTCCAGCCTGTCCAGGTCTTGCTGAATGGCAGCACAGTCCTCTGGTGTGTCAGCCACTCCTCCCAGTTTTGTGTCATCAGCAAACTTGCTGAGGGTGCACTCAGTTCCCTCATCCAGGTCATTGATGAAAATATTAAACAGCACCGGTCCCAGCACCGACCCCTGAGGAACTCCACTAGTCACAGACCTCCAGCTAGATTCTTCGCCATTGACCACAACTCTCTGCCTTCTTCCTTTCAACCAGTTCTCAATCCACCTCACTACTTGATCATCAAGCCCACACTTCCTTAGCTTATCTATGAGGATGCTGTGGGAGACAGTATCAAATGCCCTACTGAAATCAAGAAAAACTACATCTACCGCTCTACCATCATCCCTCCACCTAGTCACTTCCTCATAGAAGGCTATAAGGTTGGTCATACATGACTTACAATAGGTGACTATACAGATTTTTCTTCTTCCTATATCCCTAGATAAAAAAGGATATATCCAAAGGGGCTATGCAGGATATTGTATTCAGTTCTCAATCTGGAAGCTGTTCATGGATGAGAAAGAAATTGCCTGCACTTCCAGTTGTGGGAAAGACATGAGGACAAATGTCCTGGAGGATAAGTGGTGTGTAAGGCTGTGAAGAAATAAGGAAAAGCTTAAAAAATAATTGAATAATTAGATCTAATTTCAGCTATGATTCATAGAACTTGGTCTTGGCTGTCTTTGGACAGAAATTTTGGAAGAAGCAGTAGCCAAGGGGTGAATGAAAATGCACCACAGTTCTTTTGGCATATTGCCTTCCAAAATAGATGGTGAAACTTCCCTTGATAGAGCTATAGCTGCTCTGCTAAAAAACATTTCTTACCTTGGTCACAAAGCCACTCAGAGCTGAGTTTTAAGAAGGTATTATACAGCAACTTTAGTCAAAGCAGAGTTCATTTTAAAATGTCATCCACCCCGTAAAACAATTTCCCAGTGACAGTCAAAGAGAGTTTGAAAACTTGAAGGGATCTAGACTGATCCACTCACTATACATGTTATTAGGTGACTAAGTATATAAAATGTAAGAATGCCTTGCAAAAGAGACAGTGGTGGTTTCACACTGGGCAAAATGGTTGTTGGCTTATCAGAAAGAAAGCTTTTCCCTGGCATGGGAAAGTTTGGCCAGTAGTTAACATATTAATAAAATTTACTGTAGAACGATTCTGTACACGATGGCTGGTATAATTTCAGTTGACTTCATTTAAAGGTTTACGTTAACTTTATTCTAGTCTCTACTAACTGCAAAAAGCTGATTTGTGGTGACAGTGTCTTGGGTGACATGGTCTAGTGAGAGGTGTCTCTGCCCATGACAGGGGGCTGGAACTAGATGATCTTATTGTCTTTTCCAACCTAAATCATTCTATGATTCTATATCCTGACCAAGTCAGAAATTTCTAATGCAATAGCTTTGTGATTAAAATGAATACTTAGAAATCTGTTAAATCACAGATTGAATTGCTGCATTTCATCCTTGGGCTGAAGGATCATGTTATCAATTTTAAAGGGTTTGTGCCTTTTATTTTATTTTCTTCCTTTCCCCCTCCCAGAGATGAAAATTACACTAGCCCAGGAGTTGATGGGGGTTTTGGTTTAGTTATTTAAATTGCTTTTAATTTGTGGTATCCTGGCATCAGGCGCCTCTCTTATCTTGCTGTATGCAGATATCTATTGATAGAAACTTTGTCTTCTCTTTTGCAATTTCTTGTGTGGTGTTTTTACAGAGAAATATTTTAAGACAATGTGGAAAAACTGGAGACAAATGCTGTAAAAAGCAGTGAGCCTACAGATTGAAATTGGTCATACTGACTAGCGCTGTTGGATCCCAATTTCACTTCAGTTTGAACATCAGAGGGTAGTGACTCCCTAAAGAGCCTTGGAAAACTCTCTGAGACAGCTCTGA
Organism: Lathamus discolor; assembly: GCF_037157495.1. NCBI lineage: Eukaryota > Metazoa > Chordata > Aves > Psittaciformes > Psittacidae > Lathamus > Lathamus discolor. The sequence goes on along the minus strand of NC_088889.1, from coordinate 58,300,092 downwards.
AAATTTAACTGGTGTAAATATTCCTGTACTTTTGTGGCATGTCTTAGCTGCAGAATATGCGGTGAATGGGAAGCACTGGTTACTTATTTTGGGGTTTGAAGGTGCCAGGGAGCATTACCATGATATTACACAGAAGTAATAGTTAGCCCGCTGTATAGACTAGTTAGAGGTGGAGCTGAAGTAAGTACATTTGAGATCCCACTTATGCTGTTACTAACGAAAGGACCTTTCTGATGCCTTTCCAGTTCAAACAGTTGAAGCTGTGTGTATGCAGCAGGTTTCCTTTTCTTTGAGTCATGTGGTACATAACTGGACTTGCTTCTTTTTGTCTCTGGGCAGTTTGAATCGGCTGCATTTTGTCTGTATGGGATAATCCTTTTTGAGAAGTCTTCTAAACTCCATTGGACTTGACAGGGAAAAATGTTAGGGACATGGTTTTGAAACAGAAAAGTGCAGCACTATAATTAATTGTGGCTCTCTGGTTGAACATGAGGATAAAATTCATTCCAGACTCTGTTCAAATGGAACAGTTTATGAATGGAAGCACAGCCCCTGGATTATATTTCAGTGTTAGTCTCTGTCTTGGAATTGTGCTATTTGCAACATAGACAAGGATATGTATTTTATAAGCTTTCATTCTTCCACTGTTCAGATTGTTCAAATATAAAACCTCTTGTGCTGGAGATGGCTGTGGAGTATATGCCATAAGGAAAACATATTTTTAAAAAGAAACAGGTTAGTAACTGCTGTCTGCAGTTTGCATGTTTAAAGTAGCTTTCTATTTGGCTGAAGGAGAACTGTCAAATGCTCAGAGGTATCACAACTGTATTTCTAATTTTTTGCTATTCATGTCATTATCCAGAGGTGATGACAGTAATGTATTTATCAAAGAAACAAACAAATTGAAAGATGCTTAGGATGCATATATTAGGAAATTAGGAACCTTGGTCTGAAGTCTGTAACCTTTCTAGCCCCTGCTGCAGAGAAACAGCAGCTGAGAAATAGATGCTTAAAGATGAAGGAGCCAAAGCCTCCTGTCAGCTAACACACTGTGATTTCAACCACTGCTTAAAACTCATTTAGTTTTAGACCTCTTAGATGGATTATGTTATCATGTAGACAGAAATAAAAATGAGATGCAAAAAGAAAAGCTAAGACAAAAAATGGAGGTGTGATTTTTACATTTAATAACCGAAAACTTCATTTTTTAAAAATTTATCTATATATTGTGTCTCTGTGATATTTAAACATTCTGACCTCCTATAACTTTGGCTGAGAAAATGAAAATTCTTTTGTAAGGATATATTTATGCCTCTCTACATTCTTGCTGGTTTTGCTAGGTCATAGATTTAAAGCACAGAATTGTCAGCTTTTCTCTTTGAGCTAATGAAAGCTATTTTCTAAGTAACAGTGTGTGGAGCTTGGTGTAAAAGCTGAGGCATGGCAAGATTTTAAAAGCAGCTGAGTTGCACCAGACAGAAGTAGAAAACTGGGGGCAATACAAGCAGCTCATTTTGACCAGTTTGCTGACAGTGTCCTTGTGCATATTGAGCAAGGAAAGGTAAATGACCGCTTGTCTACTGGACTCTGTTCAAGTGTGCTGGCCCACCTCTGCAGAGAATTGCCTGTTCCGCTGTTGTGCTGAAAGGGGTGTTGTTGCCTATCCCAGCCAAAGTCAAGGAATGAATTGTTTCATCCTGTCTCACCAATGGAATTCAGTCTACCTATACTGAAATCAGCTGAGTTAGTCTGCATTTAGTCTAGGCATTTGGAAACAGAAATTTTCTCTTTGATTTTCAGTTAATACTACAATTATGAGAACAGCTTCTGATATGGTTGAGAAAGATTGTTCAGAAAATACTGATTTATCATGGTTTATGCATCATCTTTGCAGCAAAATAGGAGAAAAATAGCGCTAATAATACAGGACCCACATGTTTATTGATGTTTAGGAATTTCTTCAGCACTTAACTAACAAGAGAGTTTTGGTTTTGCTTTGGTTTGACTAAGTAATAAGGAGATGAAGGAGCTTTGGCCAAATAGAATTCTCAAGCAATCTTTCAAAAGATAAGTTACTCTTATTTTAAAAATAAATGGAAGAATTAAAAATGGTGGTGTAACAAGGCTTCTTATTTTAAAGAGCAAATTGTGATAGAGCTATAGCAACTCGTTAGTAGCATAAGCTGGGCTGATTTGGATAGGTGCCTAAACATGAAGTAGACCTGGAATTTCCTGAAGTTATGGACCCTAGAGCCACCAAGGGTTGGTGTCACAGGGAAAAGCCACAGAGAAGAAAGAGGAAAGGCCTATAGCGAAAGGACAGAAAAGCTCGTGGGGAAATAACGTGAATTTTTCAGCTCAAGCAGCATAAAGACAAAGTGAGGACCGCCAAAGGTGAAGTCGGATTAGACACCACTAAGGGTATTAAAACAAAACAAAGTCATTTTTTATTATTTTGTTCCCCCCCCCAAATTTGTGCAAACAGAAGTAGGAAAGGGCCATGGGATAGGTAGGATATTTAGTATGAGAAGAATGTTTTAGTTACTCATGACTGTACAGAATATGTGGAAACCAAATTATGCTCTGTCTTCATTCCCAAGGGAGTGTAAAAGGGGGTGGTGAATATTGTTGATCTGATGGAGAAGATTGGCTCCGGAGGCAAAGAACTAATAGTAGAATAAAAGGCATATGAAAATAACAACAGCAACAAACCTTTAAGGACAGAACTTCTATGATGCGCTTGGAAATTACAAATACAGTATATGTGTTGCAGAAGAGGAAAATTGCAGGTTGGTGATTCTGATCATGATAAACCAGCAAGGAAGGAAAGGAGTTTAAAAGTAAAAACTAGGTTATGCTGACTAGCTTGATAGCTGTCTCTGATAGCTTTCCTGCAGAGAAGGCAAGAAGGCAGAGAGGGGCACGTTTGTTCTCTTTGAACTTCTGCTTGATAATAGAACCACAGTGGAAATCTCTTAAGTGAGAGAAATTTGGAATCAGTAGAGCAATTTAGAAGTGACTTGGTAAGGATGAAAAGATCAGGCAAGTGTTGAGAGAACAATATCATGTTGTAGGGATGTTATTAATGAACAGCATCTTAACACTGGCTTTGTCCACTATCTGCTTTAAAATGCTCATGAAAAGGAACATGTAGTTAAATTTGCTCTGCCTACACTGGTGATTTTTCAGACTGAAATAACTGAAATGGCATGGCAGTGTCATCACCTGAAGATGAGGACCAGAAACTGGGTTCTGATTAGTGACAAATAGCAAACCTAATTCAATATGCATATTTTTGGTGGCAATAAGGAAGGCACAGAGGAGTCTCCCTCTGGAATGCTGTGGGTATTTTGGTGATCCACATTCAAGGGGGTGATATTTGATCTGCAGCAAGCACAAAGAATAGCTGCCAGGATGTTTAACACCATGGAGGGCCAAAAAAATGGTTGAGCTTTGAAAAAACAACACAAAATGAAGGCTGGCAGGAGCTTTGATATCTCTCTATAAATGAACTGAAGAAAAGAGGGACAAGAGGCCAGGTTGGACAGAGCCTTGGGTGGCATGGTTTAGTGTGAGGTGTCCCTGCCCATGGTAGGGGGTTGGAACTAGATGATCTTAAGGTCCTTTCCAACCCTAACTATTCTATGATTCTATGATTCTAAGAATCAGAAGGCAAGCAAACAGCAACTTAAACTGAGAACATAGTTAATAGAATAGAACTATGCCTCAGCATGCCTTCCAGGAGAATCTGCTCCAAGATTTTGCCAGGCACAGAGGTGAGACTGACTGGTCTGTAGTTCCCCGGGTCTTCCATTTTCCCCTTCTTGAAAATGGGGGTTATATTTCCCTTTTTCCAGTCACTGGGAACTTCACCTGACTGCCATGATTTTTCAAATATGATGGCCAGTGGCTTAGCAACTTCATTTGTCAGCTCCTTCAGGACCCGCGGATGGATTTCGTTGGGTCCCATGGACTTGTGCATGTTCAGGTTTTTAAGATGGTCTCGAACCAGATCCTCTCCTACAGTGGGCCCAAGGTCCTCATTCTCACAGTCTCTGCATCTGCCTTCTAAGACTTGGGTGGTGCAGTCAGAGCCTTTGCCAGTGAAGACCGAGGCAAAGAAGTTATTCAGAACCTCAGCCTTCTCCAAATCCTGTGCAGCCGGTTCTCCTGATAGCTTCCGGAGGGGGCCTATGTTGTCCCTAGTCTGTTTTTTGTTTGCTATGTACCTGTAGAATCCCTTCCTGTTATCCTTAACATCCCTAGCCAAGTTTAATTCTAACTGGGCCTTAGCCTTCCTAAGCTGGTCCCTAGCTTCCTGGACAACATCCCCGTATTCTTCCCAGGCCGCCTGTCCTTGCTTCCACTTTTTATAAGCCTCTTTTTTCATTTGAATTTTCCTCAGTTGTCACAAGAAGTAGGGAGTGTGTTAAGTGGCAAGGAGCTAAGATTACTGCACTGGCAGAACCTTTGGGGCCCTTACTTTCTATGTAGAAGGGTTACTTACACCCTTCCATTTCAAATTATCTTGTCTTGTGTTCAGCTTTAGTTCGGCTTCTCTTCATAGCCTTCACTGGTGAGGAGGTACAGGCAGCAAAGTGGGGAAGGATGTTGCAAGTCTTTTACTGAAGCTTTGAATATTGTTACACAATTGAGATAAATTACGAGAACCAACATGTTTCTGAATTGTTCTTAAGAATGTTCTTTTAAAACACAGGGTAGGAGTCTGGCTCAAATCTGTTTGTGAAGTGGTGTTTTAAGATTTTATTGTCAGAGCGTTAGTTTAAATAGTTATTTGTCTATAGATTTCCAGTTTTGGTTTCTTAACGGAAGTACCAACATAGTTTTTTAAATGTTGTTTTTCTGTCTGTAAACCATAACTTGATTGCTTTCCAACAGAATTTATAATCATGGTCTCTGAAACTAGTTTTTGAAGTGTCCATTCGCTGCCTGGGAGAGGTGGTGCAGGACTTTTATCTTGTTTCTAGTGTTGAAAGAAAACTTTTATGTTCACTCCACTCCACCCCACCCCCCACCCCCACCCCCACCCCCCCCCCCCCAAGCCCTAAAAAACCCCAAACTGTGTTTTACCCACATTCTAAGTGATTACCAGGGATTTTGGTGAGAAGAACAGTAGGAAGCAACTGAGACTAAAGATGCTGAGGAACTATTGAAGAGATCTGTACAGGAGCTTGTTTTAGATTCAGTCTGTGTAAAATTGTCATATGCTTTGGGCTACAAACCTGGTGAACTGCCTGTTTGTCTGACTGCTCTGTCCATACAAAGCAGTCATGTCTGTCTTCATTCTTTCTTCTAAGGAAGACCCTACGTTACCTCCCCTGCCTCCTCATATCTGTGTGGGAACTTTCATCTCCCCAGAGCCCTGAATGAAAGCATATAATAAACCACCACTTGGCTAAGAAAAAGACTCAAGTAATTGGCCAGTTGAAACAGGGTCTTTGGATTCCATTTGTTCAAAGTCAACGTTTCTTTTCCCCTCCTCAGTTCCTGGGGTGGTTTTTTTTGAGCTTGTAGCTCAAAAATAAATCGCTTTTGGTGCTATTTAAAGTAAGCCTTAGGAATAAGATTCAGACTAAAACACAGCGGCCCTTGGCCTGAAGTCCAGATGCCTGAACTTCCTCTAGAAGTAACGGGGACCCTTTATCATTCAGGCAAAAGTCATTCAGGAATAAATGTACTTCAGGATTCAATGTGCTGGCACAAAGACTACATTTTGTGAGAACATTACTGTCAAATAGGTTTTGAATCGATGCACCTTTCCTACTTACGAACTACTGTTGTTGACAGAGAAAAAAAGAAGTCCTGCTTCTAATTTTGGGTTTGCTGAGAAAGCAGTCTAAACCGCTTGATTTTTGAGTGAGCTGATTTCACTGAGCTTTTGGGCTGACACCTTTATCAGTAGGGACAATCCTGTAAACTGAAAATCAAGCAGTTCCCAACTCTTTGAGCATTGTGTATTTCTATAATCATGGTCATATCTTTTCCTCATTTCCAAGTTTCTGTAGTTGTGAGTTCTGAAATATGAATCTGTAATCTTAAACTCAATAACTGATTACAGAAGCAAGGTGCCTTCTGTATAGCCCAGTTATAGAACAGAGTATTTCTAATTTAGTCCTTGTTTCTCCTTGGATGGTTGAGTTTCAAGGTGACTGGACAAGTCAGGCAGCAGTAATAACAGAAGAATCAGGCTTTGCAGTACATAGTGCTAGATAAAATAACAATAAAAAGTTGATAAACTTCTTGGGTTTATGTGAAACAAACAAAGCTCTTGACTAAATCAGAACTAGGTAAACACTTTTGGTTTACTCTTGACCTTACCACAGAATTTTTCAGACAGATTATGGTGTTAAATCTTCTGTATGATCCACTGACATTAGAAGAATCTTGTTGTCTAACAGCACAATGAATAATGGGACTTGGCTGAAGGAGGGTAGCATTGAAAGAAAAGATTTAGCTGAAAATAGCTTTTATTTCTTCCAGAAGAAATATAAAAGTTTTTGTTGAAATAGATGTGCCTCTCCCTAGCAAGGGTAAAGTACCTTATTGACAGTATTTTGAAAGATTCCTGTAATACACTTAAAGAGATTACCACCGTGTTTCCTTGTATGGAATCTTGGCTCTGTGTTTTCTGTTTATTTTCATTGGGCATTCACTTGTGGGGTTCTTCTGAAAAGATGCACTGTTGAGAAGGTTCTGTATTAAATGACACATACTTGAGGTCTCTCTCTTGTCTCTTGTAAGAAGTGTGTTTCCTTCTTGATACCTGAAAGCCTCATTCTGTGAAGCAGAAGTGAAAAATATCTTTTGAGAAACATGAAGTTTAGCAGGTGCTCTCTTGAAGAGGCCTATGCACTATAGCCTAGGCTGATGGCCTTCTGCATTGAATGAATTGCCTGCCGAAAGCAGATAACATCCAGTTTATATCAGCTGTGTTGAGGGGGATTCACCTTTTTATAAGCACCTAAATAATTCACACAGTTGCATGCTATTGACTTTCACTGATACTTCGGCTGCTGAGTACACAAACCATTGCTGGGCATGAGAATAAGACTACCCTTAAGTGTTTCTGAGAATTGTATGAATGTAGTTTTTGGTAGTTGCCTGGAGCAGTGGTGTCTGGTGAAAGTCAGCAGGAGAAGAGCAGATGCTATGCACCAAATCAAATGAGCAGGGAGGAGATAAAAACAGGAGGAGCAAGATACTGGAAGAAATAGAAGCCTGGCTCTACTTTACCTGTAGGCAGATACATGCCTGTATGTGTTCCCTTGATGACAAGCTGCTGTACTTACCACTGTAAGTACCATATTGTAGTTCCTGCAGAGGAACTACAGAACTCTGTAAAAGAGGAACTTCATACTCTGTAAAACTGCCTTTGAACAGTCCCACATGGAGACTGTACTGTTTTTGTCAGCAAGTCAAAGACTTCCAAGTAGTGTGTGTTTCCCTTCAGGAACCATTTGTTTCCTTTTGGGGGAACATCTCTACGTTGGCACAAGTATGCTGTACTCTCACATAGCACTGAAAAAAAAGGTTCATTCAGGACTGGTATAGCACTGCTAAGTACATAAAATGCAAAAGAAACTACTCTCCTCAAAACTGTATGTAGGGAAAGGATGGACTGGTTAATCTCACTAAATCAGAAAATGCTGGGTAGATCTTTGTGCATTAAATCTTCTTTAGTTGTAGATTTAAGTGTTGCACTGTCATGTAAGAGTGTAGCCGTAGTTAACTTCTGAAAGAACTCCCTGTCAACAGTCTGTTCAGTTTCAGCTACGTTATTCATAAGCTTCATTCTTCCCTCCAGCTGTTTCCACAAACTGAAATACTTTATTTCAGTTTATAAATGCTATTTCCCCATTGTTCATGCCCAAAGTTATTTTCCATGCCCCCAAAATCCCAAACCTACAAAAGAAGCCATGTGGAGTGATCCTTTGAGGAGGAAGTCCAAAACGGCACAATGTTGGAGTTGCCATCTGCAAAGCTTTAACAGCTGGTATTTCTCTGTTGTGTGTCTGTGGCTGGGTGGGGGTATTGGGCACAGAACTGAGTATGAATGGGGTGTGGTTGCATTACCAAAGGGTTCACATTTGTTGTATTGTGGCTCCAGTTTTCTCATTAAAACTGGAAGGGCCCAAACTTGCTTCTATGAGAACTGAATGGGGCAGTTGCTTGATGTGTTAGAGCTACAGCTATAGTTTGAGGTGTATTTGTCATTCAGAGGAACTCCAACTGTGTTGGCTTTTTAATAGGAAGACTGGTCAAATTGTTAAGAAAATGTTAAGATGTCTGAACAGCAGAGATAATACCTTGAAGCTGTGCCATAAGGTAAACTGCAGTTTGAAATAAAGACCTTAAACTTCAAACCACCTTCATGCATGTATTTTCTTTAGAGCCCCAGCTGGAGTATTGCTGCTGTGAAGATTCAGCTAAAGTGAATTGCATATTTTTCATACCCTTTTACTTCCGAGGATCAGAAAAAGGTTTCTTAGCATGTCTCTTGTATCTCAAACATAGGATAAAGAAAACCTGTTGCATTTGGATGTCCTACTGTGCATTCTTCCTTCAGGTTAAACAGGGAAAGATTTGTCTGGGGAAAATGAGGTAAGAGTTCAGATTATTGCAGATATTAACACACATCAGAAAAGTGATGCAGTTATTCCATCAGGAAACTGCAGGAATTGGTGCTCTGTAGGAACCTGTCAATCCTGGTGCATTTATAATGCCTACAGATTTCAAGGCAAATTATCAGCTAAAATACCTTAGCCCAGAATGATCAGATGAGTAGACAGTCACAAAAGTTATGTGAAGTGTATTGATAATTTCATAAATCACTACCTTTTGGAGTCACAAAAGGCATTTATTTTGCTCTAGTGGGATGAAATCTGCTGTTAGTTAGCTTTTGACTGTTGTGCACTATGCACAGGTACAATTCTATCTGCCTCTAATACAAATCACTGTCCCAGCATTATAAAAGGGTTCACAGGTATTTGCCTACCTTTTGGAGGACTGGGACTGAGATTTGAATGAACTGTGGCCAACTTTGTGGTATCAGCTGGAAACCGTGTAGAATTTGGTAATGTCGACTTAATGCCAGTCAAAGCTGATTAAATTCTGACTTGAATGTTTAGATTTGTTCATTAATCAAACCCAGGAAAAAATATATTCACATGAAGCTGAAGAGTGTTTGTGTAATAGATTTTATAAGCCTCAAAGGCTGTATTTGTCTTATGATGATGGAATTTTTAGTAGGAAAGCATTATTTATACTCTGTGTGTATACTTTATTCTAGCTAATTTACTTACAAATAGACAAGTTCTGTTTGTGAAATTGATGAACAAATTGTATGTGCAGTCTTGTGCATATATGTGCATAACTGTATCTATGTATCTGTAATACTTTGTTTATGTGTAAATGCACATTTTCAGTTCTCTGCTTACTGGTATTGGAAAGACCAGTGTCCATACAACTGAAATGAAGGAGGAACAGTGAAGGAATAGGGGACAAGAGAGAAGTCTGGGATACAGTTTAATTTCTCATGCCATCCTGTATAAACTCTAGCAAAGGAGTGTCTGAAACTAGAATTTAGCTGGCAATCGCATAAGCATAAACTCTAAGAAAGCAGAGTAGAATTCAGGTTTGCCCTGCCACTAGGTGAATTATATGTTTTGATTGATCGTAACAAACTCTGTAGTGACTTTTTTTTTTGCTGATGGGTTGTTTTGGGAATAGACAGGTGTAATTCTGAAGGTCAGGTTGATGCAGAGTTACTCTAACAATCACACTTGAAAAAAGACAATAAAGATATTCCTGTACAGGGAGCAGATCCAAATTTGACCTCGGCTTAAATCCATAGGAAAGAATAAAAGGAAGACGAGTGCCAGCTCCAGTGCCAGGGTGTGCGATGTTACTACTTGAAAGTTTGCTCAAATATGGTATCCCATGAGGTGGGGAAAGTTTGAATCAAAACTTTGCTCTGGGGGTGAGAAAGCTCATGTGTTCAGATAATAGATTTTACACCCTGGCCATGTCATGAAGAAGTTATTTCCATATAGGTATTACACCAAATTTACCCTGCTGAGTGTGGAATGTTCTCTGCTTGGCAAGAGGCCAAAACATTCCCTGCAAGGGAGAAGGGGATGAAATTATATCTGATCAGAGTGTTAATCTATGTCACTCAGGCTTTTCCTGTGGCCATTTCTGTGTTGCAATGGCAATGCTGGATATGCTTTTTCAATGAGATCATTGCAAAATCAAATTGCTATTAAATTATATTTTACTCCCAGTTTTGAATTGAATTAAAGTAGGAACAAGAGTGCTAAAACTTTGGGTAGAAATGCTGGTGCTGGAGTGACACTCCAAATGCTGTCTGGATAAAATTAATCATTTCAAGCAAACATTTCAAGTTCATGTTACATGTTTTAATACTGTTAAACATGACTGATAGCACATTAAGGCACTGTAGCCAATCTGAAAACAAGAAAGGGGACCCTATTCCTGAATGCACTGGCTACTTGTTCTTCCTGGACGTATCCAGCTGAATGGAAGGATGTAGGATCACCATTTCTTCTTGACATGATTTTGAAGCTGCATATCTCCTGCGCTTTCTGGCATGGCACCAGTTAAGACTGGCAATGCGAGCAGAGAAGTGGGATTTGGGAAGTCTGAATCACTCATGCAAGATGCAGTGTGGGAGCAGTTTGCATGAGGCCATGTGGTGGGGTCTCGGCTGCAGGGCTCACAGGTGGCACTGCTTGTCTGACTGCTCCTGGGGGACTTGGTGGTCCTCTCCGGGGAAAGAGTGAAGCAGTTAATGCTGTAATGTTGCTCTGCATCGGGTTTACTCCCGCGCTGCGGACTGTAAAGAAAGATTGTTCCCTCAGCAGAACTCACCAGTACAGTGGGTCTATTCAAGCCTGCATCTGGGAAGATAGTTAGTACCTTCATTTATGAAATTCCTGTCACAGAAATGAAAGTTCTTTGGAACAGCGGCTGGTCTCTTGAGACGTCTCTAACATGTCATGTACCCAGCAGTACGTAAATCATTCTCATGAAAGGAAAGAGGAGAAGGTCCTTCAAATCATCAAATACCATCTCACAAGCTGGAAAGGTTTAAAAGAGATTTGATATCATTCAAAGTTTATTTGTGGGTTTGTTTTTGTTTTGTCTAAAACCCCCTTTCTCCTTCTGCCACTCAGAATGCAGCATGCGCAACAGCAGAGCTAGCATGTCTGCGGCTGCTGCTCTGCTTCCTTGCGCTGCTGGGAAAGGCTGTTGCTCCAGGAAACTTCAACAGAAACCCCTCTGTTGGCAGGAGCTGCAGTCCATAGTGGTTGGGTGGCTGCAATCAGCCCGGGTGGGTGGGTGGGTAAGTGTTCTGCCTCCAATGTTAAAACAGGTTTAAATGTTTCCAGTTGTTTCGCTGTCTAGTGGTTGGAGGCCTGATGAAAGGAGATTTATAACGCTTAAACTTGTGGTAGCTTGTCGAAACGCTCCTCTCATGCAGATGGCAAAGGTCAGTGCTGTGGGAGCTGAGCTCTTTTCTTGAGAAAAGCACAGCCCTTTCTGACGGCTGCGGACACCTGTGGCTGAGCGGTAGCTGGGAAGAAGCCCTCCACAAATTCATAAACCAGCATGTAGTAGTAGGGGAAGACAGCCGTCTAAATACACAGCAGTTATAAAGCCAGTGGGTAAAACTGAGGACCATGGTACCACTTCCTTTGCAATAGGTTCATTTTGTCACCATTTTAGCTTATAAAAATATCCCTTCTAAGAAGAAACAGCTCCTTCTCGGCAGGATCATATTGGTGTTTTTTACATTTGTGAAGGGCAACTCCTGAAATTCCTTATGTTTCTTCTAATGGCTTTTCAGTGTTGATTCACACTTTCCTCTTTTGTTTTAGTGTGGAAGAGTGAAATTCCAGCAAGGCTGACTTAGTGAAAACTGAATTAGTGTTGATGGCTGGAGAGAAATGTAACTTGATCTTCTGTCTCCAGTGCTTGAATCAGGAACTGAGATAATTGTTCTAAGACCCTGTTTGAGTTGCCAGAAAATGGAGCAGTGCTTCTGCCAGATGGTCACTGCAGAAGTGCCAGACATTCCTCCCCTCTTCGAGCTTGTGAGGGTGTGTATTTGAGAAGGAAAATACACACAGGCAGCAGGATTTTCTTTTGGAGATGCTGGCTGAGTGTGCAGTGCCATGCCGTACTGTAGGGATATCAGTGGTTGATGGCTGGCAAGGGGTATATGCACAGGGACTCTAGTACAAGAATGTTTTCCCTGATCTTCCCTGTTGAGCAGTGGCATTAGTCGCTCTGTCATAGGGCTTGACATAGAATGAGGTAAAGCCACCAGAAATGGGTCTGAAGGGCACATCACACAGCAAGAGAAACCAGTTGAGTCTCTGAAGAAGTCATGGCTCACTGGAAGAGATGATGATGTCTGCCAGGTACTAAGCCCAGCTGCACTGGTTAATGATTCATGCTTTTAATTGAAACCATTATACAGTACTATAACCCTGCCTCATGGGAGCCGGCTGGTGCAATAAATCTTGATTTTTCCATATTAGAAAACTGTGCTCTTTGGGGATTAAAAAAGTCTCAGGCTTTTTTGTCCCTACTTTTCTGTTGCTATAGCTACTATAATTTTTGTTAACAAAGGCAATAAGTAGTTTTCTGTGCTTAGTTGATGTTATTGTGATTCTGGTATAGCTGCCAATATTCTCTCCATCCTCTCTCCTCTCCTCTCTTCCCTCCCCCCTCCCAAGTGAATTCTCTAAAGAAACTGCAGGAGTCTGGGAACTGCTATACCCCTGCAGTCACTACAGGGCTGTATGTACATGGGGGAATGAGCATCTACTCATGAATTAGGGACTCAAGTACTTGAGCTGGGATTTGGCTTTAGGTTTGTGTATTGAATGAGCAGCTACCCAGAGTCTGGACAATTCCCACACTCATGGAGTCACACCTGCTTTGCAGGGCAGCAGGAGTTTTTGTCTCTTTCAGTGAAGTCTCATGTCAGGTTACTGCAGGATCGCAGATCCATTGAAGTATCTTTGCGAAAATTCAAGTTTGATTTCATGAGGGAAATTTTAGCTATGGAATGAGCATGAGGAAAGGTGGATTACTTTCTCTGGGGGACACTGAGTGCAGTCCCACTGGAGGTGAAGAAGGGGAGTGTACCTTTTTCCCCTCCTGCTGTTTCTCAGTGCCTTTTTTCCCTTCTAAATGTCTCTTAACTTCCTGTTTCCCACCTGTGTCTTTCTGACACAGTATGTTAGCTGTTCTTTATCTCACCTTTGTTCTTCCAGTGTTCAACTTTTCTGATGTTTGGTCCTCACCCCTCCTCCTCACCCCTTTCTTCTTCAGTGGGCTTCCTCTGTTTCAGCAGCACAGCTAGGAGAAAGGTTGAGGTGCCCTCATTTTGCTGGCACCATGCTTCTCTCCCATCTTCTGTCTGTTCAGTCATCTGAGGTGGGAGATGGAGTCAGGCAGGCAGGCATGGACAGCACCCTCTCAGTCAGGCTGCTTAAACCTCGTTGTGGTTTATCATCCTGGGAGCACAGGGGCTTGGTTTTATTTGTTTTGGCTTAGAATGTGTAGAGTTTGAAGGAGAGGGAGGCAGTAGCAAAGAGGTTCATAAACATGAAGGGAATCAGAAAACCACTGTTCTCATTGCCCTGAGAGATGCTGGTTTACAGGTAGGCAGCCATGGCAGGCAGGAGAGGGTGGTTTCGGTGACCACAAAAGCTGGTGAGGTATGGTTTGTCTCTGTTAGTGATGTATTTACCACTGGTGATAACAACATGTCTGGGCCCCATCATGTTTCTGGAGAACTTGAACACTGTTTGGGTGTGAGCTAAGTTACTCCTGGTTCGTTGGTAGAACAGTGATATTTGGAGAGCTCAAACCACAGATTTCTGGAGTAGGAAAAATAGGAGCAGCTCTGGGAAAACGGTCCACTCAGGTGTCAGAATGTGGGTGATGGGGTGTTCTCTTTGGCGCTGAATTTGAGGATCTCAACTTCAAGCAGTTTTCCTAAGGCTACAAAAGAAATCCATGCCAGAGCTCAAACACACCTCAGAGCTCCTGCATCCTGCAGACACTGCTTTAAGTGCAAGAGCATAATTCCCAAATGTAAACAGGTAGCTCTCCTGAGCAGTTCCTGTATAAATCCCCAATACAAACAACAGACTTGCTTGCCCTCCCATTTGTTGCTGCTAATGCCTGTGTCCAGGGTCACTTCTGGATGTACTTTGGATACAGGACCATTAAGATCATCTTGGAGATTCCTGGGTAACTGCCAAGACTAAAAGAGACAGACCCAAGGTTGTTCTCATTTCTTTGTACAAGCCAAGACAGTTTTGGCTAATATTTTCTGCTTACATCCATTAGGTCTCCAGCCAGTTCCTCATCCTCCCAGGATGCTTTTATATCATCATATAGAGACAGTCCATGCAAATTAATAGTTGCTTCACTAGGAGTGTTACTGTTGGCAGCTTAGGTGTTGCGGACAGGACCTTCTTCTTGGAGATAGGGACTCACAACAGTAACACAATTACTAGGACAAAGTGATCTAAACAGAATGAGCTTCATAGTAACAACACATAGCAGTTGACCTTATTGAGGCACCCATGCTGAAGATCTCCCACTGCTGCTTGAAACTTAAAGCAACATTCTGCCACGATGTGAGCTTGCCTTCTGCTTACACCAATTAATTTAGTTTTCTTTTACTGCATGGAACTAGAGAGAAGTTGAAGGGCTTTGCACAGGGCAGTGTAATTGTTGCAGCTAGTTACTTCTGCTCAAGACGTCTGATTTTCAGTCCTCCTGATACTCAAGAAGCATCTGTTCCATATCTTTCTCCAGCAAAATGTCTCCTTAGGCATCCCAGCCTTTGGTTGGTGCCTTTCTTCCTCCCTGCTCCCAGAAAGGGCTCTGCAGTAGGAATCTGAGGCAAACATGCTGAAAGAAATCTTGTGGCCTTCTGAAAATAGATGAAAATAGTGCCACCAGCTCCAATGGCCCAGCTGGCCATTTAAACACTTTGATTTCCATGCTTTTATCGGTGGTACTGTTCCCCACATTGTCACAAATAGTTGCAAAATGGAAGGCTGTTTCAAGGGTTTTTAAGCTTTGTGAGTGTCAACTTCCCTGCTACATCTCAGGGTATGGGAGAAGCTCGAGGGTCTGTTTGCACAGGCTGTGGGAAGCCGTGTTATTAATTTATAACTTGCTGCCTGCTCTGAGATAGTTCACTGGTTACAGTCTCACTGCTAAGCATAGAATCATAGAATAGTTAGGGCTGGAAAGGACCTTAAGATCATCTAGTTCCAACCCCCCTGCCATGGACAGGGACACCTCACACTAAACCATCCCACACAAGGCTACATCCAACCTGGCCTTGAACACTGCCAGGGATGGAGCATTCACAACCTCCCTGGGCAACCAATTCCAGTGCCTCACCACCCTCACAGGAAAGAATTTCCTCCTTATATCCAATCTAAACTTCCCCTGTTTAAGTTTTAACCCGTTACCCCTTGTCCTGTCACTACAGTCCCTGACGAAGAGTCCCTCCCCAGCATCCCTATAGGACCCCTTCAGATACTGGAAGGCTGCTACTAGGTCCCCACGCAGCCTTCTCTTCTCCAGGCTGAACAGCCCCAACTTCCTCAGCCTGTCTTATGTAAGGTAATTTGGAAAGTGTGTTGCCCACCCTAAACATGTACTAAGAACATCTGCAGGGAGAGTTCATGTGGAGTATTTAGCATGCTGTAAATTCTCTTTTGCACAAGCAAGTTCTGACTTGTTCCTGCTCTTGTTTATAGAGTATGAATTGAGAAATGAAAATTGATGTAATTTGTCTACACTGGATAGTCAATTCAGGTTTAAAGTACAATATAACAGAGATCCCATTAAGCCTCCGTATGGCTGAATGTGCTTCAGACATTCCTGGGCAGCACAGCTTACTTCTAGAAAAGATGACACAGAATTAGTCAGGAAATAGCTCAACTAGCATAACTTAAGCCATTTACCCAGTGACTCATAACAAATGTATGGCAAAATGAAGACTGAATCCCTCTCTCTCAAGTCTTTATGCAGCTGCATCAAGATTCCTCTTCCTCCCATCATGTACTATTAAAACCTTGTATGAGGCACATAACGGCTATTAATTTTGCAGTTTGTGCTGTAGTGGTGCTCTGGGTGGGAGCCATGTGTGTCTGACAGGAAGGAAGGGAGGTGTGCTAACAACACTGTGGACAGCAGCTTGCTCTGTATCCTAGCTCTGACCCTTGTTTTGCCTCACATGATGCTCTAATGAGTCAAAACCTACTGTAGCTGCAAATTCAGGATGCTTCTCAGCTGATGGCAGGCACTGTCAGTCAGCCTTGGGGTGAGGAAGGTTCAGTCACTGGTGTCAGCTCAACAGGTAATTTCCTTTAAAGACTCACTAAGACTTTCAGCTTGGTTTGTTCACTTTGCGTCTCCCCTGCAGCCTGTGCTCCCAGCCAGTCTGTCCTAAGCAGTGAACCGTGCTTTGAATTCTATTGTGATGTCTATAGAGACTGGTGACACCCTTCAGGAAGTACTGAAGGACAGTCTATTTTCTCATTTCTAATGTTCTTTGTGATACAAAAAATAGTAATGGAAAAACCTCTTCTTTAAAACTAATCTACATTCACTCCTTAGCAAAGTAATAATCTGGGTTTTGTGTCACAAGAAACAATTCATTACTATGCAAATGATGTTGCCATTACAGGACTATGAGGAATAAGCAACAGGAGCAGGTGAGCTCCTGAGTCTTGAATGGGTGTTTTCATGCAAATATCTTGAGGATGAAGGGAATGGACAAAGGAAGAATAATGCCTAGGAACTATGATGTATATTAGACAATTTGTAAATAGGCTGTTTTCATAGTGATATCTGGTCATCATGGAAGTGTTTGTGTTGCAAATGCCAAAATTTCAAAGCTGTGATAGCTCTAGCAGCACTGAAAGTAATAGAAGGGCTTAGAGCTAAATTCTTACATTTGAACACAAGTTTTGGACTGCAGTGTGTTTCAAGTGAGGTCTGATCTCTCCAGTTTCAATTCAAGGGAAAAAAACAGCTTGAGGGAATGTTAATGAAGTAATAAGGTAAAGAAGGGTGATGGAGACAGAGGAGGAAGGCACAAAATAGGCAAGTGCACAAATATAAGAAGAAGGGAAAGGATTTTAGGTGGTAGAAAATAGGGAAGGAGGATGAGTAGAGAACTGTCCTCTCTAGGCAACATGCCTGCTTTTCACCTGCCTGGTTCTGCAGCCACTCAGGGCTGAGCCTACGCTGATGGGAGGCAATAGCTTTCCCCTCCAGTAAGTGCTGCAACATCAGTTTCCTAATAGTATCCGTTTCAGTTCAGTGGGGACTTCACTGATGAAAGGGTGGGTTGCCATTGCAAGGTTACAATGACAACCAAGTCTATCACCACTGATGGTTACACTAGGAAGTTTGTGCTAGAAGTAAATCTGTCATCATTGGCTTGATTAGAACCAGGCTGTCTCTGGATTATAGGGAGGAAAACTTTGGATGAGATTGTAGAGTTAATACCAGGTAAAATCTGTGCCTTCTGCAGTGTCATAAAGACAAAAAGTTTGGCAACCCACTTCCTTTGTCTCTGTTATCCACAAACATTGTCACTTGCTCTCAATCAGGGATTTTGATATATGTAGCTATGTGAATGGCTTGGTATTGTTTTCTCACTTCGAGTTTATGCTGGATCGTAACATGGCCAAGGCACATGCGTGTTGCTGATAGCACAAGGTCTGTTTCTTCAGTCTGTAGAATTGAAGGCAGTTAATTTACGTGTTTTGCAAGGAACCTGTTGATGTGATCATAGTTAGCTGTGTGGTGTAACAATTAAACTTGGGGTTAGATAGTTAAATTAATATTTCCTGAATATCTCCATACCAAGTCCTTGCTCAGCAGGTCATTTAGCTCTTTATGTTAGCTTGTATGGTATTGCATGTCTAAACTTGCAGTGGCCCAGCTTAGAGAACAGATTTACCTTTATCATTAAAGGTAAGTCATTACTTTTAATGATAGTGATTATTGTAATTAATAAATGATAATAAATCTCATTTATTGCTACATGATAAAAGCATGTAGTTCTCATGAAAATGTTCTTTGGAGTCTCTACAGAAGCCCTCTTAATGCAGAAATCTGTAAAGAATTTACAGGACTTTCCAGTACATCAGAACTGATATTGTTCTGGGAGGACTCAATTATCTGTTTTACTGGAAGGGAAAAAGCAAATTGCCACAAAGCTAAGCTGTGACTCTTAAAAAAATTTTTAGCTGTACAACGCCACCTGAAATGCGGGCAAGCTTTCCTTAAAGCACTTAGAGAAGCGTATTAATGTTTTCAGCTTCTCAAGGCCTAGAGACATTCTGCTGCAGCTGCCATTAAAAGAAAAATAAGTAGACAAAATCAGTTATTATTAATGTATTTCTAAGAGTTTGTCTTTATTACAAGGTTTTCTCAAAAGCAGGAGTTTGTCTTAGCACTCTGTACTTCTTCCCTGTAACACCTTCCTGTTATGTATCAAAGTCTCTACCCTGTAGGGCAGACCAAAGCAGTAATATTTCCCCCTATTTTCAGATCCCAGATCAGTGGAGTTTCAAAAGGAAAATAATTTGCCTTAAAAGGCTTCAGAACATATCCAGATCTTAAGAATTCAAATTATACCTTACAAACGGTATTGATGGCAGTACAGATTGATTTAGCCTAAGACAGTTAAGTATAGGTTAATCTTTGCAACATGTGAGACATCAAGGACTTTAAACACTGAACTGTCACTGACAAACAAAAATAGCTGCAGAAGTCCAGAGCAGAGAAATCTTAAGAACACACTTGACTTCTGTGCTCGACGTCGACATTTTCTATGTAGAATTTGCACCCATGTTAGTAATTATGCCAGGAGAGGGCTTGGAATCTTACATTCAAAGGCTCCCTTCCAAAGCCATTAGCAACCCTGCATCTATCCTCTTTGCCACTTTCCTAGCTTCATCTGCTTAGTGCTGCAGCCTGGGTTCCAGTGAACGCCTGGCCACATACACATTGTCTTCTGCTTGTATGAGTTCAGTAAGCAGCAGAATTTGGATTCTTCTTCACTAAGCTGCCAGATAAACAGTGCTAGTGTTCCTGACGTTCAGAAAACTGGCTTTGAAGCATTGCAACACACTCTAAGGAGTTTGTATTGGAACTGGGTATTTAATGAAAAAATATGCTCAAGAAATGAGTGCAGAAAATGGAGCGAAATGAATCTGTTTTAAGACCAAGAAGGAAAAATGACCACATGGATAGGAAGAAGCATTGATCACAGTAATAAAACCAACAAAAAAAAGCACCATCAAAAAACACACACACATCTGTTGAACTGAAGGAATCTCGATTGAAAAGGCCTATTCTGCTCCCATTATATTAACAGAATGAAAGATGTCATTTCAATTGTGAAAATGTTTTCTCTAAAACATCTAAGAAACTTATAGCATGATGTTGATCTAAGACACTTATAACGCATTTGAACCTAGACATGAATAACTAGGCCTGATGATATTCATTTTCCACAGGAGAGGAGGGGTTCTTGAAGTGCAGTAACAGTGGATACCTTGTGTGTAAGAAATAAGGTTTTCTTCAGGCCTTACAGACTCTCAGATAGTACAAATAAAGCTCTGCTGATTACCAAGAACTTTCAGGTGCTTTGTCCAAGCCTAGCTCTAGCCTGAACCACTTGTGAATGGGAGCGACTGAGGAACAACTTGCACTGCGATAGTGTAATGTAATGGGAGTGGGTGCTTCCAAAGCACTGGAATGCTTTAGGAAATTAAGAATAATTTTGAACTGTAGTAGGGAGCAGCATGTGATTTACAACTCCGTTGCTAACACCTGCTAGTGGAATTAAAGGTTCAAAGGTGTCATAAAGTTGTAAAATTCACTAGGAAATAGTGGGATTGTTGTCAGTGCCCCTTCTGTGCATAAAAACGCCAGGCCACGCTTTCACTTTGGGAGTGCAAGTAAACCTTTGTGGGAGGGGAGAAGGAGAGTCCATAAGGAATATTCTGTCACTGAGACTTCCTGAAATGATAAAAATCTGTTAGGAAACATCTGCAGTGCAGCAGGCATTTTCAGTCAGGATGATGAACCTTGCCTTGTACTAGCAGTAGATCCCATGTTGCCATCACATCATTTTTTGTGTGCTGTTGTCTTTACTTTGATCCTGACAAATGATTTGTGGATGTTTTAGGCAAAATGGGTGTAATAATGGAGAACATCCAGATCCTACCACCTATGCTAATTGGAGAGTTGTCCTAGTGAAATTAGTGAGCCCACACCAGGAGTAAAGCACAAATTATGGCTCAATAAGGGTTTCAGAGTAATTCTTCACCTTTACAAATGAAACCAAATTCTGGATTTTGAGGCAAAGTGTAGTTAGATTGTTAATCAGGCAATGTGGAATCTGCGTGACATTACTATCTCTGGGTTTGTTTTTAACACCATGTCACAATACTTGAGAGACTTTGGTTTTCACTGCTTTGTGAAGAATAATTTGCAAACACTGTGATAGAGAATGCTCTCACACAAGCCCAAGGGATGTGATTGTTACTATACAATATAATAAACTTACATAGCTGTCAACCCATTTGAAGGCTCTTGCTACATGGCCATAAAATTCAGTTGTGTTTTTCTCTCTGTTTCCCTTTTATTTTGGGAGATGGGATATGGTTTTGGGGTTTATTATTTTTTTAATTTTTAATTTTTGATTTGTTTTCTTTTTTGTTTTGTATGAAGCCTTTGCTTCCAGGCACTGGGCTGACTGTTTTTCTGCTATGTGAAAGTTATTTGGATTTTCTCTGCATGTGCTGAGATATGAGCAGCATCACCTGCAGCAAAATATTCTTGCAAAAGAAGCATTAAAGAAATATTGCGTAGAAAAGTCAGTTGACATCACCACGTATACCAGAGTCTCAAATGCATGGGAAGAAAAACACGTCAGTAAACTTGACATATCTTGTAAAATTGTCTTTTAAAACTCAGTTCATCTTTTGCTGAAAGCAAAGCAGTTTGGCCTATTTGACATTTAAGGTAGCTTTGAAATGTGGGGTTTAAATAATCACTTTTTAAAATATTGACCACAATATTTTTTATCAAGCTTTAATGTACTTTCTTTTTTTTTTTTTTTTTTTCCATTGGATTTTGGGTATGGGAAACGTGGACTCTTGGAAAACCACATCCCAAAAGCACATTTTTTTGTTTGTGACTTTTAATGTGTCAGGTCAGTATTCCATCTTTTCGAGTCTCCCTTCAGCTTATTTTTATCTTGAACAGAAAAAGCAAATCTTGGAAAATGATCCAGAACAGCGCTAACAGTTGTCGTTCACCTTATGCCACATTTATATCTCTTACTTTTCTCACCTAATTGCTAATAAGTGATTTAGACAGATTTAACACAGTAAAAGGATTGAATTGGTGCATGGAAAACATTAAAAAAGATGCTGGCTCTCTGGAATGTGCAGTCCTAGAAAGCTTGGCCAGCGTCAGCAGGTTTCTTTTCTCATCCTGAGCAAGCCCTTTTCCAGTCAGAACAGGCAGTTCTCTAAGAGCCCTGTTATGTTGATACTGTAACACCAACAGTAACAACGAGTTGCTGGAGGAATCTGGGAGCTTCAGCTTAGAAAAAATGTTACCAGCTGGAAAATCAAATCCCAGGAGGACAAGTAGACCTGGAGTCTGTGGTGGGCATGCTTGACTCTGCTTCTGGAGCTGCAGTCTGGAAGAGGTTTGCTGACCTTATTTGTGGCAGAGCTGTTTGGAATAAAGTGGTTTAGAGAATGTCCTGTTTCCTGCGCTGGGTCTACTAGTACAAGGATTTTGTGTGTTAGTACCCAGCTTGCTTTTCAGCATCGCATTACAGTTGGCTTCTCAAGCAGTCTGGACTTACTGTGGGTTTCAATAAACAAGAAGTTTTGTAATACTCCTTGGTTTTGCATTAGCTGTGCCATTAATGGTCATAAAAATTGGTAGTTCTGGTCAGACACTGGAGGCCAGTGTTGCAAACCATGGTAGATATTTTAGCTTATAAACTAAGGAGAGTCTCAGAAGCCACCCAGAGCATATGCCAGCAGAGCCACACAATCCTTGAAAATAACTCCTGCAGCAGCAGGTGGAATAAGTCCTGGTCCATTTCTTCCTCAAGGGACTCTGCTGACATTTTAGAGGTCTTATCATGACATGAAAACACCTTTTTCCCTCATATTGCAAAATATTTCTCAGACAATCTCAATGATAGAGGAAATTGCCACCAAGAGCTGTGTTCTACACCACAGAAACATAGGATATAGTCAACAGAGGGGCATGCTGTTAGAAGTTACCGCCTTTGCATCTCTGGGATTATGTCCTGGCCTATATCCATATTGTCATATTCTCCCTTCAGTCACAGCACCCCATTCCTATTATGATAATGGGATGAGGGCAAAATAAATCATTATACTGGGCTGTTCCTTTGCCATTTATGGAGCAATGTTACAGAAGTAAGGATCATCTTTTGGTCACTCAACTGCGTGTATGGGGTTTTTACAATGGCTGAAATTAAATATACAGCTTTTGGGTTGTTACCAATTTACTAGGAAATAAGTAAGAATTAGTAATCACTCTTTATATTACCAAGGTCTTAAAAATATCCTAAGACAGTTTTACATAAAGAATCTTGGGGCCAATAGAGAAAACCATTTCTAGGTATTTTCATACCACAAGGAGACTTGAAAATTATATTCAACATATTCTGTATTGAATATATTTTCTCTATTAGAAAATATTTCCATAATTGAACTGCATTTTAAATTTTGAGAAAAGTTTTTCTTCATTCTTCAGAATAGCTTTTGTGGCCAAAATGCCAGTCATAGCTGTGGTATTTGCAAGGATTACACAGTGCAGTTACTGGGTTCTCCATGTGTACTGATGGATGAAAGAATCACACCAAACCTGTGATATTTTGTGAACTCTGTACCAAGCTCCATTAGTCAGACCTGCCAGAACCTGAAGCATACACCGAATTCCCATATCTCCCTTTACAGCAGTAGGCCATAATAAACTTGTCTGTGAATGTGAAAGGGCAGCAGTAGAGAGGTTGGGTTTAGGTTTTCAGGATCATAACGACATTGATTGCACAGAATGAAAAGCAGCCTGTATTTCTGCCTTTGCACAGCACAGTACTTCTAACAGTCTTGAAAGTTGATTGATTGAAAAATTCATTGATTTATTTTTTTTTTTCATCACAGATATCCACATTTCTAGAAAGCAGAAATGACCATGACTGCCAACAAGAATGCCAATGTCAACAGCAGAGCTGGAGGGAGTAAAGTGCCTCAGGACGCTCTGGATAGGTAAGTGGTGAACTGCAGGCTTTGTAGATTCTGTGAAAGGTTTGTCTGTTTGAAACAAAATCCCTGTTCAAAGGAAAATGACCTCTGTTCTGACACAGAGAGTGCTTTGCTGGGCTGAGAGAAGTGTTTTGTAGGGATTGGAGGAACCAAAGTGTGAGTAAAGGTCTGCTTCTGGCATGCTTCTGCCAAGCTATCGCTGTTTGTTGGCTAGTTATGATGAAAATGATTGCAAGGAAGGAACTCTGTGGAAGGCACTGTGTAGGCCTTAGGAGGGTTGGGCTAAATTTCTCGGCCATATGACTGCGTGTGAGCTTTTCTCTATTGCCAGTCTCCAGTTTACATTTTGTTTTGGTTTCTGCCATGTTTTCTCTTCTGTTTCTGCCTTGACAGACAGTGGGCAGACAGTCTCCTGTTGCAGGCCGGGGAGTGAGCATGAAAGGATTGAATGTAAAGTACAGGGCTCATCTCTGTCGCTTTGCTTACATGTCCTCCTTTCTGTAGCATCAAAGTAATTTACGAAGGAGATTGACTTTATCACCAACAGCTGGGGGAAATCTGAGCCAAGGACACCTTAAGCTCCCAAGCCTGACATTTCTGAGGGAATCAGTCTGTTTAGATTGTGCTTCCAAATTTGTGCATGTTTACTTGTGGCTAAGAAACACTATCCTAAGAAAGTTCCAGTCTATCAGAAGGCTGTGATGCAGCTGCACACAGTGGTTCAGATGCCTGTAAATATCAGATACCTTGCACTCATGAATTAGTGCAGTGTAATGGCAAGATGGGTAGAGTCAGTTACTGATCCCTTGTCTTTCAGTTTATACTGATCACAGGCAGTGTTCTGAAAACAAGACGTTTTCTTTGGGGAACTCCGCTTTGGAATATTGCTTTGGTATGCAAGTAAAGAACTCACCTGCAGCCAACAAGTTCTCATATCCAGGTCAGCAGCAGTCTTGTTCTCAGGTACAGCCTTTACAAAGTAATGCTGACAGATTCAACCTGTGGTCTTCACATAGGACAAGCCCACCAGCTGCTCTCATTTTGGGGCTGACAGTTGCAAAGCCCTCACTTAGATCTAAAGGCAGTCTCAGTATGCTTTGACTGGGAAAGCTTAGACTACTGTCAGATTACAGAACCTTTATGGATCAGTCATTTGAACACAGGAACAAAGCACTAGACTTTGGATGTCATCTTAGTGAGGTGAGTAGAAAGCCACATAAACTGTGTGGGCTCTTTCTTCAAATGCACAAAATATGTCTGTTGACATATCTCTGTCCTTACTGTAGCATTTTTTCCAGCTCTCCAGGGGATTCTTGCATGGCTATCTTGTCCTGCTCTGTTTTGAGGGGCTCTTCTACACTACCTTACACAATAATGTGCCAATGTCTCAAATTTTCTTGTGTTTTGGCTCAAAGCAAGACTTTAACCCTATTATAAACAGCATAGAGGAGAAATGTGCAAATAACTTGCTCTGGCCTTATAGAGTCTCTGTACTGCACTAATATCTTCATGTTAGTTAATGACATAGAAATAAAGAAGATACTCTTTGCCTTACAAAGCTCAACATGTAACTCTGTAAGGCATTCTGTAGGTTGCAGTGAAATGGGTCTGCGCCAAGAAATGAATATTATGAAGGAAAAAATAGTGGAGGTCCTATTTATTTGTAGGACATTTTGGAATAAGAGCATAGGTTGTACCAATGTCAATGAAACGCTGCTATCACTTTGGACAAGCTGCATCTGTTCTTGCTGTCACTGACTGAGGGTACTGCACCTGACAAGCTGTACCAGGGTTACTCCTAGCTGACAGCAGCACAGTGTGTGCATAGGAGGGTTATATGTCAAGAATGTTACTGTTTCAAACACTTTAGTAAAGACTATGATTCTAGTGAGTAGATCATGGAATTACTGTTTGATTTTACCCACTTGAAAAATAAGATATCAGAGGCAAAAGGTCCCTGTATTGGCAGCTGCCAGGTATAGAACAGCTGGTGTAGATGGAGAAATTCAGACAGAAATTGAGAAGAGCTGTCTTTAATCCTAACAGGGAACTGTAGGTCAACTTGAAAGTGATGTTGCATATTAGCTTGGTTTGAGATACCTGCCATTGTATTCTGAACTTTTC
This sequence comes from Lathamus discolor, assembly GCF_037157495.1. Taxonomy (NCBI): domain Eukaryota; kingdom Metazoa; phylum Chordata; class Aves; order Psittaciformes; family Psittacidae; genus Lathamus; species Lathamus discolor. The sequence continues at coordinate 58,274,536 of NC_088889.1, read as the reverse complement.
CAAATGCTGACAATGGAAAAGGGAAAACAGCAACCAATTCTGAGATTTTCAGGATGGAAGCAATAGAAGAGAATCTTCCTTCCTCCCTCCCTCCTCTCTTTCCCCTCTTTCTCCTTTCTCCCCCCCCCTCCTTCTTCTTTTCTGTTTTTATTTAGAGGAAAAACTCTTTTTAATGACACAACTCTGTTTTGCATTTAACTGCTCTGAGCTTGTTCTTGATTTTGGTTGTGTTTCCATATTTCATGCACATAAGGCTGCATCTGTGTTGCCTTCTACTTCTAAAACCTTATCTCTTACTTCCAGCTCTCTGCTATACCTTCCCACTTATCTACATATATTATTGAATCCCAGGCAATATTCCTGAACTGGATAAAATGGCCTCATGCCAAGGGATAGGTTGCCCTACAAAGTAGTGATTAAGAATTAATAATCAAGAGCCTTAGCCAGAACCCTGACCCTAATCCTGTCTCTCCTAGTGATGTCCTTTAAAGCATTGTCACACCCTTCCTATGTCTAAACCTTTCATTAGGTTGATTTGTCTTTCTTCCTTCTGGTGCTGTTCTTCTTCTTAAATTGTGCAGTTGACTAAAGATACAGATGACCAGCATCTGTTCTAGTTCTTTTATTAGGCATGTTATGCTGTGCTAAAGCTCAGCAGAAATGGACTCGATATCCTCGTATGTTTCTCAGTTTACTAGTTTGTGTGCTTGGCATCTCAGAGTACAAAACAGTAAAAAATATAAAATAAAAGGGGAGTGAGGGTGGCTGGAGGAATTTCTACAGAGCGATGCATATGTAGACATTAAAACCAGATCCCTAATTATATCTGGCATTCATTTATCATCCTTCCACCAGTGCAGGCAGATTGGTGCTGGGAACTTGGGTCTAGACTTTAGCAAACTTTGGACCTAGTTTTTGGGTTTAAAATGTTTTCCATTCTGAATAGCTTAGAAAGTACTGCAGGATAGTTATTGGATAACAACAGTCAAATAAACTTTCCTTATCATCACCATCTGTTTTGATTAGAATTTGTCACGAAAAGTTTTTGTAAGTACAAGTACAGACCTGAAGCTATGGAAAATTTTTGAGCTGCACTTGCGTGACAAATGAGGAGATGAATAGGTTGTCATGTACCAGTTCTCCATCCATTATTTTGCCTTATGTCATCTTCTCCATCCATTGTTTTGCCTTATGTAGTCTTCTTCACCTGTCTTTGTGAAACCCTGTAAGAGGATGTCATTCGAGTCAACCATGAGGATTCTTCATTTTAGGCAGACTGTAAATCAGCAAAGTAAGTGCTGGCATAACAAAAGTTTAAGGCTTTCAGGATTTATTGCCAGCATGTTCAAAGTTTCGCTGAAACTGAGCAGTCATTGTCTCCATTTAGTACGGGATTTGACTGGAGATTTGGAAATCTGCAAATGTGCTTTCTCTATATATAATTTGTGGGAGTAGAGTTTCAGTAAGTGCTGATACTAGTGAAACACTGGTGTATTCGTCTCCTGGTGGCTAGGACAGCTTTAGGACAGCTAGGACTGTTATTTTTGGTGGGGTTTATTGTTGCAAGAGTGTTCAGTTGGACTTGATCTTGAAGTTCATTTCCAACTTAAATGCTTCTACAATTCTAAGGTGTAAGGTGTGTTTCAGTGATAGAGTGTCACCACTTGGTTCAACCTTTTGTGGTTCCTTATGGGTCAGAATCAAGGGTCAGTAAAATCTACAGAAGTCTTTAAAATTCCTTTGGCTGTTAATTAAACTCTCCTAGATCATGGATTTAAATTTTAGTCATAAATATCTTTAGTGCAAAGGAGGTGCCTACAAGCAAACATCTATAAAACCGCATGAAGATTATTGTGGTACCTAAGATTTGTTTGGCCCTTACCAGAGTGGGGATCTATTGATATGAGGCACCACAGTCATTTTTCCACCAGAGCTGTGCTAATGGCAGTTTAGGAAATGAGGCAGAGATGGAGAGCAGAGTGAGGGAGGATAACTGTGAGTCTCACCTGAGAAACTGGTCGTGAGACTCACAGGCTTCTACTGTGAGCACAGGAAGGGAAAACCTTTGTAACTGAAGCAAGTGAGGTGATTTAAATGAACATCCATCCACACTGATGCATTCTTTCTGAAGTTATCTGAGGTTCATTCACCACTCGTTACAAATGGAGACTTTTGTGTGTCAAGCCAAACTTGACTGTGAGACAAACTTGACTGCGCTCTGAATAGGAAAATTGTAGAAAGATGATGAAGGTGGTAGAAGGCACGAAACATTTTCACTACAAGGCAAGAATAGAGTGGCCGTTAATCTTCATCCTGAAAATGAAAGAATTAAAGGGAAAGAAGGCGTAATAGAAGTCTCTGAAATGATAGATGGAATGTAGTCAGTAAATAGGGGAAAAAAATATCTCTTTCTATTTAAGAACCTGTATGAATTAAATGAAACTGCAAGATGACAGGCTGAAAACAATTTGAGAAGAAAGTACTTCTCTGCAGCATGTTTTTAACTATGGAACTTAACTACTGCAGGATGTTGTAATCAGACAAATTCATGGAAGAAAAATCTACCAAAGGCCTTTAGCCACTGAAACAAGACCTGTGAGTCAACTGGTTAAGTAGCACTGTATGCTCATCTTGTTCTTACGATCTTCTGTAGGCACCTGCTAACAGTCATGGTCAGTGACAGAGCTTGGAGTAGGCATGCTTTTTGGCCCAAGCCAGTGGGGTTATCTGAAGCAAGAGTCAATTACAGGAAGCAAATATTAGAGAGTTTACACAAGGATTGTTACACTTACGAAATAAGAGTTTCTGGCTTTCAGTGAGCTTCAAGGACACAACTTTAATCCTAACTTGTGAGTCACTGAGGTGAGCGCCAAGGATCAGGAAGTTAAGAAAGCACCTTATGTGTAGTTAAAAGAGACTTCTTGGCAATTCTGGCAGGAGGCAGCTCTGTGAAATCTTCTTAACTCTTCAACAGGAGACAAAGGAGCCCATAGCATACTCACGGCTAGTGTGTGACCTTTTTGCATCAAATGACTGGTTTGTTTGATTGCACCATACTTAAGAGGATCAGTGTAGCTCTGAGGAAACCTTAAGACAACAGAAGTCAAATAAGAGGTGTAGCAGCATTTGTAGCCCTCTCCTCAGAATGTGGCTTGCTTTCCTTTGGCAAATGATTCAGTATTTATCTGGAGTCTGTGTTTTATGCTGAAACTTTATTTGAATTAATGAATGAATTTATAAAGTATTTGTCCTAATGTTGTGTGTGTTCCAGTGCAAAGATAAACGTAGAAATGGCACTACCAGCTCTGACTTGAAAAGCATCTCAACACTATACTGTATTAAAACAGGCCTATTGCTATGTCTACAAGGTCATGCTCTACTTGTAATCTGTTTAGTTTATCAAAGAAAAGGAGAAAAAAAATACGAACAAAATAATTATGTATTAATGTACCATTGTATCTTAAAATTACGATTCAGTTAGAGATGCTAATGCAACAAGCACAAGTCCAGAACCTAAAAGTGTTTAGAGTAACTGTGGCTACATAACTTCTGTAAATCATTCCTGGTGTCTTTACCTCTGGCTAATATGCCATCTCTGAACTTGGGATTTCAAGTAATTTTGTACACTTGGCTTGAGCCTTATCACCTGCTGCAGTCTACAGCTTGAGTACAGGAAGTGTTTGTTTTTAGAGCAGCCCATTGATCTACAGTTTTTGTCTTAGGGTATTTTTGTCTGAGGGTAGGTAATTTCAGAATCGGGAGATGCAGTCTTCTCCCAGTGTATCTGTAAGTGATAGAATTTCCCTTTACCTCTAATATTTTCTGTGGTGCAGGCTGTGCATGCCATACGAGTCCCACTCTGTGAGCTGGATGTAGAACTGTGTTCCTGCCAGGCAGTGTTGCCCTGCTACACAGAGTGCCGGAATGGGAAACAAAACAAATATTGTAAGACACGTTTTTACTGCAAGATAGGATTTTTAAAAAATTATCTGATTAAAAATATTTAAAAACATGAGCAGTAATCTTCGGCTGTAAATACAGAATATATCCCTGTGAGCAGAATTATTTAGACAGTGATTTGATGTATTTTCTTGATTAATAACTTTTGGCTAAATTTCGGTTAAACTGGGAAAAAAAAATTACACACATCAGTATCTATTTTGTAAATGTCAATAAAATGAAGAGGATATTTTGATGAATTAAGCAATATGTGCACTTAACAAGAAACTTCATTTACAAGAAGAGAGCAGACTTTGGCCTCTTCAGGAGCCTGCTTAGTAAGGTTCCATGGGATATAGCCCTAGAGGGCAGGGGGGCCCAAGGCTGTTGGTTGATATTCAAGGATCACCTGCTACAAGCTCAGGAGTGCTGCATCCCAACTAGAAGGAAGTGCAGCAGGAAGGCCAGGAGACCTCCTTGGGTGGATAAGGAGCTGCTGAGGAAAATTCAAAGGAAAAAAGAAGCTTATAAAAAGTGGAAGCAAGGACAGGCGGCCTGGGTAGAGTACAGGGATGTTGTCTGGGAAGCTAGGGACCAGGTTAGGAAGGCTAAGGCCCAGTGAGAATTAAACTTGGCCAGGGATGTTAAGGATAACAGGAAGGGATTCTATAGGTATGTAGTGAATAAAACACAGACTAGGGACAGTGTAGGCCCCCTGAGGAAGCTTTCAGGAGAACTGGCTACACAGGATTTGGAGAAGGCTGAGGTTCTAAATGACTTCCTTGCCTCAGTCTTCACTGGCAAAGGCTCTGACCCACGTCTTGGAAGGTAGACGCAGGGACTGTGAGAATGAGGACCTTGGGCCCACTGTAGGAGAGGATCTGGTTTGAGACCATCTTAAAAATCTGAATGCCCACAAGTCTGTGGGACCTGATGGAATCCATCCGTGGGTCCTGAAGGAGCTGGCGAATGAAGTTGCTAAGCCACTGGCCATCATATTTGAAAAATCCTGGCAGTCAGGTGAAGTTCCCAATGACTGGAAAAAGGGAAATATAACCCCCATTTTCAAGAAGGGGAAAATGGAAGACCCGGGGAATTACAGACCAGTCAGTCTCACCTCTGTGCCTGGTAAAATCTTGGAGCAGATTCTCCTGGAAGGCATGCTAAGGCAGATGAAAAACAACAAGGTGCTTGGTGACAGCCAGCATGGCTTCACTAAGGGGAAATCCTGCCTGACCAATCTGGTGGCCTTCTATGATGGGGCTGCTGAACTGATTGACAGGTGTAGAGCAGTTGATGTCCACTACCTGGACTTGTGCAAAGCGTTTGACACTGTCCCACACGACATCCTTCTCTCTAAATTGGAGAGACATCAATTTGATGGATGCATCACTCAGTGGATAAAGAACTGGCTGGACGGCCGCACACAAAGAGTTGTGGTCAATGGCTCAATGTCCGGCTGGAGACCTGTAACGAGTGGTGTCCCTCAGGGATCGGTGTTGGGACCAGTCTTCTTCAACATCTTCGTTGGTGACATGGACAGTGGGATTGAGTGCGCCCTCAGCAAGTTTGCCAATGACACCAAGCTGTGTGGTTCAGTTAATATGCTGGAGGGAAGGGATGCCAGTCACAAGGACCTTGACACACTTGTGAGGTGGGCTGATGCCAGCCTAATGAAGTTTAACCATGCCAAGTGCAAGGTCCTACACCTGGGTCGGAGCAATCCCAGGCACAGCTACAGGTTGGGCAGAGAAGAGATTCAGAGCAGCCCTGCGAAGAAGGACTTAGGGATGTTGGTCAATGAGAAAATGAACATGAGCCGGCTTCAGCGTGTGTGCTTGCAGCCCAGAAAGCCAACCGTATCCTGGGCTGCATCAAAAGGAGCGAGACCAGCAGGTCAAAGGAGGTGATCCTGCCCCTCTACTCTGCTCTTGTGAGCAATATACTCCCTCACTTGGAGTATTGTGTGCAGTTCTGGTGTGCTCAAGATAAAAAAATACATGGAACTGTTGGAACAAGTCCAGAGGAGGGCCACGAGGATGATCAGGGGACTGGAGCACCTCCCGTATGAAGACAGGCTGAGAAAGTTGGGGCTGTTCAGCCTGGAGAAGAGAAGGCTGCATGGAGACCTCATAGCAGCCTTCCAGTGTCTGAAGGGGGCCTATAGAGATGCTGGGGAGGGACTCTTCATTAGGGACTGTAGTGATAGAACAAGGGGTAATGGGTTAAAACTTAAACAGGGGAAGTTTAGATTGGATATAAGGAAGAAGTTCTTTCCTGTGAGGGTGGTGAGGCACTGGAATGGGTTGCCCAGGGAGGTTGTGAATGCTCCATCCCTCGCAGTGTTCAAGGCCAGGTTGGACAGAGCCTTGGGTGACATGGTTTAGTGTGAGGTGTCCCTCTCCATGGCAGGGGGCCTGGAACTAGATGATCTTAAGGTCCTTTCCAACCCGAACTATTCTATGATTCTAAGAATAATATCATTACAGTTATTCCCAGTTTCTTGAGAAGCAAGTAAAAGTGATTGTTCTGTTCCATAAGAAGTCAGAGGACAAAGTCTATCCCATGTAAAGCACATTTAAAATGATTGCACTGAAGTTTCACAAATGCAGTCTTAGTAGTGAGCTTTTGAAAGCTCATTTGTAAGCACATTTGTATGCTTTTTACAGTGAACAAAAATCCAGTTTGTTGTAGTGTTTTGCTAGTGTATATGGAGGGACTGGTTAGAACAAACATCTTTTTAGTTTAATGTCTCTGGGCTTGATTTGGGAAGATAGCCGAAACCAATCCTGCTTCCAGTTCTGCAAAAGGACTGTATGTCTGAGGAGAACTAGTCTCAGAGGCTATGCATCTGAGGAAAACTACATCACTGGAATCCTGCGAGTTTGGGTGTGGACTGATTTTTTTGATGTGGGCTGTTGTCTTTACAAGCAATCTGCACAGGAAAGGTGCTGTCCTCATTGAGGTGGAGAATATTCTCCAGCTGAGCAATTGTGATTTAATGACACAATCAGCTGAGGGCGCTGGTATCAGTGGGTTGTATAGCAAGGCATCAGAAATTTGTGCTAGCAAAAGATTACACCTGAAAATTGCTGTGAGCACAAACTTGCAAGTTGTTAATTTCCGAGTCTAACAGTATAATAAATCAAATGTACTCTTGCTTGATAGAAACTGAAATCTGATTACTGAGTTGCATCTTTGTCCTTGCCTGGGAAGAACTGAGCTGGTACCCACAGACATCTTAATATAGGCTTTGGATTTTATCTTCAAACAATGTGTGAGGCCTTTCTTGCTGCCACCAACAATTTGTCAGCCCCATTAGTCTAACATGCACTGAGACATGTTTGCACTGGCTTTGTGGCTCAGACCTTCTCCAGAATTTAAGTTAATGGGGCAAATTTTTAATTGGCAGGATTTGGCTTACCTCCAGTGAAGGCAGTGGAGATGCACCACATAAGCCAAATGACTATATGAGATAATATAACTCCAGAAGTACCTAAGGAGTATTTTAGCTGAATTGCTTATAATTCCTTAAATATCAAATAAAATAATGACTGGTATTTCCTAACCAAGAGACCCCCTGGGGCAGTGTTGTATCCAGTTTTATCATGAGTCTGGGATTATTTGCTGCTGTTATTCATAGGTAAAATCACTGTTGGAAATACAGAGAGAAGGCTCCTCAGGCTGATGCATTCCCTTGCAGTTAGCTAAACCAGGGGCCAGATCTGGACTTGCTTCCACAGGGCCTCAGCTTCTGTGTAGCCATCATCAGTCATGTGGAGGGGCGGCCAAATGCTCTCCTTTTGGAACAACAGGTCTTTGCACATGGTCTGTGCTTGCTTTTTGGGGTTACAGATGACTGCAGGAGGTACAAGACTCTAGAGGCCTGATTTGAAATGTTTGCAGAGCCAGCAGAGTTCTGGAGCAGTATTCTTCTATCCACCCTGATTCTTTCATTTGGGAACCTGGTAAATAATCACTGCATTGGTGTAAGAAACACAGCTTCTTTTGTTTGTTTTAACAGCAGCAGTCTTTTATTTGCACATGACAGAACTCAGCAAAGCTAGGCTGTGTAGAAGTATTGTTTGGGTTGCTTACTAGAAGCGTTGTTTCGAGTTGGGTACCTGTCCTCATCATGTGCTGATGTCCACGCTCAACTACTTCACATGCACATTAAGGTCTTGAGTTTTATTTCTGTGTTTATGTAATGAAGACAGAAACAATACAAGCTTTCAGAAAAAACTTAGTTAAAGGAAGATTTCATGTCTGTGTTTTGGCCTTAAAATACCGAAATATACAGTCACTTCCAAAACCAGTCCTAGTCTTCCCTGGGGGAAGTGTTGTCTTCAGAGAGGTAGTGCTTTTTCTCTCATTTAAAGGGATCAGCTCATGGATGCAACTGTAGTGCTTTTGCTTGCTGTTACCTGATATGTAATGATACTATTTTAACTTATTTTGTATCATTTCAATCATTCTGCTGTTGTGACTCCCCACCCCTAACAAAAGAAAAAACCCAAACCAAAGCAGTGTCCTTCAGCTCTGTGTTAAGCTGTAGACACTGTTCAAATTTACTGTCAAGATATCCATCCAGATGTGGTCCACTCTGCCTGCACTGGCAAATGAATTCTCTTGTGACTACTGCAAAAGAGCTGTGTTCATGTGCTGCTGAATGCCTTGGGAGGCAGATAAGGCAGAAGAGCTCCCTCACTATTGCCACATCAGTGGTGGGCAAGAGAACTCAGCACCCACCATGATTCTACTGTAAGAAAAATGTTAACAGTAAGATAGACAAAAAGTAACTTTTTGTATTTACTTATTTCATATAAATATAAAGCCTGTGATATTTATTACGTGTCCTGACTTTTCTGAATGGAGAACATCATGAAGAAAGCAATCACTTGGAAATCAAAGGATGCATCTTTAGCTCCCTGTCTTGCTCTAAAACTATGAGGTTTTGGTCTAATTTGAAACTCTAAAGCAATTTCTCCATTAATTACTGTGTGCTGTCATTGTCTTAGCACAATTAAGATAAACTATTTGTCTCTTACGCTTTCTTTGCTAAGTATATGGACAGTGTTGCTTGCAGGTGACTGATAGAAAATCTGCTTCCCTTTTGCAGATGGCTGCATTCCAGTTACAGGCAAAAACTGTTCTCTGCTTGGGCTCTACAGTTAGTAGCATGGTTTAAAGGAATCTCCATAAAATGTTAGTTATAGGTAGTTGTAATGGCTATACTATTCTTCACACCTTGATAAAATGTTCTGTGTGGATGATGTTCCCATCCATGCTTAACAGAAAGTTTAGTGGGATGTTTGGATGCCAATTCAATTTGTACTATAATAATATGCTGTGGGGAAAAGTGCTGGTGTGTTTGCTGCTGCCTCAACTGTATGCTGAAATGCTTACCAAAACAGCCAGCCAAGGCTAGTATGTCTCACTGAAAACCTTTCTCTGGAGGACACACAGAGTTGTAGGTGCAGAAAACAGTGACAGAGAAGGTGGTGGGTCTGAAAGTGCTTAATGGTGTTGCACAACTTTAGGGAGATCTGTGCATAGTTTGGTAAGTTAACAGTTGCTGTTGCATGCTATTTGGGTGTACAAGTTCTTGTTTTCAAGGGACTCTGGTAGGTCAGGGAAGCTTGGAAAGGAGCAATGTATACCTAAAGCAGGGAGCCAAGTCTTAACTTTATACATCTTGAAATAATATGTACATTTTAAAACAAAAGTTTCTTTTGCTCAATGAGTTGTGGTGTAGCCTGGGCTGAAACAGCTCCCGGTTTTCTCAGTCAGAGCAGACCCTGGAGACTTTGTAGAGCACCAAGAGGCCAGTGGTATGAGTTCAGCTCATATATTCTTGACATGTCCCTACCTCTGCCTGTGCCAGGCAGCACAGGAGGCAGGGCCCTGACCGCTCACCTTTGTTGAGCTGCAGGAGAGCTCCTAGAAGCTGCGCGTGGCTTAAGGCAAAGAGGCACTCTGCACTGAGCTGCTGAGATGTGTTCTCCTGACAGAAGTATTTGCCTGCTGCTCAGAAATAGTAGTGAGAAACTTTTATCTCCTTATGAATTTGTGAAACAAAGCCTGTAAAAAATTGTTGTTACTTTAAAAAAGAATCAGGTCTTAATATTTTGACAGCAAGCTTGAAAATAGGAAGAACAGTGTTCAGTAAAATTCTACTGAAAGTAAGCAATACGCAAAGATACTGGAGCCATAATGAGACACTGCCTTTGGTTTTTTTGTTTGTTTTTAAAACCATTAAGGTTTAGAAAACAATACAAATAAACTTCAGCCAAACCCTGGAAACTGAGTAACTGATGTGTAATCTATTAGCAATTATTGCACTTCTTTAAAAGCAGGCACAGCTTGAACTGTGCAGCTGACAAATTTTCAGCTGGTCAGTTCCCAGCAGCACAAAGATACATTTGGTTCAGAAAGGAATAGCAGCCATTATATACCCGGTGAAGTTGGAGGTGTGTTTGGGATGCAGAGCTCCAGCAGCTCAAATCTGAGCTGGGCTGTTGGAGGTTGGAGTGAGGTACTGTCATAGGGAAGATAATGTCAGCAGTGGCAACAAGTCAAAGCACTGACTCAGATGACCCTGAAGTGGGAAGAGCTTGAATACAGGCTTTGTATTCACGGACTTCATTGCTGTACTTTATCTGTGTAAGCAGCATTGGTGGGGTGCTGATTTCCAATGAGTCTGAATGTTCTCCTCCCTTGCCCTGCTCAGCAGTGACCTTGGGGCAGTGACTCAGAAAGCAGGCTGAAGTCTCCTGAGATTTCTTTAACAGAGTTGCAGAAATATTCTTATAAGCACAGCGGTATAGACACAGAAAAGAAAAATGGTTTGTAAAACAAGGTAACAGCTTCTAATTAGGTCAAGTAATAGAACTGAAGAAATGGACTTTTGGGTACATCCTTTGGGCTTCCTCAAATGGTGGGGAGGAGCAGGAAATTTTGCTGTTCCATTTCTACTGTTGGCTAATTTGTTTGACTCTATTTTTCAACAGATGTCTGTTCAGGAAGAAGTATTACTACTTAATTTTTATACACTTGTTAGTCAAGCAAATAACCTTCTTAGATGGAAGTTGTGTTAATATATCCCTCCCATTTGCACAGGTTTTTGAAGAAAAAACACCCCCAACCAAACCAACAACCTTTTCATTGCATTTTGCTTCATGCAGTTTCAGATCAAGTTTGCTTTATTGTTATTTGGAGGTTTGAGGAATGTACCCGGGCAAATTACTTCCCATAGCAATTTAATTCACATAGCACTTTGAATGTTCTATGCTTTTGTATGCAGCAAATAATACATCATCATTAAAATGACATTTTTTATTGAGGTTTATATTTGCTAAAATCGTTAGAAACTAACTAGAAAGTGAAAAGTAGTAAGTTGTCAAAAAGCAGAGTGTTGCAGTTGACAGGTTAGTCTAAAAGTGGCACTTTTAATGCAACTGTGTACTGTTCCAGAACAAAGACTATTTAGACTAACGCCACAATCTTCATTTGTTTAATCCCTATATTTACAGTAGTGTAACCAATAGTACTAAGACCTCAACTAAACTATTACAGATTTTTGCACATATTTATTACAACAGTATTGTTTTGGAAATGTTTCTGATGTCTTTCCAGTGTTTTTACTGCACTAAAATGGAATGAATATAAGCAATGAGCAAGATCCTTGTTAAAACACAAGAGTCCCCATCAATGCAGTATCAGAAAATTGGAGCAGGATTCATGTGAAATTGTTTATTGGGTGTTGATACGAAGTGAGACAGAAGTCCACAGGGGACATAGCATAGTAGTTGTGCAAAACAGTTTTACACCATATGCCAATGTTTCAATTTTTCTAGAGGAAGTCATTCTTAGAAAGAAAATCTGGGCCAGGAAGATGCTGGCAGTCTCATTGAAAATACCAACAAAGATACAAGTTACAAGCTTTACTAACGATGTTTTATGTTCTGTGAGTATCTGTCTATTAGGAGGTGGTGTGAGACCCTCACCTCTTTACACTTCAGCTGTTGAAAAGCCATCGGTATGGGGGAACAATTTCTGTTCTGTGCCCTAATCAGTCTGGATTTGAATCAGTGACTTAGCAATGAAAGAGTCTGTGTTCTCTTACTAGTTTCCTGCACTGTTTACTTATCCTAAAAAGGTATTTTCCACCAAAGAGAAAATTGAAAGAATGCATAGCAGAATTTGTAAAGAGTAAGACTGTCATGGTTTAAACTCAGCCACGCAGTCTCTCTCTCACTCCCCTCCTTCCTTCCCCCAGCTCCTGGAGGGATGGGGAGGAGAATCGAAAGAATGTAACTCCCACAGGTTGAGATAAGAACAGTCCAGTAACTAAGGTATAACACAAACCACTGCTGCTACACCAATGGTAATAATGATAAGGGAAATAACAAGGGAAGAGAATACAACCGCTCACCACCTGCCGACCGATACCCAGCCTGACTGAGCAGTGATCCAGCCCTTCTGGGTGACTGCCCCCAGTTTATATAGTGGCCATGACATGCTGTGGTATGGAATACCTCTTTGGCTAGTTTGGGTCAGGTGTCCTGTCTCTGCTTCCTCCCGGCTTCCCCTCCTCCCTGGTAGAGCCTGAGACTCACAAAGTCCTTGGTCAGAGTAAACATTACTGAGCAGCAACTAAAAACATCGGTGTTATCAGCGCTGTTCCCAGGCTGAAAGTCAAAAACACAGCACTGCACTAGCTACTAAGGAGAAAAAATGACTGCTATTGCTGAGCCAAGGACAAAGACTGAAAGGAAAATCTAGCCATAATGAAATACAAGTGAAACAATTATCCTGCTTTTCTTTCCTGGTTGGAAGAAAACCATTTTGTCCAGAAAGCCAAACAAGAAGTACCATTGTCATAGCATCCTCACAGTCTTTTCACAGGCTTTATCCTCCAAATAACATCATAACAATTCACCAGGTAATATTATGCACAGAAACTGGGAATTAGTTAAGTGCTTGATTCAGTCTCCATACTGAACATCAGCCTTGTATCTGCACTTGAGGAACATTAACAACAAATGGCCTTTAAAAGCAAATGAAACTGTAAGCATTTTCTTGCAAGCAGGTAAATAGGAGCTAATGGAAATACACAGTTATCATCCATATTATTTAATTATATACACGCAAAAATGCCCATAGTGCCTAGGAGGCTTTGAGCAAGAGATGTGTCAGTGAGAGCCCTCTGTAGGAGAGCAACAGGTCTTGATTACTCTAGTGTCCTTGTCAGCACAGAGCCAAGGACTTGCAAAGAAAGCGTGCCTGTAGGTCTTAGGTACCTGTGCATAGGATTTTCAGGTCATCCATCTTTACCTTTTGCATTAGATGTGGCCTTTTCAAAGTGCCTTGTTTTCTTTGCAGCGGATATTTATCCAGGGAAGCAGCTGAGCCCGTAAGGGGACTTGTCAGTTGAAACATTTGAACAAATGCCCAGTAATCAGACTGCTCTCACATGAAACCTCTACCCTCTTGATTTGCTGCTGATTTGGAAAACCACTTTCTATCAACAGAGGCAAACAGGGGAGATGGCAGATAGCCTGTGTCCATTTGAAACTGTTGGCAGGGACCTGAAAGCATTTTAATGTGGATTTTTAACCTCTCCCTTTCCTGTCAAACGGTAATGTCACCCATGTGGGCTTCCAGATACGTGTTGGGCCTGGTGGGCTTGTTCACTGTGTCTGTGTGTGTGTGGTTGAGTACTTGATTCAGCTTCTGTGATTTCTTTAGAGCAGACAGTTGGATTGCCCTGGTTTAGAGGTTCAGGAATGAATTGTAAACTGCTGCTCCCTGTGACTTTAAAATAAAAACCCAATGAAACAAGAGTTTTTCTAAGCCATGGGTAACCAGGAGGAAACTTCCGGCTTGCCAGACTTTTCATGCACCTGTGAAAGTGAGAAAGCAGAGAAGGGTTTTGCTAGTTAAACATTAATACCAGTTTCCTCCCTTTAAGCATACAAAGGGACAGAGGTTTGACATACGCCCTCAGTCCCTCTGTCATTTACTGCCTAACAAGTGAAGCAGGCAGTATTCAGGAAGCACAGTGGCTACTGCAGGACATGAGGGACTGAGAGAAGAATTCCTCCTTCTCCATTCTGCATCTTTCCAGGAGGGAAGAGCTTCTGAGTAAGTCTGGGATTGGTAGGCTGAAGTGATTGTAATGGTGAGTAGTTGTGAGCTTGTCACAGGAATGAAATGAGAGGAGGAAACAAAAAAAAAAAGCAGAAGTGAAGAGCATGGAGTGCCACAGCACTGAACTCTAGCATCCTTTCCCAAAGCCAGTTTTGCAATAGATAGGCTTTCTACTCATAAGCAGGAGCTCAACACCAGCCTACAGCTTACTAAACACAGCAACAGAAGTAGCTTTAATTGCCAAAGTGTGCAGCTCTGCTACAGGACAAGGGACTTTGTGGGACTAAAACTAATTTTTGCAGCCCCTCTTTTCCCTTCCTCCCATTACCTGTTTTGCTCTCAGACAGAATCTAATTTCTCTGCTAAATACATGTTTCTGGTCTAGTCTGATGAGATTCCATTTTTTCCTCTTTAGTCCTTAGAGGTGATTTTTAAGTTATGCTGCAGTATGCATAGCTGTTCATTTTGTCACTGCTTTCTTCCGCCCCTCCCTCCCCCCCAATATACCCACTGGATGACAGTGTGTATGAGGAATAACACACTTTTTTTTTCCTGGTATAGTTGGGTTGCCTACTTTGGACAAGTTAAATTTGGTTTTATTATATAGAAACTGTTAATCCATTAGAGAGAGGCTGTACTTATTTAAATCTGGGCTGAATATGACTTACAATGACTGTGCTTTTCTAAATGCTGGATAACCGCTGTGATAGAAACTCAGTGTTAAACACAGTGCTGTCAGCATAACTTCAGTGTGTTGTGTTGGTTTTTATGCCTGGTTTCAGTTGTTTGTTTGTATTATGTTTTCTAAGAAACTTAATTTCTGGGGTATGAGGCAGCGTGAGGTTTGTTTTTCCGTCAGACAAATAACAGAAGTCTTAAGGGTTTGTGCTTTTCAAGAAAAAAACAAATCTGTGTTGCCAAACTCTGTGAGGCTCCGAGGGATGTAACTTAGGGTCAGAATCTGGACTTCTGTTGCTTCAAATGTTCGTTAGCTCAGATACCATGAGCTACAGCAAGGAGTTTGTTGTTAGGTTTTGTAGTCTTCAGAGAGCAAATATTTTCACAGCTGATGAGCTTATAATATGAAAAGTAAAAATGTATTGGCCAGCTTCTTATAAAACCTAATAGGCCAACAGAAGAGTGTAAAATTAAATCCATGGGTTTATGAGAAGCCAAGGTCTTGTGAGAATGAAATATTTATAAAGGATATATAAATCCCCCCCGATATTATCCCAGTTCCAAATTTAAGCTTGAGATCCCACAGCTTTTATAGGTGTGGTGGTGAAATGTGGTCTGGGAGGCTCATTTCAGCTGGGTGAGTAATGTACACGTTTATGCTACCCTTGATCACGGTGAGCAAAGTGATGGGGAGTGTCTTTCCCTGACCTAACTCTGCTCCTGTTGACAGTTACAGTCAGTAAAAAGATAAGCCAACGTGTAGATCTTTTGGAAGGTTTCCTTTGGACCATGTTTTTGAGTGTTGGTGTGTGTGGTGCTCGAGCGCTGGCCTGCCGCTCTTTTGTTAATATTCAGTGAAGCAGACTTAGGGATTTGGTCAAGTTAAATCTGGCCTTGTCTGGACTCTGAGGTAGATAAGTGTGATAGCAGCAATCATTGCAAGTCATAGCTTGGTGTTTTTTAAGTGTTTTTCTTTTCCTTTTTTACTTTGTCAGTTTATGTATGTCTGGCAACCGATTGGGGAATAAATAGATCAAAGATTCTTTCAAAGCTGTGTTCAACTAAAAAACCCCAAACAACTCTCAGATGACAAAGGCTTTCATACGGCACTCAGCTGTGGGTATGCCCAACACATTTCCTTATTTTCCTGGCTTGTTTAGCTAAACAAAGTAGCATGAAGCATACAGTAACTAGTCAGAGTAACCTAATTTAATTTTCAGTGTTATTAGGCTGAAACTTTGCTTTTCATAAGTGTGCGCTTGTGCCAGGTCAATGCCTTAGATCTTCCTATAACAACAGTTTTGCATCAGTTTGCATCTTCAGCAACTTCTCTTCAGTAACTCTTGATTCATGCTGACATAAGCCAGAAGAAAATCAAATCCTAATTCATAGATATTTAAAGAAAGTGAACAAAAAAAGGCCAACAGTAAAACTGAAAGAAAAATCCCTCTTCAATTCAAGTAAAGTATTCAATTTATTCTTAATCTGTACAAACCCATTATATTAGGTTTACATGCCAAGGTTTTGGTAGTGGGGGGCCGTGGGGGTAGCTTTTGTGAGAAGCTGTTTAAAGTTTCCCCTATGTCTGATAAAGTTAATGCCAGCCAGCTCCAAGATGGACCCACTGCAGGCCAAGGCTGACCCCATCAGCAACAGTGGTAGCACCTCTGGGATAATGTAGTTCAAAAGAGGGAAAGGTGGCTGCACAGGAGCAATTGCAGCTGGAGAGAGGAGTGAGAATGTGTGAGAGCAACAGCCCTGCAGGCACCAAGGTCAGAGCAGAAGGAGGGGAGGAGGTGCTCCAGGTGCTGGAGCAGAGAATCTCCTGCAGCCCATGGTGCAGCCCATGGTGAGGCAGACTGTGTCCTGCAGCCCGTGGAGGTCCATGGTGCAGCAGATACCCGCCTGTGGCACATGGAGGTCCGTGGTGGAGCAGATACCCATGTGCAGCACATGGAAGTCCATGGTGGAGCAGATATCCATCTGCAGCACATGGAGGTCCATGGTGGAGCAGATACCCACCTGCAGCCCATGAAGAACCCCATGCCAGAGCAGGGGGCTGCCCAAAGGAAGCTGTGATCCTGTGGGAAGCCCAGGGGCTGGAGCAGGCTCTTGGCAGGACCTGTAGTCCTTTGGAGAGAGGAGCCTATACTGGAGCAGGCTTGCTGGTAGGACCTGTGACCCCGTGGGGGACCCAAGCTGGAGCAGTCTGTTCCTGAAGGACTGCACACCACGTCAGGGACCCATGCTGGAGCAGTCTGTTCCTGAAGGACTGCACACCACGTCAGGGACCCATGCTGGAGCAGTCTGTTCCTGAAGGACTGCACACCACGTCAGGGACCCATGCTGGAGCAGTTTATGAGGAACTGTAGGCTGTGGGAAGGGCTCACATTGAAGAAGTTCATGGAGAACTGTCTCCTGTGGGAGGGATACTATGCTGGAGCAGTGGAAGAGTGTGAGGAGGAAGGAGCAGCAGAGATATGACTCCAATCCCGGTTCCCTCCCCTCTGTGCTGCTTGCTGGGAGGAGGTAGAGAAAATCAGGAGTAAAGTCCAGGAGGAAGGGAGGGATTGAGGGAAGGTGTTTCTAAGATTTTATTTTCTAAGGTTTTACTTCTCGTTATCCTGCTCTGATTTTATTGGTAATAAATTAATTTTTTTCCCCAAGCGAAGCCTGTTTTGTCTGTGATAATTGGTGAGCGATCTCTCCCTGTTCTTATCTCAGCCCAGGAGCCTTTCATTGTATTTCCTTCAGGGGTTAGTGATAAAGTGGCTTTGGTGGGCATGCAGCGTATAGGCAGGGTCAACCCACCCCATCTATGCACACTGTAATGTGTACCAAGGGTCATGTCTGTCGTTATAGCTGGAATTTATTTTGCATTCCATAAGGTCAGAGCCACTAAAGAAAATTATGATGATAAGAGAGGCCAGGGTTGTAAACCTTCAAATCTTTCCTCCTTCAGAGTCCGGATGCATCCTCTGAAGATGAGACACGTTCTATACAAAATTAACATGTGCAGGGCAGACTCTTAATGTGTATTTCATGTTATTTTACCCATAGTTATTCTCCTTTGATCCTCTCACTGTAACATCTGTAAAACATGGTCCGGATGGAATGCACCCACGGGTGCTGAGGGAGCTGGCGGAGGTCATTGCTAGGCCACTTTCCATCATCTTTGGTAAGTCGTGGGAAATGGGCGAGGTGCCTGAGGATTGGCGGATGGCAAAGGTCACACCAATCTATAAGAAGGGCAAGAAGGAGGACCCGGGTAATTATAGACCGGTCAGCCTTACCTCCATCCCTGGAAAGATGATGGAACAACTTATTCTTGACTCCATCACTAGGCATATCAAGGATGAGGGGGTCATTAAGAACAGCCAACATGGTTTTATGAGGGGGAAGTCATGTATGACCAACCTTATAGCCTTCTATGAGGGATTCTGTGATTCTGTGATTCTGTGAGTGTTTCTGTGAACATCAGGCTGTGCGGCTGTGGTCTCTTGTATAGGTTTGGTTGGGTTATATATGATTATATGAGGGATGTCAGCCCACAACTTGCAGTCAGTATAAGTCATGGCAGGCAGTGGCACCTTCTGAAATGCTGTTTATACCCTCAACCTGCCCCGATACCAAAGCTGTCCTTCAAATCTGTACTACCTGTTTCTTCTGAACATACAAAGTATCATGTATAATTTGAGCCTGCATTTCTGATATTTGAGAAAGCATCGAATGTCCATGTGTTTCCTTCCTTCTCTCTTGCTTCAGCACCTCCATGAGTCATATTTCACTTATCGACTGGTTCTTCTCTTTTCTGCTTCTTCAGGTGCTGAACAAACATTCTGCATCTAATATTTTCCTTGCAGTTGTTGCATGAAAGTCCTGTGCTGTGAGAGACAGTAGTAGCGCTCCCCCCTACAAAGTCTGTTACAAGTGTTGAACTTGTTAATCCCCCCAAAAGGTGTAACTTGTTAGGAAAATTGTGTCGCCTGTCTTCAAAGGTTGTCATGAGTGTCAACACAGGGGTGAGAGACAACTGTCAGGATGCAGTCGTGTAACAAAGTGACTGGGAAGGTGATAACCTTTATTATGTCTGACAAATAGTCCACGTTTTAGGCACAGAGATCTTTGGAGATCTAGACGGGTGGAAATTCACTCTTCTAAGGGACAAAGGAGAGAGGGTAGAACTTCTAAAATGAATCTGAAAACGAAGAGTACACATTAATCTTATCGCATGAGTAACAGTAACAAACAAAAAGCTGTGCATATAGAAACATGTACAAAAAGTGCCCTTCAGAGGACAAACAAGCATTCCCAGTGTCATGTAACCTGGTGCGTGCTGACTGTAAGCCATTGGTTCACCTTTGTACTTGCAGAAGAGTCTGCAGAAAGCTGAACAAAGTTGCTGTAGTCATCTTCAGAAAAGGATGGCACTGAGCTGCTGGTCAGAGATGAGACCCCCCTGAGCACTCTTTAGGCAAAGTCTACAATCAGGATTCCTCCTTCTTTTGCCCTGCCTCAGTACCTATTACTTGTGAGCTTCCTTCACAATACATGACCTTCAAGTGCATGGCAGCCAGACAGGAATGGGTCAGATAGGCTGCATTCAGACAGGGCTTTTCCAAACCGGAATTCTAAACTTGGAGGTTGCCAAACCTAGAATGGTCTTGGATGCATTAAAAACTAAGTATCACAATTTCTAATAAATGATTTTTAACCCTTTCTGTGTATGTAAATGTAGAACCTTGCAAAGCTCTGACAGAATTAGTTCCACAGAGTTTATTGCTTTGAGATTCCAGGGCAGATAAACAAGCATGTTGAAAAATCCCCTGTGCTTCGAAAAAACAAAGCTGAGAGCTTCCATGTGTCCTGGGATTTTGAAGTTAACATGTTTACACATGCTGCTAAAGAACAAGTTTCAAGGGCTGGCAGTTCTTATATAGACAATTAAGAGCTTGTGTATTCTGTCTGATTAAGAAAATGCTATCTTTTGTTGTGCTGCCACTCTCTCTACAAGAAAACTCTCGAGATCTTAAGGAAGCAGGTGAGGCTGAAACATGCTATACCATTTCCAGAACATAATAAAAATAAGTAACAGTGGAGATATAACAGTGGAAATATCTATTGCATAAATTATTATTCAGAACATGTTTGGGGAAATGAGTTACTGCAAAGGAGTCTTCCATTTTTCAACTTTGAATCATATTATTTTTGGAGGAGAAAATGAGAGATGGTCCTGTGAAACCAGTGCCTGTACTTCAACAGAAAAAAGGGATTGGCGCTCTCTGATACTTCAGTTCTTGCTTCTGATATTTTTATCATGTGCAGCCAACTTCTGAGCACGGTGATGGAAGGTACAGTGCAGGATAGTTGGTCTGTGCTTTAGGTAGTCATTTCTATCCGAAGAAAAGGGGTGAAAAAGATTAAACATGGCATTGTTTAAAAACCATCCCGCACTTGCCTAGTAACAGAGCATAAGACTGCCATAAATCTGGGGCAGCAGGGAATCTAGCCCTCTCAGTCTAGATAATTTCACAATTTCCTGTTGTCTTCCTCACCCTTAGAAATTTCTTGGCAAAAGCATGTACCTAGTGCACGCTGATTTTTCACATTTTATTTTACAGTTATTCGTCATTGTCAGGTTTTCCTGCTGTCTTTGCTTTACAGATCCAGTCTAATTCAAGTATTTAGGATCTGACGCATCAGCTTTGATTTATTTGCCCTTTTTTTGTACAGTTGTAGAGCATAGTTGCCACTTCAAGTAATTTACTTTGGCAGAATGACTCCTGAATTTCACTGGTGTAAATCAGACTTTTTGCTTCTGAGCCATAAAAACGCAGTTTGTCTGCAGTCAGCTGTGTTTCTATGTGCTTTTCTCCATGAACTGACTGCAGAGACCCAGAGCTCTGGCAGGGGTTTATATGCAGGAATTTACCACAGCACTCTGAATGCATCCCACAGTTGCTATCATTAACTCAGTACTTCTTGGGAGCACAGAAACCAAAGCTTTTAAAAATGGCACACAGAGCTTAATCTTTGCTTTGTTTCACTGTCCTAGTGGCCTATCATACATTTTTATTTAAATAGAAAGTACCAAAATTCCTTGTGGAAAGAAAAATCAGAAATATAACCAGAAAAATAATTGGTGTTTCTATTTCTGTTCTATCTTTAAATATTTTGTGATATTTATCCACACTGGTTTTATTGCCTCATTCTCTCTAAATTCTGGGGCTTTTCCATCACTAGCACATGTCCATGAGCCTATTTCAAACAGTCTTATAATGCAAATTCGCTTTTCAGTTTAGAAAGTATTTTCCGTCTTGTTTTTGACACAATCCCAAAGTCAACAATAAAGGGAGGTGGTTATCTGGAGTACAGATTATACGGTATTTTGAGCCATATTCCTGGTGAGAGCCCAAAAATCATGAAGGGTCTGGCGGAAGAGTGTTTGTTCTGTTGCACTTACGTCACTTTCCTTTCCAAGCAAGAGGCAAGATATGACAGGTTGTACTGCTTGATTCATTACCAGGTTTAATCAGCTCAAAAAGCACCTTACTACTGTGTGCCCTTGAGTGTGAAAGGTTCACTTCCTTTACTCACTGTAAGCTCTTATTTAGATTTAAGATAATTAAATCTCATCTGTAGTTATTTACTGTTTAATGTAGAAAATGACAATACTGTATGCTATGCCAGAGTGCAGAATATATTGTAATAGAAAGGTTTACTGCCAAACAAAATTGGAGTTAAATTCAGTAGTGCAGGAGGTCCCTTTTGCCTAGTCTTGAAGTTCCCATAACTCCTAGTTACAAGAAGTAACAATAGTGATTTTAAAGTCCTTTTCTACACCTCGTACAATTAGTCTTCTTTGATGTTGTGTACAAGGCAGTTGTCCAAGCCTAGATGCTCATTTATATTTGTAAAGAAAATGTCAAATTCAAAGTATCATCAGTATAAGGGATCCTCTTGGGCCATCTCAGTTAAGCAACGGAGCCATTTCAGGCCACGTATTTTGGCAATAGTTTTATCATGTTTGACCTTCATGCTAACCACAGTAAGACCAGTGTGACCACGTGCATTTGCTCCCTGAGCTTTCTTTGCTTTACAGTAATGCTTCCCAGAGTGCTTCGCAGCTATGACTGCTACTGCCTTTCATTCCCCAGTGGTGAGGATGTAGCTAGGGGTGAAGAAAAGGAAATTGCATTACAAACAAATGATGCTGAATCATTGCATCTCTGTCCAATGGCTTATTTCATAACTCACCTCAAAATGCAGCCGAATCACTAACAGGTAGGGTTTGATAGCTAAAAGTGGACTTCTCATAGCTTTTTGTAGTAAAATGCAGAGGAAATTATTCCTAGCTCTTGTATAGAGAGAGGCAGAGGTAATTTTTTCTAGTGTCCCTCAACATTGCTTCGATCAAAGTCATTAAGGGTCTTTTGTCCTTCTTCGAATTACTCTGCTTTTCTGCACCTAAAGAGGCATGACTGGAAGATTGCTGTACTGCAGTAGTGTGTTCAGATTTTGTTTGTGCAAAAGTATTGATTTGTACCAGGAGCTTTCACAAGCGTGTGTCTGACAGAGATAAAAGAGTGTTTTCCTGTGCCCTTAAGGTGGTTTGAAACTGGCCTAGTTACCAGGAGCTGTCAATACTGAACCTTTTAAAAAGTGCTTGTTTTGTGCAAGTGACGGAGGTGATGACACAGAAGTACTGGTTCTAATTTGAGCGTCTGTTGGTCTCTGCATGTTTTCTCTACTATGTTAAATCAAGAGCAAGTTCAATGGAAATTAATACCATAGCAAGCCATCACAACTGTTCTCAGTGATAAGAGCATGGTGCACTTGGTTCCAGCTGACAGGTGAGCAGGGTGTGCTTCCCTCTCACTTTGCTTTGCCTTGGGAAGGATGGATTCCAGTATTCGCACTCATGGTGGTTTAGCACAAAGTAGGAGCTGCTCCTTACTCATGGGACCTTTCTGCATTGCTGAACCACTGAATTACACTCTGACTGTACAAGGCTCTGCTTTCAGGTGGGCATCATCTTGCTTCTTACTCAGTTCAAAAAATTTGCATCTTCATTTGTGCTTCTGCATCCTGAATTATGACAGAAGTCAGGTCTGAACCCGTAATGCAATCCATTTTTAGTCTGAACACAAAAATGCAAGTACAGCTTTTTAATGTGGTGAGAAATCTCCTGCTTGCATGGGAGAAAATACCCTTTTGAAAACAGAAGAGTCTAATAAGTTATATCTTGTTGTCTGAGTTTCTTATTTCATTTGCCTTTCAACGATTTGGAGGCTTTATACTGGTTGAAGATGTGAACATAGATAAGCTCATCTGGGCACACAATAAAATCCCTGGGATTTAGGGGGTTTTCAACATTCAGTTATAATTTCAGTTTCTCACCTTGAAGTCTGAACACATTCGCTTTGTTTCCTCAGTAGTCATAAGGACTAACAAGATGCCAGAAAGGTGTGGGCTTTTTTCCAGTGGAGTATTAGCTATGGATATCTGAATTAGTGCTTCAAAATTATCATCTTTGTGCATTCTTTTGCTTGAGATAGGATTTTTATTTGAAGAAATGAAAATCATCATTAATAATAAAATATTATTAATTTATAATGTTGTATGAAATAATTTGAAAGTTGGCAGCTCAGAGTTTCCTAGCATTCTCTCTTACAAATTTCTGGAGGATTTGAAGTTAGATCCTCAGTCACCTGAAATAAAGGCAGCTTTAGTGTTCATATTAGAAATGAGGTTTGCTGCTCTTGCAAGGAGAAATTTCTGTTGCTTTTCTTTCAGATTTCCTTAAATACTGGCTAGAGCAACAAGAAGTCTCTAGTCTTGCGTGACAGGCCAAATCTTCTCAATACACAACATAATGCGTTTATGGTCACAGCTGATTCTGATGTTGTTATCATTACTCTGAAACAAGCCAGTTGTCGTGATGAAATGGCACGAAGCCCTGAGAAAGAAATGGGATAAGCAGTAAACCTGCATAAAATACTGAGAAAGCAATGTTTTCCTAGCGAAAGTCCTGAGGAATACAGAGATGTGACTTTGCATGAGCTCACCAAACAAACATCAGTGTTACTGTGAAATGACAGGATCTCATCAGCAGGAGTCTGGAAAGACCCAGTAGCTTTTTGTCAACAGGTTTCTTGCTCTTTTTTCGGTAAATGGGCTCCTGAGCTTGAGCATGTTGAAATGGGAAATTCCCTGGATTACAGGGACAAAAGCCGTTTTATTATTCTGTAAGTGTTGGTTTAAGCAGGCCAGATGGGATTTGCAAAACCAAAAGATTGCTGAGCAGCTTCTGCCAGCTTGTCTTTCAGCACTGAGTGATCTGTAGAGTCACTCCTGGTGCTTCAGGAGAGCTGAAGCAGTGCTGTGGAGTCTGCTGCTTAGCTCAGAGGTCAGAGCAGGGCACCGAGTTAGGAGTCCTGTAACTCTTTCCAGGTGAGTCACTTTAACTACCCTCCATTCATCTTTAATCCCTGGTCTGAAATGCAGTTTAATATTGTTATTAGTATTTATAAAACACGTGTGGATCATGGGTGCAAATTCCTCTATACATGCACTTTTTTATCATCCACTGTACTCTAATTTCCATCAGGTCATAGAATCATAGAATGTTAGGGTTGGAAAGGACCTTAAGATCATCAAGTTCCAACCCCCCTGCCATAGGTAGGGACACCTCACACTAAACCACATCACCTAAGGCTCTGTCGAACCTGGCCTTGAACACTGCCAGGGATGGAGCATTCACAGCTTCCCTGGGCAACCCATTCCAGTGCCTCACCACCCTCACAGGAAAGAATGTCTTCCTTATATCCAGTCTAAACTTCCCCTGCTTAAGTCTGAATCCGTTACCCCTTGTCCTGTCACTACAGTCCCTAATGAAGAGTCCCTCCCCAGCATCTCTATAGGCCCCCTTCAGACACTGGAAGGCTGCTATGAGGTCTCCATGCAGCCTTCTCTTCTCCAGGATGAACAGCCCCAACTTTCTCAGCCTATCTTCATACAGGAGGTGCTCCAGTCCCCTGATCATCCTTGTGGCCCTCCTCTGGACTTGTTCCAACAATTCCATGTCCTTTTTATGTTGAGGACACCAGAACTGTACACAGGACTCCAAGTAAAGCCATCTCTTTGGCCACCATTTTTGCTGCCTCCTGTCATTGAAAGCTGTTTCATGGAGTTGTGTGTGCTGTCTGCACTTGTTTTCCCTCCTTTCTGGAGTTGATATTTGGCAATGGAAGCAGGTAGGAGCTGTGCCTCTGCCCAACTGGATCAAAAGGCCAGGCTCATTGCCTTCGGTACTAATTTTGTATTGCCCACTTTCAGAGTGGTCTCCAGGAATTAAATTCTCCCTCTCCTACACACGGCCAAGTGTTGGCACCCGCATTTTGTAGGTCAGAGATCTGTGTGTTGCCCAAAATCAGAGCCTTTCCAACTTTTGAGACAGATACAGGGTGAGGGCTTGGGCATTTATGGCACCAAGAACCAACCGTTGCCCATCCCCACAGAGTCTCGGTACAAGTCAGCCTTGCTAGAGCCCTCACAGCAGAAATTCTTCTTTTTTTTTTTCTTCATTTTTCTTTGTGATGAGTAGGGTACATATTATCTCAGCAGGAGATTCTGTTCTCGGGGGCAGGTGAGATTCAACTTCACTGTTACCCGTAGGTGTTCATAGGAACTGGTGACAGGAGATGCCTATTGACACTAGCATTTAGTAGAGAAAACAGTATGAATCCATACATTGGTCCATGGAATTAATATCTTTATTTGAATATTTATATTTGAATGAGAGTAGGCCTGGAGAACTATAGTTTTTATAAATTAGAAGTTTTCCATGTTTGGGTAAGAAAAAGAGAAAGTAAAGAGATTGAATTGGAATTTAAAGATCAAGTGTATCTAGATTTCAAAATCCTACAGAGCATGACTGATGTTATCAGTTTTCTCCTACTTTGGGTAATTCTGCTGCTTTCTCAGGGAACAAGTCACATTATCAAAGCTAAGCATGGTCCGGAGGGCTGGAGGCCAGCTCTTGGAGTATCTCTGCTCTGTGCAGCAATGATTCCCACCAGGAAGGTAGTTTCATGGTCTGTGACATATTTTGAGGACATTGAGGGCTGCTTGGCAGGTGGTTGGCTTTGAGATGGCACCTTGCTGCTGACTTGGCAGGGGTTTGAGAACTGTGCACCTAAGGCTGCGTGTTGGAAGAATACCCTTTATAGATAGGGAATCAGAGCTACTTATTGCAATGTGTTTTGTGAAACG
Source organism: Lathamus discolor (assembly GCF_037157495.1). Taxonomy (NCBI): domain Eukaryota; kingdom Metazoa; phylum Chordata; class Aves; order Psittaciformes; family Psittacidae; genus Lathamus; species Lathamus discolor. The sequence goes on along the minus strand of NC_088889.1, from coordinate 58,248,493 downwards.
CTGGTATTTTCCCCAAAATGTTATTGCCCAGAAAGAAGGTGCCGTTTGAGTGAACTTGTTAAGAAACCCAAACATGATTCTATAATCTTTATTTATGCTGTTTATACATAATATTTTGAAAGTGTATGTAATGATCTGCTTTGTAAGGTGCTGCATGTATCACTGTGTATATAGAAAACCTCAATAAAAACATGTAAAACATTTGGGTTTACAGTCTACGTAGAAGATTGCAAGTTATTTAATTATTTGTCTCTGTCCAGTAATACTAGTTTTAAAGTCTGTGGAACTATTGTGCCTTCGAGAGAATATTCTTCAATGGAAGCAGGTTTTTCAGAAAAGGACCATTTTATTACCCACTTATCAGCTTTTGGACTTCTTTTTTAATTCTGTTACTTGCCACTGTCCTTTAGAGAATGCACGTCTGAAACCATACAGCCAAGGCTTTATTTCTCTTTCATCTTCAACTAGTCCTATAGCTTCTATTTGCGTCACTTAAATTTACAGTATATAGTGATATAAACCATCTTTTTCTCAGCTGTGGTATTCCAGGTACTTAACAGCATACACCTCCAGAGGGCTTGTTGCTCTGAAGCCACAACCTTGTATGGTGGAAGCGAGTGGGAGTTTTGTGGGGGTTCAAGATCAAGCCTTAACAGCTGTAACTTTACTGGTGACCTGGCATTCAAAAGAATGGCTCATATCTCTAAGTAGAAATGTTTTGCAGCTTCTGCAGGTTATGCAAATCCAGCTTTTCCTCCTCTCCTGATGAGTCAACAAACCTTTTCCTGGCAGTCAAACAACTGAAAAGATGTTTCGTACAGTGTAAGAAGATAAAGGTCCATGCCTATGGTATTTTCTACATAGTGAATTAAAGGCAGAGAGAGGATGTTCAGCACATCCTTAACCTCTGCTTTCCCATGACTGACTTTACCACAATCATTTTGTACTTTATTCTTTCAGTTGTTAGTACAGATTAAGCGTTAAGAATAATGTACAATTTTGATGCTGTGGTATTAAACTGAAGAGATCGAGATGACACAGAAATAATGAAGAATCAGGGCACCTCACCAAGTCTGAGGAGGCTGATTTAGGTTGCACCTTCAGGCATTAAAGAAAGCATGTAGGCCAAGGTAGTTCTAGGTAATTCACTACAAACTCTATGCTGCAACAACCAGCCAAAACTGCTCATCATCTGTCACCTGCTTTTGATCTTCTGAGATCTCTTTAAGACACTTGTCTGAAGCTGTATAGAAAGAAGGAAATTCAGCTTCAAGGCCTGACTATCAGAGGACTCTGAAAAAGAGATAGGTTCCCTTTTGTAATAATTTGATCGTTGTCCTTTTCGGACCAGAACTTTGCTCTTTTGTGATACTTCCAACTTTTGCTTGCAAATTATCCACTGTAGGAAACCAGGATGAAATTGGATAATTGGGTTTGGGAATGCATTTAAAGGAGAAGAAAATACCTCCCGTGTCAACATCAACTTTTCAGAAATTGCCCCAGTGCTCCAGATTTTTTGATTAATTCACAGAACTTGGCACCTCTGCCTGTAGGTATTGGCTGGCTGCTGGGGAGAAAACCATGCAGCAATAGGAATCTTCTGAATCTTTTCTCCCTTTGCTGTAGTGAAGACATTTGCTCCGTGATTTCTTTTGGTCAAATAGCTATTTTGTTTGGATTTTTTGTGTACAGTTCAGTTTATAAAGAAACCAACTTGTCCACAGTCTTCAGTGAACAGAAACTTAGCTGCGTACACAAGGCATTACTTTGGGTCTTTTCTCTTCTTTCTATACTTTTTGGAACAGAAAGTTTGCTAGGGCAAAGTGTTAAAGGAGTCGTTTATTTTTGCTATGATTTGTATGTATGTATGGTGGCAGTGCAGTAAACCCCCCTTTTGACACTGTTTTGGCCTATTTTTCTTATTGCTGGCTCACTGGTGATAAGCCAGCTGATTAATGTGTTGTTTAATTTCCTTTGTCTTTTTGTTCTAAAAAGTTTTTGCAACAATGTATAATACACCAGTAACAATAGCTGATTTTCCAAATCATGGCAAAAATTTGCTCTAAGGTTTTTTTCTCGAAGATAACACCACGACCTTTCTGTATAGTTTATATTCTTCAACACATACTGTGGGCAGATTAATACATTTATTCAGTCTGTAATATTCTTTCAATAAGAAAATATTTCTGTTTTATAAGGAGAATTTAATCTGTTGGCCACAACATCAGCCCAAAGATGAAATGGGTCTTCCTTTTGCTGTTTTATTTAGTTTACTGTATAGATCAGGGATTTGAAATGCTCTGGCTAAAATACTGCAGTGGCTGCCCACAGTGGTACTTTGCTTCAGATTTCTGTATCAAAAACTGACATCTTCCTAAATGGGTTTGGTCACTGCAACCGGTGAGTAAACTGTGCTCCTTGTTGGTCAGCCTTGACCATTTCTGTTGTAGTGGAAATCTTCTCCTTAAGAGTCCCCTTTTCCTGCAGAGAGACTCCTTAATTTGGGGGGCCAGGAGCTGTTCTGCTGGAGGTGGTAGATGCATTCGAGGCAATAGTTTCTTATGAGAATCTCAGCTGCCTTTACACTCTGGAAACTTGGAAAAGCTGGGGGTCGAACAGAGGTGAGAAAACTGGCTTTGGATGTGCTGAATGCCCTGCTCATCACTGACATCAGCTAATTGCTGTGACCCCCCTGCCCCTGACTCTGTGGCTAAACAATATTTGGTGTCTTAGTGATACTTTGGGGTAGATTTGCAACATGCAGACACCCTCTGCTTACCTGCAGGTAGAAGAAATTTGGCAAATAACTCTGGTTTCCCCAAGGACTTGATTTTGTATTTCTTTCTGCTTCTAGGTGTCACTCCGTTTCTCCACCACCTCTTTTGTCCCCGCGAAAAAGCCCAGCCTACCCCCTCAGCGACAGCGAGGACTCTTGCCGCTCTACGCGGCTCACCAAGGTCTCCAACTCCAGACCGCGCCTCAAGGACTGGAGCAGCCGTACATCTGCGCTTCGAAGCACTTCCACAAGTGCATCGGACACCGACTCCCCGAACCACCCTCTTAAAGCCATCAGTGTGGGTGCTTTGGATAAAAGGTTGTCTGTGTTCAAGGCTGAGGACCAAAAGGAGAGTCCAAAGGAGGCTCAAGATGGGGAAGCGATAGGGAGCCATTCACTCACCCGGAGCACCCTGTCCTTGGGCACTGCCACCAACTTGAGGAACCTCTCCCTCAGCCGGGCAAGCGTACGCTCCCAGGCACTGGACATCAGGCAGAAGATCACAGAATGGGAGTGCCGCCGGGAACTGTCCCCCAGGATGAGTGCATGTGTGGACAAGAGGGATGCTGGGGAGAGGTCAGGCAGTGACAGCTGCCCCAGCGTGCTGACCTCTCCCTGCAGCGAGAAGACGTTCGATTTCAAAGGGCTCAGAAGAATGAGCCGAACATTTTCTGAGTGTTCTTACCCAGAAACAGAGGAGGAGGAACTGCTGGACAGAGATTCCTGCCATCGATTTGAAAAGAGATCAGGCAGGAGCGAGGCTCCTGCTGCTGCTTTCCTCAAGGGCCATGGGAGGAAAGAGTCCTCTGCTGTGCTCAACAGAATACAGAAGATCGAACAGGCGCTGAAAGAGCAGCCCGGCAGAGGCCTCCCCCAGTTACCAAGTAGCTGTTACAGTGTTGATAAAGGGAGGAAAAAATCTGTGACTCTGAGTACTGTGGAGGGACTGAGCGAAGCCACAAGTGATAGCAAAGGAGGGAGTGTTATTTTGGGGAGTGAACCAGAGACACCTACTGAGACTGAGAAAAGCAGTAAGATAAAACAGGGGATTACTGCAAACTCAGCTGGCCCTAAACTGCTCCTCGAAAGCCCAGTTAACAGCGCAGTGAATCCTGTCCCCAAGCCCAAACGCACCTTTGAATATGAAGCAGACAAAAACCATAAAAGTAAACCAAGCAATGGCCTACCTCCATCTCCTACACCTGCTGCTCCTCCTCCACTCCCATCCACCCCAGCACCCCCCGTAACCAGAAGGCAGAAGAAAGAGTCACGCTTTCACAGAAAATCCCAGAATAGGTAAAATTCAACGAAATGTGCTGAATCTTCAAATAAATAAATGTGCTGTGGTTTTTGGTAACAGTATTTTATATTCTCCTTTTAATGCAATGTTTTTGAGAAATGCTAGGAGTTGTGCACAAGACAATTATTCTTTCTGCCAGACTGCACCGATGGGATGCCCTGGTACAATACCTTTGCATGGCCACAGTTCTGGAGTTCTCCAACTTTCATTCCTCAATCCCTGAAAAAAGCACTAGGATATTTGTGCTAAAGGTTATCTAGTTCATCTTGGCACAAATGCTTTTACTTCTGGTTTTCAATGGAGCATAATTCCACCATCTTCTTGTAGTGGAACTGTGGTCTGTTGTAGTCGTGTTCCCGCTCACTGCAAAACATACCTTCAGAGGGTTTGTGTTTCCAAAGCTTGTTACTACAGCAGTTGTGTCAGTTTTATGCAGTGTTGGTGATTTTACTTAATTCGGTGCTTAGAAATGTTGTCCTAAGTTACTAGCAATAGCTGTAGAGGATTAATGCTGAGAAAACCATGTTTTAGCGTAGAAAGGGCTTTGTGTCTTTCCTGAGTTAATGATGAGCAGAGGATATGGTTACATTTCCCAGGAGTCTTGGAGCTTGGCTTCTTTTAATTAGATGATTTCTCTTGAGTTTTGGAAATGGTAAAGCTCATTCTGCTCCCCACTTAGAAAACGGTAGGCTTCTTTGTTGGTAAGCATTCAAAGTATGGCATTTTAACAGATTCAGCTATCTGTGCATGTGTATGAGATACACAGACACTTGGTATTTAGTGATGGGCTTTGCAAGTAACTGTCGAACAGTATCTCAGGCCCACATTATCAGTTCAGCACCTGGTGCTTGATGTTGGCTCTATCAATTAAAAGTTTATGTCAGTACAACCTGACCTGAAGTATGCCGAGTCCAAAAACGGGGAAGAGAAGCCTTCAGAGTCTGCTCTGCTTTCAAGAGATACCTGCTTCTGAAATGGATCAGACAGCTCTGCTGATGTGTGTTGTTTCTCTGGGAAAGGGAGGGAGTGTGGCAAGCCAGGCTGTGATTAGCAGTGCTTATCTTCTGAGTTCTGGCAACAAGCTCAGTTAGAGGAAGCAAATCTAGTTTTTAACAAGAGTTTTTGTAACAAAGCTGACCTAATTTTGTTCAGCACAGCATTTCCAAGGCATTGAAGATGTTGGTTTTTAAATGTTCTGCTATAAATGATAGCCTTTATTAGAAAATTCAGGGGCAAGAAGTAAAATGGTCTGTATACTGGGTGGCAGAGAAGAATGAATAGCAGGAGATAATTCTTGCAGAGAATCACCTGTGGCTAAGTGATCCAAGTCAGTCTCCGAGTACATGCTCACACTGATTTTGAGACCACACAAGTCATCTCAGAACCACAGTATTTTGTTACAATGAGTTTGTGACCTGAAGTTTTGAATCTTCTTTCAAGAAGAGGCACAATTCATGCTTGCCCCTGCTGCTCTGCAGGTTCAGTCTCCTGTCATAGCAGAGTTAGACAGCAGCACTGTTCAGCAAAGGAGCCTTGCTTCTGGGTGGGGCTACTAAGTACAACCCTGAGAGAAAAGCAATATTTATCAATTTAAGTTGTGGTTAGTGGAAGGTAAATTGAAGGATTTGCAGTGTTATCATATGCACCTGATGATTCTTGCAATTGTCAAATTGCAATTGTCAGATCTTCAGTTTGACATTGTACAGGGTAGGTTTCCATTTGCTTGTAACAGCTTTACCCTACTGTAGTTTAGTGATTTCTCTGGACTTTGATTGATGTTGATCTAAATAAGGTAAATCAGTCTCCCAAGATCACAGGTTTGCTAGGTGACTTCAAGGCTGGGTGGAAATCCTTTATAAAATATTACCTTTGTTGTGCTTGCTACTGTCCTTTCTTTCGCTGCAGTAAGGAGAATTCCATCATTTACAATGAGCATGAGACCGCACAAATTGTCTAAGAATGACAATATTTAGTATTAGTTATTGAAATCTCAGTCTCTAAACTGTTCTTTTTTTGGAAACAGATGTTATCTTTTTTGTTTGTGTTTTTTTTTTTTTTTGAGAACTGTTCTCTGTTTGAAACATTACATCTACAGCCTGTAGCTGTGTTTTTCACTTGAACAAACGTGGCTTGCACTCACTAGGATGTCATGAGAACCAACTGTGGATATTTATTCTTCAAACATTTTGGTTGAAAACACTCGTTTTTGTTTTGTTGGCAATTCAACAATATAGTAAAATGGAGGAAGTCTCTCATATTTGCCTGCTAGCATAAAACCAGTCTGTATTCAGAGGACCTGATGCCCACAGTAGCTTTTACACCTCAGATTGATGTGAGCTGCACATTCCCTAGCAGTTGGAGATCCTCTGATGCAGACAGAACTCAGGAGAGGAGTGTCATGGGATAGGCTGGGGTCACATGTTCCACAAAACTATTCCCGTGTTCCTATCTAGTGTCACTACATCATAGCATTGCCTTGAAATCTATTAGAGTTAGGTATTTAACTACTTTAGAAGGTCTTATTTCATGCTCAGGCACTGAATACATACCTGTGTATCTTTTATAACTGTGAGTATGTCCGGAAGAGCGGATATCTGGAACTGATATGCAACTGAAATGCACAGTTTGTTTCTGCCATGATCCTGATGTGCATGACATGGACCTGGATATTCTTAAATAAGGGAAAGGAGAGAGAAAGGGCTCCTAAGCCTGCCCCAGACCCATAAATCTGCTCCAGCTGACAAACAGGAAATGCTCTTGTCAAATGCAGTGTCTGTGTAATAGTCACTGTATCGCCTGTAAGGATACTCTTGAACCAATTCACAGGCTGAAGTTGGTCTCATGAGACTCTGCCACTGCCATGTGGATGTTCTGTCAACATATGTTTCACTGTAGCTAGGGAGAAGAGGAAAGGGGGTTTTACTGCAGGATGGTTTGCCGTTAATCTACTTTGAGTATCAATGAGTGAAGTATAAGAGTCAGCACAGCATCTGCAAGCCTTACAGCATCCCAAGGTTTACACCTTGACCTAAGCCCATTTTTCCTACCACTTCATCCTCAGCATTAAGTCGATAGAATGAATGATAGCCATTGTATAGCTGGCATGCAAACCATGCACCTCACAGCTTTAAGTGTAGACTTTGCCTCAGAGCAAGTAAGTTAGAGAACACGTAGGGCTTGGCCTTCTCCTCCGCTAGAGCTGCTCAGCAGCACTGGGGCAGGTGTGGATGAGAGGTGGTGAATCCCCCCCCACTTCAAGTACCTAGGTAGGAGACAAGTTTTTGGCATTCATCTGACCCAGCTGCCCCTCACCGTCCTGCCAGAAAGCCCAAACTTACAGGCCCCCAACCATCAAGCCTGGGTTCCTTGTTCATCCCAGAGAGACTTAATTTCCTCTATCCTTTGCCATTTGCTGCCAGAGCTTGACACAGACTGTGCAAGGAAATGGGTGACTTTCACATGGGTCTGCCTTTGGCATTTGCAGACTGACTGTTATGTGGGAACATCTCTGAAGGTTCAAGACGTGTTTTCAGACTAAGGGCTACATCTCCCAGAGCAACCGGTGGAGGAATGTTTTCCAGAAAAACGTCTTCCTTGAGGAGAGAGGGCTACATGTTTCTGGGGGCCCCGCCAAGAGCAAGGCAATTTCTAATATGTGCTGCTGACTTACTCTGTAGCCTTTGAAAAATATCACATATTTTCTAGGTGTTTTCTCCTTGTCCACACAGCAGGGATAACTACTTCCAGCCTCATGAGAGTGTCACATATTGCTACACTAAAGACTGCTGTGAACACAGAACTTGAGGCCCTCTAAGAATTAGTCCTTAGAGCGTGACGTGTGATTGGTTTTTGTTGGTTATTTCACAAATATTTCTTAGCAAGCAAACGCTCAGCTGAATGTTTGAGTCATTTTGCATTCTAGTTACTAATTACTTACTGTTTTAAACTTCAGAAAATCCTTTGAGTTTGAGGATGCGTCAAGCCTGCAATCCCTGTACCCTCCCTCCCCAACTGAAAATGGGACTGAGAGCCAGCATAAATTTGGATCCAAGAGCACTTTAGAAGAAAATGCCTATGAAGACATTGTAGGTAAGAACCTGCTGCAGAACATGGGCTCACAGCAGGAAGTTGATCCGTTATGGGCAGTGAACATATGCCCTGTGCAAGAACATTCAGTGTTGCCAGTAAAGAGGGATTAAATGGAGAGTAAACGGGTTTGATGCATCAGTGCAAACATAACCCTCAGTCGGCTTACAGGAGGTCTTAATGCCTTCAGACTTCATTGGGTGGTATTGGGGAAAGACTGTTTGGTCAGTTTTTTTGCCATGCTTTTCAAGAACCAAATGATTCTTTTTATCAAGGCTTTGGCTTGAAGCCTTGAGTGGTGTAAAAATGTAAAGAACTGAACTTTAGATGGTGTTTACAGAACTATCCAACAGCAAGATTAACCTCATAGGCCTTGTGAGCAAGCCTGAGCTTTTCAGGACTCCTATACGGGCTGCCTCAAAGCAGTTGTTTGTAGCACAGTTCTAGGTCTCCCTTAAGTCCCAGTTGCTAGTTAAAGAAAAATTAATTTCCTTTAGCTGTACAGCCATCAGGAATGTGCAACAAAAAGACTGTTTTGATTAAGCTTCACAAGAAAAACATGTTTCTTTTGGTCTTAGAAGGAAATGTATGGCCTATGCATACATTCTTTTAACATCAAAAAAGTTGTTGTAATTACTGAACATTGGGCAGCCCTTCAAAGCACGGATTTTCCACACAAGTGATGACTATCTGCATTGTTTTTAACTCTTTCAGTGTTGTGTTATTACAACAGATACAAAGGGTGCTTCATTTTACTTTAGACAATAAATCTTTATCTACTGAAAACTGGAGGGCTACCAAGATAGTCAGGGGCCCTAGAGCACTTGTCCTCTGAAGAGACACTGACAAGCTGGGCTTGTTTAGTCTGGTAAGAAGGACCAGAGGCGACCTAATACTGCTTACAAATGTTTGAAGGGCAAACAAAGTTGATAGAACAAAACTCTTGTTGGCCCTATCAGATACAGCAAGGAATAGTGGCCACAAATTGCAGCCTGGGTCACTTTGTCCTTGTACCCAAATTCTGCCTATAGCTTGTCAGCTTCAGTGAAAACAGGAATTTACTCTTACCGTTTTCATCTGTACTCTCCCTCTCAGCATACAAAAAAAATGCCGCTGCTCAGTATCTGTTAGTAAAAATCGAGAGCTTTTTTGGACACTAAAAATTCTTTTTCTGTCCTTGCAATTCATACTTGAAAATGTATAGTGCATTAATTACAGTGCTCATCTTTGCTCAGGACATGTCAGCGTGCTGCCATATGCTAGGTGGTAATGCTTCTTTTCCTTGATTTGGTTTGTTAAATGTCAAAATAAAATGTGCAGGATTGGTAAGAAGCTCTCTTCAAATGAGAATAAACCTTGTGTTCAGTAAAACAAAATCATAATGGGCTTTTCCAACTCATGGGAACTGTAAAGCAGCTCGCTGCAGATTATAATTTGGGCATTTTGGCAGGGCAGTGGGAAGAGAATGCAAAATATCAGATCTGTGGACAAACAGAGAACTTCATTGTTTGGTACTGCTTTTTAACAAACCCTTTCCAAAGCATCTCATTCAGTACAGGCAGTGCAGGGGGAATACCAAATCAGCATAATTCTTATAAACTGTCAAGCATGATTAAAGACAAGCCAAAGTAGTTTGATCTCTAGCTTTAAAGAAACTGTCATAGTTTTGTGTATCACATCTGCATAATTTATACCAGTAGTGCTAGACCCCAGCCTCTAAGTAGCTCTTTTGTACTCATGCAAACCAGGTGTCCATAAGAGTGAGTTTATTTTATAGATTTCCATCTGCTTCAAAGCTGTAAAGGACTCCGTCATTGTTGCTTTTGGTTTTCTTTGCAACCAGTTGCTCTAGACGTGGTGGTATCTATATCTGGTTGAAACTCCTGCCTCTCTAAAAGCTTGTAGGTAGTTAAAATATTGTCACTGTAGTAATAAACTTTATTAAGTTTATCATTCTTCCCCCCACCCTTCCCTTAATGCAACTAGGAGCTAAAACACAAGGGAAAAAAAAGCTGCAAATCATGAGCGATGCTTTAAGCACTGTACTGTGAGACAGAATCATAAAAAATATTCTGGTTCGAAGGGACTCTGGAGTCATCTGGTCCAACCTCTGCTCAGAGCAAGGCTAATTTCAAAGTTGGATCAGGGTGCTCAGGGCTACATCTGGTTGAGTTTTCAAAACACCTTAGGAGGACTGTTCCATTGTCTCTCTGTGCAGCCTGCTCTACAGCTTAACCTCCACCGTGAAGAATTTTTTCATTCTATCCATTCCGAATTGTCTTTGTTGCTGTTTGTGACCCAGCTCTTTCATCCTCTAAGAAACACCTGGCTCTGCCTTTTCCATAACACCTTCTAGGTAGTGGAAGACAGCAGCTGGGTTTCCCCTCAGACTTCTCTAGGCTAAGCAGTTCCAGTTCCCTCAGCATTTGCTTGTTTATGTTGTATGCTCCAGCCCCCAACCATCTTGGCAGCCTTGCTCTAGGCTATCTCCAGTCTGTTGATGTCTCTCTGGTACTTTGAATACTCCTTGCAAGGGCCAAATAGAGGGGAATTACCACTTCTTGTGACTTGCTGGCCACACTCTTGCTAATGTAGGCCAAGGTCTGGTTTTGCCTTCCTTGCCCAGCAGGGTTATTCTGACCCACAGATGGGACTGTATTTGTCTTTCCTAATCTTCCTGAAGTTCCTGTCAAGCTTTTCCTTCAGTTTGCTGAGGTCCCTGGGACAGAAGCTCAGTACTCCTGCCTGTCACTGCATCTCCCAGCCTGGTACCCCTCAGCAGAACATCTCTCCCTCATTGGAAAGCAGAGGAGAGCTGTGGATAAGTTGTCAGTTATCTATCAGAGGGTAGCCTCTAAAAAGCATATTTAATGTTAGATATCTATCAGATACCGTGTGCTGCTCAGATACCGATACTATCAGATACTGATACTATTCAGAATAGTGCAAGGATCAAAATATAGCGTCTAAGCGTGAGTGCTAGGACTAGAGTCGTTGGATCTGTTGGTTACTATGTGATCTCCTTATGTGGTGCATATACACACTAAACCTTTGCCCTTATACTGTTTCCTTCTTGAATAACAAGGACAGTGATGAACTGTTATGAGTAGTTGATGTTATTTTGAGGGCTGACTTTAAATTAAAAAAGAATAATTAAGGTACATTAAACGAGAAGATGATTGTGACATCATGAACCAGACACTTTGTTTAATTTTGTGCACTTTAATAGATGAAATATCTGCATGTTAAGTTCAAGACAGGTATTAGATTGGACCATAATGATCCATTCTGCATTAATCAGGAAGCAGTTGTATAAAGGGATGCACTTTTCTAATATTAATCAGAGCTGTGTTCCACGTGCAAGGAGCCATGTGGATTTCATTCATCTTCTGTACTAGCACTTCCAGGAATGTAGCAGTCATAGTAAACTTAACGTTGTTTTGCTTCTTGTGGTTTTGAGTGAGTCTTTAATCAGACCAAAATTGATGTGGCTTTATGAATCCAGTTGGGGGAACCACGCTTGGCTTTGTGTGAATTCAAGAAACTATCATAGTATTAAGAGATGTCTGAGATGGTTGCTTCTGCTGTTTTTGTGGACAACAGTATTTCCTGTCATATGCACCATACAGTTTCAGTTTTCTAATCTGTTTCCCTCAATGCAGTTGAGATATTTGAATATCATTATTTAAGATCTGGTGTCTCTGAGGCATTTTTCACCTGTTATCTAGAAGAAAGCATTTATAATCACCAAAAAAAAAGTTGAATGAGTAAAGTGAAGGCAAGGTTAAGGGCAGAATATGAAGTTTAACTTGAGAAAATCTAGTGAAGACATGTAAATTATAGTTAGTGTTTGTAAGAGAAATTGCACTCACAATTCAGAATTGAAATGTAGTGGAAGAAATCTTTGACAAGACAAGCCTTCTTATTCTCTTTGTAACTATTCAGCACATATCCCAGGCTTATGAGTATCAGGTTATTTGTCTTCTAATGGCTGTAGTCTCTTACTGAAGCAATAGTAAAAGTAAGTTTGTGTAAGAATGGGTTTATTTCAGCCACATATATTACCACAGAGAGGTCTTGCCACATTGAGGTTCCTGTTCTGTCTGACTGGCTCACGTGCAAGACTGGTGCCTGCTCACTAAACTGCAATGGTCCAGAGCACTCTTAGAACTCTGTTAACTAACACGAAAGACAACACTCATGAATTAACCTCTTTTAGAGTCCCCAGCTGGGATTAGGCTGCACTTTTCTTTAGGACAAGTCTGGCTTGACTTCGTGGCTGGAGCTCTTTTAGTGCTCACTGTGTTGGGTTGCAGTGGACAAACCCACGTTTCGTCTGGCTTGGTCACATGCATTGGTGTGTGCCCTGTAGTCTGCGGTGATGTTAGGCCTTCCTCTGCATTGGTTGGCAGGCTTCCTGACAGGCATTTCCCCAGTGCATAGATCTGCTGGAATCGTTCCAGGGCTGAAATAGATCTTTAGTTCATTTCTCTTCATGTAATTCCCGTGAGGAGAGCATAAGTGCCTGGTACTGCCTTGGGGAAGTTTCAGTGTTTCACTGGCAGCAGTGTCCCTAGGAACACAAGGTCTTGAGATGCCAGCACATGCCAGTTACATATAGCCAGGCCTGTTCTATCTATGCCAGAAGTTAGGTGACATGCCAAAGGCATGGTAGATATCAATACCAACACTTGTTAGAGCTGCTTGGTGGCAGGTCCCAGTGCTGTGCATATCACTAGGCCTTGTGCCTCTCCATTAACCTTGCAGTTGATATAATCAGCAGTATGGAGCTCCATTGTTCATTAAACGCAGGTATTTTTTCAACTAACATTATAGGGTATACTGTGGAAGATGGAGTCCATCAAATACCTACTGACTGAGGACATGCCTTTTCTCAAGGAGACTCCAGTAGCCAGAATGTGAATCTGGGCAAATGGATTAGCTGTAAAAGAGTGACAGATAACCTGGGCAAGAGAAGGATAGTTAGTTAAAAGTGTTTGTCAGGCAACTGGCACAAATTCCTGTGAGAAAAAGCTTTCCTCCAGGCAATGCCACAGTTATGCAAAGTTGAAAGTTGAAATGTTTGAATTTTAAAGCTGGGAGTCAACAGTGGAGTCCTGGTTCTAAAAGACCACAGATCTTTGGATCTTTGGATCTTTGGTTTTTGATATTAGAAAACAGTTTACAGTATTACAAAACAGTTGAAGGAGAAGCAGCTGCTGGCAGCTACTGTTTCTGTTTGGACAACTGTAGCTGAAGAACTCTAGAAAGTAAAGAAATGCCCCAGAAACATTGCTGTGGGATCTCTAAAACCAGGATGAAATGAATTTCTGAATGGATCTTGATGGTGGGCCCCTGTTGGGACTGTCCTGCAATCCATGGTCCCAAGGGCAGCTGGCCCTCCTGGGGAGGGTTTCTTAGGCATCCTTCTGCTCTCTGGGCCTGTTCAGTGTCACATTTAGGAGATCTTTTGATCCCTTTCTGTAGCTGGATACTTTCTTGACAAATATTGTTTGCACTGTAAGAGGACTTTGATGATAGTGACACAATAATGCACTTCTGGAGGAGTATATAATGGAATCTTGTTACAGTTGACACCCAAGGTGACTGGAAAGTGAAACAGTGTAGTGATGCATAATCGTGTAACTGTTTTCCTCTGTCAGTTTGAATTATCTCGCTTCAGTTTGGGGAGAACCAGCTTCTTGTTTACTTCTGCACGGTAACAGGACAATTAGTTCTTGGTGTGCAGGGGCCTTCTTCACAAGTCAGAGTTGGGTGAAAAATAATCCCAACTGTCCTTGAAATTAGTGTGGGTCAGGGTGGTTGTACTTGGGTAAGTGCAGTCTCTTCCAGGGAGTTGAGAACAGATGAATCTAGGTCTCTGATCTATTTCTCAGTGTATCAGAACTCATAAGAGAGGAGATGGAGCAATATGACTCAAATCAGTATCAAGTGTTAAGACAGCCTAACCCAGGTGGGTGCTTGAGAGGTTAAAATAGGCAGGTATGGATCTATAAGCAAGATCCCAAGTGTGGAGGGAATGTTGATGGTTTAACCTTCTCTGTGGGTGGTTTAACCTTCCCTGTGGAGTCCAGAACAGCATGTCACTCTCTTTATCACTCCTGGTTAGGCACTTCATCTCTCCTAAACTGACTAGTTGATGTAAATCTGACATAGTGCATGTCATGTAACAAATGGGATAATTTAGCTGCATTACTGAATCCTCCACTGTGTGTGACAAGAGCTGCAGAAATGATGACTGAGGTCCAGCTGGAAGGTGTTCCAGCTTGACATTGCTTTCAACTTAGAACATTTGCAAAGTTCTCCCAGTAAATGTGGAAAAAGGTTAGAAAGACAGCAATCTGATCTTTCCAGTAAAATTCCATTGTCACGTGCCACATTATTGCCAGTCATGATTTCGTATTGAATTATTGCCTCTCACATTATCATCTCACATCAAAAGGGTTGTACAAATCCGGAAGAAACTGGGGTTGCTGGGCTGTTGTGAGGCTGAAGCAAACTCGGAGAGATTACACCTCTGCCTAGTGCTGTGCTAGTTGCTTCTCAGAAAACACTTTGGGTTTTTGGTCAGACCCTTACCCGGAGGTCTTTGGATAGCTGTTAGTCAAAGATGGAGCTGGGATTGACACAAAATGATGGTGCAGGCAATGATGAGAGAAACATATGCTCCTGCCTTCTTCTACACCACCAGTCTGCCTCTCACAGTCTAAAAAGCATCTGAATTTTTGAAAAGTGTAATAGTGACAAATTTAATAATAGATGCTGTAGGGTAATGGCAGCCAGAGCACATTAAATCAAACAGCGTCCATATAAGCCTGTCAAAGAAAGGCCAAATACTCTAGCTGTCTTATCCTATTGATGATCAGCCTGCTGCTTTGTTACTACATTGGGACATTGGGATACATGGATTTCAGTTATTTTTAATAATCATCTCATGCTTTATTTAGATCTCCGTTTCTGTCTTTGGAGTCTGTCTCACTGCTATACGATCCACTACGGCTTTCTTTTTTTTTTTTTGACAGTCTCTGTCAGCTTTATTGCCTGGTTTTCTAGTCACTGCTGCAGGTTAGTAAATCAGTGAGTAAAATGACCCGGAGGCTGCTCTGCCAAATCCTAGTTTAAATGCAGAGACTGTGTTGAAGTCAGCAGGGTTAGACCACTGTGAAGTGCAAGCAGTTCAGGCATGCTGATGCTGTACTGTTGCTCATCAGATGTTTTCATGCATTGATTTTGGACTGTTAAGTGGATGATTTCTGGGGTGAAATTTCTTATTGATTTATCAGCAATGCTAATTCTTCTCACAGAATCACAGAATCACAGAATCCCAAGGGTTGGAAGGGACCTAAAAAGATCATCTAGTCCAACCCCCCTGCAAGAGCAGGGTAACCTACAGTACATCACACAGGAACTTGTCCAGGCGGGCCTTGAATATCTCCAGTGTAGGAGACTCCACAACCCCCCTGGGCAACCTGTTCCAGTGCTCTGTCACTCTTACAGTAAAGAAGTTCTTCCTGATGTTAACGTGGAACTTCCTATGTTCCAGTTTACACCCATTGCCCCTTGTCCTATCACTGGATATCACTGAAAAAAGCCTAGCTCCATTCTCCATCTAATGCTTCATTATGATTACATATCTGAGCTCTTACAGTCCCTGAAGAGATAACAGGGAGCTGAGGGTATCTCCAGTGTTTCTTATGCTTATTGCAAGGCAAAGCAAAACTGGAAAAGTTCAGAAAGTGCAGGCTGTTGCCTACAAGCTCCATGGACCAATGCTCCAAAGGCCAATCACATTCTAGACTTGTCGCTCTGTGTGTTGCAGATGCTCTATGACTTTTCTGTGAACACGCTACTGAGCTGAAACACTGGGTGGTAGGATTATAAGCAAGAAATGGTCTGTAACTTAGTACTCTTCAGCAATAGCTTTTCAAAGCATCTATAATATGTCTCAGCTGTAATTTGATATTGAAATGGTTCCTCTTTCTACAGATTCCTGGGGTAAATCTCTCAGCTGTGATGCACAGTTGCAGATTCTCCGATGTTGAAAGAGCTCATCTACATACTAAAGATCTAAGCTCACATACTTTATGAGAGTGTGGAGATTTTGTGGTTTCACCCATTTGATCTGAACATGCTCATAAACATCCCCGTGACTGAGTTTTCCTCCAGCACTGGCGGTGTGAATCCACACTCAAGTAATTTTATGAATAAAATAACTGAGTAATGTCTACGCATTGCAGTGAATGCACCTGGATTCTCACCATTGAGCAGTTTGCTGGACTTCAGTGCCCAGAGATGCTGGGGAGCTCTAAGTCTGCACAGCGCATGAATCCCTTGCCGTTCCCTCATTCAGTGCTTGCACTCTGGGGTTCATTTCCATTGCTTCCTCTGCAATGTCAGCAAAGCAGCATTCCCCAAACACCCTTCTCTGATTGCTTCTCCCTTGCTCAGTGGTATTGTATCTTAATCTTCTGTAAGAGCTTGTGTGCGCCAAATATTCCTGAGCTGGATGAACTGGGCTGCATGTACCACTGAACACAGGTCACGGGCAGAAGGTGAAAAAGGTAGTTCAGGTGTTATTAGAGGGATTACATGTGGAAAGGAATTGATGTGCCTTTTTTCTGCCATTGCAAGAACATTGCAGAAGGTTGGAGGGGAGGGTAAGTGCTACAAGCATCAGAAGTTCTTACAGACTGCTCACTTGGGTGTTTCTACTTGGCTGTTGTTCAGTCCTGTTTCTGCCTATCTGGGCCTCTTTTCATGCCCATTTTTCACCACTATTTCCAGCTCCTTGCCTCTGGAGGTGTGTGCTTCTTTTTGCCAAGTCTGTCCTTGGGTGGCAGCTGAAGCTTTCATCTCCCGGTTCATTATAATTCAGAATACATCAATTGCCTTATATTTTGTGCACATGCTCTAGTATGCAGGAAATACATGTTTGCGAGGTGTTAACCTCAGCCATACAGCTCAGGGGCCTGGGCTTTCTAGGTAGTGAGCATGGAAGGCCATAGGCTCTTTGCTTGGACACAGTATTGCCCTCTGGACGCAGTATCTCCTCTGTGAGCGCTGGCTCCTAATTTAGGCACCCAAGTTGAAGAACCCTTTCCCTTACTGTATGCCTGCTGTTTGATACTTCTTGTTTCCTGGTGGTGCAAAAGGCAGGAGTTATAATCAGCACTTCATTCCTCTGATAATTATTCCTCCCATCTGGATGGAAACGATGTGCTTCCCTGCTTTCTGCCATTTATAGAGAAGTGTCTGCCTGCCCTTTTTTTTCCCTCAGCCTTATTTTTCACTCCTTTCTCAGCATGAGACAGGCTTGCTGAGTCTGCCTCTGCTTCCCATGTGCCACGTGTGAGAGGCTGAGCAGAGGAACATTGTGTGCTGCCTCAGGACTCGGTGGGGCTGACCTGCAGAGCATCACGGAGCGAGGAATTGCAACTGCTGGACGAAACTCATCGATGCTTAAGCTCAAGGCACTGCATTCCTCAGGAGTTTCTAAAGATCACTGGTTATTTAATTTATTTATTTATTTATTTTCCCCTGTGGATCAATCATTAAATTGCCTGTGAGATCTTCTGAAGATAAATGTCGTGTAGATAAATGTCCTGCTTACTCAGCAGTTTGGTACGTAGAATGCAAGAGAATGGGGAGCTTTGAAACAAAATGCTTATGAAGGGAACTGATCTGGAAGCGGGGACAGTGATTAGAGACAGTGTTTGCCAAAGACTTGCTATTTCATGTGACTGTATGCATTCCGGGGGGCTGATTCAGCTTACTTTGAAGTCAGTGATAGTATGCTGTTGTCTTGTGTGGCAGTTGGATGACCCTTATTAAGACAAGCCTGGCCTCTATACTGCGTAATATTTCTCCTTTTGGCTTCCAATAGACATATCAGTATGGAAGGAACATGGATGCTTCCTTTCTCTTTCATTGTAAATGTGTTTTCTTTTTGCAACAAACCCAAATGAATGCAAAAGCACTGCAGCTTGCAGATTGTGAACATTCCTTGCCTGGATCTTGGGACTTAGAGAAGGGATGGTGTTGAGGAGAAAGGCAAGCGATCAAAGCTGCAAAGCTCTGAGCCAACCTGTCTGTATGGAAACTTCCTTCATTTTTGTGCTGCAGCAGCAGAGCAGTAGCAGCCCATCACTGCAGCTCTTTCCCAGAGCCTCTCTCCAGTGTGGAACTCGCATCCACTGGTGGCTACCAGTTCCCAGGCCTCTCTCCCGTGGAAGAAAGCCGTTGTACTGTCAGATTGGGGTTAAAAGCTGCTCTAAGGCAGTTCAGGGTACCTTCCTATCTTTCTAGCTTACCAGACATCGGGGGCTTCTTGTCACTTGTACAGAAACCAGTCTGAGTTGCCTAATGCTTGCTTTGCATAGCTGGTCTTTTGTGTCTCATCTACCAGGGAGAACATGTATACTAAATATGGTGGCTGTCTCGGGTATGAAAATTGTTGAAGACCTAGACAGAGGAATAACCTCTTCTAGTTCACTGCCTGAACCAAATACTTGGTTCAAATGCCAAATCAGCAAAACCAGGTTGTTCTGGATTAATCAGACTATTTCATTATCAGAGATTTGGTGTGGAAGTAGGTTATTATTTTTAAGGAAAAAAACCCCAAAAACGCATTTGGTCTGAAGGTACCATTTCAAAATAAAAAAAAAAAAAAAAACCCAAACCCAAACCAAATAACCCTTCAAACCGCCCCCCCGAAATAATTTGATTTTTAAGCAAATGAGAAAAGGAAAGGAAAAGAAAAGGAAAGAAAAGAGAAGAAAAGAAAAGAGAAAAGAAGCTAGTGTTCTTGAACAGCAAACGAGTCATCTGAAGAAGCTCTCGCAACTCTAGGGAAAGGGTTAAAATCCCCCCTCCACTGACCTCCGCATTACACTGAAGAGGAAACTGGCCCAAGCTTTCTTTTGGTAAAGAATCTGAATCAGAAAAGCCACCTCCGCTCATGGTTCACTGCTCCTCCCTCTTCTCTTATCCAAGACTTCCCTGGGCCTGTTTCTATACTTAATTTTTTAGGTCAACATTAGTAATGTTGAATTAAATTGAGTTCAAGCAATTCTGTTCTGCATTGTGACTTGGAAAGAGAATCACCCTAAAACTTTAAACCTTATACATTTAAAAGAACAAGTTTTTTTTCAGTGGATGGGCTGTTTCTTCTCAGGAGTTTGGATTTTTCTGCAGACTAATGTAATAACATATGTTTTCACAAGGAAGCATATGTTTGAGCACTGTCTCATGTAGCTGGGTACTTTGAAATCTGTTAAGCCATTCTAAAATGCTTGCTTGACCCATAGTTTACTTGGGCTTAAAGAAATTTTATTGTGCTAGTACAGCCCAATTAGTTGTGAGTAAGCATTTTGCAAAGCTGACTGTTTACTATTGTTGTTATTGTCATATCTAGAGCTCTAGAATTTACAAGTAACAGAATTAGTGCGCAATATCTATTTATTTTTCTTCCTACAGAAGGAATCAATCTACATTTGTAGCCTTAATTTTTTTTAGGAATATTTGTTGCTGAAGATTTACCCTGTTTGTGGCGTTCATCAAAAGGTCTGTCTTCAAAATATCCTGAATGTATTCTTCCTATGTGGCATGTGGACTGACTATGATGATAGAGTAGCCTCTAGAATCAGATTCCCTCTGGGTGAAATAATAAGCTGTGATTGCCAATTCAAACATTCTTCAAGACCAGCAACAGCTATTCAGGCTTCTAATTAAAACAAAGCTGAAACATTCACTGATGTGTATATATATGACTAGAAATCTTAGTATGATGTACTACCAAAGAGAAACTGTATTTTCAGTTGTTAATATGTGAACTTGCTAAGCAAAACCTCCTATGGCTACAACTGATGAATCAAGCAGCCTCGTGCTTCCAGGCTTAACAATACAGTAGAAAGCACAAACTGCTTTTGTTTTCTTTTGTACACAAGGAAATGTAATTTTCTGTCTAGAACAAAAGAAAACTGGTAGTGAAGTGAACTAGGTATTGCCCTAATTCATTTGCTCTCACTGAAAACGCCTATGCCTCAACTGTCATCTCTGTAAAAGAGGTATTTTCCCTAACAGTGTGAATAATGATCTATGCTATAGCTTTCTGTCCTCAGTTCTTAATTGATCCAGTATGTAGTGAAATCTGAATTTCTTATATTTAGTAGCTTTTATTGCAATATATTCTGTACTAAACACATGAGTTTTAGAGTCATCTTTAGATATAAAACCAAAATCAAACTGGTTCAAAAGCTTTGAACTTCCTGCATGTTTCAAGTTTCTGCAAATTCAAATTTTATATTTGACTAGATCACTTTTGGGGCAATGATTTTCTGTGTAAGATGGTCGGAAAACTGGAAGGACCCTGTGTTCAAATGACCTGAAGTTCTAAACCAGTTGCTGCTTATGAACTGGCTGAAGAAATGGATACAAATTGTTTGTTTCACTGATGGCACTTATTCATCTTCATGCTTCTTGGTTCAGTGAAAGGTTTAGAGAGGTCAGGAGTTTTGAGAAGATGGCGGGTTATTCCACTAGTTCTTCTGCTGCTGAAGTGTGTTGGATCGCAT
Source organism: Lathamus discolor (assembly GCF_037157495.1). Classification (NCBI taxonomy): domain Eukaryota; kingdom Metazoa; phylum Chordata; class Aves; order Psittaciformes; family Psittacidae; genus Lathamus; species Lathamus discolor. The sequence continues at coordinate 58,227,738 of NC_088889.1, read as the reverse complement.
TTAAAACTGGACAATAAATTTTGGTCCTGTTTTTCAGATGTTATAAATTCAAATTTTGCAGTCTGCTTGTTGATGTATTTTTCATTTATGTCATATTTAGTGATAAACTCTTCAAGCCTCTCTATATTACTGGCAGGATGAGTTTCCTTCTGGGAGATATTAATTTAATATAAACTGAAATGAAGAGCTGCTTAATTAGAAGGCATGATCTGTTTTAAAGGACACTTTGAGGATGAAGTATGGTTGGGGCAGAAATCTTCCCTCATCTTTTACATTTCCAATCTTCTCTCTTGGCACTGCTGAGCTGAAGTGTTTGTTCTTTCTCTGCCTTCTCCCAGGGGAAGAGAAAGATGAAGGTAGCATCAAATAAAAGCTGTCTTATTGTGTGTAAGGGTGGTATGTTGAGAACAGTTATTTATTGGTATTCATTTCACCCTGTGAGTGGCTGCTATAGATTTATAAAATCTACTGATAGACTTTTAAGTAGTTATGTGCCTAAACTTTTATATAGCGATAAATTTTCCACAGCTGCAGATGCTCAGAAGCACATCTTGTGAAATCTTTGCATTTTATAAAAAAAAAAAAAGTAAAAAGAACCCCAAAGAAACTTGTCGACCTCATAGCCAAGTTCTCCTCCAAATACTTCCAGCTGCAGCTAGAGGGATGAGTCATGCTGAAAGCTGAGGAGCTTTTCTAAAAGCCTTTCACTTGGTTCACATGATTTTTTTTAACTCTACATTCCTGTCTGTTTTTCTTTTCTTAAAAAAACCCACAAAACGTGCAGGCGAGTCACCCAAGGAAAACCCATACGAAGATGTGGAGCTGAAAGGCCGTCACGCGGGCCGAAAACCTCATCAGCTCTCCGAGAATTCCCTAGATTCTTTGCACAGGATGTGGACGCCGCAGGACAGGAAATACACATCACCTCCCCAGGTAACGCCGGTCTTTCTGGTCTTGAAGCTTGTTTAAAACTTTAGTGAGAAAATCGATCATGACAGAAGAGGAAGAGCAGTTGTACCGAACGAGAAAGGGTATCTGGAAAAGGAGTACAATCAAATGCATAAATTGTTGCTGGGAATGCTCTTGGCAGCTGTGGCTCAGCTTCTCAGCACTGTGCTGCTGAAGCTGACGGCTCTTTGTGCTGGGCTACAGCCTGATGAGTTTCAGCAGAATCCTTCCACCGAGTGGTTGTGAGCTGAATCTGGCCCTAAGTTATCTGTATGGCTGCATCAGTTTGTGAATTGCCTCTGCACTTGCTGCTGGGCTTTTAGTTATAAAAAGCTGCTTGGCTTTAGGAAGGGAAAAGTCAGCTGCTTAATCTTGCCCATGTATTGTTATGTGTGGCCTATTGTGACTTTGCTTATGTGAAGTGCATAGTGTGGCATGTTTTATTGTAAAATAGTGAAAGCCAAGTATCCCCCCCCCCCCCCTGTAAATGAATAATAAGATAATCAGAAAAACCTGAGTGTCTGCATTTAACTAGGCTGTATAAGTTGTGTTTACAGCACAAAGTAGAAGACCTGGAACTCTGCAGACTTTCCATTTTGTGGTGAATTTTCCAAAGCAGTCTGTTTATTGTGAAAGCTGTGCAATGCCAGGTTGCTTTGTTGTTTATGGGATCATTGTGTTCATAAGGAAAAATATAAATTTCATCACATACTTAATTTTGAGGTTCAAAACGCCTTTTAAAAGAACTTCGTTTTGCACTGAATCAATAGAAACTTTGCAGTTGAGCAAAAAGGTCGCAATAACTCACAGTTTTGTCTTGTAAAGAGACCTAGAACAAAACTGGTTATATTTTCTTTCACTTTTTTTTGTGTGCATGTATGCATCACAGTCCAAGAGACAAAAGAAGTATCACCAGGGTTCTTAGTATGCACCTAGCACATCATTTATGAAACAGGAATGGCTTGAGCAAAGCTGCTGAAAAGGGGACAAGTGAAAAGTAGTAATGGGGCAGAGTAAGGAGAAACAGAAACTGCAGCCATGAAGATAACTCGTAGTAAGGAACATTCGATGCATAACAATTCTTTTCAGCAGGAATTCAGCAAGAATTGTGTAGCATCTAAAGGATCCAACAGGGTTTACGGTTGGGGTAGGAACCATACAGGTCTGTAGTAAGATACTGTCCCCTGTTTTCTGTTTTACACAGGGTGACCAAAGAATACACAGATTAAAACAAATTCTGTAAAGTTGCTCAGTAAATAAGCCCTCTCTGGTATCTTTTGCAACAGGGCTATCTTTATTCTGGTAGCTTCTATTTGAAATGCTGCCAGGAGTTTCCTGCCAGGAGTCTGTCCTGCCATAGCTGTGCTGTCACTGTGCTGATATTTAAAGCCAAAAGATACTAAGAGCAGGTCAGCTATGGGCCTGGGTAATTCTCCAATGACCAGAAATAGGAAAGTCTCAATTTCCTGAAGAATGGAGGCTTTGGCAACGATTTATCGCCCAGTTTTCCATCATAGCAACATAGCTGGATTAGCAACCTTACTTTTCAGTCATGGATGATGGTAAACAAGATGGAAGAGATCAGAAGGTCAGCAGTGTTTCAACAATCATCTCCAAAAGGAATTCCTTTCATTAAAGTATAGACTGCTGCAGATTTTCCTGGCATGCTAACCTGCACTAAGCAGAGGCCTCTGAAACACTAGCTTGTGGTCATTTTGAATCCCACTATGTCTTCTTCTCTCCCATTCGTCAGATTTTGAAGTCCTCCGATATAAAAATAATATTTTATTGATAACATATGTGTGATGCGAACTCCACACCTACAGAAACACCTATGCTTAATCCCAGATAGTACGGTGCTGCAATAGTTCAGCTGTCCAAGTAAGACAAATGGGTAATTTATTACTGCAGGTTTTTAGCTTATAATACTGCTAATAGCATATTAGCAAATGCCAGTTGACAGCTGTTTGATACACTGGTACCTTTTTCCTAGACATGCTGGTTAAGCTTCTTACAGTGTTTGTTCTCAGGAGGAGAAGGCAGTGATCTGGCCTTGCCAGCCAGCTGATTAACCTTCCTAAGAGCTGGGCAGAGCTGCCCAAATGGCTGCTCCTAAAGAACCCCAGTTTTTAAAAGATAGCTGTTACTTGATGCTTAATCCTGCCAGTGAGATTTTTCCCTTTCCACCTGCAATAATTTTGTATTTTAAATGGAATTCTTTGGAAATGCAGGACTGGGTAACCGTTATCTCTGTACACCAGCAGATCTCAAAACTACTCAACATCATAGATATAGAACAAGCTTGATTTTCTACCTTTTCTCTAAGATAAAATAGCAGCTTCTATGTAGTTGCTTTTGATTTTCATTACTGCAAGTGAAAGAGATGGATCAGGTCAGTGTTCTGATGTCAGCTAAGCCTTTAAATTAGGTTTGAATGCTCATGAAGTTGATGTGATGTGGGAACATGGAAGTGCACCAACGCCAACAGTACTATTGTTTTCTTTGAAGTTTGAAGTGTTAGTTATTGACCCCTGCCCCTTCATTTTGACCTTAAAACCTCACTTTGCACATAACCTGAAGAGGAGTGTCTCACCTGGCATGATGTCCTTGCGTAGTCACCACCACTCACAAAGACCCACTTCTGCACTAAGTGTTGCTGAGGAGGGGAAGAGCTCAACCTGTTCTTGTTCCTGTAGCTACCTTCGAAGCCCAGCAGCCAGTCTCTGCGCATCAGCAACTGGTCAGAAAGGAAGAGCCACCGCTTGCCACGGCTGCCCAAGCGGCACAGCCACGACGACATGCTTCTGCTGGCTCAGCTTGGCATTCCCTCCTCCCCTTCCAGCATCAACGAGGATAGCCTGAGTACCACAAGTGAGCTGCTGTCTACACGTCGGGCCAGGAGGATCCCAAAGGTACTGGCAGGGTGATCAGGGTTACCCTGAGGGTAGGTCACCTGTCTGCAGATGCCTGCACTATCCAGTCTTTAGCCATCACTCAAAACTTTTTTTTGTATCCTAAGGGAAAATTGAGATGAAAACAGAAACAGTCACTCTCAGGAGCCAAGACATACTCCTTTTTCACGTGTAGTCATACTGTGAAAATCCCTTCTCTAGAAGTGGGTAACTGCCCTGATCCAAAAGTAGCAAACATCTCATTGCCATCCTTGTGCAGAGTTGATTTTAAGCCAATTCTGTTTTCCAGACTTCACTTTAAGCTCTGTGGAGAAGAGTGTTGTTGCTTACCTAACTCTATGATTTTGAATGGGTGATGTCCAAGCAATTATTATTTATAACATGCAGCATCTGAAGTTATTCCCCTTCCCCCCCCTCCCCCCCATCATTTCTTTACTGGTCTCAGGAAAATAACAACTATTGGCCTAATATGTTTTCCTTCATTTACTCACAAGCCACCCTATCCCAATAACCCTGTTGTCTAGATAGATTTGAAGCAAAAAATAATTTTCCATTTTTCAAGGAGTTTTCCAATTCAAAATGGGATGTGAAAAAATCCCAAGCCACCAGACAACAGCAAAAGAAACCAACAAACCTCTTCTGGTACAATAGCAACAGAGAGAACTGCCAATATATTTATTTTTGGCTTGTGAACAAAGTTAATTTTTTTTGTATATGCAGCTCTTTCCTATTCTTATTAGAGAGCATATTTTAAAGTGCATGACCGTGAGTACCGTGAGTAGAGGGAGATTTTTATGCTCTTGTCTATTAGTCTGAAATTCTGCCTAAGGAGGAAATTAATCCTACTTCCTTAGTATTTACTGTATTTTTACTTTCTTGAATATACTACTGCACAAATGAGCATACATCTGTGAAGGATTCTACAGAATAACTTGCAGAGTAGCTTGGTTTTGAGTAGAACTTGGACAGTTTTGATGTTAGTTTTGTAGCCAATCTTTATTTATTTATTTGTTTGTTTGTTTAAATGTAAGTGACATTCTCCTTGTATGAAATTGTGCTTTCTGCATATGGATGTTAATAGTATTATCATAAATCTCATAATTAATTATCTCATAATTAATTGTTATAACTATAATAAATATCATAAATAATAATCTCTGGTTTTGACCACTGTACCTCTTAGAATTACACATTACTGGAGAATAGCTCTTTTTCTTTCTCAGTCAAACAATTATAACGTACAGTTATTAGAGAGAAAAGCTTGAACCTGAGAAACTCCTGTTCTGTACCACACCAGTGATGCTTTCTGAAGCAATATCCAAATGCTTTAAACATCTGGGCTTTCTGTATTTTACCCTGGTTGAAGAAGCTCCCTCAGACAATCCCAGCAAGGTCCCTCACTCCTGGTTCCCGATGCCTTGTTTAGTGCTTATGTGCAGCAGTTTCTGGGCTGGGGCATGTGCTGGAGCTGGGCAAGGTTTCATTCTGCTGGCTCTGCCATGATGCTGTGCAGGTTCCCAGTGGGCCAGGCACATGGCTGCAAGCAGAGAAGTTCCAGCTGAGCCTTGCTGGTAGGATGCACATGGCTCAGTCAGCACGTAGAGGTAAATTCCCTAATCCTACTTCAAGCAGAAGAACCAGAAAGGACTTCAACGCTTCACACTGCCTATTCTGGGCCAGACCCTCTTCCTCTGTTGGAGCAGTTGCATAAGTTTTTGTTCCGATCTTGGCTCTACTACTGACCCTCTACTGTGTCCTCAGCAAATCAAGTTTCACTGAGTTTATTTCTCTCTGCAAGCTAAGGTAAAACAGCTTTTGTAAAATATATTGCAGTTCTATGAGTAAAGCTGCTATGCAATGAAATATACTATTCGTGACTCATAAAACATTAAGAAGATTAATTGCTACATAGTTATGACTCTCCGGAAGTTATATACTCTGTTCAATTACAAATTGTTAGTAATCCCAGCCTCTTGTTGAAGGCATTAAACAGAAGTTATCTCATTAATATTTCTCATCATCTCAGATTTTTTTGGATAGACAGTCATTATCTGCAATAGCCCTCCTGAAGGAAGTCATAAAGATGATTACCAGGAGTTAAAATTCTGGCTAGTGCTGATACAAGCCAGCTAAAAGCTGCACTAGCAGCTAACTTCAAAATACTTTCTTGGATAAGGATAAGGTTGGAGATAGTAGATACAGCACCTCTGATGTAAGGCAAGTACAGTACGAGCTGGAAAGGGGAGAGAGAGTAAGTCCATAAGTGCCAGATCCTCAGCTGGTATTATACAGACTCAAAGATGCTCGTTCACTCTGTGCCTGAAAAGGCTTTAAAAAGTTACAGCTTTCTCCTTCTGTGCTCATTTAAACACTCTAAAATCTCAGTTCAGAGAGTTGTTAACACACATGTTACTCTTACGCATTCAAAATGAAATATGACCTTAATGTTCATAAGAGTTTGGTAAAGTTGGATATGACTAACAGATCACTGTTACTTAGACAATGGAAGTGAACGCAGAAACAGTGGCATAGAGAAAGAGGTGGTAGAGGATAACAGCTACTTTTGAGTCCCCAGACTCGCTGTGCTTTTATTGAAGATGTCAGCAAGTTTTTCAGAAACAGGATTTACGTTTCTGAGTTACTGAATAATTTTTAAAATGTAGCCATAGGTAAAGGAGTGAGCTTCAAAATAAGCGATTTGAACAAATGGGATTCAAAATGAGAGAGAGAAATGCATTTTGAACAGGCAGTGTGTGCTCGCAGCCCAGAAAGCCAACCGTATCCTGGCCTGCATCAAAAGGAGTGTGACCAGCAGGTCGAAGGAGGTGATCCTGCCCCTCTTCTCTTCTCTCGTGAGACCTCACCTGGAGTATTGTGTGCAGTTCTGGTGTCCTCAACATAAAAAGGACATGGAGGTGTTGGAACAAGTCCAGAGGAGGGCCACGAGGATGATCAGGGGACTGGAGCACCTCCCGTATGAAGACAGGCTGAGGAAGTTGGGGCTGTTCAGCCTGGAGAAGAGAAGGCTGTGTGGAGACCTCGTAGCAGCCTTCCAGTATCTGAAGGGGGCCTATAGGGATGCTGGGGAGGGACTCTTCATTAGGGACTGTAGTGACAGGACAAGGGGTAACAGGTTAAAACTTAAACAGGGGAAGTTTAGATTGGATATAAGGAAGAAGTTCTTTCCTGTGAGGGTGGTGAGGCACTGGAATGGGTTGCCCAGGGAAGTTGTGAATGCTCCATCCCTGGCAGTGTTCAAGGCCAGGTTGGACAAAGCCTTGGGTGACATGGTTTAGTGTGAGGTGTCCCTGCCCATGACAGGGTGGTTAGGATGGCAGGGGGGTTGGAACTAGATGATCTTGAGGTCCTTTCCAACCCTGACTATTCTATGATTCTATGATTTTGAAATAGTAAAGGCTTTGGGGGTTCAGCTGGCCTGTCATTTATGATCAAATTCTTTGTTGGATAGATAAATTAAAAGTTTCCTTAAAAGTGTTTGGACTTACTGATTCCTCATCTTCTTATTTTGCAGCTTGTCCAAAGGATCAATTCCATCTACAGTGCAAAAAGAGGGAAAAAACGACTGAAAAAACTTTCTATGTCTAATATTGAGACAGCGTCCCTACGAGGTATGACACAAGCATTGTGGTTCAATGAATCCATTTCAATGTTACAGGATTAACTGATTGCCTTCTTTCATCCATATCTGCCCTGGGGTCTACTTTGTTTCGAACTTTCCTCTGCAAATGGTGACAACTTTCGGTCTGCAGGAGGAGAAAATGGAGATGAGCTAAAAATAAGTGAGATTGTCAGCATTGTCAATCTTGTTAATCCCATAATCAGCTAGAATATTCAGCTGCTTCTTTAGTTCACTTTTTGAGTAATTTACATCTGTAAGTTTTGTCCAAAATTCACAGTTTTGACCTTGTAATTCATTCATGCTTTTTCCTGGCATGTGAAAGTAACTCACACTGTGCTTCAGACTGCTTCTGCAAAAGCAGGAGCCAAAAAGAAATTCAGGCCATGTTTGTAGTAGGAGCACAATAGAGCTTCAGTGGGAGTTCACCCCAGAAATACATCTTGTTATAAGCATACTTTTGTGTGTTACTCTTGCTCAGTTTGGTGAGTTCTGGTGACTGAAAATGTTACCCAGCAGACAAAGCTCATAGGGCTTACTTTGACTTCTGAAATACTGAATGGCTTTTATTCAAAATAATTCAAGTCTGAAAAAGAAGTGGAAGGGTTAAAATCCGTTTTCCAAATGGCACATTCATCTTTGTGGCTTAGCATAGGTGTGGGTTCAGTGGAACCAATTGCAGTAAAGGAGAATGAATTTTGCACTTTCAGTAAAATAAAGCTCTTATTCTCAAGCAAAATTGAAACTTAATCTGAGGAAAACACAATCCGAAGAGCCATTAAAACTGTTTTATTTCAAGTTACTTAAAACTGAGGAGAGAGCATGTGTGGATCACAAGGCTCAGTGGGAGATAAGACTCTTCCCAGTTTCACCACAGTCAACTAAGTTTATGTTTGCTTTGGTTTTGCATTAACTGATCCTTCTATCTCCTCTGCAGATGACAACAGTGAGAGTGAGAGTGACTCAGATGACAGGTTTAAAGGTAAGGGATCAGCCTTCAATAACTTCTAGTCAGCCACTGTTACAGACCTTAGCAATGTACCTTCTCCTGCTACTGCATGTTGTTCCTTTCCATGATGCCCTGTATTTTCCTTCCTGAACTATACTAACACCATTACTGCAGAGCTCACAAAATTTCCAACACAGGAGCATGAATGTGGAAAGCAAGGACAAAATGAGCTGCGAGGATCTAAGAAGGATTTGGCAACTGTGTTATATAATGAAGAACAGGACCTTTGATAGTTTCATTTTGTCAGCCACTCCACAGATGCTGATGTTTTCCAGACTGACTACTGGGTGCAAACTTAGAGGGATGAGATTGGATAAATATGCTCTCTTCTTACTCATACAATGCTTTAAGTGGTTACTGCTAGCTGCTGTTGGAGGTCAGATTCTGGGTCTGATCCAGCGTGATGGTTCTTATAGTCTTTTATAGGTCTGCAGTCTTGAAATTGTAGAAATTCTTTTATCACTGCACAGCTCCTGCACAAACTCTGCTTGAGCCAGGCCACTAAATTAGTCACTCATTTTCAAAAGCCTTGATACACAGAGAGAACTGTAAAAAAGTTGAAGGCAACAACAACAGATTTTATTACTAGAACCCCATCATGTTGTTTGTAAATGAGGGGGAAAACCCAAGAGTGCAGAGCTGTGGCTATAAAATCAGGGCAACCGTTTGTGTCTATCTACTGCAGATGTCACCTGCTTACTGTTCATGCAGGAAAATTCGCGGGAAAAAAACTGTCTTAGGGAAAAAGATTTGTTCCAGATTGGTGGTGGCAAGACCGCCCAAAACCAGCTGTATACAGCATTGCAGTGTGATGTGTGGAAAAAGACTCACTGCTCTCTTGTAGACAGGTGTCAGCCCAAAAGCACATTCAGTTCTGTTTCTCTTTGTGTCAAAAAATAATAGGAGCTCCTTTCACCCATAGCCCATGAAAGGAGATAGACAGGGCCTGGACTCTCTGTTGTTACTGAGGGAATATTCTGATTTCACTGAAAACTTGGAAGCTTTTACCCTGACTGTTGTGGAATGGAGGATCTTCATTCTGACGACTGCCTAACCGACTTAGCCATTAATAAACGGACTATAAGCAATCTTATATTTGCATTGGTACTTTCAGAGCATCCTGAGTCAAAGATCCAGTTGTCACTTGTAGCAAGACAGGATTCATTGGGTCCCCAGGTGCTGGAGTGGGGTGAGCTCTTCATTTCATCTTGTGCAAATAAGAAGCAGTGGCCAGTAGTGTGCGGCTACGTCAAGGCAGGACAAGGCAGGTTGTTTCTTGGGATTTAGCTTCCCTAGTTGCACAGTCGCATTGAGACCCAAGTGCTGTATCAAAATGATTTTTATGTTTGGTGTTGTTGAATGAATTGATGACAGCTGGTCATCAAGGGGTTTCCCTTTCTTTCTCTCAATTAATTACTGCTGTGATCAAGTGCTTGTGACATCTTATTTCCCTGCCAAAAGGGACAGCCTGCCTTTTGCAAACTGGGCAGTGTCAGTGAACATAGCCTTAAGGGATTGACATATGCTGCTGCTGATTCATTTGCCATTGCATTAAGATGCTGGTGTGAAGAGGTGGGAAAGAACATGCAGGAAGCAGGTTTTACTTAGCTGTTTTCACTTTCTGGTCTACCAGAACTGGTGATGATGTTACTGACTAGTCTGCCATCGGTGTTTAGTGACAAGTCACTGGATCAAGGCATATCTTTGAATCAGGACTGGATGTGACCATGAATCTAAGACTGCCCCTCAGTTGAACTGGAACAAGCAAAGAAATCCCACAGGAGGCAATCTACACTTTTTCCCTTCCCTAGAGATTATTCCATGGCTTGTACGGACTAAGCCTGTGCTGTAGAAAGGGAGAAAATACTCCTTCGTGGTTCTTAGCATGAAGATGTACTAAGAAGGGACAGGTTAGAGAACTGTGTATCACCAGTGACCCTAGGTCATTTGCACAACCCACATAAGGGCTCAAAATCTAGTTTTATATGAAAAGAAACAGCAGACCTTCAGCAGGATAACAGTTATGAACTGCAAATTATTTCAGTGACTTAGTGTTGCATCACTTAAGTACCTGGAGAGAGTTCTGATTTATAGATGCAGTTAGTGAGAGAAACTACAGTATGGAGGTTTGCTTTTGAAAGGAGAACATGCTTGGAATAATACACTGGCAAATCGAAAGTCTTTTGTGAATGGCTGTGGCTTACACATACACATTACCGTCCCAGGTAATGATCTGTCTTCTTTTCTCCTTTGTTTTTTTCCCCAATGCTAGCTCATACCCAGCGTCTAGTACACATCCAGTCAATGCTGAAGAGGGCTCCAAGTTATCGAACCCTGGAACTGGAGCTGATTGAGTGGCAGGAACGGGAGTTATTTGAGTATTTTGTGGTAGTGTCGCTGAAAAAGAAGCCCACTAAAAACACTTACCTCCCAGAAGTGACGTACCAGTTTCCCAAGGTAAAAGAAAAACTCTTATGAACAGTTCAGTCTAAGATCAATAAGTTGAATAAGTGGGAAATTTAATATAAAACTATTTTTTAAAAGGAGTTAATCATTCAGCTTTCATAATTGTTCCAAAGTGACCTGTTACAAAATGAAGGGTATAGAGAAGATGACTGAAAGCTTTCCCTGTTTATAAATTTAGCTTTCCCAGTGCTGGAGAGTTTGGCCTCACAGTAGGTTCTCTAAAGACTCGTTTAAATTCAGTTTCTAAATATTCAACTTTTAACTCATTTTGACTGTATTAGGTTTTATTCCAAAATCACTGAAGTCAGTGGAAAGCCTTTTGCTGATCTTTGGCATTTCTCTTGTGCTCTTCCAGCAGCAAGGAATTTGAGTTAGGACTGTGTTTTAAGTGGCCATTGTGCAACAGGGGAATTTAGGCAATTTTAAAAGAAAAACCAAACACAGAAACAATCAAACAAACAAAAACCCACACCAAAACCAACCCAGCAGTAATTATCTATGTTATACTAGCATCTACAAGCCTGTCCTGGGGTCATGCCTCACTGTGCCATGCGCACATAAGAACTAGCCGATGGGCCCTTGCTCTTCAGAACTCATTAATAGCCCTGCTCCTGAGAGGTGCTGTGAAGCTGTCACTAACAGTAACTGACTGTACCTCAATTTTCTCCCCCTCAGCTTGAAAGACCAACCAAGCAGATGCGTGAAGCGGAGGAGCGCCTCAAGGCTATCCCTCAGTTCTGCTTTCCTGATGCCAAGGACTGGCTCCCTGTCTCTGAATACAACAGGTAAGTCCTCCGGTGCTCCTCTGTCGCAGTGCTGATGGAGTGCATCTGGAGCAGGCACAGACTCGCTGATGCCCAATTAAGGAAGCAGCAGTTTGAGTCCTGGACACTGCAGACTCAAGCAGCTGCAGTTAATCTTTTTTAAGTTCTGTATTAGTTTTCTTCCTTTTCTCCCCACCTCACAGGCCTGTGCGGCTGAGGGGAGGAGATCTGAAGGTTACTTTCAGTGCTAAACCCAAAAGCATAAATGGAAGTATTTAAAACACACCCGTTCTACCTGGCCTTGAACAGTGCCAGGGATGGGGCATCTACTGCCTCTCTGGGCAACCTGTGCTAACGTTTCACCACACTCATTGTAAAACATTTCTTCCTAATATCTAGCCTGAATCTATTCTCTTCCAGTTTAAAACCATTACCCCCTGTCCTATTGCTACAGGCCCTACTAAAAAAGTTTGTCTCCATCTTTCTTAGAAGCCCCTTCTAAGTATTGAAAGGCCACATAAGGTCTCCCCAGAGCCTTCTCTTCTCCAAGCTGAACAGCCACAGCTCTGTCACACTGTCCTCATAGGAGAGGTGCTTCATCTCTCTGCTCATTTTTGTGGCCCTCCTCTGGACCCCCTCCAACAGGACCGTGTCTTTCCTGTGCTGAGGACTCCAGAGCTGAAGACAGTACTTCAGGTGGAGTCTCCTTGCCCTAGAATATGAGATGGCTTTTTAGGATACATGGTCTGAGACAGGTAAATGAAGTAAGACCTGTTCAGAGTGTGTCTAGAGGGACTTTCAACGATGACAAGGAACTAGCTTTCACCTGCAGGAATTACTGCAGCCAAGAATATGTATGGAACTTTTAATTGGCTTACGTACGGCGCACGCAACATTATCATGCTCTGTTCTGTGTTGCTTGGCTGTATTATTCAGTACATGGAAGCAACTGAATAGTGAGTTATTGAAAACAATGAAGGAGAAGCTGACAACTGTTTGGCAACACTGGTATGAGAAGCACACAGCCCTGCCTACACAGCATTTCACCTCTTCTGCTGCTGCTCCCTTTCATGAGCCCGTGTTTGTGAAGCAAGATATTCCTCCCATATATAGCTATAATTATATAAACTCTGGCATTCCAGCACAAAGAAAAAGTGGTTTATGTAATGTCATTTAATACTTGAAAAGCAGTCAGGAATGTTTATCAGTCTCGGTGCAAATTCACAGACCCATCCCTTTACCTGTGCTGTAATTATAGCCTCAAGCTCTGTTTTACTTCTCTGTCACAAATGTTACTTACCCTAGGCAGGGTTACAAAATGAGCTGGATTTTGGAAATCTGTATTGTTTTCAGATTAGAAATATTCTTTAATCTTGGAGAATCTAAAGTTCTCCCTTTAAGAACAAAGCACAGTCCAAAGCCAGGATCTACTAAAAGTTAAGGGAGATACAAAATTTGAATAGTGCCCTCCAAATCTGCTTCTTGCACTCCTTCTGCAGTAAAAGAAGCTGCCATGTCAGTGAAATCCAGCCCCCATCTCTTCTTACAAGAAGACAGCCAGGTTGTCCCCAGCTATGCAGATATTTTTGCCTTACAGGTGATTGAATTTGTCCACAGAGTATTTCCAGATGATGGGCAGAGAGAGGGAAGACCCACCAGTGGGTAGAACCTTGCACTGGATACAGCAGTGTCCCTTCCTAGATGATTTGTCTCATAGCTATGCTGTAGTTCTGATACTAAGACCAAAGCAATTTGTTTTTTGCTAGTGAGACCTTCTCTTTCATGCTGACTGGGGAAGATGGGAGCCGGCGGTTTGGTTATTGCAGGAGGCTGTTGGTAAGTACATCAGCTTCATCTTGAAACACAGAATTCTGTTAAACAGTATTTCAAAACTATAGGCTGAACTGTGAGGGTGTCTCTCGTGGTTTTAAAAGAAAATGGAATTTTCTTTTTAGAAATTTGGAAGCTCGAGTAAATGATTTGTAATGGCTGTCTCAATCAAATGCATCCTATCTTGTAGAAAATTCAAAAGAATGTGAGTAGTTTCCTGTATGAGCACTTAGTTCTTAAATTCTTTATATTATGCGCTTTCAAGCAGAATCAGAAATACTGCAACACTGCAAACAAAGGCAAATGTGGTATTCTAAACATTTGTGAATAGTGTTTATCTCCTGGACAGCTGCTTACATCTCCAAAGTACTCTGCCAGCACTGCCTAATCAGTCTGCAGCAGGTCCATGAGGTAAGTAAATAAGCCACCCTGCCAGGTTGTAGGACAGCAATGACTGAGAGTATGCCACCGTAACTATTTGCTCAGGACCATGCAATAACCTGGTGCCAGTGCTGGGAAGTCTAGGTCCTCAGGCTCCTTTTCAGTTCTCATGACCAGGGATAGCCGAGGACAAGACTTAGACTATCAAACAGTTTTATCTCATCACCTGGAAAACCACTGGTCACCTGATAAACTGAGAGCATGGCAGTGTGTGTGTGTGTTGAGGGAAAGACTGCACAAAGGCCACAAAGTGTATTAAGGCAGGTAAATCACAGTGCAAACAGGGATTATGCTGTCTGTCCTGCAGACCTACTGGATGTCAGCAAAGCATAAAGCAGTTGGTTGCTCCTGCACTAGCCTGTGCTCATCACTTCTCAGATAGGTTTGGAGCTGGCTGTGTGTGACTAGGTGGAGAGCCACAGCTCCTGCGCTGTTCACATGACAGTTGTCTACACTTGGCTGGAGCGCTTATACAGGTATGGGATTTGCAGGAGCCTTTTGCATGCTCACTGCAAAATAAATGTCTGCAGCAGCATTGCAGATTGTAAATAGTACCCCCTATCTAAGAGAAACTGACACTGGCACTTTCCCCTTCCTTCCCTTTCTGTCATGAGTTCCCATCTTCCCAAGCAGGCACACCTCCCTTCAGTAGCTTTCAGTGGCTTTCAATAGACAGAGCAACTTGCTGTCATTAGAACAGCACCCTCCATCCTGTGCACTGCCTGTACCTGACCCTGCTCTTTGTTTATGGTAAAGCTCCTTGTCATGCAGACAGCAGATGCTCTGTCTGGGAGGTTTTGCTGTGTGTGGCTCCTCTATTTGTAAAAAGCTTCTTTTAAACTAACATAACAGAAAGCTTGTTTATCAGTTCTGTGGGCGGTATTTGCACAGGTAGCATCACAGAGACTCACTTTGTATAACACAGTGTGTAAGTGTAGGTCACAATGCGGTTTATAGATGAAAACAAAATGCCAGTGAAGGCTTGTGTTGCAGTAAATCTGGGGTTGGTCAGGGGGTGATCCAGAGATAAGCAAGAGGAGCACCTAGAAGGTGTCCTTGCTGGTGTAAAGAAGCGTAACGAGATGTAGGGCAGCAGTACAATTCAATTACTTTTTATTTTTTTACCATTTAAAAGTGTAATAAGGTATATTTGGAAAAAAAGACCAAAACCTCAGAAAGTGTTGGCTAGAATTAAATTATGGCATGTTTTCACCACCAGGTAAAGGTGGTTCGAGACTTTTTTATTCCTGGGAACACTGGCAAGTTTAGAATCATGCACAGAGCTTACATTTGTGAAATGCAAAACAGTTGATCCTGGACCAGACTGAGACTGAAATAGTCAGCAACAATAAAAAAGAAGTATGCACAGGAATGCTGAATTAGCTCGTCAGTGAAGGACTACCATAGGCTTTTTTTAAACTCACTTAAGGCTCAGTGAAATCCACCCTTCATTAAAGGCAACATAAAAAATAGAACACTGAGTTTCAGCTGATGCAGAAGATACGTTAGCATAGTGGGAAATACTGGGAACAGAATTAGATCAATACTACATACTTTTATATAAATGGTGTTTTGTTTTTGGAGATTGGAGATTGGTTTTGGCTATGGTAAAACGCAATCAACCACAGAGAAAAAAATAATTTAAAAATGGGAAAAAATAAGTACTTTTGAAGTCTAGGTAATGATTATAAATCTAGCTATAAAGCTGATCTGCTGCTGCCCCTGGAGATCACTTAAATCAGGATGTTTCATCTGGTATCAAAACCTGACATGCAGAAGCTGACATGTCTCATCTCACTGGTACAACCTACCCCCCAGGGGGTGGAGGAATACTCCTGTACTTTACCAGTTTGTCCCTCTCTGGGGCTTTCTGAGAGCAAAACTGGTACAGTCTGGGACTTAGAAAGACAGAAGATTTTGGAAGCTGCAGAGGAACATCTCAACATTTCTTTATCTGGGGAAACAGCAAAAGTAGCAGAGATCTACTGTTGCTCGGATCCTGCAGCCTCTTCCTGTCACATCCATGCTTTTTTATTTTGTATTTGCAAATATGAATTCTTACAGCAATGAGGAGCGGGTAAATTCTGCAGGCACTGTTTGCATGCCAAAGGCTTGGGCTCTAAAACACATTTTTGTATTTGGGTGTTTGGTTTCCTGAGCAGTTTTTGAGAGATTCAGTCAGGGTGGCTCTGATGCCCAGGAGCACATGGCATCTCCTCTGGTTAGTGCCATTCCTGACCCAGAAGTTCTGTCAAATCCAACCCGAACTACCTTAATTTGGGAACTACATGCAGTTTTTGGCAAACATTAGAGAAAGGTGGGGCCACAGTGTATAACACAGAGCCATAAGAAAGCCCTAAAATCATTACAAACTGCTCTGCTTCAAGATGAGCCAACTGCTGTGAGGCTAATTCCTCAGAAAATATTCCCCAGCTGTCCTGGCGAGCAGGGCTCTTGTAATACCCAGCTGGAGGTGTCACACCTTCCAGAGCACTTGGCAGTCCTCAGCTCCATGGCTGGATGGGCCAACCAGCCTGATCCTGGGGGGATGGATACCTGTGTCTTTGTGGAGGCTGGTGCTCTGAGTCCTTTGTTTATGAAACAATTACTTTTTGTCAGCCTTGCTCTCCTTTGGCATGTTGTGATATGAACAAACTGCTCTACTTTTTCTTTCCTGCCTTCAGATTTCACGTTCTTCCAAACCCCCTTTTGGGGGTGTGTGTGCTAAAACCCTGAAAAACTGCCTCAAGGGATACAGTGACAATTACGTTCTGTTTGTACTGCAAATCCTCTCCAGTATCCCCTTTATATGTATTCATATTGTTTTGTTTCATTTTGGAATGGGATTAGAATGGAATGTAACCTATTGTACCACAGCAAACAGTCTGCAGTTCCATAGATAGCAAGTTTCCAGTTACATCTTGATACCTCCAAGGCAATCCTGTAACAGTTTTCCTAGTGATTTGATGTGAGAAGTATGCATCTTCACACAAAAGGAAATGGGCCTATATACAGTAGAGATATTAACTCTCACTACGAAGACATTTTGCTGCAAATAAGACATTTTTCTTTAATAACTCTGATTAATTTAACTTTCTTTTCCATGCTAATTAACCCATCAGCTTGCTAGGCTCTTTTCTGGAGCAGTTCTTGCGCTGTGGCTCTGCAATATGCACATAGCAGCAGCAAAGATAATTTGAGCAGCTCCTGCCGAGGGCTTAGCCTCACTCCACCAGTCAAAGCCCCCTCCAGTGGACATTACAATGCCCCCAGTGCTATGGGGCAGAAACCCGGATAGGGGCAGAAGAGAGAGCATGAGCACAGGAACAGCGGGATCACACAGAAGGGAACAAAAAGGGGTGAAGCTGAGTGTTCCTTGTAAAATACAGATTTTTAATTTAGCTAAGTGTATAATTTCATTTTACAAATTGCCTTGATTTAATACATTAAAATTGACTTCTAAAGGGTGTGACTGAAGTCTTAGCTCTTTATCTGTGCAACCCCATAGGCTTGTGTGAGTAAGAACACAACGGATACGTAAGGATCACAGTGGTGAAAGCAGGGACTTTCTCAGTGGGCTTTTGCTGACAGAGCCTCGGCTGCGAGACCCACCAGAATTAGGAAATCTGCAAAACTTTCTTTACTGGGAGGCCATGACTGGTCTCTCTGCAGCCCAGAAAAAAGGGTGTAGACAGCCAGAGAGACACCAGGCCTCTATCCTTTAGGAGATGCTTGAATCCAGTGCAGCTGCTCAGCAGCCTGGGCTGTCAGGGGACCTTATGGCGGGGATCCACAGCTGTGCCAGTCGCTGTCCCCAGGGAGTCATACCATGTAAGCTGCTCTTTATGGGATCTTCATGAGCATCTTGGGCTTTACTGCTATGGGAGTTGCTGCAGATGCTGAGGGGTGCCAGTTACAGCTAAAATCAAAATCAAAAATGATCCTCCACCACTTTTCTAGGCTAAGACGAGTCAGCCCCAGGAGTCAGTGGAGGAGCAGGTGCCTGAACATGAAGTGTGTGCATTAAAATGAAAACCAGTTGGTAGGTGGGACTAGTTCATCCTGCATTTGCTGGGGCAGGAGAAGAGAATTCGTTACACTGTAAAGCAGCTTTTGTGGGATGAAGACTAATGTTTATGGAACTGAAAAAATCTCATTGGAAAACCTTTTCTTCCCCTTGCATCCTTCCCTCCATCCTGCTTCCCCCAAGCACCTTTGACAGCCCTGTGAGCATTGGGTGCTCTGGCATTAAAAGCTAATGGTTCACATATAACAAGATGACTTTCAGACAAGACTTTGGATTTAAAACACCCACAGTTTTCTCATGGTTTGAATTTGGATTTGCCCTAACAAGGAACCAAGAGTTGCCACAGCAACTGGCTTGTGACTGACGTATTCATTTTAGGCTCCTAACATTTGAATTGTTCTGATTCCTGACAGCATTAAGGAACATCTCTGTTCTGGGTATGTTGGCTTGTGTGGCTATAAGGATGTGACTTGTTAGGCTTAAGAGAGTTTAAAGGAGTGGTGATCTGACCTGACAAAATATCCTGCAAACCTATTTCTCAGCCTCTGCTGAGGTCTGTCACTGTTTAAATTAAGCCAGTAAACAAACCAGCAGACTTCCCAAGAAGGGGCCTTGATGGATTTTCAGTATGTCTATATCTCCTTCTGAAACCGCTAAGCCTTATCTAGTGTATGCAGAAAAATGCTCATGGGAGGCATCTCCTCTATCTTCTTCATATCATCCATTGAAGCTATGCACCCCGTCATCTTGTGTGTGACTAATATGACTGAGCAGGAGAAATGTGCCGGGAGGATATTCAGGAATACCATGTTTCCCCGTTTAAGCTTTGGATTGAATCTACATATTTCATTGTTCCAAGATCAAAATGGTCCTAGAGCCAGGTAGGATAAGAACAGTGTCCTTTTCACTCCCCTGCAGAAGAGAACAAACATCACACAATGGCTGTGTGAAAATGGCATTTGCATCGTCATTTAGAGTTAGGTATTTTTATATACTGTCTCTGTTACATGATCATTGCTCTTTTTAGGGCTAATTGCAATTGAAGCATCTACAGTTCTGATCTCAAAGGGAGCCCCAGGTTTTAGAGGCTTATGCAGGGCTAATGCATGTGCCTTTCAAAGGCCAATTCCTTTAGGAAACTCAGCTGCTGTTGTGCATTTTTGATGGCCCTTTTTCACCTGGCCTTGGGGCAGCCCTTACTGCTCCCTCTGGTCTTCCTAATATCGCTCTTTGAAGAATTATTTAGAAGATCTCAGGTGAGATGTCCTGTCCCATTTTGGGCAGGAAGGGGCACAGCTTTTCTGGAGACTTCATGTTGAAGCTGGTCTGTTTCTTGCTGCACTCCTGCTTCTTTGAGGTGGCAGGTGGACTGTGGTGCATGTTCCTCTTTCTTGCTGTTTGGTATGTCTGGTTTTGCTGCCTTTCCTCTCCACACAGTGTATCCTCAGGCAGGTAGGAGAAGCTAATAGGAAAAATCCAGGAGGAAAAATACTGTGTTTGGGCCCCACTGCTTTGCTTCCTCTTGATGTCAACATGCTGGGGCTAGCATTCTCCAGTTATTTCTGGAGCTGTGAATCCAGGAACTTTCCCAATACCCCATAGCCTCCCCAGTATCTTAAAATCACTCATACCCCTGTGTTGTGTGTCTGAATGGCGGGTGAGTATGGGCATCGCAGGGACAGCCTGCCTTGCTTTAAAAGCAGACGTGTGCAGTATCTCAGAGACGCTCAGTGCTATGCAAGATCTCTGAAGGCTCTCCTAGATTTCAGGCAAATGGGCAGGGAGGTGTGATTTGAAAGAGAAAAATGGTAGGCTTATTTTTTAGAGCAAACGCCTTTTGTTTCTCCTGCCAAAGCAGGTTTTGGAGTGGGCTTTAGTCAGTGAACTTCAGGTTACACTCACTGTAAAAAAGACTGTCCTTAGCCACTTGCAGACCAGCCCTGATGCAGATCTCGTCTCCTCCATCTTGTAGCCAGGTTCTTGTCATCTCATGTTCATCCTCTTGGGAAACTGTCTTGTTATCAACAAAACTCATTAACATTTTCATTTGTGATACTGGACTAAGGCTGAAAATATCCTCGTCTCCATAAAAACAAACTGAAAACAAAACAAAACATCGTCCCCTCCATCCCTCTTCCAGAAGGAATGCAGTTCAATGAGGCGGAGTCACTCAGATGCCTCTCATCTATGCTACTTTACCATACAGCTCCCCGAATTGGACTTACTCGTCCTGTGGAAGAGTGAGCTCTGGAGGACATGACTCCAAGGCTTTGTACTTCTTTGTAGAACACAGCCTGCAACTTGGAAGCACCCTCTTCTGGGAAAAGAGGAGGTTAAACCAGTACTGTTGGCCAGACCCTGTGCCCAAGTCTCCTCAAGTGAAGATGAGATGAGTCCAGGCAGAGAAGTGAGAAGAGTCATCTCCCATATGATGTTTTACTAGGAAAGAAGCAAACTAAAGCACAATAAGCAGGTGTTTTGGATCATCTTTGAGGTGTAAACTAATGGCTGAGAGGGGGAGTTATGTGAAGAGTTGCCAGTGCTAGAAATTTGAGAAGTCTTGCCCCTCAGAGTGGCTCTGCTGAGGCTTTTGCTTTCTGCCTCTTTGATTTGTGTGCACCTGGGAGGCTGTGCTGCTTGCAGGAAAAGGTCCCTGCAATAACAGGAAAGGATGTCCTATATGATGAGTGTGAGGAAGGAAGAATCCCAGCTCTCAGAGACATGAGCCTTTAAAATGTTTGGGAGCAATGGTATTTCACAAAAGTGAATCTTTGAGTAAGAGTTAAGCAGTTATTGTTTCTGGTCTTATAGATGACCCAGGAATGTGATGTTTTTACTGGCACTCAGTGAGACAGCTTTTAGTTGGGAGCTATCCAAGGCTGCTGGCATGGTTTCGGCATTCCTGCAGATTTGACACAATGATTTTAACCAAAATCCCACATGCTTGATATAATCACTCAGTGCCTTTAGAAAGGGTTTTATACCTAATATGGACAAAAAAGGGCTCTGCTTTTTCAGAGATGTGACGTGTAGTGAGCAGGTTTGGATCCAGAAATAGACTCATCTGTATTCACTTAGCTTTAGCGTTTTTTGTGGTCTTTATTGTAACAGGCAGACACCTGCTGACTGCCCAAGTCTAGATTGCAATATTCACATTTAAAAAACACGGTTACCCCTCAGTTTCTCTTGACATCTGTGTGGCATGTAAATGTCAAACACACCATGGGGAAGTTAAATCACTGTATCAGCCGAGCCTAATGATGAGACAAAGACAAAGATATACTGGCTGCCTATGTGGATACAGAAGAGATGATCAGCCACTTTGGCTAAATGTACAACTGGGCAGAAGTTGATGGAAACAGTGACTGAGCTCCTTTATCAGTCATTATTAATGGAGAGGATTCTGTCACTGCTGTATACCAATAATGTACAGCTGCACAAAGAGACTGTGATGCCAAGTGATTCTTTCAGAGCCACTCTTCAATCCATGCTGCACAAGCATATCTGGCTTCATGAGATTCAAGGAAGTAGTCAGCCTTGCCTGTTGTCTCATACCCCACTTGCAGCTTTTTGCTGCTGGGTACTGGGGTTTGCTAGTGTACCTGCAGCAGTTCTGTGCTGATGGACATGGATAGCTCCTGGTTGAGACATGACCGGGACTCGCCAGTGTTGTGTCTTGGGACTACATGTGACTACACCTGAAGTCAACAAGCTGCATTTTTAAAACAACAGCCCCTAGGGAGTGTGTACCTGCTGATCTGGTGCAATTAGTTGCAACTACACAAAACAGGAATGCTGCATTGCAGCACATTAAAAATACAGTGGGAAGCTGTTACACACGGATGTCACTGCTGCCTGTGCATGCTGTACTCACGCAGGACACAGGCAGACCAGCTCTCTGCTCTGAGGACCTTGCCAGTGAGGATGGTTTTACTCAAGTGATCAGCATTGACCTAATTCTACTTCTTTTCCAGTAAACAAGCTGAATCCAGCCAGTGGCTGTACCCTTCCTTCATAGACAGTGCCAATGGGCCTTTACTGTCTAGGTATAGGCAGGGTTGCAGAGTCCATTATGCTGAGGGAACAGACATCAGTCATGCCTATTTAAACCGTATGGTTCTCTAGGAAATAGCTTCAATAGCATGGTTATACAGGATGGTCTTCATAGGGGTTTTTTTTGGGGGGTGGGGGGGTGGTGACAAGGGATGCATATCATTGATTCATACTTGCTACTACTCAAGAGTCTGATGTTTATCATGCATTAACCTGAGGAAGTTAATGATTTAGCTCATGTGCTTGCCTTTTTTTAGGTCTATGTGGTTGCTTTCTGTAAGTTGAGCTCTCTCTGAACATTGTGGAGTGGGTAGGGAGCTAAAGCCATTGTAACTAGTACTGTAGTTCTCATCTTCCAGCACATGGCCCCAGGGTGGCCCCACTCCTCATGCTGCAGCAGCAGCAGAGGACGATGATAGCACAGGCATGAGTTACAGTCACAGTTAAATGTGCTTTTATGGCTGCAAACTGGAGCACTATTGGAATACAGCTCCAATGCACTGCGATTTCCAAAGTGGATAAGCACTATTTACGCTTTTTAGTTTCCTGTCTTATGGAAGAAACACAATGCTTTTCCAAGAGTAGCTATTTTGATGGAGAAATGGACAGTGAAGGATGTCACATGATGGCTAACTGTGTGATCAGAGAGAGGTGTATTTCCTTACAACTCCAAACTAATATCTAATTCCAATCTCCTTTTTACTTTTATCAGCCAAGTGGAAAAGGCCCTCGCCTACCTGAAGTTTACTGTGTCATCAGCCGGCTGGGGTGCTTTGACTTATTTTCCAAGGTAAGGAGATTTTTAATTTGATTGTTTACTGAGACACATCCGCAGTGACGAACCAGACAAGAAGAATTTCTCGCTTTGATGGGAGATAACTCTATTTTACAGTTGCTGTTTTGGATATTCCTTCCCTATTATTGGATTCACCAAAGAATGTCTTATTCCTTCTGTGACTGAGGCAGAACTTGATTCAGAAAACATCTGGGTGTCTGTATGATCTGGCTGACTGAAGGTTTTTCCATTGTTTTCTAAAGCCTTTCTGTGCTGAGTTGTAATTCTTGGCATCCACAGCTTGAATGATGGGCCAGTACCACTTTTACTCCAATATCCTGTGGAATGATGAAGTTAAGCAAAAAGATTATTTGATAAGTGAATTCTATATGCTTAACTCTGTTGACATGATTGCTCATCCTAGGAGGCTAGGAAAGCATGGATAATCTTTTAATTGTCCTCCACACTAATGAATCCAAAGCTGCATTGTATGCTGATAGGGTTTACCTAAGTAACACATTTCTTGACACAAGAATTTTGAGACAGTAAACAGGACATTGCAGCTATATGGGGGGATTGAACAGCCACAGAAACAGTTAACTGACAGTCAGCTCCAGAGCCACAAGGATTCTTCTTTTGTAAGGCAAGAATTTATTAAAATTAACTATTAAAAACATTTTTGATTGATTACTATTTTAAATATCTCTCTGGCTGCCAGGATCTCCTAGTCCCTGTAAAACCCAGTGGGTATCTCAGAGTATCATGCAGGATTTGCTGGTCATCTGTGGAAAACTATATGTGTAAAATCAAATGGCTGCCTTCCCCTTTCCCAATTTCAATAGTGTTCATAGAGATATCATTCTAATTTGCCAGAGATTTTCACTTCAGATATGGGAAATCTCACAGAATTTACGTAGATTGTTTTGTTGTGTTCATTTGTATAGGAATAAAGCTGAAAAGAACATGTAAATCATTGAAGTTATAAAATCATAGTGTATTATTCATATGAACTAATAACCATACAGAATGGTATCTTCAAAGCAGGTTTCAAGCTTTTCTAAATACAACTTTGTTTAACACAAATCTTGTGTGAAGAGAAACAATGGCTCGCAATAGTTGCAATAGTAGCAATTCTGCTTCTGATGTTTTTCATAAAGCTCTGAAATCAAGGGTTCATAACAGTGTCTGTTAGGCAAAATACGTATCTAAACACAGGTATCTGAGAGTGAAATGGAATGCATTGTTTTGGGAGGATAACACAGCTCACCAAACTTGTGGTATGGAGACATATCCCGAGGCTCTTAGTTTGCTTTTATGCTTTTATCTAATTTTGATAGTGCACTAATTTTCAAAAGAAAACTTGGGAGAGGGGAAAAAATGGAAAAAACCCCAACCTGTCCTCTTTACAACCAAGTATCACTGCAGCTGAGGTATGAAGCCAGACAAGGAAGGTCACTGCACCAAAACTGCAAATCATCTGCTTTCGCAGTCCATTCTGTCTTGAAAAAAGTGTCTTCTTTTAGTTTTTCGCAACCAAAATGAACCTAAGGTTGGCAGGTGAGTGCGATTTCACTGGCTTCAGCAGGGGCTATTCACAGGCATTGTGGCAAGCAGGCCCTGTTCACACAGCCCTCAGATTCTTGCTCAGTGCAGGAAGGAAGGCTCCCACTTGGTTTCTTGTCAAATGGGGCTGTAACAGACTTGCAGTCTTTTTCAACTCATTGGCTCATAGGCTGCAAAAGGACCCCATCTGCACTGGAGTCTGTCAACAGTGGTACTGTCGCCTCCCGCCTGATGGTATCGACACCAGGGTGGGAGAAGGGTGTTTGGCAGCATGCAGAGCTGACTCCAGCCCTGGGCTGGATTTAGCAAGGCTCCTCACCACGCATTCCAAGCACTGCATTTGGAAACGGGTTGGAGGGATGAAACAGTTGTTAAATGGAAGAGGCAGAGTTTGAGCCTTAGCATCCCTGTAGGTTTTGGAGATTGATGTGGTCTGGATGGTGTCAGAAGTTCTTGAAAACTGAGACAGTCTCTTCTTCCAGCCTAGTAAGAGGAACCTGGGCTGTCCTTATAGATAAATCCAGTGAAAGAGAGGAAAACAATCATCACTGTTCACTGTGTCAAATTAGTCAAAACAAGAAACAATTGGCTTTACAAAAAATGCAAGTGATGAAAGACAACGAGATATTAAACCTTGGAAATTATTTATCAGAAAAGCAAAAGGAGTCCTCTGTTTGAAAACATTTAGCATCATGTTTCTGATAGCCTGCATTCTTTCCATCTTCCTCTAAGCCTTTTATGGTCACTGTTATTATACCTATTGCTAAGACAGGCTTGAGAACCACAGATACCTTTACTTCCAGCCAGTTCATTTGGTCATGCTTTCAACAGATGTTTTTGACCATTTTATCTCCTGAGATCTCTGTTCAACTTTTATACAGTTTAAATACTCCTTTTTATTTGTGTTGTGAAGGTTGTTGGGACAGGGATATTACACACACAGGGCCCCCAACTCTACCAACACGAAACATCAAATAGTGACTGCGGAAAAGGAGATTATGTGTTAGGCATATTATAACTGCATGCTGGCAGTGTGTAGGAGCACTAAGGGACCCAGGGCATAGCCTTGGTTCATTACTACTTCTTGTTTGGGCAGCTGGTTTGGTTTTGGTGAGGATAGTCATCGAGCTGCAAATTACATCAAGAATGAAACTGATATCTTCATTTATGGCTATCTGCCACTTCCATGGACTGGAATGCAAGCTATGTATATAGGGTCAGGTTTGCTTTAGTTAGGTCTTTACTGTGTTGCAAGGAGGAAGGGGAAACTATGCACCAGCGAATGCCTCTGTTGGCATTTGGTGTCACTAGCTACCGTTGTAGGTCACCAGCTTGTGCTTAAGTATCATTTAATGTTCTGTTTCAGTGAAAAGCATTTCCAAGAGAAACAACGGAAAATACCTCAGACCCACTAACTCTTGTATGGCCTTTTGCTCTTGAGTGGTGGTTAAAAGATCACCATTTCAGGTCAAAACACTAACTGCTTTGAAGCCTGTTTTCTTGTCTTCTTTGGTTTTATCATCTATATGGTCTGTCTAATGTGGGAAAACTTAGTTGTGATCTAATTTATGTTGGTCCATGTGACCAGAAAGAAGAAAACAATAGTCCTCTCTATCTGTAAGAAGTTCCATCTGCTTATTTCAAAACTACATTGCCTGCTCTACATCATGT
This sequence comes from Lathamus discolor, assembly GCF_037157495.1. NCBI lineage: Eukaryota > Metazoa > Chordata > Aves > Psittaciformes > Psittacidae > Lathamus > Lathamus discolor. The sequence continues at coordinate 58,201,642 of NC_088889.1, read as the reverse complement.
CAACCAGAAAAATGACCTTTATGCAGGCACTCAGCGTAAACAGCTGGGCATGCTTCATGATGCTGCTTGTGGCTGGCTCCAGCTCAGCACAGACTGAGACATAACTGCTGCTGACACGGCCAGGATTCTTCCAGAAGCTCTTTCCTGGTGGACTTCTGCTGGAATCATAGTGTGGCAGGATTGCTTTTCTTGCTGGTCTGGCCTTTTCCTGCCCTTTAGGTTGAAATAGAAGAGGTGCCTAAGACAGAATAAAGTGTATCTCCTTAATACAAATTTCAAGATATACCACTGAGACATGATGCTGACCTGTCCTGTGATCGTGGTATTTTTCTTGACCTTTTCCTCCTTTAGCTCACCCTGTTGTTCAGAAAAAATCCCAACAATATAGATCCCTTTTGCTCTGCTGAGTCTTCTTTCTCCTTTCCAGATTTGTTATTCCTTCCTTGTCTGTGTGTTAACTGCATTCACAAACAGGCTTCTTTTTGTAACTAGAAAACCATTTTTAGAGTACAATCAAATCCTGTGGCTTTAATGGTAGTGAAGAAATGCATGGCAGAGGAGAATTAGATCTGCCATGTGTTCAGGCACATGTGGGTCAAAAGATGCTTCAGAAGTGTATGTGGTGCTGACTTGTTCTGTCTCTTTCTCTCTTACGTCTTACTAATGGATCAGATCCTGGATGAGGTTGAAAGGAGAAGGGGAATATCTGCTGCCCTGGTTTATCCATTTATGAGGAGTCTGATGGAATCTCCTTTTCCTGCACCTGGAAAGACAATCAAAGTCAAAACCTTTCTGCCTGGAGCTGGAAATGAGGTAAAAACCAACTGTAAATATCAAACAGCAAAATCAAAACAGGAGGGAGACATACGGATGCTGCAAGGCATGTGAGGTGGCACAACCTCCAAATGAGCAGTTCAGGAGCTGCAGCACTGTTGCGTTTATGAATAAGTTGTGTTTAAGAAGAAACCACAATACGAATGTCTTAGTATGCCTGGCCTGGTGTGAGTAACAAACTACAGTGTTGCTGGGCTTTATCACAGTGATAAAGTCGTTTCCCATGCTGACTGCACTTGAACAGTCCAGCAGCTGGTTGTTATTGCAAACCTCATTATTGCTAGTCCTGGCCTTAGTAGGAGGAGTGACCAGCAGTGTTTAAATGGCTCTTTTTGGCAGTAAATATCCTTTAAGTGGCCCTTGAAATAGTCTATATTTGGAAAAGCATATCATATAAAAGTTTCTCTCTGTGTGTGTGCGCACATATAATAGATCTAATTTCCTTCTGTTACTGACTCACGTAGCTAGAAGCCTAGCATTATACAAAATACGCCTTACTGGAAAGTTGCAACGTTGATGCCTTGCTTAAAAAGGTTTTTTGTAACTTGAGGCTTGCTAGCCATTTGCCGTGTCAAATTCTGCTCTCTGCATGTCCTTTTGTAAGTATATAATAGCTCCACTCACATGGGCAAGCATATAGAGGAAATTAATTACTGCAGATAGGAACAGAATTTGGCCCAGTTAGTGCAAGCAGGAAAAATTCCCCTCTAGGCTTATTTTACACTCCTTAGAGTTAGCTTTACAGCACTATTACTGTTTTTACATTGAATCATATTTTCTCCAATTGTAATGCCACTGACTTCTATGGAGTGGGCCTGTAATGTCAGTCTGTATGAATGTAAAGGGCTCCTTGTATAAGTGACTTGCAAGACATGTTTAACTTGCAAGCGTTTTCTTCTGGAGAACCAAAAGAATATTGAAAGGCTGATTGGCATAACAGTGATAAGATCTGATAATGCTGTCTGGATGTGAATATATCTGGGAACCATGGATCTGCAACTTCTCTGTCTTCTGCTCAAGCTTCTGAACTCTCCCAGAGAAAAACATTGAGATAATTCCAAACAAACAAACAACTCTCTTCTGGCTGAGCTTTGCTCTCTGTTATGCTAGTACAAACTTGTTATTTAAATGGAATGCACTGGCTTAATTAGGAACAGAATCTTGTCCTTCCATTGTGGCTCCTCTGACCTAAACAAAGACGATGATTAATTGGGAAGTAGACAGTATATTTCTTTGTGATGAACAGACTGAAGCAGAAGGCTTTACCAGGCAACAGAAAACATCCATGGCATTTGTAAAAGCTGCCGTAACTTGCATTGCTTCCTACCCCGCAGCAAGATTTTAGCGCTGGAATTTTTGCAGTAAAACCAGCTCCTCGTGATTTGGCACATAAATGTGATTCAAGCTTGCAATCCAAATGCTAAGGAATGGAAGTGGGCATCTTTACCGAATATGAGAAATAGGTAGGCAGGCAGCATTCCTTGAGAAGGTAACCATGGAACACCATCACTCCGCAGTTTGATTCTTACTGCTGTTTGGGACAAGAGCTGAGTAATGGGTATCTAATACCCTATCACCATAGTATTTCTGTATTTTAAGCTTAGAAAAGTCAAATCTGTACACAAATACTGTTCTAACAGTGACTTTCTTTTTACAGTCCTTTGTTACTGATCACAAACAATAGTGCAACTATACTGGTATGAACTGGTTTTGTTTCCAGTATGCTGTGGTCTTGATCATATCTTTAAAACTGTGTTTGCGGGGAATTTTGTAAGAATTATTTCAGTTTAAACTCAATACAGTATGCTCATGGAATGTGGTATCATGTGCCTGAAAACTTAAAAGCAGTCTAAAGCATTAAAGTGATGGTGCTTTTGGGACAGATGGACAAAAGGAAATGTATATATGTTCCTGTTAATACGTCTTCAGAGATTTCAACACAGCTTCAAGTTGGACAACTTTTACCTTTTCCCTTCTGTTTCCTCAGATTCCTCAGTAGCTCATCATTTGCTGTCTTGCACTTCATATTTTTCTCCCTCTGTTACTCTCTTCACGTTTTTTTTTCCTTCTTCTTTTTTCTGTCCTACGCCTTCAAGTTCCACACCTGAGCATGTCAGTTGCAGAGTAAAAGGAAGATATAATAAACGAGTCAAGCAAAAAGCATTTGAGAAAAGGAAGGAGAGGGCCTGAGGTCATGGCTGAAGTATGAAACTTAGACTTTAAAGGGATGTCACAAGTCACCATCTAGCCCTTGTCCTGACTCCCCAGTTAAGTATATATATGTACATATCTTTATGACAAAAAAAGTTTTAACCATTGTGTAGTGAATTGTGCATCATAGAAGAGTGTAAATGAAGTAATTTGGGTTTAAATTTTGCCTGGTCTTTAAATTCAGTCCCTGGCTGCTATCTGGATGTAAATTTGAATTGTTAGCTAAGTTTATAACCAAATCTACCTTGTCTTTATGGCAGCTTTGACCATGCAAACCTCCGGTTCCAGTGTTCTCAGTTTGTTACTTGCTTCATATTGTTGACTCAGCCAAGCTTTACATCTCTGACAGGGGGCTTTCCTCAGAAATGGCAGTAGTTTTAATGTGCTCAACTGTATTCCGGGAAGAAGACTGACTTCACTGTGAATTGTGTAATACGCCATTTCTCTGGAGTACTGTGCCTTCAGCTGCAGTTTGCGAAAGAGGATGGGGGTTGTTCTCTACATCCCAGCAGAAAAGCACAAAGCAGTGCTGGAGGGCCTGGGTTGGGGTGCTGAGCACCCTGGTGCTGTCAGCCCTGGCCAGTGACGCTGACTGATATTTGTTGGATGTGTTCAGGTCATTGAGCTGCGGCGGCCCATGGACTCGCGCCTGGAGCACGTGGACTTTGAATGCCTTTTCAAGTGCCTCAGCGTTCGTCAGATCATCAGGATCTTTGCTTCTCTCCTGTTGGAGCGGCGTGTCATTTTTGTAGCAGATAAGCTCAGGTAAGTGGCAAAGGGACCTGAACCACACATTGAGGACAGTACTATCGCTGGATTCATAAAGCTTTATGCAATATCCAGATGGTTGTCAGATGTGAGGATCCTCTCACTAGAGGATTTAAATGATTTTTACGTCAATGGATGTTATTTGCATCAGGTGGGGCATAAATTCACTAGCAGTCACCAGCTACAAGCCACTTGTTCTGTCTTACTTTCCCATCCATAAAGTGGCAATAACAATACTCAGCTGCTTCATATCAGCAAAGGTTTGCACAGCGTTTTGAGGCAATATAGTTCCAGCAATATTTTGTTTCAGGTTTTTGAACAGAGTACTCATAAACAGCAGCAGAGATTGTCACTGAGGTGGTTCATCTTGTGGCCATGCAGTGCAGCCAGGCAGGGAAGTGGGGTGCTGAAAGTTCACCTAGTTTGCTAAAGGCAGTACAGAGTTTATAATGGGGATAGGCTTCAAATCCTGCACTACCAAACCTATCCAGCGGGAGTGTTAATAATACTGTTATGGTCCATACCAGCTAGTTTGGATATTTTTCCTCATGTTCAAATGACCTGAAAACATTTGCTTTCTGAAACTCCATCTTAGTCAACTTGCTACACCCTTTCAAGTGTACAACTTCTTCCCTGCCCTTCGATTGCATTCTCCTCTCCCTGGGTCCCCTGAGACATGAACTCACCTCAAGGTGTAGTACAAGCAAGAGGTCACAAATCCACGTGGCCTTTACCAAGGAAATGGAAGTTCTGTGTAGGCTGCACTCCTGCTCTGCAGCAAAGGTTTAGATGCCTGTTAGGTGCTTGCGTAATACATATAGAAAAGTATGGACACTGTAAAGAAGATGTTATTTGTTGTGGCATGATACATAATAAAAGAGGGCAAATAAAAATAAAGACCCTAAGTTATTAGACTCAAGAACATCAAGCATCTTTTAAAAAGACACAAAAGACTGTGTGGGTGGTTAAAAACTCATATGGATCTACCCAAACAAACTCTGTTAAACACTTTATCAGCCCTGAACTTCTCTGAATGACCGCCAGAAATAATAGCTGCACTTAGTGGCCGCCAGTGTATATAATCGCAAAAATACTTTGCATAGTAAAAGCTTTACAACCTTTAGGGGAAAATGTCTTAAAGCTGCAGACCTTTCTCAGGTTATAAAGTTACTTCCTTAGCAGTCTTTTTTGTTGTCTAGAACAACAGGAACATTTTATTTCATCTCTTCCCTTGTCAGTAACTTGTAGTTTGAATGACCATTTGGGATGACTTAATTTCACATAAACTCCTGGTGAGAATTGTGTAGCTGGTCCAGGGTTTCTGCAATACTTTACTGGATATGTGAGTCACACCATGAGTATTGGGGCAGGTGGCTTTTGAAAACTGTTGGCATGTACCTTCTGACGCTTTTTCTATCGCATGCTTCATTACATCGCTCTGTCTGTTTCTATTTTACTGTTCATTTAGCAGAATTAGTGGCACCCACAAGTCTGACTGTAACTCAGAATGACACAGGTCTGTGTTCCTTCAAATGGCACAGTGATTTGAGTAGAAAATCGCAAAAATGGTACCTAGAAAATGAGGACTGTGCTGTGCTGCCTCCAACTGTTGCACTGTTTTGGAGTTCCCTGTTACTCTTTTGTGATGCTGTCCTGGTTTGGCAAAGTACCCCGAGCCCAGATCTGTGGGCTGCAGACACAGTACTGCGGGGATGGCTTGCTGCAGGAGACATCCTCAGCTGAGGGCTGGGACAGAATGCAGCCATTCCCAGAGCATTTCTCTGGAATAGCTGGCCTAGCCCATATCATGTAGCACTTCCACGCACTGCTCAGAGAAAAGAAGCAACACTTAAACCTACTGTGACAGGCTTAAGGCAGCCTGGCTTGGAAAATAGTCATGTTGCTGACGCTGAGGGCTCATGGTAACTCAGGACTTCATCAGGCAACCGGGGTTTTGTACACACTGCAAGACTAACTGGAAGCTGACAGCGCAGGCTTGCCCATGCAAGCCTTATAGCTACATGCCTCAGAGCAGACAATAACAAAGTCCTGCTTACAAGCAAAGCACTGCTGCTCTCCCTTTTGGCACAAGAATAGGGGAACCAAGACCAACAGGAACTAGAAATGGTAAAGATCCCTTTCTGTAAACATAGCTGAACGTTGCTCTCTCTTGCACAGCCTCTTCTTCGGTGAACTGCTGTTTCTATTGTGAGGATGAGGCATCAAGTTAGGGACCATTCTAAAGCATTTTGAGAAACAAGAGGATTCAGACAGATCAAAGAAGCTTATGAGGTTTTGTGGTTGCCCCTGTAAGAAGGGACACGACCTTTCCTGTAAAAAGGTTTACATTCATATACTTTATTATACCCACATGTACTCTTTATTATGTACATATAGTTTATTTAGTTTAAAAAGAGTATGACAAAATCTGCTGTGGTAGATAAGGCCCTGGATTAAGACTTGTGAACCCAGAGCTGTCCTTCTGGACCTCTCTGACCTGCCGTGTAACTCATGCTGGAAATGTAGCACCTCTTTCTCATCTTCTTTCTGGTCTGTGTTGGATCTTAAATGATCCAGAACAGAGAGTGCTTCTTGCTCTGTGTGTGTGCCCTCAGCTCTACTTGATAACAGCGCATCCCCTCTCAGCATGGGGATCTTGGAAGTACTGTAACATAGAAACTAATAATGAGTCCTTTGCAAAGGCCTGCAGAAAGTGACAGTGGATTTAAATTCAATACCTAACTCAGGTTTTCATGGTTTAAATGGGGATGAAAGTTATAATGAAACACTCTAGCTTTGAGCTAATAACTGTCTGTCTTGGAACCTTTGCCTGGTCTGACGTGAATTTTGTTTATGGGCACCATGGCTGAAACTGAAGGAGTTTACCAGTAATGTGGAAAAAAAAAAAGTAGTGAAATATCTTACAGGTCCAGTCTGTGGGCCCAAAGAATGAAAGCAGGAAATTAAAAAGATTTTACAAGGGTTTGATTTCTGCATGTACCCAAAAAATAGCTTAGAAATACATGACGTTGAGGTTTAGGCTTCAAACAATGAGATGCAGTGGGGTTTTGTGGCTGCCTGTTTAACAGGTCTCCAAGCACTAAATGATTTCACACATTATAGAGGTTTGGGAAAGTCATGCCTAGTGAAGTGAGACTCGTTCAGTAAATTGTTACTTATAGTTCTTATAGTGCCCAGAATGTGAAAATTTATAGTCCTTGATCTTTGTGCAGAAGAAAAAGAAAGTGATCACAGAAAGAAATGAGCAAACAATAGTAAAGTTTTGAAGGACAGGACTGTGAGGTTGTCTTGGTTGGGTATGTGCAGTTGGGTTTGGGTTTTTTTCCCAATATGCTGCTTATATTTTTTTTTCTGCTTGAAATCGGGGGAATAAATCCCTGCAGCTATTTGCTCACCTTTAAAAATGAATTTGAATCTGTCAGTGACCTTTTAGTATTTTGCTTTCCATGAACAGTCAAGAAGAAAACAGAGAAATAAAAATAACGATAGAGAAACTTGGAATAACTCAGAGAAAGGTAACTTAAAGCTCAAATTCCTTAAACATCTGCTGAAAGCGCAGCTGAGTTGGCATGTCCCCTCCCGGTTCCAGTCCCCATCCCAGCTGGGAGCCCCTGTTTGTGTTCCCACCACTCTGTCTGTCCACCCCAACTCTGAAACAACCCCATGACTGCCAGCTGCAAAGGGAGAGCTGGTGTAGTGCAGTCCTCAGGGGTTTGAAAGGCTGGCAGTAGATGCAAATTCAGTGGGTTCTGGGTCTCAGGGAGCATTGGTGTTGCTGCAGGCACAGAGGTAGCAACAGAAAGTAAATAGAAAGCAAACACTGGAAGAAAAATATTTCTCTGCTTGTTTTAGTTTTATGCTGGGGACAGGCTTGCTGAGGAGGTGATACACCCGTGTGTGTGAGAATAGCCTTTTTGCGTTTTCCCCTGTTTGAAGAGGGGGAAGGAAGACCTTGGGCATGTCAATGACCCTTTGTTATAACCCCATTTTTTATACATAAAAACCACTTCTGCTGTAATCTACTATTTTGTCAAGGACTCTGAGCATAATTTGCCTACATTTCACATATAGGTCCAGTCCAACACCATCCAGAGTCAGTGGGAATATTTGAACGAGGCTCATCTATTTCTGTGGATCTAAATCCTAGAATATTCCTTTCAGCAGACTTTGTGAAGCTTTAGCAGCTGTGAAAAGCTTCCTTGGAGTCCTTGTCTTTGTAAAAGACAAAATAACTTTTCATTGTTGTGACTTTTGGTTTTATATGAGATCCTTCAGCTACTTCTCAGTGAAGCAGGAACATGGACTTCAAGGGAAATATCCCTGTTGATAGCAGTGGGTTTTATGCTCCTAAACCATACAGGTGAACTTGGAAACATAGCCCAAGGTGAAGGCGTGCCAGGCATTTCTCCAAGTGGCAGTGCCAGCTCAGGAAGTGCCCCCTCCTGTTCCCCTTGTTTGTTCCTGCCCTGTGCCATGCTTTGCCTCACCCAGGAGTCTGTGCCAGCCCAGCTGCAGTAGGAATTCTGTAGTTTCTCCAAACCAGATGGGCCCTTTGGCCAGGTCACCCCAGGAGCTCCTGTGCTAGGAGAGGGTCAGAGCAGGGGGCTGGGTGTGGGCAGGAGCATTGGGATGGGCACACTTCAGGGTGGTGCTGCCACTGACAAATGTTTATCATGCACCATCCTTAGCTGTGAGCTAGATGGGTTTACTGTATCTTACAAGATATTGTAAGTTTGTGAATAAACCCAACACACTTTTTACCTGTGTGCAAAGGAGACATGAGGGAATGAAGCTGAGGCAATGCTGGGTGAGAGTGAACTATAGTGCAGCTACAGCTCCTGCACAGCAGTCTTCATCCCTTAGAGATGGCCACATATGACTTTGTCTTCCCATGGAAGGTCTTTTTCCCCTGCATGTTTCTCTTCCCGTCCACCAGCACACATCCCCTGGCCCAACACGGACCAACAGACCTGGTGTGCTGCAGACCCCCGAAACCCTCCTCTGCAGTGCTCACCCCAGGATGTCAAGAGAGGTGCTGTTGGAAGCAGAAGAGCAGAAGCTAGGCTCCTATGAAGTGGGAAGACTTTGTCCTGTTAAGGACAAAAACCTCCCTGCCCCTCCCCAAAGTATTTTGGACTGCCAGGAGAAATATGTCTCCTAGCACAACTGTAGAATATCCAGGCAGATCCCAGACCTGACCAAAGGTTATGGTCTCCAGACAGAAACACTGACTAATGCAGGACAGAAGTATAAATATGTAAATATTGGGGGAAGCCATCCCACAGGCATGTGGGATGCAAACTTTCTGGAGCAAAAAGGAAGCAGAGTATTCCAGGGCAAAGGCTTTCAGAACAAACAATGGCATTTCCCTAATCTCACGGACAGAGACAGTTTAGGGCTGTCTGTGTTAGCTGGGATGTTCAGGGAGCACTGACATTTGTCCTCATATTTGAATCTGTTGCTTTGGAAGTTGTGAGGCCATGCTAGAAAGCAGCAAAGGTAGTTAGCAGTTGAGAGGTAGCCTGGTCCCCGTCTCTCAGTGCCTACCTAGGAAAGCAGTATTAGGCATCTTTTAATCTAGCAGACAAAATCTTGTAGATCAAGTTAAAATATGAAAATTTAAATAGGAAATAAATGGCCATCTTAGTACTAGGAGTAATTTATCAGTCCTGTAGCAAGCTCAAGTGGAAAAGTGAGAACAGCTAAACTTTTGGGCAGGTTACTAAAGTGAAATCTCATTCCCTATTTCCTTACTGTTTATTTTTTATCAACAAAAGTAAGATATAACTCTTCCAAACTAATCATGGCAATGATAGGCCTGACCAGCCTCACCTGCAGCCTGGAATGCTCCTTTCCAGTAGCCTGCCATAGAGTAACACTTGTAAAATCTGCTAGGTTTAAAAAGTAAAAATGTGTGTTAGGACAAAGAGAGAAAGTGTGCTCAGTAAACAGACTGAGCTTGGGCAGTGATAAACATCTCCTTTCCTTTCCACCAAAAATAAAGTGAGAGAAATTTGACAACAAACACATGCCAGAAACCAGCTTGTCAGGGAAAGTTTACTGCTGCCAGCCTCTAACTGGTCTGTATGCTCTAAGCACAGTCTGTGGAAGACACAGCTATGTCTTCTCTTGGTCACATCAGGTATAGCCCTATATTGTACTAGAAGTCAGCCATCTTTTCTCTCAGGAAAAACTTTAGTTATCAGGTGTGCATTGAAGAAGATGTTTAGAGATGCAAGCTACTGTACCTGTGGAATGTGTAATAGCTCCCAGATCTGATGTCTAAACCCAGAAGTATGGCTGGATGACATCTCTTCTGGTAACTTCTTTTATCCAAAGATCTTGAAGTGCTTTCTTAATTCTGTCAGGATTATTGTGCTTGTCTGGTCTGCCATGCTGAACATAAGCTAGAGACTTTCTTCCACTGGTTTCTCCAGTGGAGGGAATGAGCCCTCATATAAGTATCCAATATCTAATCATGGCTAGTAGACAAAATTTATTCTAAATAAATCAAATCCATCCATTTCTATGTAAGTAACCTGAGAGTTTCTTTCTCCTCGAGAGAGCCAGATCAGCCCCCACTGAGGAGTGATTTAGAACCCACAGATCATCCCTGCTTTACCTAAGGGACAATACCTTGCAACTCCCTTCATCTTTTACATTAAAAGCATCCTCCAAAGTCTGTCTGAGTGCCATTACCTTCCCTGAAATCACTTTTCTTTTATGAGACTTAGTTTTTCTCAGTCTGCTTGCATTATGAACATCACCAAGTAGAAACACTTCTACTTAAAAAAACCTTTAACACCCTGTAATGTGTGATTATTTGACCTCATGTAACTGCAATTTCTTGCTATTGTGCTTCTTTCTATCCTACCAAATATAGCTAGTAATCTTCTTTCAGTAGGATATCTGTATGCAATCTGGTCCTGCAAGACTCTTTGTCTTACAGTCTAAATGCTAGAATTGGAAGTGCTCCATCCGATGTGGAGTTGAGGGTTTAAGGTAACTAGCAGAACTGTCTTTCAAGATGTTACTCAGAGAAATTTGCACTTTAGTCCCCCCTCTCAAGAGATACTTAGGTTTTGCACCACTTGGATTACATTTCTCTGGCATTCAGATTATGTGATGACTGATGCTGGCAGAGGAGCTGTATGTAGACAGCAGGAAAATGCGTGTCAGGCAGAAGAGACAGCCTGAGAAACAAAATTAACCTTCTAAGTCTCTGGTTTGTTTAAGGTTCCACAGTCCCAGAGAAAAGCAATCTAATAATAACATTTCTAATATGCGGTGAACTTCAATATCATTTTCAATATGCCATATCCCAAGAAGGGTAGAACTTGTATGATTTTCCTTTTCCTCCTTTCCCCCTGCCCTCCTTTCCAGTGGTATTTATTCATGGCTCTTCAGGCCATGCTAATGCTCTACAGTGGGAAAAATAATCATTTTTCCACTTCTGATTTGTGCAGCAAAATTTCCCCTCCCTTCCACTTCCCCATGAAAGGGAATGCGATAAGAAGATGACCATGTCGTTTGGCAGTTCTCTTCTGGATTGCTTATTGACACAATAAAGATATAGCAGTATGTTGCAACATTTTCCCAACTCAGCCTCTAGCTCCCAGTGGGGGAATTTAGACAGATTCCTTCTTTTCAGCTTTTGAATGAGAAGGACTGGGGGGTTGGGGTTGTTCTCCTTTCTTACTACCTAGCAAAATTCTTCCTCCTATTTTACAGCTGTCTCATTGTTAATAGTGCAAAGATTGCCTGTGAACATTAACAAGGACTGGTGGAAGCAAAGGTCCCAGTGTGGAAAGAACAAGTAGTTAACACTCCTCCAGAGCACCTGGGCCAGAACCAGGTGTAATGGATTTATGCTAAGAAGCTGTCCTGCAGGAAGGGACTGGATTACTCTGTGGGCACTAAGAATAATAACTTTCCACTTTGAAATGTTGGGGATTTTTCTTGTAACCACCCGACAAAGTTTGGGCAGGTAGATAATGTGTTAAAGCAATGATTTTTTGCCAAAAATCCCTTTTGCTTGAGCTTTATGAAAAGTATGTTTGAATGTTGGTTGCTTGAAAAGCCAAATTCTCATTCTTAAGGCTACTTTGCATGTCTCTTTCTCCAGGGGCTTTCATGTGCCTCTCTTACGCACGAGTAAGGCAGCAAAATATAATTTCTTTGTTGAAACCACGTTTCCCTTTAATCAGCTTTTCTCTGCTTACTTTTAAATTAAGTACTTCAAAGCTAGTCTCTGAAAGAGAGATCTCCTGACAGTGCACTTGCTTGTCTGCAGCCCTCAGCTCCATGCAATGCAATCTTATCTGTGCCATGAGCCAGGGTTGTGCTTCGCAGGTTATGTGTAGGACCTCAGACTGTCTGTCCCTCCAGTGTTCCAGGATGGTGGGAGCTGGATTCTGAAAACGCAGCTCTTAATGAAATAATTTACTAATTTCTGACAAGTTATGATAACTTTTAGAAATTTTGCATATCTGTATTCCTGTATTTCAATGAAAAACAAAAAGAAAGCCACACTGGGCAACCTCGCTTGGGTGGGCGAGGAAACAGTGGCTGGACCCTGGAGGCTGATAGTTGAAGTGCAATAGCAGAGCTCCTGGTTTGCTAAATCGGTCACCCTGGGAAATGTTCACCTCTGGAATAATATTCCTCCTTTGTCAAGCTCCTGTGCAGTGATGGATTTTCACCTGCTTCTGGACTGAGTCATTAGCTCATAGGCCACAACAGCCAGGGAAGACCTCTCATTTGTGCTTTAGAGAGCTCTTTACCCAGTCACAGAGATTGAGTGTAGCAGCATGTGTTCTAGTGTATGTAATGATTAAGTTATGAATTGTTCAGAACTGGCTGCTGCATTTGAGTTGGCCTGGATGGACTTGGCTCACCATGATCCTCACAGGAATTGTACGTTTTCCCTCCATCATGACCACATTTACACTAGAGAATTTCCAGTTTTATTTAGACAGTAGCGGCAGAACTTTCTATTGGCAGGTTTCCCCTGACATCAAGAGAAAAAGTGACCTAAAATATGTACATTAGAGATCTGTTCATATTTCCCAAAAAGCAGGATGTCAGGTATTGATCCCAGATACAGTATTACCTGCATACTTCTGGCCAGCTCCTAAAGACCTCTTGTCACGACTCTTAATTTGCCTCTTGCTTAAGTGTTTGATTTAAAAACCAGATCACAATACAAATTATTACTCTGCTCTGGCTTTTACAGCCTAAGCTCACTCCATTTTCCGTGTAATATGCACCCACTACTTTGATTTTAAACATCCAGAGGAAGGTCAGATTTACTAATAGGGAATTCAGAAGCCTCTTTCAAGCCATGTATGCAACCACTCCATCTTCAGCTTCCTGCAGCTACTCAGGTCAGGAGAGGAGAGGTGCCCTGGCAGCACCAGGGGACAGGAGTCCTCCTCCCTGTGCACCCTTATGCAGATGTTGGATTGACCACAGGAGACTCTTGAGCCAGGAGGCTGAAATATATTTTTAAATTAAAATTTAAATTACATTATTAGAAGTTAATAAATATATTAATAATGCATTAAATTTAAATTGAAATTATTTAATAGCTTCAAAACCTACAGCCTCTAATTCCAAACCACCTTATAAAGGCTGGAAGGAGTCTCTGTAGTTTGCTTTACCCCTGAAGGGCTTCTAGAATGGTGAAAAATTATTCAGATTTCAGAAGCTGAAACATGCCTCGCTGGAGAGAGGGGCTGACTTTACAGCCATCCCAACAGCACTCTCCCACAGCACTTAGGGTACTCAGGCTCAAAAGGGACTATCACGTCTTGTGTTGTACTTGTGGGCTGATCGGATTAAAGTAGAAGTGGAAAAAGAAAAGGTCTCTGAGGCTTCATTTCAGCAAAGTATTTCACCACAGTGAAAGCAAATTAAGGCTGAAACTTGTGCTAAAATACTTTGCTGAATCAAAGCCTAACCCAGTAGTTTGCCTGTCCCCTCATGCTTTGCTTTAATTGGTGAAGCCAGGCATGAACTGACTATAAATCCTGCTGCTCTATAATCATTAGAAATAATTTTTTCTACCAGTGTATTAAAATTAATTGGGCCAAACATCAATAAGCTGAGCATGATTCTGGTGTTTGTTTTGATATATAAATATAACCATTGTGGAGGAAACTTGTCTTTTCAGTTTGAAAATTGTTCCTGATAGAAGCTGTGCTTTTGTGTCTCCCTGCTTGTCAGCGGGTTTGCATGCTGGGGTAAGGAGGAAGCAGTGCAGAAGTGGCTGAAGAGTATGAGCACTGGTTATATTTGATTTGCATCTATACTAGAGTGGGCTTTGAGCCTCTGTCACATAGCTTCAGCTATGCCGGTGTCCAGTCTTCCCTCCTGCAGCTGCAGCCGCTCTGCAGTGTCTCTGGCATCAGAACAGTATGAGTAATTGGCATCAGACAGCCTCACAGCCCTTCCATCTATCCATAGCAACAGAGAGGAACAAGTTTCTCAAGTTAATAATTTGGCTGCATGTGTGTGACAGAATTTTATCCATATTAATATTAAATTGTTTTCCCCAATGCTTGTGTCATTCAGCCCAGCCAGTCACTGTCCAGTCCCTTAGTTTTGCATCCCAGCCTCTTTGCCTTCACTTCATGTTTCATTTTCACCTGCTCACCACATTCATTTTGTCTTCCTCCCCTGCCAGTTCTGCCTCACAGGTCTTGTTTTTACCCCTTTGCATTTAATTCAGCCTCCTCCTTTCCCTTCCTTTGTTTCCTTCTCTTCCTTTCCCTAGGTTCCCTGCAGGATGAAGATGATCTTCCTCTCCCACATGAGCCTCCCTTTTCTCTGTGCAGCCAGGGCTACAGCCGAAAGGGAGGTGCTGCTTAAGTGTGAATAATCTCATCTTAAGAAATTAGCAGCTCAGTAAGTCTCTTTTTAGTAAGCACAAAAAAATACTATTTTAAGACGTTTTTTAACATCACCAAATCAGAGTGAGCTTAGACATCACTGGTAGAAGTCCTCGGCACACAGGGCACTCCCCCCTGCCAGTATTCAAGTCCCCGCCACGAAAGCATGCCATCCTTTCACAAAAAAGGGCAGCAAAGATGTTTTATTTAGCAAAATAACGTATTTTTTTATCTGGCTTTGGAAGCAAACTGCTCTGATGCCAAACCGGGGGGGCTGGGTCAGCTGACCTCCGGAGGTTTCTTCCCACCTGAATTACTGTACCATTCTGTATAATTTTGCCTGAAATAGGAAAACTAGAGTTATCACACCAGCTTAGAAACCTCCATGAAAACAAGTGAAATTCTGATCACGCGAAACCAGTGCCTTACAAACGCAAGCAATCCTACAAATAGGCAGGTCTCCCAGACCCGTCAGTAATGGCAGGCCCTACACATGAGCTCACAGATGTATCCTTTAATCCCTAATCAGCAGCAATGTTACCCATGACAGCTTCGCTTCTCAAAAATTCTCCATTTCAGCTTCGCTTCAGTATAAGTTTACAAGCACAAAGGCATTTACTGATTCATGTTGCTCCTGGTGAGAAGGTTATCCCAGACGCTCCCTGCAGTTGTCTTCTGCTACGGCCCCCTCCCCAGTCCAATCTGCGTATGATGCTGTGTCTCTGAACGTGCCTGCTGTTCCCGAGCGCTTGCATATTCCCGAACCTGGCGCAGTCAGATGGCTCCGTTGCCATGCCCTTTGCCTCTAGCAACAATGAGTCGCATGATTTTATTTTGAAATGCTCATGGGGTAGGCTAAAAACACTGTGGTTTGAATCAAAAGAGAGGAACTGAGGATTTTTTCCCTTTTAAGCATCTACTGTGATAACAGAGAAACCATCAGCAATGGTTTTGCATAGGAAGAAATGCAGTTATGTCTGAGAAGTTTATCCTGGCTAGAAAACTGGAGATGTCCTGCACCACTGTACCAAAGACTTTCTGGAATTCTCATTTTATTCTTGCCTGCCCTACTTGGTGAGCGGCTGGAGGTACCGGGGTTAATGACACGTGTCCTCGCAGCACAGCAGCCCCAGGAGTGAAGCACAAGCGATTGATCTAGGGGGCCCTCAGGGCATGCAGCCTCAGAAGAACACTTGAAGGTCAAGAGGGGTGCTGGAGCTGAGCATTCGCACTGTGGTGCAGGGATGGTAACAGCTCTCTGTTGTCAGCTTTTATGACAAGGGCTTGCTTGAAAAGCTGACCTGCAGGAATGCTGCAGGAGATTAGAGTGAGACTGGAGTATGGAGATTATCACTTAGGACACTGATATGTTTTCATTTGTGTTTTGTCCCTGATGCTATTATTTAAGTCTTATCCACTTGAATAATAGTGCTGCTATTATTTGTTCTTATGCACCCAGAGAAACCTTTGGTTTTCCGCAGCACTTAGGTAAGTAATGTATCTGGCACAGCACATTTCTCCAAATTACTGCCTGGACAGCTACAGCAATGCTGCATGCACTCCATCTTCCACCCAAAATGTAGCCATCTGCTACCGGTTTTACTTCCATTTTCTCTCTACTTGATGCTTTTCAAGCTTTCTGCTTTGTCCTTCACCTCTTCAGCCTGTGTGTGTTGGAGGGAAGATGGGCAGAACCCATGGTCCTGTAGCCTTTTCCCAGAGGTTTTAGAGTCCTCTGCAAACCTCCCAGACCATTCTGTCTTGCAGAGTTGTCACAGACTTCGCCCTGTCTGTCAGAGAGTAGAATTAATCCAGGATCTGGGGAGGCAGTGAAGGGTATAGGAGAGAAGTGTCTGCTTTTGCTACACATTTCAGCAATAGCACAACGGTAGGAGCTATCACAAGAGCACACCAGTGGCCTGTGATGAGGCACATGGGTGTGTAGTACCCACTTGAGTTGAGGTATTGCATCTGGGAAGGATTGAGCCTCCAGATTCTAACCTCAAGTGGGAGGAAGTTCTCCTGAGCAGAGGAGATGATGTGGGTCAGGGACATAACTCGGTCATGGAGCAGTTGTGGCCTGGAGCATGTATGCGTTAGCACAGAGGATGAAAGAGTTCAGCAAATGTGGACAGAGTAACATAATTAAATCAGCAGGGAGAAATGAAAAACATGAAAAGGTTGTGGAAAAGTAAACACAGGCAGTGGAAACACTTCATTGTGAATCTACATTTTTAGCTGCGCTTCTCCATTTGAGGAAGCAGAGGGACCAGATTCTGACAACTGGTCTCAGTCCTGTGCATGGTCCAGAATATTGGCATGGCACTGGCTCTGGGGTGATGGAGCTGCTGTGTGGCTTGGCCCTGCACCAAAGGGGTGGTCCTCCCTCACCCCAGGTAGAGTAAGCGAGCCTGTCCCTTAGGAGAGGATGATATTCTTACCTCTCCTAAGGAGAGGGATATTCTCACCTTCCCCTCCCTCAATGGAAATTTAAAATGACTGTGAAGGTGCATGAGAGTAACAAGATAGGATAAGGGAGCCCTGACAGCAAGTGACTGTCTGTGCTAGAGGCTTATTCCTGCACTTAGGAGATGCTCAGTGTGTGATGCTCCCCTGTGTCTGTGAGAAATTGTAGGTGGTAGAGGGGGCAAGTGAGAAGGAATATAACTTTTGGCTATTGTTATAAGGAAAAGAGAGTTATCAAGTTGTATCTGTGGAATGTTTCCAATGTGAGTAGTATGAATAGCTGAATATGACTAACATTTCATGAGCTGGTGACTTCCAGCATGCAACAAGCTATAGTCCTCTGACACAGACACATCCAGTGCTAGCATCTGCATCAGCAGTGCTCCCCCCAGCCAGGGCAGTGTCCATCCACTGTTCAACAGAGAAGAACACATGTTTCTCAGAACATGGTAATTGTACTGTGATTAGATATTAAAATGGCCTGGACTTGGGGTTATTTGTTGGTTGACTGACCCAGAAATTGATAGCAGGCATCCCCCTATCTAAAGAACAGTAAATGTTCTTTTTAAGTCATTAATTTGCTTTTGCTGTGGGCCTAAACCATGTTCACAAGCAGTCTCCACAATTCAGCTGAGTCACGGTGATGTCTGAAATTCCTGTGCCTCTGCTCTCGCTGTGAGCCTTGCATCTCCACAGCCAAGTACACAACAAGGAAAGGTTTCTGTATGCTGTCATGAGAAAATGATTTGGGAAACAAAATAGCCCAGAGGAAGATAAGGCAACTCTGAGTGGGAAAGAAGCATTGCCATTTCATCTGTAACATGATACAGGATTTCTTCTTCAAGAGAAATTTATGATTAAGAATGTCTCAATACAACTGTATAATCTCACATAAATACTTTCATGAGGAAAAGATCAAACACTGAAGGTTTTTTAAATCTAGTGAATAAAAGACACAGGAATAACCAAAATGTGGGCAAATTCCTAATAATTTTTAACTAGGTGAAAACCATGGAAGAAAAAATAGTGGAAGGAGGAGTGGAGGATTGCCTGTGTTTTGAAATGGATTGAAACTGTGTGTTTTCCTACAAATTGTTCACTAATTTTGCTTTAGTGGCGTGCAAATTATTGGGATGAGTACCGGCTTAATGGGATGAGTTCAGTGGCATGGGCTGTGTCATAGGGCTAGATAATAGCCTCACATATCTGCACGTGAGAAAATTCCCTTATCCCACAAAATGTGCAAGCACAGTCACTTTTTCACAGTCAATTACTGTTAGTAGACTTATTCCATGTGTACAGTTACATGTGCATGCAGGACAGCCTGTAGCTGACAGAGCAGAGGGATGTGCTAGGTTTTAAGCTGAAGGCTGATTCTTCCCTTCAGCAGCTCTGCAGACACAGGCCAGCACAGTAGTCCACATTTCTCGAGTACTCCAGCCTTGGGAACATCACAGATGTCTCCTACTTGCGCATGACTGCGGCAGCACTTCCCCTCTGAAGGATGTGGTGGTTTATGCTGCTCGTTAGTGTTGACTCATACAATGGTTTGGTTTCTT
Source organism: Lathamus discolor (assembly GCF_037157495.1). Classification (NCBI taxonomy): domain Eukaryota; kingdom Metazoa; phylum Chordata; class Aves; order Psittaciformes; family Psittacidae; genus Lathamus; species Lathamus discolor. Next base: position 58,182,891 of record NC_088889.1, on the reverse strand, counting down.
GTGCCCACGTATAAATTTACCTGCATATGGGTAATATAAGAAGTGTTTTCCAGTAGAACGGCAGCTAGAATATTAAGCAGTGTTCCTGTGAAGCTGCACAGACCTAATGAAAAAGCCTACTCTCGAAACCAGCCCCATGGATCACCAAAACTGCCTTAGAGTATTAAAACTATTTTGAAAATCTAATTTCTTTGACTACCCTGTTGCTTTACTTTGCGTGCTCCACACACCTTCAAGAATACAAACCATCTGACTTTATTTCTCATAGACAAGAACAGTGGGACAATGTGTGGGTTGCGTGTCTTGAAAGGAAAAACTAGAGCGGACTTGGTTTCCCAGGGTAGGGCTTTCTTTTTCAATTTGCCAAACATGCTTCTCATGAATAACACCCTTTAGAAGGATCTGAACCATATTTTAGAGATTTAAACTGTGGATTCTCTTACACCCCTCATCTCTGAATTTTACCTGATGAATGCAAAAACGTTATACTGAAGTCAAAGATGTGTGTTCTTTCTAAATATACAGTCATAGAATTGTGGAATGGTTTGGGTTGGAAGGGATCTTAAAGATCATCCACTTCCAACCCCCCTGCCACAGGCGGAGACACCTTCCACTAGACCAAGTTGCTCAAAGGCCCGTCCTACCTGGCCTTGAGCACTGCTGGGGTCCATTTATGTTTTCTTTTTAGTTATGCTCATAACAAAAAGAGTGTTTCCAGCTACAGAAGAGACACCGCCACTTTGTACAAGCGGGAGTTTGGTAACTGTGTGTGGTACTCCTGCTGCCCTCTGCTCGAGCAGCGTCCAGGAGGAAGGGCAGCTGGCAACCTGGGGACGGAAAGTTTGGAGCGAGTATTTCATGGGGGTCAGCGTGAGACATCCCACAGGGAAAGACTTTCTGAGGCAGAGGCTTGAAAAACTGTGTGTAGAGCCTCAAAATGCAGAGGTCGCGATGCTGACAAAGGTGACAGTGTGACCTGGGGGATGCTGCAGGACAACCCCCCAGGGCCACTTGCTGCGTTCAGCTGCTGCTTTGCCCCTGCCAGCTCCCGGGAAAGCTCTGGAGGAAAAAACAGTGTCCTGGATGGGAGTCTGAAGCCTCCCCTAGCGTGGGAATAGCATGCACGAGAGGATGCAGGGGCTGATTTACGTCACAGCACTGCGTGTAAAACAGCAAGTTATAAAAGGGCATTCTATAGAAAGGAAAAAAATGCTAACTGAATATCCGAAGAATGTTTGTGTTCCTGCTTTTAGCTTAGCGTGGCTCCTTTTTTAGTTGCCTGGCTGACTGAATCTGTAGTAGCTGAAAATGCCACAGAGTCATTACATCGAGCTTGAGAAAGTGCTGGGAGTCTGCACCATGTGGCACAGCATTTCTGAAACACACCACTCTGTTTGCTGTGGTAGACGCTTGAGATCAAAACATGAAGCGACGGCAGCACTGTTGCCTGCTATGAAACCAAATAAATAAGGGATATGCATCATTTTACAAGAAACCTGTGTTAGGCGACATATGTTATGAAAACCTGCTATGATTGACAAATATTAAAGGAAAAGTCAGGTAAAACCAGCTCAACAGATTATTTGCAGTAGAAGACTAGCATTTGCTCTTCCCCAGCCTTTTCTTTCTTTATCGTCTAATTCTCACTTTTCCCATTCAGCAGACTTCAAAGGTTAATCACTGACTGGAACAAACAGATGAAACCTTTCTCTTGCCCTCGGAATATTCAGCAAAAAATGCTCCTGAGGGTTATTCCGGTGGAGGTCTGACGCCACCTAAAGTCTCCAACAAGTTTTGCAGTAGAATTTCTCCCCAGCATTCTCGAGCAGTAACAGCTCTGAAGTTATCAGTTATTTATAGTTCTTCGTGGCTACCCTAAGCACAGCAGAAGTTTGCACTGTGAGAAAATTAGCTCAGTCATGCTAGGCTGGGTAAAAATCCAAATTTCTGTCATCCTCAGCTGCAAGAAGCAGATGTTGGAACTCGGTCCAAAATCAAAGCTCTGAAACGGAGAGCCCGTTTTATTCCCTTGATACTAAAACTAGCTTGGTAATGGTGTTCCTTTATTTTTAACATTTGGAAAACATGTGACTGTAGAAGGGAATCAGATTCACTAGATGGAAGAACAGTGCATGCAAAACATTTTCCACAAATGGTATCAAGTCTTAATGTTTAGAAGATACCAATAAGTATTTTAAAGTACCGAGCAGGGTTAATACCTTTATCACTGGAGTTGGTCAGTAATAATAAGACAAATAAGGTGTATTATAGTAAAAATATGCAGTTGTCACAAAAATATACCAACTTTGAAAAATGTATTGCTTTTACTACACTTCCTTTGCATAGGTATTGATTGTTGGGGGGGGGGTAGGCTACATCTGATTTAGTAGCGGATTCTTTTAATATTGTATTTCCAAATGTATTCTACTTTTAATTTTCATTTTCCCTTGTTTGCGCATTAGTGCTAGACATAAGAACTTCAGTATTACGCATTTTATTACTGGCATGGTCATAACAGCCATGAACAGAAGTTGCTTTTGGATTTTAAGCATCATTCAAAGTGACTGCTGTTGAGTGCTTTTGGGAGCATTAAGCCTTGTCTTCTAGATCAGAGTGTCTCCTGACTGCTATAATGAAACAAACTGAGTGTAGCTTTTTTATTTTTAGTTTCAAATCACCTAGAGAGAGCACAGGAGGAACAATCACGCTGCACAGCACAGAAGCGGCAGCGTTCGGAAGGGGACCTAAGCCATCAGAAGTGATATAAGGGCAGCCCCTTGGGCACTTGCATTTTAACATGCTGTTTCCCAGCAGGTGGTAGCTGTTCTAGACATCTCCTAACCTGGTTGTTCCTGCCTTTCCAGCACCCTCTCGAGCTGCTCGCATGCCGTGGTCGCCCTGCTGTACCCCTTCTCCTGGCAGCACACCTTCATTCCTGTCCTGCCCTCATCCATGATTGACATCGTGTGCTGCCCTACCCCCTTCCTGGTGGGTCTGCTCTCCAGCTCTCTGCCCAAACTGAAGGAGCTGCCTGTAGAGGAGGTAGGAGCTGGCACCAGAATTGTGTTCCTGGAGTAAAGCTGTCCCACCCTGGAGAGGGCCTGCCATTCACACATAACTCTCACATGTTTCATTTTTAATCTGCCTGTTTCTTCTCTGCTTAATTCTTATGGGCAACTGCGTCTTGGTAAAACTGCAGGGGTAGCTTTAGTCTTCTCTTTACTGTGCCCCTCTTCACATGCAGAAGATGTGCACCCTGACAGAGAGAAGCGAATGTTAACCTGGTCAGCAAGTAAGCACAGCATAAATGTGCTGATTTGTTCTGGTTTTGTTGTATCTGGAACAACAAGAGGAAGATGTGAAGTGCCACCTGCTAATGACACCTATTAATGCTAACAGAACTTGAGCATGAAGCCATAGCCAGCACAGAAAATCAAACCTTTAAGGCTTTTTTTTTGTTTGTGTGTTTGTTAATACTGCATTGGAAATCAAACGAGAGTTCCAGTTCATCAGCTCTTCCAGTAAAACACCACAAAACCGCTCAAGGTCCCACTCTTCTCTCTTAGTTTCTGTCATTTTTTTTTATGAAATTTTCTTTTCTTGTGCTTGCTTTCAAGGTTCTCTGTGCCTCCGGCCCATGTAAATATCTTCTCTGTTTTCCCTCCACTTTCCCAACATTGCTCTCCCACATCATCCCAGCTCCATCTCTCAGCTTTGCTGCTTCATGGTCATTAATATTTCACACTCTTGCTTTTCAGAAGCCCTGCTGCCTCAAGTGACATGGTTTTCTTTAAACCCCTCTAAAACACTTTTCACCTGCACATTAAAAGTGATCAGCAGTAACTTGCTTAGGTTTAAAGAAAACTGTCCAACCCTTTTAGATTTTTACATATTAACCTGGTATGAGATATTTTGCATCTGACTATGTTAAATTAGAGTTTAAGCACTAAAGAAAAACTTCCTCTTGTTTTATAAAGCACAAAACCTGTTGTTTCACAGTAGGAATTTCGATTCATGTTGAGGCTTGGGACTGTTCAGATAATCTTTCTCTATTAAAAGGCAAACACAAATGAATGTTTTCTGTCTCTTCAGATATATTTCACTACAGTGTTTTCTTTTCCGCAGGCTTTGATGGTTAACCTGGGATCTGATCGATTCATCAGACAGGTAAAGTACAGATCAAAATGTTGCCATGCAGTCTAGTAACCTGTTTACTCCTATAGTATGACTAGGTTTCTTTGATTATAGATATTTGGCTGGAATTGTGCAGTGGGAAAGAGATTAGAGGAAAAAGAAAAAGGTGCTCTCTTTCTGTTTCACCTGCAAATAAGTACTTCTCAGGTATGGAAAAGGGATTGAGGCTATGACTGTCAGAAGAAATCAAGAACTGTATTCACATTGCAAAGAAAATATCCAAAGATTATAATTTCATGTTAGTAAGAAAACTCACACTGTTGGAGGTGAAAAGGACAAAAATTGCAAAGAAAAGTTTCTGAGTGAGAAAAGGTGTAAAGATTAATGTGGTAGGAAAATCAGGAGTCTTGTAAGCAGGGAGGTGAAGGATCTCTTGACAGCACCATCTCTTGATAACAGTGTGGTGCTAAATAGTTTCAGAAATAACTATGTGCAGGTTAGATGAGTAAACTTTCTTGTATGAGTCCCCGGATGTATGGCTGGTGAACAGTGGTTGCAGAGCTAAGATTCTTGTGTCTGCTCACTTTTGCTGAACAAGCACTAAAAAAGATGAAGAGAACAACAGGGGGAAACTCAGAAAACAAGATATACTAGAATGTAAGTAAAAACAACTATCAAGAACCAAAGAAGCTGCCTAACCCCAACTAGAACAGCTGTGTGTACACATACCTAGGTATTGACTATGTGTATTTAGCTAAGAACACTCATTTGGACTCTGTCATGTAAAGAGCTTGTTCCAAGTTTCTATATGTTTACCTTGCTCTTTGGATTATTGTTCCTGGCTTTAATCTCAGTAAGAGTGACAAGAAATTTTGTTCAGAAGTATATGACGGTTGCGCAAAGATTTTCATTGTTTTGTTTATGTACCATGACAGTAGCAAATACAAAACACTCTTCTTTGGAATTTTAAACTTTGCAAAAGCATTTGCTGTAGTTGCTGCACAGATCAATGTGATCTAAAGATTACTTTTTTCTTCTGTCAGATGGATGATGAAGACACGCTATTACCTAGAAAACTGCAAGCTGCTCTGGAGCAGGCTCTAGAGAGAAAGAATGAACTGATAAATCAGGATTCAGATAGTGATTCAGATGATGGTAAGTTCATTTGTAAACAGGGATTTGTATAGACAAGCATGTAGATAGTATTGAGACCTTCTATCCATGAGAAAGATGAGGCTTTAGTATTCAGATACCTTTTGCAACATCAAAGATGGTCTCTGAACACACAGGGAATGAGTCTGAGAGCATCAACCCACAGTAATACAGTCAGCTACCTATTTGCTTTGTAAATGACATACCTCTAAACCTCAACTCAAATAGAGCTTTGCAGTTAACTTGGCCCTAATTCAATCCAGATAACTGTACATGCTTGGGTGTGTCTGAGTTTGGAGTTGCTCTTGGAGCTTGGTATTTTCAGGGGAGAGAAGCAGGTACCTCCAGAACACAGTTTCAGTGCAAGAGGGGCTGAGTTGCCTCTGAAGGTTCGTATTTCTCTCCAGCAATTATAAAAACCACCTTGGGTGAATTTAAATGCCTGTGGTTAAAAGGTATGAAACAGTCCCCTGTGCAGGTTTTGAAATTTATTTCTACTCATCTGTGTTACACATGTAAAACTGCTTTAACATCTCAGAAATTATGAAAACCCAAATTCTACAACATTACCCTTTTTGATCAGTTCTTGGTAAAGGCTTATTATCCCCAGAGCAAACATTTTAATTCTGAGTCATTCAGAAGCTTCTCAAGAAAACGTACCCAAGCGTTAAAATATGAGGTGTAATTTTGATTAAACACTCGCAAAATTTTTAATTTTCTGGGCTGTTTCCTCAGGATTTGTAGCTCTCATTGACTCCTGGTTATGAAACACCAGTTATGTAGACTGCACTCCTGATTATAAAGCTGTTACCCTGTCTGGTGTACATCCAGGTCTGCAAGGAGCCGGTACAGCTCCTCCCAGTTATTAGCATGGCAACAGTAAACCATGAGATGACAGTACCTGGCCCTGCATGGGTGACAATGCTGACAGCTCTGGTAGCAGCTGATTTTGGTGTCTTATTGCCGCCTTATTTTACAGAATGTAACACCCTGAATGGATTAGTGTCAGAGGTTTTTATCCGGTTCTTTGTGGAGACAGTTGGCCATTATTCCCTGTTCCTAACCCAGAATGAAAAAGGAGAGCGTGCCTTCCAAAGGGAGGCTTTCCGTAAATCTGTGGCCTCCAAGAGTATCCGCCGCTTCTTGGAAGTTTTCATGGAATCCCAAATGTTTGCTGGCTTCATCCAGGACAGAGAGCTGAGAAAATGCAGAGCAAAAGGTAAGGCTGGTTGCCCTTCCTGCAGCATCAACCTGTGTTGTGCGCAGGTGCTGTGATCGGCATCCCTCTCTACTGCCAGGGCTGAGCAAATTCTGGGGAGCTGACAAATCTGAAACACACAGTTTGCTTCTTGTGGCTTAGACTGTAGCTATGGTGGTGGTAATATAAAGGCTTTAACCAATAGAATAGTCACATCTGAACGCCCTAAATCACTCTGAGGAGAGACTGGGAGCCACCCAGCGAAGGGCACAGCCCCGGAGGCCGCCTGCCAGTGCCCGCGGGGAAGGCGTGAACGCGTCCCCTGAGGCGCCGCCCGCTGTATGCTCAACCGACGGCAGGGGCTGGCGCCAGCCCCCGCACGCAGCGCTTCCCCCTCCGCGCCCGGGACACTGCAGCGCCGCCTGCCGGAGCAGCGCGGGCACTGCCGGCAATGCAGGCCGGCCCGGATGGCAGCCCCACTCTCCCCGGTACGCAGAGCCGCCCCGGGCGGTAACGGGGTTTGCAGCCAGGGCCGCGTTAGTCCGGCCTTGCTGCGGCGGCGGGCCCGTCTCCCGGGCTGGCGCTGCTGAGCGGAGCCGCGCTCCTGGCGCCGTCCGTCCGGCGGTGATGCCGCTCGGTGGCCGGGAGCCGGCATGGCCCGCAGCGGCGGCGCGGAGGACCTAAGGGCGGGCGGCCTGGCCGCGCGAGAGCCGCCTTCCCCCGCTTGCTTGAATCTGTGACTCTCCACGTAATGCCTGGGGCTCGCGGCAGTCGTGATGCCACGCGGTACCGGCTCGCCCCTCACGGGCGGTAACGCCTTGCGGTGTTGCGGAGGTGAAGGGCTCTGTAAACAAAAAGCTGGAGGCGCGCAGCGGGTCCGGCCAGGCGCAGCTCACTTCAGCTTTGTTTCCTCCCTCTTCCACAGGCCTCTTCGAGCAAAGGGTAGAACAGTACTTGGAAGAGCTTCCAGACACGGAACAAAGCGGAGTAAACAAGTTTCTACGAGGCCTTGGTGAGGAAAAGCTTTAGAAGTATTTCTGAAATGGATTTTCATGTCTGTTTTTTTTTTGTAATTTGATAAAGCCCTACCTGAGGTGACAGGAAACATGAAAACAGCAACAGCATACTTAAAGCTGTCAAAATCAAATTTAACCGTGATCCTTGTTAACACTTTCATTTTTGCTTGGGGGCAGTGAAACCAAACCATGACCAAAGAGGTGGAGAAAAGGCACTTGACCACTCAGGTTTTGTTAGCTATCTGTCCCTGCTGGCGTTAAGTAGGCGAGTTACTCTACAGCAATTCCATGACACATTTAGACTCATTTGCTAAGTAAGTTTTGATTGCCCTCAGCTTCTCAGTATGTGTGGAGACTGATAGTGTGCTTTCTTTAGGAAACAAAATGAAGTTCCTGCACAAGAAGAACTAACTCCTTTCTGCTGAAATGCCAATCCAAAGACTGTATTTATGGCACTGCGTGAGGCACCTGCAGCGTTGCAGAGCTTGGTGCAGGAGGAGAGCAGGGTGAGGTGACTGCAGCCTTACGTGATGACCAGTGCTGTTAGTGTGCCCGATGATGGCTCCTATATCTATTTGGGTAGAATTTGTACATAATGTGCTGTAAGCTTTTGTAACTGATTTTGTAATGAGCAAGGAAAACTGTGGTAAATATTTGTATATTCCTGAGAATAACAGGTGCTTTTTGTTTCTTTAGTATGAACTGAGTTATGCTTGGTGCAAAAAATGAATAGCTGATTATGTGCAGCTGACTGTCTCAGCAGAACCACTGATTTCAAGGGATGTTTGTGAGAGCTACATTGATGCCTGAATAGTGCGAGGTGAATGAACTCGGGTACGTGGGAGAGGCTGTACGCACAGTGGCTGCTTTCATGTGGCAGAGTTGTCTGTTTGGGTGTCCCCATCCTCCTTTTTTTTCATTTTAAGTAATTTTAAAAGAAAAATAACAGAGTAACTTGATAATAAGGTACTTGGTTCACAATACAAAACTTCCACTTGGTTTGAACTATGGTCAGTAGACTACTTGTAATCCATTCTGCACTAAGACTGCTAAACCTAAGATCTCAGCTCTTTGACATGCAAGCTGCAACGAGTAGGTACAGTACGTCCTTTCCTAATGTATGTATGTATGGTTTCTAATAAACTCTGTAAATATACCTGTTTGTTTATATTCATTGCAAACCTCTGCAGTTCCCATGTTGAGTAGGTTACAAAACCAGTAACTTCCCTGTGATTTTTCATGAATTTGTAATTAAAATATGAAATGGTTATGAACCTGTCTTTTAGTAGGTCTGCTGTTTCATGATGTGTAGTTTGATTTTTCTTCGATGTTTTCCACTGGGCTGAGACAAGGCATTTTACATCCCTGTTCTGGTAATTGTACCCTAACAGAAGCATCTCTTAAAACTTTTTTATTTGAATGGTTTAGCAGCAAGTTACTTTTGTCACTGTATCACATATACCACTCAATTGTGGTATTTTCAGGTTGGTCTTATGCTACCTTGGTTAGGTGATCAAAGTAGAGTACGAGGAGCTGGAGGCAGACAGGCTTTTCCTTAATTTCCAATAAGCTGATCACCAACATTTCACAGGAGCCTGCTTTTCCTTTGCACTTACTGCAGCCCGCTCAGGTGGTGGTTCTGTTTCAGCAGAGGCCCTTCAGCCTGATGGGAATGCTGAGCTTGCCATGGCCACCTTCACAGCTGTGAATGCTGTCCGAGTACCGCATTCATGTTTGATCTGGTCACACAACTCAACTCCTGTGGAGATTGTGCAATGTTTCCCTTAGTCTGAAGAAAATACAAAATACTTGAATGTATTTGCAAGTCAAACAGCTAATGAAAACTAGCTAAAGTTCCCTTTTAAAACCCCAAGCACTACATTTCTTCATTTGCAGTGCAGTTTATTTAGTTACACTGGCTTTGAGGCTTGCGCAGTTCCTAACCTGACAGTGGTTCTGGTTTGCTATCAGCCTCATAGAACAAAATTGAGGGATTGTTCACTAAAAAGGTGAAGTCGTTTCCTTTTTCTCTTACTTCCCTCACACTTATGTACAAAAGCTTCTGAACTGTCTATGAAGAGCCTGCAAAAATATCAATGCTTTTGATTCAAGGGAAATGTAATCCAATGTTAATTTCCATTCCTTCCACTGTAAGATATGCTGTAAGTTCCAGAATGAATTCTAGATGTAGTTCTTCAGAGTGGAAGGAATAACTTCACGTGTATGGGTGGATTCTGGCCATTTTACAAACAACATCTGCTAGTAAATACATGGGGAAATACACAGTCTTCTGAAGAAAGTGATGGGTAAAGCATCATCTTTGGCTGAAGAAGTGCAGCAGTGAAGAGCTCCCACAAAGGCAAGGAAAAGCCATGGAATGCTGATGTACAAGAATATAAACCAGGCCTACTGTGATCCAGAGGTCTGTTTGAAAGGGTTAGATGAACCAAAACCATGAAGTGTGTTCCTTTGCCTTCTGAAAGTTAAAACCAGTGGTGTTCCCCAGGACGGCGCATTACTAGCGCACCACTGAACTGAGCAGGAAATCGTGATGAAGAACAGATCCAATGCCCTTTAAACAGTCTCACAGTACAAAGTACATAAGAAACAAGCTTTAGAATTAGTGCTTCTTCCCAGGAATTGTCACTCTAGTGTGGCAGGTAGTTAAGTACATAGTATTTTTTTTTTCCCCATTGTTACGGATGTTTAATAAAGTTACCAAGCTTGCAAATGTTCCCAAACTGTGCTTAAGACCCTACTTTCGCTATAGACCACAGAGGGCAGACAACACACGCTGTGGCTGTAGCACCAAGCGGTACCTGGCGCTGCCTGCCCGCTACCTTTGGCCACTCGCCGGGCCGCTCTTCAGAGCTGCGCCCATTCCGTAGGCAGCGCGGCGGCAGCCCCGGGGGACCGGCGAACTCTGCCGCCACGGGGCATAGCGGATGGCCGCGCTTCTAGGCTGCTCCGGCTTCAGAGACCGCCCCGCCGGGGCCACACGCCACGAACCCTCGTCCCCACCCCAAGCGCCTCAGCGAAGCCTCGCGAGAGCTCAGCTCCACTTCCGCTCTTGCGGCGCTGTTCCCCGTTCTCGCGAGCACCGCCCTCTCTCTTCTCTCTCTCTTCTCTCTCGCACGCCGGGAAAATGGTGCGTGCTGCCGGGGCAGGGCTGGGCCTGGCCGGGCTGGGGTCCCTCGCTCCCGCGGCGGGACGTGGTTAGGGAGCAGCGGGGGTGGAGGGAAGCGCCTCTCAGAGCCCGCGGTCTGCCCACGGTGCGGCGGGGGAGAGTGGGGCAGTGAGGCCGCGTGGGCCTTCCCGCGGCGGGGCCGGGCCGCCATGGCGCCTGGCTGCCGGGGGCCTGCGGCCTCGGAGCAGCGCTGGCCCCAAGGGCGGGCGGGCGGGTGGTGGTGCTGCCTCTTGATGCCTTTTTTGCTCACAGCTGGTCTCCCGCTTTCCCGCAGCCTTCCAGGCTAAGGAAGACCCGGAAGCTGAGGGGACATGTTAGCCACGGCCACGGCCGCGTTGGTGAGTGGGGAGGCTGCCGCCGGCGCTGAGGGGATGCTGGTGTGGTGCAGGGGTCCCGCACGCTGCCGGTACCAGTGAGCAGCACCGGTGGGTGCAGGGTATATGGGTGGTGCTCGCACCGTGGGGCATATGCCACCCTGATGGGCTGAGTAGAAATCACGCACGTTCTTTTAGGCTTCACTGGATTTATAACTTAATTTCAGTAGTGCTCAAGGGATAGGTGGTGGCTCTGTGACATCGGAAGTATATGAGGCAGGGCTGTGTCCCTTCTAAGGCCATTTCTGACGTTTGTTGTCACCCCACTTGTGCTAGCACTGGTGTTGTCTTGTACTCCTGTAAGCTAACCAGAGGAATGCTGTGGATGGTGGTTTTTTTTTCTTCTGTAGTGTTAGCTTTTAGTTGGCTTGTCTTCCTGAATGGAAATTAATTCAGAAGAGGGAATAGAGTAATTAGCTTGCATTGCAATGAAAAACATACTTTAATTTCAGGTATTATGTGTAATATTCTTAGTGTAACAAACTTAAATTTTTCTTCTTAGGCAAACATAGGAAACATCCAGGAGGACGTGGTAATGCTGGTGGTATGCACCACCACAGGATTAACTTTGACAAATAGTAAGCTAATGTTTTAAATAATACAGTAGTAAAATGTATGTTCCTGAAGTATAAACTAACTTTTTTGTGTGAATAAATTAAATTACCTGCAGTGTGTTTTTAGCTCTAACATGAAATGTGGGATTACAGCTACAGTCAACTCCTGTCCCCATTTACCCTCCTATCAAAATCTTTTTCACTTAAATCAAGCTTTAGGAGTTCAACCAGACTTGCATGTTACAGTGTGCATAACAATGCACACAAAAAATGTTGTGTAAATTCAAAATGTTGTGTTAAATCCAAACTGCATCCTGTTTAGTCTTATCGCCGAGACTAGAGTCACATCTGGACACTGCCTGTTGTCCTGGTGTGCTAGAGTACTCGGATAGTAACCACTAATCTATATTCACTGACTGTTTCTGTTCTTGACTCAGTCAGTCACCAGGTTAGTGACAGGGGCGCTGAAACCCCTCAGGCAGAGCTGCCCTCCCTGGGCAGTCTCCGGCTGCCTGGGAGATACAGGGCTGCAGCAGATTCACCAGTGAGGGGGATTGAGTTGTGAGTTCAAGGGAACAAACGTTTCTAGAGAGGATAATTTTTCCCTCGTTTCGATACTAATGATTATTACACTTAAATACTGCATGTTATTAACACAAATAGAAGTATAATGTGACATGTTAATTACTTTGGTAAGTAAGATGCTTGCTTCACTGTTACTTTGTAGTGCTGCCTGTTCAGGAGGAATTAAAAATGTCATCTGTTGAGCACTCTGTTTCTTTCACAGTCACCCTGGTTACTTTGGAAAAGTAGGCATGAGGCACTATCACTTGAAGAGAAACCAAAAGTTCTGTCCTACTGTCAATTTGGATAAACTATGGACGCTGGTCAGTGAACAGACAAGGCTCAATTATGCCAAAAATGAGGCTGGATTGGCCCCAGTCATTGATGTTGTGCGCTCGGTAAGTTTCTGCTCATATCCGTACCTGCAATTCCTGGTCAATTTGTGTGTATCCAAATAGGAGAGTGTTGAACTGCAGATAAATTACTGTGCTTGAATATTTGTGATCTTCTCTGGATGGTTATATTGGCATATAAGAAGTCCACAGGTATTTAATGCTGTTACGTTTTTGTTTTTTTTTGTAAGAACTTTTTCTCATAGTTGGGTGTGACTGTGGACAGGGACTGCCCTTTTTTGGAAGGTGGTGAAAAATTACTTGTTAAAAATGTCACTGAAAGCATGTATAAAAGCACTGCAGAGCTAGGATCATTTGCGTGAAGTCACTTCTCTAATATCGAGACTAGAGTCACATCTGAACATGTTTGATTGTCTTGGTGTGCTACAGCTCTCGGACATGAATGCCTGATCTCTATTCACTGGCTGTGATGTCTTGTGTCTCAGCCAGCCACCGAATCAGCAACACAAACTAGGCTGCCAAGTGGGTGTTTTCTGCATCCCAAATTAAAATACTTGTCTTGAACAATTATGCCTCTTCTAGCAAGCCCTCTTCAAGGGCTGTAGTATAAGTGGACCTTGTACCACAATTGTCCTTTTAATGCAAAGGACAGGAATAAAATGAGAGGATTACAGTGGTAGAGGACAGCTGTTGCTGTGAAAACATGGAAAAGCTTCAGCTGTGCGTTTAAGATGTGCAGAAGAGTCCTCTGCTCTCTCTGCAGTACCAGGATGTCCTACAGGTAAAGATCACCAACTGGAAGTCATTGGGTAGTGGATAGTCTTGGAAGTGCAGCCAACTGCTCTCTCCTTTGGAAAAGCAGTGAAAAGTTGGTCATTTCTATGTTTTTGTGTATGTGGAGTATGGGGAATTAAAATCCAGCTTCTAAGTTACAAGCAAGGTTCAGTTTACAGTTTCCACTATTTATCTGAACAAGTGCAACTCCACTAAGTCATGCAGGGTATTTTTCTTTCATTCATGCAATTTTTATATGAGGCAGAGCCTGAATGAGGTTACGTTGGTCACGGTTCTGGTTTTAACTTGTACATTCTAAAAGATAGGTCTGAATGTGGGAACCTGCAATCTGATTACAAGCATTTAATGGGGTTTTTAATCTTTCTAGGGCTACTACAAAGTCTTGGGCAAAGGGAAGCTGCCCAAGCAGCCTGTGATTGTAAAAGCAAAGTTCTTCAGTAGAAGAGCAGAGGAGAAGATCAAAGAAGTTGGTGGTGCCTGTGTGCTTGTTGCATAAAAGCCTTTGTTTTATTCAAATTTTTTGAATAAAGACAATGTGTAAAATGCACTGATGTACACAAGTTTCTGATTTTATTTTTTTCCCCCTGAATTGTCCAGTCACTGTTCACATCTAAGTCTTGTCTGCTTATTTCTGGGAGTTTTGATTAGTGGTTTGACTGCTTCTCACTGTCTTTTGGGATAGCTTGGCTACAGTGTCCAGCATTTGGTAGGAATACCTTATTGTTTTGTCCTTACAGAGTAGCAAAATAGATAGGTTCTTCCTGTATTCATGCAGCTCTTCCAGTTGGTGATGCTCTTTACAGCTGTCTCTGAACTTGTCATGAAAATTCATGACTCTGAAATGTCATGTTCTATTGATGGGCATTTTTGTACGCTGAAATGACATCCAGATGAAATCTGGGGGGATACTGACATGTTCTTTGGGAATGTAATGGCAAGAATGCAGAGGAAGAAATGCAATGGAACAGTACAAAATAGGTAGTAGTGAACCAAAAATTGATGTGTGAAAGACTTTAGTTGCTATCGATAAGCTTTGTGATACATAGGCTGCTTTTTGGGCTAGTGAAACAATCCTAGTCCCATTTCCACTGAGGTAGGGTATAAGAGGGCAGGAAGGGGAAATACCTGGGAGCAGTGTGGGAAGAGTTGAAACAGGTTGAAGAAACTAGCCTTTTTTTTACTGTGTTATTGCCAGGCTTATGTCGTGAGTAATACCAGCCTTGGAGCAGAGCAGCGCTGGGCTTCCAACAGACACTGATTGACATTGGGTTTTTTTATCAGTGTTATGCATAGAAGTATTTTGGGTTTGGTTCAACAATGTGGTTAAATTTTATTTTGTTCTTTCATGGTGATGTTAATGAAATGTCTTTCTAAATTACAACTTGTGTTTGTCACCCCAGTGCTTCAGCTGCTGCTAAATGGATGATGGCTGTCTAGCTTCTGGTATTAGTCAACATACAAAATACAGACTATTTTAATCCATGTGTTTTTTAGAAACTGCTGGCGGTTGTTGAGTACCAGCTGAGGTATTTGCACCATGTGCTCATCAAAACATGAGGCTCATAGTCACTCACGGTGTAAGTTGCCTCTTGGTTGACAGATTGCAGGAACAGTGTTACACTCTTAGCTAGACCACTGCTTGTGAACATGTCTGATTTCTTTGAGATTAGGCTGACTTCTTCCATGATAGGGTGAAATTGTGTTTGCACAATTCTGAATGTCGCTAATTCATAGCAATTGTAGCAGGAGGGTGCTGTCCATTTGGTCACTGAGGCATACTAGCTGGATGGATTGCTTTAGGCTAAAAGCTTTTAAAGCTTCTTGTCAGTGTTTCTGGCCTGACAGATGGCAATTCCAAGCTGGTGTGCTTTTGAGGATTCGTAACAGCAATAATGTACTGGAACTGTTGCTTAATGACTGAAATAATACAGTAAGTGTTCATTAACTTGCAGTCAATACCCCCCTCAAGTAGGGTACACAACTCCTGTAGTTACCATGTGTGGGACAGAAACAGTGCCAGCTAGCTTCAGCCTTACAGCTAATAGAAAGCAACAGCACAGCTCCAGAACTGCACTATGTGAATTTCTGATGTATTTGTCTGAAAAAGACTCCATAAAGTATTGTTTGTTTAGTTATAACGTCAATATAGGAATTCAGTTGCAAATGCAAGGCTTGACCCTGCAAGTCAAAGCCTGAATCTTTAGTGCTAAAGATGAAGCAATTTCTTAAAGCTAGTGAGCTAGCTCTTGTTTTAAGTGCTAGAGACCAAAAACATACAGACACCTTTTTATTGACTGACTTATAGAAGTCTTGAATTGTTGCTGATGGTTGCAAATTGCCCCTCTAGTATGTGTGATTTGATTATAGTTAATGAAGTAACAGTGTTGGGCACTAGTCAAATTTAGAGGGCTTTTTCAGTAAAGCTGACGTGTTACTTTGAGAAAGCAGTTCATCTTAGCCAGTGATACTGCCAGTTGTGAAGAACTGTAACTTAAATGGCCAGTTTGCAAAATACCGAGGTAAGAGTACGTGAACTTTATCTCATTGGCTGCTGGGACCACTGTTTCCCAATACATGCCATTTATCTATTGCCAAAGCTAAACTGTTTCTATCCTCACAGGTAAATTGCATGTTACTGCGAAATAAGGAATGCCGTTACTCCCTGATGTCAATAACCTAATGCTGACCAGGTCATAAAGACAGTGAAAGGCACTTTTTATGCTGAAGTACTTTGTGCCCACATGGCAGCAGACAAGTGACAGACACCGCTCTCAGTTCTTTAGTATTTAATATCTTAAGTAATGCTTCCATATTTTGTAGTCTTGAGTACAAAAAGTAGCGTGAGAAGTGTGCAGGCGCCACTGGCTAGGGTCTGCTCTGCCGAAGGCCAGCCTGGGTATAGTGTGAGCTTTTGGGGTTTTAGCATAGCAGAGCCTCATTTGTGACATACTGTTATGTATGTCCTGAACCCAGGACACGTACCCGCGCTGAGGCCGGGACAGGCCGCCGGAAGTAACCGCCCGAAGGCGTAAATCGGACGTTGGGTTTGGGACGGAGTTTTTATCAGTTGCGTTTCACGCCGCCATTTTCCGGGCTGACTCCTGGCGGCGGTGCTGCCGCCGCTCCTGCGCTCGATCCAGCGGCCGGCAGCGCCGAGGCTCCCCGCAGGCAGGCCGGGGCGGCGCCGTGCCGTGCAGATGGGGGGGTGCTGGCCAAGGCCGCCCCGCTGAGCGCTCGGGGGAGCGGCGCCGGCCCGGCCGCCCCTCGCCATGGCAACGGCGTCCCGCGCTCCGAGGAGGCTGCTTCCGCCGGCGCGGCCCGGCCAGCGGGTGCTGCCGCTGTCACTCATGGCCGCTGGCCGCGCGGGGGCGCCCGCTGCCGGGGCGAGGCCTGCGGGAGCGGCCCCTTCGGGCCCGCGCCGCCGGGGTGTAAGAGGAGCCGAGCTGCGCGGCTCCTGTGAGAGCTGATGGGTTGGTCGGGACGGTTGTCCGCGGTGTCCGAATAAATGATTTTTCTATGTAAAAAAACCCAAAACCAAGGGAAGCGAGGAAGCTAAGTGAAGACCAACTCACTTCTTAAATGTAAAATCTCTCCCTTTCTATTTATGTCCTTCACTCCCCCCCCCCCCCTTTTTTTTTTTATTTAACATCATTCTGTGGTGGATGAGGATATTTTTTTTCAACGTGTCCTAATTCTTGGCTGCTAATGAAGCAGTTACAGACAAAACTGGTGACGTTCATGTTACGGCATTTTAAATGCTGTAACGAGCCTCGTGTGGCAACATCCACATTTAATGGCAGAAGATTTAAAAATCAAAAAGCTGATCAAATCTGAGAAAAAGAAACAGGGAATTGAGAGGCAATTTCAATTGAACGGCAACAGAGAGAACCGAAAGAGGGAATTGCATAGAGTTTATCCCTAAAATACAAAAATTATGGAGTACTGAGAGGGTATCATTGCAAACTTCTGTATGAAACAACCTGGGCAACCTGGTCTCATGGAAGGTGCCCCTGCCTGTGGCAGGGGGTTGGAACTGGGTGATGTTTAAGGCCTCTTCCAACCCAAACCGTTCTGTGTTTATATGAAATGTATCAACACTTTACTGAATTCCAGGTCCTGTGATCCTGGATGCTTCCCTTTGATCAGTGTCAGGGTGGCTGTTGCCCTCCTGCTGCCTCCCCAGCTCTCCCGGTCTTCATCCACTTCTGTCCTGCATCCTGCGTCATTACCCTCACCACGCTTGTCCGAAATGCAATTAGGTGTTTTCTTTGTAATGACGGCTGTTGCACTAGGTGTTTCCCATCAGTGTAGCCAAGTCACTGGTAATGTACCTGCCTTACTGCTGATTTGTATACCTGTCTCTGTGGGGAAATGCAAACACTTTCTGTCCACCTCATCCTTCCCCTTCCTACCAAAAACCTTCACATGTTATGCAAAAAGCCTAAATTAAAATGTATGGCAATCCGCTTCTGCTCATTCAGTCACAGGTTTGGCCTGTATGGTGATAAAGCATTTCCCAGTATCGGGCTTTGTTTGCACTGATTCTCTGTGCACGGGTGCTTTGGCCCTGGGCTGTGGTTTCTCTGTGTAAACAGTGTGGTTGTCGAAGACCTCAATTTCCTACTGCAGAAATTACATGTTTTTGTAGGTGCTGGTTTGTCTTCTTAGCAACAGGAGTTGCAAGAAACAATAGAGATGGAGCCAGCTGAGAAGCTGTGCTGCTCAAGTGACATTTGCCCCTGAAAGAAGGTTGATGAAGATGCACTGTCAAAAGTGACCTGGTATAATAATCGCTGATATGATGTTTATTGGTTAAAGCACAGGTACAATTACCACAGCAAATTCCTGAGGGAACTCTAGTTTTGAAGTTGCAATTGTTAAGTTTTAGCGATAGGTTTGGATTTGTCTGAGTGAATTCAGTAAAGTTGATGGATATCCACCTATTTTCATTTGTTCCTAGGCTGGGTCTGGGGTATGAAATACAATGCAGACTTTATCATATGGTCCATTTTCTCTAAAATATTTTAAATGGCAGTGACTTCAGGATGCAACACTTAGAAAAAAAATCCTTGTGAATTTCTGAGACATTCATCATTTTGTTGGCATTATAATAAAAAAATAAAATAATAATAATAAAAAGAAAAGAGGCTGCTTACTAGTCATTTCCACTGGAATCTGCCCGGAGACAGAATCCTGCAAGAGAATACACAGCCTTAACGTGACAGCTGCTGCTCTTCTGTGCTGGTGCGGGGGAAATCTGAAGATCGTAGCTACAAGTTGTGTACTGCTGTTAGCAACGCTACCATGCCAAAGCAATCCCCAACTGCATGAGGATCCGGCCCCAGGAGTTTCAGGAAGTGTGATTCCAGGGGAGATGATGCTGTATTTACTTTTTCTCTTCTTATGCAACTTGCAAAAGTTTCCCTTTGCAGGCTGTAATCTGCTCAACATCTCTCAAAGTCTCAGAATCGAGGATAAAACATGAACTGCAAAACTCTCTGTTTACCTTGGGGAGCTTAGGTTGGCAGGAGGAACACTGTTCAGCTTGTGGGAACCTCAGGTTTGGTTTATAATTTGATCTGTGGTCATCCTGGCAGTCAAAGTGTGATTACTGCAAAGTGCATTCTCCTCAATTTCTATAAAGAAGATCGGCAGAAGATGCTCAGTTATGAAAGAGCTTTCTAGCACGCATTGCTGAAATGATAGACATATCAGTTAGGCTTATTTTTTGCTTTACCTGAAAACTATAACATACTGAGGTGAAATTGTAAAAGCAGTCAGAGAACATAATAATTTTTAATGCATGGTTTCAGTACTTCTAGCAGGAAATGTACAGCATGTGACAATTCAGGCTGGTAACAGCCTTGTAAGCAGATCAATAGAACAGATTACTTCAGTTTTTACAAAAGTTGCAAGTACTATAGATAGATAGTGGGATTATGGTTTGTAAATCTTAAACCACACTTTCCTGCACAACAATCTGCAAAAATACTCTTTCTTTGTAAAGCAGGTATGTGGTTTTCATCTGCAAGGAACTTCCTCTTTCTTCATGAGGACTAAATAAATGTAGTTTTTGAGAACATGCATCCTGCTGTTGCCTTCTAGTTTGTGCTTGAGTGATCAAGTGTTTTGTTAAGTGAAGGGGTTGTCAAGGGCCGTTTTGTGACTCTTCATGTTTTTGATGTCAAACCTCAGCCAGCAGAAATGGAGACCATGGATCTGTTGAGGAATTGTTTGGTGTGCAAATGGGACCTGCAGAGTAGAGACCCCAGGATGCTACCTTGCCTTCATTCCTTCTGTAAGGTCTGTCTTCCGGATTTGATTCAAGGCTATAGCTGTATTCCCACTGACTATGAAGTCTGGTATGAAGGTAATATTTAAGAATCTCTGGCTTGTGCTTATTGTATTACGGTATTATAAAACCAGATGAATTGAGAAGTGCTTTTTGTAGCCCATTCCTTTGCAGCACTACTTTGAAAGAATAAACTGGGAAACTCAAGATTTGTACAAGCAGAGGGTGGGTTTAGAACAAGCTTCCTTCATTGTGTTTTTCATCCAACAGCAGCAATGTTCTGAAGAGAAGTGACACAAGCAACATTCAATATTTTCCAGAATAGACTAAGTTTCAGTTACTAAGTGTGACATTATGAATATTTGTATTGCTTTAGCTTAATAAATTCTACAAGGTAGTTTCTAGGCTACATCTTTATCCATTTTTTTTTTTGACATGTTGGACCTTTCTATGGTACCAGTTTTGGTGATGGTTTTATTCTTCCTTTTCTCCCCCTTCAGCACTCCCCCAACACCAACACAAAAGCATCCATTTCTTTCTTCCTAACAGAGGTCATAATAATTTTTATTAGAATACGTGTACTGTGGTGCATAGGAACTCTTCCTTTTATCTCATTGTCAGTGTGGTTTCTCTCTATCTGAACCCTTCTGACTGTAGGGTATACTGTTACTCACCCTAGCCGAGTAAACTAGTGAGGACAAAAAGCATTTTGTTGCTGTGGCTTTTGAAGTTATTTGTACAGTTTTTGGTAGTGATGTTAAGAGAAAATATGTAACTTTCTTTTGGAATAAAACAGGACTTAGATGACAGCATACAGTAATGTTAACTGAATGAGTCTTAATTGCCATGGGGAAGCATTCCAGGCTCGTTACTAATTCATAAGAAGAGCAAAGGCATGTAGATTACTTGTATTTTCACAGGCTTTGAACTTTAGATGAATAAGAGGTATCATTTATTATCTGTTCCATGGCAGATTTTAGAAACATGTAGGAAGAGAAGATACCTTCCCTGAGGTGATGGTAATCTGAATTGATGAGGTAACATAAGCCAGGCAAGCTCAGGTTTGAGAACAAATGGAAAAAGTGTTAAGAGATCACTGTTGAAAGGCTGGCAAAACACAAAAGATAAAGGAAAAAGGAATAACTTAATAACAAAGGAGAAAGGCTATTCATGCTTAGGGTACAGAAAGAAAAAGGTATAGAAGTAGGAGACAAAGAGAGCTATGTCATTTCAAGTGAATGTCCCCTTAAAAATTTTAAGAGTGGGTTTAAAATCTGGGGGACCTACTTTATAATAAGATACTGTTGAGAACAACCCCTCCATTACTTTTTATGTATCCTCATTTAACACCTAAACCATTCCTCTCTCCTCCTTGTTTCTGTTTGCCAAGTGGAAAAGTGAATTTATACCATTTGGTGATCTTGGATGAAGTGCAGCTAGAGGTTCTCATGAGTTGTTAAATTTAGATATTTCAACATTGGATACTTCTTCAAGCTCCTGAGTGGATCAGGAGTTATTTGTCTATAGCAAATTAGAACAAATACTAGGCTATTTCTGTATTCTTGAAGTGTATGTTTACTTCCTGATTCTCTTGTAGATAGGGGACTTCTGTGGGAAAGAGCAAGAGTAAAGAAAAGAAGTAAAGAATGGTGGTGACCCAGTAAATGAAGCGAGACACCAGGTGCATAAACTCAGTTAATATATGATCAAGAAGAGGAGGAAACCCAAAACATCTGTGTCTCTTAAAGTCAGTGAGGGAAACTGCAACCACTGCAGGTCAGCCAGGATAAATCTGTGAAATGTTGTGATGGTAGGCTGCTAAATGCTTCTGGACTTGCTGCTGGACTTATCTGCATTGATTGCTGAGTTATAGGCAGTACAGCACTAACTCAGTTTTCAGTGTTACCTTTAAGTATGATCACATGTAAGTGTCAATGATAAACTCTAAAGTGCTGTATGATTTTAGCTGGGTAGACATGAAATATTGCCTTTAAGAAAAATGTGTTCCGTACTCAATATGAATTCTTTAAGCAAAATGCAAGAATGAAAAAAAGTGAATATATTTTCAAGTGAAGTCAGTCTGACATTTGCTGCAAAAGCATACTTGAATTTGTGGAGTTTGGTATGATTTACTATAAATAGTACTGTACTAACCTAAAGCTCTTTTCTGGTTTACTGTTCTTGTATTAAGATTGCTGAGAAAATGGAGGCAAACGATCATGATATTACATGGGGTTGATATTAGAAACTTACGTTTATACCTGTATGTGTTTAAGATGGCTCATGAATCATCTGAGAAAGCTGAGGTCTTATGGAAAAGCTGCATACACTTCAGAATTTATTCAAAGGTGTGAGAACTGAGAGTTTGGAAGTTGTATGACTGGAAAAAGAGTATCTTTGTGAGTTTAGCTCCTATATGACTTTAAGATTCTCAGTCTTTCTTTTCTTTTTCTGCAGGCCAATATCACTTCCTTTTTTTTATTTCCTCTCTTCAGGTTAACAGAGAATCCGCATTCTTCTCCTCAGATCTGCATGTTGTTTGCTTCCAGCCTGTTTAGTACATGTGAAGAAACAACTTTAAAGAGTGGGGCTGGGTAAAGAAAAAGGGTGAGGAGATTCCCCCATCTCCTGAGATGGAAATTTCTCAGATGAGGACTTTCCCAGTCATCTACATGTGTGAATTACTGCTCAGTACAATGTTGCAACTTACCTGCTGGCTTGGCTTCTGTGCTCTGACTCTTTCTCACTGAGTTCTGAATACATTCAAACCCAGAGTCATTCCGGTTCCTGTGCTTATCCCTCCTTTCTGAACTGGAGGTGTTTGCCAAAATAAATTACTTTTTCTCTGCAAATCTTCCTCTCCATAAGCTATTCAATCATGTAAATTGTTTTAGTGCTTTAAATATCACCAGCATATTAATTTCAAAAGTATCTGAATGAGGACCAGTGAAGGTGCATTGTTGTGGGAAGTTCATGTTTTCGGAAGTTCATGTCTCAGCTCGAGGCTTAAAAAAAATAAATCACAAGTAATCACTCATCAGTCACAGTTTAGACCCTTGAGAACAAGGTAGATCAGGAAAGATGTGTTGTAACACCTTGCATATTTCTGCTAACTGATACCAAGCCCTGGTATTATTTAGGTTTTGTGACTGAACTGGGTAATTTTTTTTAACTGCTAGGTTACACTTTGTGTTTGTAGAACATGATTAGTAGGTGCTCAGCTTTGTAAATTGCTTTAGGAAAAGATAGATTTAATTGTATCATGGTGGTGTATTAAAATTGTGTATTGAGCTATATTTATTTTTTTTTTCTGAAATTCTACTTAAACTGACCTTTGCCATTTTTTACTTCTTTAAGTTAGGTAACAAAAATCATAGGCAGTGACTGCAAAATTGCTGTCCATGTGCTGTGCATTAGTCAAGAACTGTCCATGCTTGCATTATATTAGTTTCCCGCATTCAAGAGGGGGTGTGAGATCCCCACTTAAATGCCAAGAAATGCAGCAGGGTTATATATCAGAGAAATGCAATTGATAAAACTAAGAGAAAAACGGACTTAAAGAGAACAAATGTGACCTCAGCCGTTGACAGATGTCCATTTGCTGCATCTTATTTCCAGCTGAAAATATACAGTTTTTCTTAGCTTGTAAGGTAGGTGCTACATATAACCATGGATCCCTAGTTGTGAACGCTTGTTAGTGAGGCACATCTAAAACTCAGCCAAGCATTGGTCACACTTGCATTTGGTGGGTTCAGATTCCTGCAAGGGGATTTATTTCAAGAAAAAGATTGTGCTCCTTTGGCTTTACGCTCATTTTTAGCGTTTATTTTTGGCATAAGTAGAATGATGTCCTGGTTTAATGAGACTCCAGGTGTCAACACACAGTCCCTTAACTTGTATTAAGTCTATATGTAAAAAAAGAAACCCAAACCAACAAAACCCAACTGCACATCTACAGAGCTTTTTCAACCATACTTAGGCTCATGGTGGAGTACAATTTGGCCACTTTAACAGTTAGAACTGTTATATCTCCAGGACCCAAATAACCTTGTTTTGATGCTATCATATGAGGCAAGCGATGCAATGCATTGCATCGATTCATTCTGTGGAAGAATGTTTACTAGCTTTGATTAGTTTCGCATAACACCAAATTCATGGTTTATTTCTAGAAAGGGAAGTAGAAAGGTAATTCTAAAGGAGGAAACTGCTCATGATGTATGTATTTAGTAATCTTAAAGTGGATTTAAAGTTAGTCAGCCCTTCTCACTCTGTTGTTCTGCTGCCAGATCCAAAAGGCAAATGAAACAATGGGGGGTTTAGTTATATAAATATGAAGCTGTAGAGTGGGAGGTTGTCTTCAGAACTGTTTCTTATAACCTATAATTGGGTCTCCAAGGAAGTGTAAATTATGCCTGCAGCTTGAGTTGCAGCTAATGCTCTCTGAGAATAATTATTCTGATGGTTGTTGGAGGAAAAAGAGCAGAGGAATAGGTGCAACATGTGGACAGCAAGTATAAATATGGTGTGTATAATAGTTCCGCTGTTTGTTTCTTTATGCTAATCAATTCTCATGATAAGAATAGATTAATTATCTGCATTGATTTATTTCTGAAACAACCAGTTTGAGGGTTCTTTGTTTGTTTAAACCTGACTAGACTGGAAGAGCTTGAAAAAAACCTACAAGCTGTGGCTTTTGATGCTCAGAAGGTTTTTGTACTCATTCCATACTTGGTGGTGAGGTTACAGTTTGAGATTTCAGAGGTGATTGGTGCAAAATATCCACAGCTCTGTCACAAATTAGATTGCTACAATACAGGTGGAATAAAACTTGAGAGCACTCAGAAATTTTATTTTTCTTGATTTGTACTTCTACAAAGTAATGCTGTGTATGAGGGTCACTACCTTGATATCTGCTTACTGTTCCCTGGGTCCAATGCAGTGTGGCATAACTTTCATTAACAGAAGTGAAAGTGCTGTGGGATGTGGGAGATCTGATCTGTGGGGAACTAGGGCTTGAACAGTATATGGCAGAACCTTGTTGTTTTCCTGAAAGTTGATTTTGGATATACCAGCTGTGTAGTTTCAGTGTCCAGGCTAGGTATCTATGTCTGACTACTGGATCCACTGCCTCTGAATTTCCATTTCCCCCAGCCCACTGCCTAGTTATTATTGCTGATGGGAGTGTGAGAGTGGAAATAAACATGTAAACACATGTCTATGGAAAAAAAGCTGCAAACCAATTCAGCAAAATAAACATCTGCTGCTGGAGCTTTTCAGGGTTCAGAGATGTGTGTATATAAACATAACATACAGAGAGCTATTTCTGTATGCATGTCAGTTGCTGGTGCTGGTAGCTTTGGTGGTGGTGCTCATGTTCATTGTTAGCCTATTATGGATGGTAGTTAAAAGAGTAGTGGAGCCCTGGAAGGATGTAGGTGTAGGACTATTCCTCCACATCCCTCATGTGATGAAATTTCCTGGGAGTCTGTTCAACACAGTGTGGTCTTCACTGATTATTCAGTACTAGCTGATAACTCAAATACACTGAGAATAGCTTGCATGTGGTTTATGCTGCATATAATTCTGAAATAAGATTTTTTTTTCCTGTTTGTTACAATGAAATGGAGCTTAAATCCAATATTGTGACCCTTGCTAGCCTTTCTAAATTCATGGTAGTCTCTTTAGCAGTGAAATGTGATGTCATAAATAATGATTTCAAATGATAAACAACAGGGGGTAATGAACTTCTAAAAAATAATTTATGCAAATGTTCCTACCCCTTTCCTCCCAATATGATTTCCATACAAAAATAGAGCATGTCAACAGCTGCTAGCTTTTTGCTACTTGTAGAGGTTTTGATAGCAGGAATGGACTTCATTTGGGCATCATGATTGCACCATAGCTGAATTTGGCTTCTGATCTCTTAACATGTAAGCTGTTGTTTGAATCCTGTAATTCCATGTTGAATTGCTGTTTAGATCCAGAAATTGCATCATTCTCGTATGTATAAACAGAGAGTCTCCAGGGCTTCTGACTACTCTTCCCTTCACCCACTGTGCTATAATAATGATATATTTAAATGAGCTGTCTGCAAAATACACAATCTTAAAACAAATTAACAATGTTGCTTAGAGGCAGTGGTAAGGTAGGAAGGCAAGAAAAATATTTAGGGTATCATCTGCAAAATGTGCTGTGGGACAGAATGGCATTGTAAGACCTGCTGCAGTCTGGAGCTGGAAAAGCTCTTCTCTTGCGCACTTGCTGCAAGTAATTCTGAAGACTGAGAGAAGACCAAGGCAAGAAGGAAGATGCCACAATTCATTCGTACTGTGGAATTTTTATTCCACCCCTTCAGGAAAAATACAACTAAGGCAAGTTAATAGAAGCCTCAGTGAATCTGAGAAGCAAGGACAAGAACGAAGACTAGGAGGAAAAAATGTGCATCTTGTAGTGGCCCAGTACATCTTTCTGCGCTGTTGATTTGTCAGCATTTTTGGCTTAAAAAAGGGGGAGCAGCCCCACATAGTCCAGGAAAGGTGTAGAGACTTCAATCAGCAGTACAGTAAAGCCTGAATCCAGGGAGTGTGCCGTGTGCGCTGTTCTGCTTAATAACCACCCGCTCCCTGACACAAGTGACTTTGTGTGTAGCTCTCTGTTTATCCAGAGGACAGGTAAGGGGTTTTGAGGAGATTGTACTTTATTGGTGATTTGCACTCTGAGCATGAGCATGGCATGGTGTGCTTGCTTTGTATTGTTGACCTAGTTACCGCTTGTGGCTATTTGTAAAGATGTACATACGCTTTGCTTGATTTCAGGGTAATTGCTTCACAATCCATTCTGTAGTGTGTTTATTGTGCCAAGGTATCATTAGATTCTTTTGGGAATTTATATTGAAAAAGGTTGGGAATTTCCAGGGAGCAGACGTTTTCATTAAATGGAAAAGGAATCGAATAAGAAGCCCAATTAGCTGAACAAGTATGATCTCCAAAGCTACCTCATTCAGGGAATTCCTCTTTTAGCAAGATTCAAATCCATCTCGTGTGCTTTTAATGAAGTCTTAAATATAAAATTCAGTATTAGGACAGGTGAGAGAGTGCTTACTGGTCAGTCCTCCTACAAGTAGAGGACTACTTTCAATGCAATATTACCATGGTGTTTCCATTATTTTTCCTATTAATTGTTACGCTTTTTGTTTGTTTTTTTTTTTTTAAGCTGAAGGCTATACATGTCTTATGCTCATTTCAGTTTGAAAGCTATTATAATTCACAGTTACTTAGCAGTCTTCCATTATCTGAAGGGGGGCTATAGGGATGCTGGAGAGGAACTCTTCATTAGGGACTATAATGACAGGACAAGGGAGAATGGGTTTAAACTTAAACAGGAGAAGTTTAGATTGGATATAAGGAAGAAGTTCTTTACTGTAAGGGTGGCGAGGCACTGGAATGGGTTGCCCAAGGATGTTGTGAATGCGCTATCCCTGGCAGTGTTCAAGGCCAGGTTGGACGGAGTCTAGGGTGAGATGGTTTAGTGTGAGGTGTCCTTGCCCATGGCAGGGAGGTTGGAAATAGATAATTTTAAGGTCCTTTCCAACCCTAACTCTTCTATGATTCTATGATGCGATGATCCCTCCTGTTGTCAAATTAATGCATTCTTTATACAATGAATTTTATACTCCATTAGTTTGTAACAAATTAGCAGAATTTAAAGTTCACATGAACCTGCCTGAGGCCATGAGCATTTCCAGTAAATATCATTCAGTTGGTATAATTTGATTTAACATTCTGCACTGAGTAGTATTAGAATGTAATAGTAACTTCAGTACTAGCTTTTTTACCTTATGTGGTGTGTAGACAGAAGTTGTCATTGCTATGGCAAAGTCCTGAGCACTGCTTTTGTCTCCTCTAAGCACCTGTTCCCAGAAATATTTTGTGCAAGACTGTGTGCTCACCCATACAGCAAGTAGGTGAAGGAATAACTGAGTCATGCATTTCTTACTTCAGAATGTAACCTTTCAATAATTTCCACTTTGGTCAATTTGCAGTGTTCTTATGTAGTCTCAGTATGGAGGATTTCTCTCTCTGTTAGGCAAACCAAGAATGGCACTGCTTTGGCAATGCTGTTATGAGAGTAAGAAACTGGTTCAAAATCTCAAAGGGCTAGAGGCGATTCCCTGTGAAGTCAGTAGATGGTTTCCTATTGACTGCACTAGGAACTAGAGCATGTCCCGTGAGACTTCTTTGAGAAACTGCTTGCAAAGTAGGTATTTTGCTTGCTAGATTATCAGTCAGAATGTATCTGTCTTTATTTGTGCTGCTTTTATAGCTGTATGGCTTTGTAAGGTGCTCACAGGGAAACTTGAAAACTGCTTCACCTTCTAGGAATTAACACTATAATTCACTGGTGCTTGTATTATGCTCCATTTACGAGAAGTGGGAGGGCACTGTCTGTGTAACATGACTTGTCTTAGCTACTGTTTTTACATTTCTCTAGAGAACCGTACTGTTAATGGATTTCTAAAAGTCATATATAACCATAATTTGAGAAATCATGGATAGGTTTCCATGTGACTAATATAAAAGCATTCTGTTGTCCTAGGGTGTAACATATGAAGGTGATTAGCTACAAATACTGTAGGTAAATAAGACAACTTTTCAGCCGTGCTCCTTATAATAAGGATGCAAAGTAGAGGAAGAGTTTAAAAGGCTTCGACAGCTTTCTGCCATCATGGCATCTTAATCAGATGAATTTTTAGCCTCTTTGTAACTCCTGTCACGAGAACACACTTAAACAAGACTCAAGTTACGTGCCCAGAAGACGAGCATTGCCCTTTCCCTTGGGGTGTCTTGTGGCTGAATAGCACAGGCACCTGTGGATACTGCTTGTTCCTTCTCACATCTACATGAACACTCAGAGTTGTATGAAATGCACTGGTAAACAAGTGTGAATAAACCATAGTCTGCCACTTGGACCCTCACATCACAGATCTGTTGTAAATGCAGTCTCAGAAAATAGTAAACAATATACTTTTGCTTTTATAATGAGTTTTGAGCTAAAAAAGACCTAAATGTCATGGAAGTGTTTTTTAGTAAGATATCCTTTCAAAGGAGATGCAACAGAACTCGAAGCTTCTTCAAAATATTCATGATGAAAGTGGATGCATTCAAATATCTGACTGCATAGCGCATTTGTTAGAAGAGGTAATGTGGGAACAGTCTGGGGCTTATGTGTCTCTGCCAATATAAAGTGCTGCTGTTAAAATAACAGTAGCCCAGGTCTGAAAATGGTGGACATTGAGGGTTAGAACTGTGCACCTGGCCAGGGACTGCAGGAGCTATGTCCCAAGGCAGAGGTAATACTAAGCACCTGTAAAACAAGAGTGCCTCCAATAACTGCCTAATGTGGAGTAATAGACATCTTAAGATTTAGTTAATCTACAGGCCACTCTCCTTATTTAAAAATAATTTTAATTAAGGAAAAGAGCACATTGAACAGTTCAGCAGAAAGCTGTGTTTCATTTTGCTTTTAAAAATCTTGCTTTAAATGAGTTTGCATCGTTTTGTTGTGGAAAATGCTGCTGTTAGTTATCATGAAGAGATCTCTTGGCAAGGTGAACATAGCACTGCAGTTCTGGTCTCAACAGAATGGAAAAATCTTAGATTAAAAAAAGACTTGATAAGATAAGGTGCAAACGGACTGATACACCACCACCATCTCTAAAGGACTGGATTCACGTCTTCATCTACAGTAGCTTCAGAAATGTGGTCAGAAACATGCATATTCCTTCAAAGAAAAAAAAAA
The DNA here is from genome assembly GCF_037157495.1 of Lathamus discolor. Taxonomy (NCBI): domain Eukaryota; kingdom Metazoa; phylum Chordata; class Aves; order Psittaciformes; family Psittacidae; genus Lathamus; species Lathamus discolor. Next base: position 58,153,474 of record NC_088889.1, on the reverse strand, counting down.
GAAAAAAAAGTACTAGACCTTGTAGAAAAATGTTAAGTCCTAGCCTAAGAATGAAATAGCCATGCGAACATGCAGGTATGTGGTTATGGACACCTTCCTCAACTGTTAGTTCTTAAGTTCTTAGCCCAGGCAAACACTAAGATCCATTCCACCTGTGCTCAGTGACTACTGAAGGCAAAGCCAGGTTTTGCTGCCATACTGCTTGATTTGATTTGCTTTGCTTCACTTTGCTTTAGGGGTGATCATGTTTTGTCACTTGTGGATTTGTTGTAACAGATGGTGTGCAATTCTGACTTTTATTTATGAAACTTTTTAGTTCTTTACCTTTACTCTAATATGTTGCTTTTGCCAACAGCATGTTACTCCTCTTTCACTTCACTTGGATAGCATGCTGCAGTGTAAAAGTAGTATGTGTGTATGTAAAACTATGCAATGTGTGATTTATGCTTTGATAAACCTCTGGTCTAGAAGAACTGTAGCAAGTATTAGAAAGCACAAGTAGATCTGTAACAAGGGAATACAGTTTAAAGTGTGGCTCAGATTTTATCAAAGCTGTAAGCCCTGATGAATTCGTGGGAATTTGGACATGCAGATATTGATAAATGGTGAAATAAGTCAACTGAACTATAGTGTATTTCTAAGGATTTTGTTGCTTTGTTTTTCTTTCAATGTATTGAACTATATATAGCCACATGTAACTTCCGGCTTGAAGAATGACTTATTTTCCTGGAACTGTGTGTCAGTGTGATGCAAAAAAGCCAGCAATACTGAAGAGTGGTTTATATAATTTTGGTTCACATGGCTTGTGTGCATTGTTTTATTTGTGTTGGGTTTGGTTTTTTCTAATATTTTAGGTATCCTTTCTTGCCCTGTGTGCAAACAGACCTGCTTTGCAAGGGATGTAGTTGAAAATTTCTTTCTCAAGGACTTCCCCACTGCTAATTCAGCTATGGCAAAGGTAAGTGAAAACCACTAAGTTGGATGCCTTGTGCATTGTGAAAACACTGCAAGATGAACACTGTTTGAAAACAGAGCAAACTTTGCATTGAACAACAGACTTTCTTACAGTTCACTTATGCAGCACTGCAATTACTTCACTCCTAGAGACGGACTTCTTTAGTACTTTTTTAACCTATATTTGAAGATTGAGTTTGAGTCTATATACTTTATTTTAAATTGATTATACTTTATTTTAAATTGATTAAAAATATTGATACTAGTGGTATAGGACCTGTGACAATCAGTATATCAGGAAGGTACTGAATTTCTTAGATTCTTTGTTGTTTCCTTTCCTGCCCTCAACGCAAAGTCAACAGAAGCAGGCTATTGGTGAACAGTTACACCAAGATTACCCATTAGATTCTGTGGGCAATTATAATTTTCTGATTGCCTGTTTTACTGATAAAAAAGTCACACCTCATTTCAGTTTCCCATGGGGGAATGGATGTGAAGGGTAACTGAAAGGCATAGGTTTACTACTTTGGACTTATATTAACACGTATAGACTTATTTCCCTTCTGTTAAATACCCAGTTAACAGGCAGGACTATTCTCACAGTTTTTTAGTTGTTACTATTTTGGGTTGTGAGAAGGGATGGAGAATGGTGTGTATTTCTGCCTCTTTTGTTAGAAACCAGTATTATTTGCATAGTAAAACTGATTTGAGAATGTGATACTATTACGTGTAGCTGACAATTAAAACAGGCAAAAACTTAATCAAAACTATTCTGTAATCTGCTGACTACTTTATCCAAAGTGTGATTCAAAGCAAGGGAAGAATAACAAAGGAGCAGGGATACTGGACTTCACCTTCTGAATCAGCTTCCGGACCTCAGACTGTCTCTTTTGCACTTTTGATTCCTGATTAAACTGGATAACCAGCCACATTGGATATTCAATTTCAGGGCCTTTTGGTGGAGGGAAACACTTTTTCCATAATGCAGGTCAGAGGATATGTCTTTCCACTCCTTTTAACTACTGTAGGGGCAGCAATAATTTCTGGGTAAGTTCTGCCCAATGCAGAAAGGTTGAGACTGCTTTAAATTGTGCAAGTGGCTTCCCAGTGCTATTGTTGCAAAAACATATTGAAGGGATGTACTTCTTCCCTGTCAGTCGTTTCTGTATTTTGTTTTCTTCCATTGTTAAAAAGAAAAGAATGTGTAACCTAATCCATGGAGTGCTCTGGGAAAGTTAAAAAATTAATGCAAGGAAAGCATGTTGACATCTTCAGGTGTAAGGTGCTTGAAGAGTGCAACATAACTTCATATAAAACATGAAAAGGTTTGTTTCCATTCACTCTTTAAAGAGAATAAGAGTATTCATAAGATACTGCAAATGTTTAGAATGCACTTATACTGGGATTTCTTAATTACCGTGAATCACATCATTTGCCTTTCAGTGAGGATTTGTGTAGAAAGGAAATCAGATGAGAATATCTAATGTCTTCAAAAGCACTAGATTATTTTTCAAGCCTTCTTTAAAGTGTTTTTCTTTTCCATACTCCCTTGGGATTCCTAAGAGCAGCTCAGTAAAGCAGATTTCTCACTGAAGTTTAGGAGTACCCTAGAAGGACTCATGAACCTTCCTCATAGTTTTTGGCTTACTTCCTTTTTATTAACAGTCAAGTTGTGGAACAGCAAAGCTGACTTACTGTCTTTTAGCTACCATCCCCATCCAGAAGCAAAGCCCTAGTTTACCATCAGTGGTATCAAAAGGAGAAGCATTAGCTCACCCAATTGAGACCAGCTGAACAGCCATAATTTTCTTAATTTACCTAATCTGTTCAAATGGGAATCTGCCAAGGCTTGTAACAAAGTGTTTTGAAGCAAGACGATTCTCAGAGTGTGAGATAGTGAAGCATAAATGATAGAATGTGCTACATACCAGCAGCAGAAGTTTCAAAAATATCTTGCCCAAAAGCCCATTTCCACATCATAAATAATGTAACTGTGGGAACAGTCTGTGCTCTGGAACTTCAAAGTAAGGTTAACACAGTACAGCACCAGTATAAATTCTAGTCAGATTGACACTGGAGCACTTACAGGTAAACCTGTGATTAAGCAGTTTTGGTTATTGAGAGAAGGCTGAGCATCCCTCAACTTTTGACCTGTTCCCTAGGGTACATTTTAAATTACACGTCTTTTTATGTTCAAGCTTTGTTTCCCAGAATAAATACCCTTGCAATCTGGTTATTTAAGTTATGGTAGGCTTTTTGGTTTAAATTATTATGCGTACCTTTTGAAAACATTGTTGATAAGCAAATAGCTAATCCAGTAGAATAGCTTACACAAATACGTCCCTGCACTGACAATCAAATACATTAAAAACCTTGCTTTGATGTCTTATTGTCAAGAATTGCCCCATCTCTTTAAAAAGATTGGGAATACTTTGAAACTCTTGAAAAATGCTATGAAATTCCAGCCTCGCTGAAGGGAACGGTAAAATTTAATTTCAGCAGAACAAAAATTTTTCTTTTTGTGCTGAAGTGAATTAGAATTCCACTCACTTGCCTCTTGGAATTTAGGTGGATATAGATGTTCTACTTAATGTTAAAGCCATCATTCAAAACTAAGACAACCATCAAGGAACTGTGATTGTTCTTTCCTCAGGCTTTCTATTCTCTGAGACACCATGAAGATTAAATTCACCAGGGCTTGCTTCAGGGTTTACGTACTGAGTGCCTGCTGCTATGCCCTTCTCTTCATGTTTCCCATCTGGTATGCAATCGTAAACGAACTGAAAGGCAGATAAGCTGATACCCAACAGAAAGGACACCTAGGAAGTGATTTTGTCACCTATTACTAGTTGCTTGAGTCACTCTGAGTAGTAGCAATATTCAAGAACTATGTATAAGTACAGTAGATATATTGTAACTCTATAGGAAATGTTTGAGTTCGACAAAGTGGTGGCAAAGCTTTTATGCTTTGATGATGGTAAAATTAACTATATCCAGTCTGCCCGTTAGTACCCATTTGTGGCTATGGTAAGTCAAAAACATTAAAGCTGGGAGTTTTCAAACAAGGGGTTTAAGTCTAGTACAAATCCTTTTTAAAAAAAGTATCATTACAGCTATCTTGAAGTAAGTTAAGATCAGTCTGGATACCAAAGATCAAATTACCCACTTCATTTAGGTGCAGCTTTATTAATTTCTCCTTTAGTGACATTTACAGACATCATGGTCTGTATAACAAAGGGCATTTCCTAAATTGTGGAATCAGTAGAGATGATAGTTAATTCAGTTTTACAGTTCTTCTTGTGTTCCCATGTTTTATGTTTTCCAGTTCGCCACATATGATATCAGGGTATAAATTGAGCTCATTTCTGGTCAGCTCCTTAGAGAATATGAACTAAGATTTTCATTAATAGTATGTAGGTGTCCCCGTATTGTTTTCTAAATTACCTCACCACTGGCATGCTTTATGTATTTTTTTCCTGACAGTTACACTGTGTCAGAGTGGTTCATGCAATGCTAAAGCAAATAGCTTTAGATTAAGCTCAAATTTTAAATAAAAAAATGTAGTTTTACAGTAGCTCTGCTGAAGTAGCTCTGATATGCATTCATCTAAATGAAAGCAGATGTGGCTTCTATAGATTTTTTAATTAAATAATAAATAATATAAATCATAATATTAAATAATTTAAACTAATAAATAATAAAATAATTAGTAACAGAAAAATAGTAATTAGTAAGAGACAAATTAATGACAAAGAAATGGTACAGTAAAATGCTTCTGGATAATGTGACTAAAAAGGAAATGGTAGTTACATCAAAACCATTTTTCATGAGTATGTTTGACTAACATTTCACATATTTACCTGGTAACCTAGACTATCTGTTCTAAGGCAGAAATTATTTATCTATCTAAATATATATACATATATATAAAAGTAAAGTGTACACTCATTTGATGTGTTAAAGCTATCAGTAAGTAGTACACTAACAGAAAGTGATTACGAAGCATACCACTCATTTTCAAAAGGAACTTTTAACCTAACCCTCCTTAACTGAAATAAGACAAGTTTTATTTTCGTTTCATGGCTTTTCAGTTGAGAAGAAACAAGTCATTACGATTATTTCTTTTGACATCACATGTAACAGGGACCCTAGAATTTTGGTGAATAATTCAAGCATAATTATGCTGGATTGTGCTAGAGCACAGAAGGACAACCAATTTAAGAACTTCAAGCCTTAATTTTGTCCTGGTCCCTTTTACAATAACCAGACTCTTAAAATCTTCTCTGACTTGCATTAATCTGAGGAAGACCCTCAGCAAGTTTGCCAATGACACTAAATTGTGTGGTTTGGTTGATAAACTGAAGGGAAGGGATGCCATCCAGAGGGACTTTGACACACTTGAGAGGTGGGCCAGTGGCAACCTCATGAAGTTCAACCTTGACAAGTGCAAGGTCCTGCACCTGGGTCAGGGCAATCCCAGGCACAGCTACAGGCTGGGTGGAGAAGAGGTTCAGAGCAGCCCTGCAGAGGAGGACTTGGGGATGTTGATTGATGAGAAACTGAACATGAGCCGGCTTCAGTGTGAGCTTGCAGCCCAGAAAGCCAACCGTATCCTGGGCTGCATCAAAAGGAACGTGACCAGAAGGTCGAAGGAGGTGATCCTGCCCCTCTACTCTGCTCTTGTGAGACCTCACCTGGAGTATTGTGTGCAGTTCTGGTGTCCTCAACATAAAAAGGACATGGAACTGTTGGAACAAATCCAGAAGAGGGCCATGAGGATGATCAAGGGTCTGGAGCACCTCCCGTATGAAGACAGGCTGAGAAAGCTGGGGCCGTTCAGCCTGGAGAAGAGAAGGCTGCGTGAAGACCTCATAGCAGCCTTCCAGTATCTTAAGGGGGCCTGCAAGGATGCTGGAGAGGGACTTTTTATCGGTGACTGTAGAGATAGAACAAGGATTAGCGAGTTCAAACTTAAACAGGGGAAGTTCAGGTTAGGTATAAGGAAGAAGTTCTTTACTGTGAGGGTGGTGAGGCACTGGAACAGGCTGCTCAAGGAAGCTGCGGGTGCTCTATCCCTGTCAGTGTTCAAGGCCAGTTTGGACAGATCCTCGGGTGACATGGTTTAGTGCGTGGTGTCCCTGCCCATGGCAGGGGGATTGGAACTAGATGATCTTGAGGTCCTTTCCAACCCTAACTGTTCTGTGGTGCTATGATTCTATTAAGTTTGTATGCCTAATTTGTAATCCTTGTATGTAATTGCACTTTTTGTCCTTAGAGCTGCTCCACATGTAAAGAGAAGAGACCTGCTCACAGTCTCTGTACAAGCTGCAATAAGTGGTTGTGCAGCTCATGTACAGAGGAACACAGACATAGTAAGGAAACTGGAGACCGCTTCCTGTCTGTATCCCTCAAGGGCTGCGCAGGTACTGAAGATGCACTTTGAAATTTTGTTTCTTCTCATACCAGTTATTCAGTTGAAAAAGGGGCAGTTGCAGGCTCTGTGTCATAGATACCATGCTTTTTGCGTGTGGCTCAGAAGGATATGTATATGTTGATGAGAGATTGTGTGATTTTTCTGCAACTTCAGGGCCATTGCCACAATCAGCATTCCACAGTATTTAAAAAGTTTTGCATATATGTGTTTCCACATGCCTTTTATGTCTGCAAAGTGATAGGCTATGGTTTGGTAGGCTACAAAAGCAACAGGCATTGCCTTTCTGTACTTCTTGTCCTCTTTTGAGTAAGTTCCTTCAGAAAACTACGGTATGTGCATATGGACAAGGTATAGGAGGGAGAGTAGCAGACAGTGAAAGGCTATGATCACTATAGGATGTTCTTTTTCTAAGCCTGGAGTGAAAAACATGTTTCCTGAGCATGACCGCTATATTGACACCAGCAGGCACAAATGAAGCCCCCTGTCAGATATGTCTCATCCCTATAAAATTATAAGCCACACAAAGGATTATGATTTTCTGTTACTGCTTATTATTTTCTTTAGTTATATGCCTCAAATCTGCTGAGGAGTATGCCAACCTAAAGTTATATAAGGATTTTAAATCTAAAATAAGAGGTTTTCAATTTTATACAGTTAGTTAAGTTTACACTTTGCTCACATATGACATTATTTGTGCTATAGGGTTTGTGCTACACTATCATTCCTCATAAGGAAGGTGGAGGACACAACGAGGAATAAACATAGTTGTAGCCCACTGATTATACTTTTTATATTAATTTTTTCTTTAGGATTTTGCTTGTAGAAGCCTGTATGTTGCCATAGATGGAGTTCTTTGAAGTCCTTGGTGTTCATATCAGTTTGAGGCACTTGAGACATGATGTGCTGTTACCAAGGTGTAAACAAAAAAAGGTCTGTAAGAACAGCAATAACAACAAAGCACAGATGACATTTAAATTTTTTTATGGGTGTTTTCTAGAGAATAATATAAACTCAAGTCCCGCCAAAGTCCTCCACCAAATGCACTGATTGGGTGGACAAATATGTTTTCGAGTTGATCGCAAGATAAGGTCTGGTTTTGAAGCTCTGTTAATAATTTCACTTTGAGTATGATTACCAGCTCATATTGTTAACAAATAATGGTAAGAAAATATACCCATGGCTTAGTTGTGGGTTTGTGTGTGCTGCATAAAGAAAAAGTTGCACACACACAAACTGCTTTCTCATTTAGCCCCTCCCCCAAAATGCATTGAATCCTGCCTATTCCTTTTACTTTTGATAAACAAATCCTTCCTTGAGTGGCAGAACTAAAAGAGCCTGGCTTCCCTGAGAACCCTTTCTTTCCTTTTCCTTTGTGGTACCTGTGCTCCATGTAACACATCTGATCACCCCCTTGCCACACAGAGCCTGCAGCTCTGTCACAGTTCCCCATTCATTTGCCCTGCACATCCTCTTGCTTCTGGCCATCTGCTGCCCACTTCGTGAGACCCAGCTCATACAGCTGAATGGCTGAGCTGTCAAGTAGCACCTTTAGCCTGGTGACTCCTGAGGTCATGGTGCAGAGCAGAGTGCCAAGTTCTTGTGGTTTTTGAGACCTTTAGACTTCACTCAAATCTATGTTTAAAATTGAGAGTATGGGGAGGAGCAGGACTATGCTAGCACAGAAAAATGCCATATTGTATAAAAAAGAGAACAGTTTTTAAGTATCCTGATTTCTTTTTCCTACTGATTCATCCTTTGTGAGTCTGTAGTAAAGGCCCACAAAATGAATACTACTGATAGGCAATTCACTGTGAGGTGGTGTTGTTACTGGAAATGGCCCCATTCTTGTTTGGAAACAGCTGTATTTTATTCACCTCCATCGTGTTCTGTAACATCTGGTAGCTTGGGAGAGGTTGTGCTGGTTAGAAGATTTCATCATTTTGAACATGCTTATTGAGAGCCAGAATGAGGAGTTATGGGCATGGTCTGTGTCACAATTCAGTTAAAAACTGCTACTGAGCTCCTACATCTAAAACCAGATCTTATTTTGTAAGCGTAACACCAGACAAATAGCAGAAACTGGACACCACTTTGATCTCTTCCCACCTTCCCCAATTCCCCAGTAATATTTAGATCTTGTATAGTTGCTCTAGTGTAATCTTCCTAGCTGAACTGCTTCTGTAGGTACTATCAAAAAAAATCCAGTTCTCTTGTGCCAGACTATTACTGCTGGTTATGAATATGAAGAGATGCTGAAATGTGGTTCATACATGAGTTAAACTGCGCTATTTGCAGTTTTTCAGACACAGATTTTTCCTGGGGGTTTGTATTTTTTGTGTTTGTTTTAGTTTGGGGATTTTCTGTGTTTTAAAGACAACCCAAAAAAACCTCCTGAAAACTTTCTGGATCTGTGACCACAAGACGCAAAAATGTTGAAATCTGCTTTTGGAGTGAACTTGCTGAGCACTGGAGAACTAGGTGTTGAGAACATGTGCCAGAGTTTTATGACAGATTAAGCAGCAGCCTTGGAGGAATAAACTCTGCATTAGCAGTAGGAATTAGCAAACTTTGTTAATTTCAAAGTTCTGCAGAGCGCTGAAACTGCTTGAAGTCATAAAATCAGAACTTCTTCCTCCTTTAGTCCAAACTTTTTTAAAAGGACGTTCAGTATTAGTACAGACTCTTTCCTTGTTAAATGGAAATTTGCACTTTGCATTTGAGTAGAAACAATCCTTTTGCCAAAACTTTGTCAGAGGTAAATGATCTGGTGCTGCCACACCAGCTATTTATAGGCTAGTGCACAAAATAAATATTTTTTTCTTTTCTATACTATCTTTTTCAGTCTCTCAAGGTTGAGTATGAACTCATCAAATCAAAGTTTGAGTCACTGCAAGTTATGCAAGGTGAGGGAGGACTCTATTAGCCAAGATGTGATCGCTTTTCCAAAGTTTACATAAACTGATCATAGGAACAGGGATTTCAAACTTTCTGTTAGATATTCAAGAGATCCACCTGAGATAAAGAAAATGCTGTTGAAGATGGTGACTCAAATGATACTAATTCAGAATTTAGGTCTACTGGATTTTCCTTGTTCTTCAGTGAGATTCTTTTAAAGACATTAACAGGGATAGTTGTGGTCAAGATATCTGCTATTAAAAGCAGTCTTGTGCCTTTGTTTAGCATCTGATTTGTAAGAATTCATCTTATTTTAAAGCTGAAGAGTGTAGCTCTGGGCTGAGTCTAAATTAGGTTGAGAATACCATGACTTAGTTGCAGTTCTCACTGATATGTCAATTGAATCAGGGAATTACATGTGGCAGAGGCTGTGGGTCTATGTTGTAATTAGATATCATTGATTTTTATCCTCAATTTGCATCTGAAATCTGCTTGTCTCCTAAATCTGACACGGTACTAAAGAAAGCAACTGATCTCTCTGGGATGATTGCAATCACCCAAAGGCTAAAGAACCCTTCAGAGAGAGAAAAATGGTGAAATCATTATATAGGATTATGACTAGGCTTCATTATACTTGGACCTTAAAGACATCATCTCATTATAAATTGGAGTTTAATATGGATAATTTGACCCTGAGTTTTCAGAAAAACAGCTTGCATGCTCTGGAGGTGCTAAACACTCAGAAGGGCTTTTCCAACTCGTGGAAATGGAGGGAGTTATTATGGGCCTTTTATTTTTCTTTTAAGATACAATATCTGACCCTATAGGGGAGGAAAAAATGATCTTTGACATCCACCTTGGTTATACAACCTGCTTGGTTACATTTTATTTGCATTGTCAGCAGCAGGTTTGAATAAAAAAGTACGTATTTGCAGTACTATCATAAAAAAATGGCTGTTGAGGTGAGTTTCATTTGTACCTTGATAGAAAAAAATATTGGAGTGGGAAAGAAAAACCTGTCTGCTCAATTTCCTCTTTTGATAATCCTATTAGCATTTGATTCAATAATAATATTAACCAATAAACTTCCATGAAGAATAAAGCGTGCAATACTGCAATAAAGCATAAATATTGTAATAAATAATTTAAGACAATGTGAAGTATGTAATGATGTTACATAAAGATCTTGTCCTAATGTACCACAAATTATCTTGCACATTGTGTTAAGAAGGGAGAGGGGAAAGCCAATTGAACTGGATGCGGTAACTCTATTATCTCAGAAATATTTAGAGTAGACAGCAATCTAGAAAGTAGGAAATTTGGTATATTTTCTTTGGAGCATGGCAATGGTTCCACTTTACGTATCCACTGTTTGTTCTTACTCTTCCTCATATTACTCTTTAGAGTGGAACAGGTTTTAGTGCCCAGTATCAATATCCCTTAGCTGCTGAAGTTTATGTAGTGCATTTACAACAAACACACATTTGAAAAAGAGTAGCTTATGTGACTATTCAAGCGCAAAGGATATTCTTGCTTCTGCTGTCACTTAATTTTTTTCCAGTATATTTGGTTTTCTATGTTTTGAAATACAGCTTTGTTAACTGATTTGCCAGACCACGTAATTCAAAGTTGTGAGACAAGTGCCCCAAATCGTGAGAGATATTTAAAACTCATGAGACTTTAGAGAAAAATAGGAATTTGGTTTGACGACTTCTTCCTGAACCCCTTTGGTATGCTCTTTGTAGAATATATAAAGCCAGGAAAAAAAAAATATAAGCAAACCCTGCTAATATAATCAGATAGTTCCAGGGTATGGGTCTTTTAAGAGTAACATCAAGACTTTCAATAGAATTGTGAGAGTTTGGCAAGTCTCTTTTTTTGTCTATAATAATACTTGTTGTCAGTGACAACACTGCTTTGTATTTCTCAGCAGCTGACAATGAAGCAAATGAGCTTTCCTTAGTTTGTCCAGTGCACAGTCAAGAGACACTCAAGCTGTTTTGTGAGACCTGTGATACCCTTACGTGCCATAACTGCCTTCTGACAGAGCACAAGGAACACAGGTACAACACATTGATTGTTTAATCATAATCCTATCTAAAACTGTAGCTAATTTAGATTTAAGACTGTCCATTTCCTGCCAGCTGCACTTGCAGGCTAGTTCAAACTTAAAAGCCACAGCAAACTCAGTTCAGTTCTCTTATGCCCAAGCAGTGTAACATGTGGCTTACTGCCCTAACAGAATCATTCACTGCTCTCTGCAGTGTGTACCTTCCCGATTGTATCGTCTGCCCAGATACTATCTGTGCATGCGTATAGTTCATTGTGATTCTGCTCAAAGGCTCAAAATTAACTCAGTGCTTTGCACTGTTCGAGTACTTCTGTTTTTCTTTATCAAAGACATCATGACTGTATAACTCCAGAGTTACCAAAGTTTGAGCATGCTGCTTGCCTGTGGAAGTGTGTAAGCCATGTAAGGAATTGTCTGTATGTAGAGACACTTTTTGTGAAATGAGCCTGCCTGTGTGAGTGATGATAAATATCAGCTGTCACAGAAAACATTTGTAGTAGGAAAGAAGCAGGGACCATGACCAGAGAGGTATTAGGGCAGTTGGTCCCTTAAACTCATCAACTGATCAGTTCATTACTTATCAACAGAAAAAAAACCCACAGCATGAGAATTTCCACTTCTTTCTCAGGTTCAGACATCTTGATGAAGCTTTGCAACATCAGAGAGTTATCCTGGAAAATGTCATCACTAAAGTGGAAGAGAAAAAAAATGGGATTCAGGTTTCAGCTAAACAGATTGAAGACAGGTGATTTCTATTCATTATTTTTTCATGAAAGTGAGTGATCAGTTAAAATATTTTCACTAAATGCAGGTTAACGGAAGAAAATGCAGATTTTTTAGTGGTTTTTTTTTTTTTACTTGGATGCTATGAAATAATAGGAAGATTACAAATGTCAAATTCATATTTAAGTGGTACTGACAAGTCATGGCATTGTAATACGTGATTCCATAGTCCTCACAAGGCGCGCGAGAGCTGAAATCTTCGGAGTTAACATTTCTTTGTATAATCTATTCCTGAACTAGAATTTGAAAAGATTATAAATAAAGACAAATTTTAAAATACCTTATTTCTTCAAGAAACCTCAAAAGAAGCTGCAATTCCAGTCAAGAGTAGTATAAAAATGAAAGTATTTCATTATATTAACTGGATTTCAGCTACTGATTATATGTTGGCTGTTGGATCTCTCTTCTGCAGTAATAAAACCATTTGAAACACCTTGAAAGAGTATAAATTACAAGTGGTGTACCTCAGGGGTCTGTTTTGGGACCAGTACTGTTTAATATTTTTGTCAACAATGTAAAGAGTGGGATAGAGTGAATTTGCAGCAAGTTTGCAGACAACTCTGCTGAGTGGTATTCCAGAAAACCAACCATATTCTGGGCTGCATCAAAAGCAGTGTGGCCAGCAGGTCAAGGGAGGTGATTCTGGTGCTCTACTCTGCTCCCGTGAGACCCCACCTCTGCATTCAGCTCTGGAGTCCTCAGCACAGGAAAAGACATGGATCTGTTGGAGGGGGTCCAGAGGAGGCACACAAAATATGAGCGGAGAGATAAAGCACCTCTCCTATGAGGACAGTGTGGCAGATTTGGGTTTGTTTAGCCTGGAGAAAAGAAGGCTCTGGGGCAACTTTATTGTGGCCTTTCAATAGGTGGCTTCTAAGAAAGATGGGAACAAACTTTTAGTAGGGTGTGTTGCAATATGACAGGGGATAATGGTTTTAAACTGAAAGAAGGTAGATTTAAACTACTTATAAGGAAGAAAATTTTTACAGTGATGGTGGTGAAAAACTGGAACAGGTTACCCAGGGAGGTGGTAGATGCCTCATCCCTGGAAACATTCAAGGGCATTTTGAAAGAGGCTCTGACCAATCTGCTCTAGCTGAAGATGTTCCTGCTCATTGCAGGGGGGTTGAACTAGATGGCCTTTTAAGGTGCCTTCCAACCCAAACTATTCTATGTTTGAAGTGTGGGAAAACTTAAAGGAAATGTTACAACTTTCACTGGAGTTCTCTGTCAATAGTTAGATCAGTTCTTCTAACAAACAACTACTAAGCAAACAACTGTAACAAACAACTATAAATGACATACCAGTTGGCTCATCCAGAGATGTGCATCTCTTACCCATAGGTTGCTTGAAGTAAAACACTTATACAGAAAGGTAGAAAATCAGATAAAAACGGCCAAGATGGTTTTGATGAATGAAATCAATAAACGAACAAACAACCTTCTTGAACAACTTGAAGTAAGTAAGGCTAGCTCCTTTGATACCTTGGGAAATTAAACTAAATTGAATTTAACTCAGTGCCAATGGAAAGAATATGGACTGTGAGAGTTATTGTCCCTTTGCTTAGGGTTTCTTTTTTTTTTCCTGCAAAATTTTATGTGGAATCAATAGTTGACATAGATTCTGGATGAAAAATGTTTAATTATCATGAATTAACCACATTTTCTAATGCAGTTACAGACAAGATGTGTGCAGCTTTTGAGTACTTACAAAACAAGCCTGCTTCTGGTTTTAATGATTGATTTGTAGAATCAATACCAGCACATTTAACATTCTGTTTCAAAAGTGATCCTCTGGTCTACTTTCTGTAACAGAACCTGAAGTTTTGAGTCTTCAGTTTTGGGATGTCCAGTTGAAGTCTATATGATTTTATTTTGAAATGTGCTGAGCACAACGATTGCTATTGGATCTGATCAGAATTTCCAGTTCTCAGTTATTCTTGGGTAATATTAGCAGGTATTGCAAAGACAGAGCACTCAGCACTTGCTGGTGACCTTTGAATTTACATATTTGATTCAAATACTGGCATTTAGCTAAGTAGCTTTACAAAAAAAAGAAATGTGTGTTTTCATTTCTGTATTATTGAACATTAAGTAAATTCGGGGTTCATGTGGTTTGACAACATTTCAGTGTTTGCGTTATCTATAATTCCAACACAACTGTGCGCGCACTTGAAGTACACGTATAGGGCTGTATTGAAGTGCATGTTAGGGGTATTAAAAGAAATCAGGAAGTCCTGGTTTCAAATCATATAAGGGCAGATAGTTCTTCACATACGTGGTAAGGAAGTGTGGAACTCTTTGCTGCAAGATGTTGTGCATGGGTTCAAAATTAATGAGGCAAATTCATAGAAAAAATGCACTGAGGATGGTAACATAGCCTCTGTCTTTGTGGTCCCTAAGTCATGAATTGCTGAAGACTGGAAGGCTGTTCTGAGGGAAGGCTGCATGCTTCCTCTCTTTTTTTGTATTTTCTTGGGTCTCTTCTGCTGTGTATCATAAGAGACAAGATAGCTTTCTTGGGTTACATCATTCTGTTAAACCAGAGCCAGAATGATGTAGGTTGCTTGCTCCTGGAAAAGTCGTTGATCTGCCTGAATTCAGACATATCTGTTAAATAGGATTTGCTTTCTTTTTTTTTGATTGATGGTTTAAGGTGGTTTGTGTCTCTAAATACTGCATAATGTAGTGCCAGTGATTGTGTATATTATGTGTGTCTGAAGAATGACAACTATCTTCCACTGATTCACATTATGAACAGAAAATCACCAGTGAAAGGAAGCAGAAACTGGAGCAACAACTGCAAGGTGTTGTGCTTTTAAGCAGACAGGTAGAACATGTGCAGAACTTCATCAGCTGGGCAGTGTGCAGTAAAAACAGCATCCCATTTCTCTTCAGTAAAGAATTGGTGAGAGCAGTACTTATTTTCGTATTTGAAATTGTGCAATATTGTGAAAACTTTAAGGACTTAATGTTTCTCAAATAAAATGTTTTTCATGATATTGTAATTGGGAATAAAATAATTGTCCTTTGACTTGTCACCAGATTGTATTTCAAATCCAGCGCCTGCTAGAGACAAATTGTAACACAGACACAGACCCTCCTCTGAAGATCAGATTTACTTGGGATTCTTCCTACTGGACTAAACAACTGTCCAACTTTGGTAAGAAAAATATATTGTTGTTTATTAGGCATGTGCCTAAAGCTAGACAAGACAGATATAGACAATACAGTACTTTCCCTGAAGTGCCCTCCTTTTTAGTCTTGTCTTCCAGTTCTATACCTCTTGTCACATTCTGAAGAAAAGTTAGTGTGGCTGAACTTTCTGGGTTTTCCCTCCAGTTATATCAATCCACCTATTAAAAGACATGTATAAATATTGTTCTATAAACATTACCTAGAAACACACTGTATAAATATCATCTTTGGTGGTCTTACAGAATCACAATGTAAGAACACAGCTACTTGTTTAGTGGAAACCCCATGCGCTACTACCAAGTAACTTTTAACTGAAATTACTTAAAATGTAGCATCACCGGCTGTTAAACAGCCTTGACTTTGCCCAGCATATTTGAAATTCAGTTCTGCCCCAGCAAGTAACAACTCTGTACAACACTGTCACTCTAGCAGTCCTTTAAGGAGTACCCTGGGTACAATTGAGTGTCTGCAGTGGATCTTGTGCTATTTCTCCTTACCCAGGAGCAGCTGGGCTTAGTCACACCCATGTTCCTTGGATCCTCTAGTACCTTAGTGGCCAAGTGACCTGATCAGTTCTTGAGACAGTTACAATTAATGGGCATAAAGATGGCTTTAAGACATCTGCTGAATAACAATTACAATGCTATTTATATAATGAATGTGCATATAGTGACTTTGTTTCCCACTAGCTATAAATTTCCCAACAACAGCAGGTTTTTACAGCAAATTCAGTGGGGTGGTCCAATCAGTGATCTAAAAGATTGGTTCTCTTCCCATTTTAAGATATTTAAAATTAGATGGAGTAAAACCTGTCAAAAATATTACAAGGAATAATATTTTCTTGACTGAAAGCATGGACAACATCCATTCATAGGTCACTTCTATTTCTAGCTTTTATGATTCTCACCTGCATAATATCAGTATCTTATTTTTGTCACTTTCACCCTGGAAGTTGCCTTTTGTACCCACACTTTTTGTAAACCATACTTTAGGAAAAAACGAAAGTATAAGCTGTATCCATCAGCTACTACAAAATAAGTTGAGGTCAGATTTTCAAAGCATTTGCTGGCAATTCAACTATGAGTTCCCCCAGTATCAATGAGAGCTTCGTATGATTTTAAATCACTGAAAAGTCTTGAGAACTTGTCTTGAAAGTATGTTGGAGGACTGTTTGCATAGGATATTTAAATACCTTTCATATTTGAAATGATGACAAAGATTTGAGTTTCTATTGTGTAAATTTGTCAAGATCATGGAAGGGAGTAAATGTGCTGTTTTTTTCCAGGGGGCTTCACTATGGAAGGTGGAGACATTTCTCACTCAGATGTGCTACTCTGTGGGAATGTGCAAGGGTTACAGACCTCCTTGTATCATGGGCACCGTGCACCAGGATCAGAGCTGGAGCCTGTGAATAGCCAGCCACATCAGTTTCCACCTGCTGTTCAGTGTCCTACATCTGTGTGTTGCCCTCACTGCCTGAGCATACCTCACCCAAACAAAGCTCTGCCTTCTTACCAAGACATAAACCGCCATCAAAATTTTCGGCAGCCTCCTGAACTGCATCAGCAGCACTTACCTCTGCAGTACAGCATGCAGCAACATGACAAAGAGCCAAGGGGTGCACCCCAGCCTATGAAGCTAACACAGTCTGGGCTGGAACAGCAGTCATGGTCAGAGCAGGAGAATATGTCTGGGAGGATAAGGAAGCACTTGCCATCCCAGCAGCTGCAGCAGGCTGCACCCATGGGTTATGCTGTTGTATCACATGAAGCTCAGCAAGTACACACAAGCCATTCACAGCCATGTTGCACTCAGGCTTCTTTGCAGACGTCAAGTGCGCAAGTGCAACTTGGTCATCTCCAGAAGATAAAATCTAACCACTTGCAGCAGCCACCACAGCAGCAGCAGCAGCTGCCACCAGCATCTCCACCATCGGGTCAAAATGAGAACACCCACAAACAAGTAGTCCAGCAGAGCCTGGACATAATGCATCACCAGCTTGAACTGGAGGAGATGAAGAAGGATTTGGAGCTTCTTCTGCAGGCCCAAGGACAGCCCAGCTTGCAGCTGAACCAAGCTCAGCCACCTCAGCATGTTCAACAGACCATAGTTGGTCAAATCAACTACATAGTGAGGCAGCCAGCCCCAGTTCAGCAACAAATCCAAGAGGAAGCACAAGTAAGTTCTCAGAAAGTTCTCTCCTATTGCATTTAGCTGATGTAAGATCAGAAATAGGAGATGCCTTTGAGATTTCATGTATTTGGTTGAACTTTCTGTTATTGTCTTGTCTATGTTTGTATTCAGCCGAGGCTCCATGCCTTGTGTAGATTGAACCAAAATTTGCTTTAAAGTGCATAAACAACTGGGATCCTAAAGATCTTAATCTCTAAATAGACAAGATGAGCAGCAGGTGGGAGAATAAAAGTATCATCATTCCTCCTTTCTGAATAGGTAACTGGAGGACTGCAGTAATTTCTCCATTTATATTCCTTTTTTTGGAAATTTTAATCTCTGAGTCCTTGAAATAGATTCCATTTTGATTCTGAATACTAGTGGAAAGAGATTGAAGAATACTTTGTTTTGTTTGAGAGTTATTTCCTGTTCTGCTGGTAACTGCTTTTGCTACTGCATCATGACCTTTCAGGTTTTAATCAATATTCATAAATGCTGTTACAGTTAAAGTTTCATCAGCAGGGCTAATTTCTCCCTCTTTCCTCTGTTGGTAAGAATCCTGCTTTTGAAAAAGGGACACTGCTACTTGGTGAACATCTAAACTGCAAGGTGGAAGAAGAAGGGGGGTAGTGAGCAAGCAGCTGCATGGTTCTGAGTTACTGGCTGGGCTTAAACCATAGAATCATAGAATAGTTAGGGTTGGAAAGGACCTCAAGATCATCTAGTTCCAACCCCCCTGCCATGGGCAGGGACACCTCACACTAAACCATCTCACCCAAGGCTTCGTCCAACCTGGCCTTGAACACTGCCAGGGATGGAGCACTCACAACCTCCCTGGGCAACCCATTCCAGTGCCTCACCACCCTAACAGGAAAGATTTTCCTCCTTATATCCAATCTAAACTTCCCCTGTTTAAGTTTTAACCCGTTACCCCTTGTCCTGTCACTACAGCCCCTAATGAAGAGTCCCTCCCCAGCATCCCTATAGGCCCCCTTCAGGAGCCATGAGGTCTCTACGCAGCCTTCTCTTCTCCAGGCTGAACAGCCCCAACTTTCTCAGCCACGATAGTTCCACAATAAAGTGGCTTTGAAACTCATTCAAAACAGTGGGAATTGCAGTGGAAATGTGGCTGGGACTTCCCGTTGTGCAAATTCTGTAAAGTTCCTGCCCTGAATAGCTCTTAAAGAGGTTTACCTCTAGGGGCAGACTTCAGGTTTTTGAAATAGCTGTACATTTCAGCATCTTTATTGATTTTATTTCTTTTTTTAATTTCATTGTTTTTTGAGAGAAATCTCAAACTCTTTTTCTGTTCATTTATCTTTCTGTTTAGGGTTACCTTGAACATCTTTGTATTTTTAGTCTTCCCATTCTTGTCATATTTTGTATGCTGTGAGTTGATGTGAATTCATTGCCATTTTTCATTCTGAGATTTTGAAAACACAGATTCTTAATTGTGATTTCTAGGTCTGTGAGAGTTCCACTGAACTTGATGCCCAGAAGCCTGTAATTCCTCTTGACAGAAGTGATAGTCCCTCCCTGTCAGAGTCACTGGAAGAAGGCAGTGTCAGCAGTCACTCCCCTGAGAGTACACTGCAACAATCATCTTTCCATCCAGTGAAAAAGGTATAAAGAACTTTTTAAAAGATATATTTTAAAGGAAAAACATAGTTTGATAATACTGAATATGATATGGCTTTGGAACTTGCAATCAGGTTGAAAAAATTAAAATACAGTGAACGTCAACAAAATGGCTTTTGGATATTGGAAGACAGTCATAGCCTAACCTATGCTGTACTGTGCCATAGCCAGGATCAGCAAATAGTAGTGTTTAGGTCTGGCTGGCATGATTTTTAAACATGAAGTTGGTAGATAAGTAGAAAACCTATTTCTTCACTGAGAAAATTCTGTTTAGTCCTGATCTCTAGGGCATTAACTAACTAGCTCTTGCTAACTACCATACTAGCAGCAGTTAATCTGGGAGAACTGGGGAGGGGGGACAAGTCAAAGATTCTAATGAAATCAGGCCTGAGGAACATCCTTCAAAGTAGTTGCTCTGGAAATAACACCATTAATTATTACTTAAGACGTGGTATCTGAAAGGGATATAATTCTGATATGCTCCTTCTCCTTGTTCGTGTAAAGCTAAAAAAATCATAGGTTTCTGTATCTCTACAATACTTCAGCACATAAAAGAGCCATGCTTTGATCCTCCTACCTACTGGGAAGCCCTAACTATTGAAGAAGCAGCATAAAGAAAACCAGGAGTGCTGATCTTCATCAGTAGATCCTTGCTGGCTCTGGATATCACCTGTGCATTTGAGACAGAGAAGCTGCCTTTTACAGATTGTTTAAAACACCCCAAACAGCACTTCATATTCTGTTTGCTCAGATCTGTTTGATACTTCTGTGCATGACTCGTGTACTATGTAGAAGTCTTTCATAAATATTTTTTCTTCAAATTTGTATGTGGGATATTGTGGAAGAACTCATCTTTCCAAACTAGCCCCCAAAAGGAAGCTATTTTATTATTCTTCAGTATGTAGCTCTGTTGACCCAACATATTTATGATGCAATATGCAATCAGAGAGTTGTTTGAGATCCTTCTGGGAATTTTAGAGACTTGAAAAGGTAATGATTACTGAGAGGCTAGAAGCAGCATAAGAATCAGGTTTGGAAGCCACAAAGAAATCTGTGATTGCTAACTTAACCCTGTAGATGTGATGGAATTTCTGGATCAGCCTGATGGTATCGCAGCATTCTGAGATGATGCTCTTTGGCTCTGCACTTTCACATGTGGAACCAAATCTCCCTTGACCTTCAACAGAGCACAGGACTGAGGAAAGCTATGCAGATTTTCTAGGATAGAGGTACCTTTACTTTAGGGTATGACTGTAAAAATTGAAGATGTGTATTTAAGGCCTGAACAAGACCATGAACTAGAGCACATACTTTTCTTGTAATGCAGACACATCCAGAAAGTTATTTGTGAAAATGACTAACTAGCTAACTAACCAACTGTCTAGAGGCTTTTACTGCATGCATATTGAAGAAGCTGTCTTTTGTCTTCAGGACCTGTAAATGAAGGTTATTCTCAACATTTTAAACAGGAAAAGTCAGGAAGATGAAAGAAAATGGAAGCATATGTGCAAGAGAGGGACTAGTGTAGTCTGATGGAAAAATCAGAAGAAAGAAGGAAGAAGGGCTGATTTGTTGCTGTACAAGTTGAGAAGACATCAAGAGGAGGATACTCCTAGAAAAGAGAAAAACAAACCAAACCAAAACAGAAATTTTTTCTAATGGTGCTGAGAAGCATATGCTCTTGTGCCTGGCACCTCTGCAAGAAGTTAGGACATTCATCAGCTACAGTACCCCATCTTTGCTTGTATGTATCTGGGATGAAGGCACAATGTGCTGACAGCTCTGGCAATGGCTAATTAGAAATATGAAGGGAAACAGTACACTAAGGAAGCCCTTGAAATGCGTTCTTTGTAAATACTGTTTAAAAAAGTCTGACTACTTTTGCTGACAATCAGATTAAATCTAGGTTTAGATTGGTTCCTATTTAAGAACAAGGGGATGTGTCTATGCATTCTTATCCATGTTTCACCTGATTAAATGTCTTTATGCTCATCTCCAGACAAAATTCTGTATAGGTGTTTGTACATTTAACTTTCCAATGGCCCAAATTCAGAACATTTCATCTCTCTCACATACTTGGAGGACATGGAAAACGTGAATGCACTTGGAAAATATCATTGAAAAAATAACTAGAGAAACCCTTTGCTACCTGGAGAAGAACTGTATTCTGCCTTTGGAGAATACTTGATACTGGACTTCTTGGCCTTGTATTGCAGTTCTGCTGAACTCTGACAGCCTCTGTTGTGTGCAGTGTTCCTAGTGGAGTAATTCTCTGGCTGCTGAGATTCTTTCATTAAAGAGAAAGCAGTGTGAACCAGGAGTAGCAAAACTTAGAATTAACTATTTAGTGATATGTTTACCAAGACCTGTCAAAAAATAAAAGCTTCCATTAGCCCAGTGGTTTCCTTCATTTTGGAGGGAGCAAGGCTTGATAGCTCATGTAGTTAAACATCTGTGCATTAATTTTAAAACATGTTTCTGGTATGCATGTGATACCATTGACTGATGACTAGGTGAATTGTCTGCATACAGGATCATACTTATGTGTGAAACAATGTCGAGCAGATGCTATTAATAGTTTGGGA
Organism: Lathamus discolor; assembly: GCF_037157495.1. NCBI lineage: Eukaryota > Metazoa > Chordata > Aves > Psittaciformes > Psittacidae > Lathamus > Lathamus discolor. The sequence continues at coordinate 58,131,744 of NC_088889.1, read as the reverse complement.
TCACAGCATTAATCATAAATGGGGAAACCACAAGTACATTACTCAGATAATCCCAGTGAAGTGCTAATACAGCCGTTACTCCATGGTGTGAGGCACTTGTATGCCATATGAGTGCTTTTGGGTTCAAGGAATGCTTGGTCAGAAACACTGACATCAAGGCTACTGCTATCTTAAAGGCCATAGTAATTGCTCTCTGTGCCCACCTGCTCAGTATGCATGTGTATAGTATAGTCTCTAAAACATGTAATTTCAGTTATGTGTGGGCTTGGCTTGTTTCGCTGTTTTTGAACATCAGTGGTGACATTTTATCCGTCTTTCTGTCTTCCTGTGTATTCCTTTAAATACTCTTTCTCTGTGAATCAAATATTTTGTGCAGAATAAATGTTTCTGTACTTAGACCATTGATTGTTTGAGATGAGTACTGCACTTAGCATAACTTTGGGCTTAATTAGCAACTTTTAGGAATAGAGGAATAGAAATGGAAGATTTCTATCTGTGCAAAATGAATATAATTTTCTCTTCACACTCCCGTTTCAGTATACTTCACTCATATAGCCAGGAGTTCTGTTTTGGATTGTGAAGTTGTTCTGCTTCCATGCCTGTCAAATACCCAGCCTCCCCAGTAAGAATGCCAGCAAGACAGAGGACAAAGCTGAGAAAACTTTTTGTGATACCTGAACCTTTTCTCTGGGGAACCTTGGCAAGCTCTAGGAAACAGATTTTATTCAAGCCATTGAATTGCTAAATTGCAGTGTGAAGGACTGAGTTCCCAATTAGATTAACAATTTTGTAGGAAGGGTTACCAACCTTCTGCAATGATATGGTACTCCTGTTGCTTTTACATGGTATGATATTGAGTTATTCATCTGTGCACAGGACTGGAGAGGTCATCTCTTCTGGAGCAAAGATGAATAATAATAAGATATTTTTTGTCTAATTGTGTTTTCAGGAGTAAAAAAGGGCGTACAATTCCTGTTTTGTTTACATGTATCTAACTGTCATCTGTGGCTGTGATGAGCAAGGGCTGTACCTAGCATTTGAAAAAATGTCATAATTACTGTACATCTATAGCATAAATGTGTAGCTTGAGTCTCAGCTACTGCTGGAACAGATATTGGTGTTGCAGGGCCAGATGGACATCTCTCCTCTGACTCCGTAAGTTCAACCCTTTCTCTAGATAGGAGCAGGACCTTTACTTTGGGGAGGGAGGGTTACTTGTCTTGTCCAGCTGCTGGGTTAGGTCCTGGGCAGTGGAACACTCTGTACCACCTCCACTCATCCTAAAAACCTGACTGGCTTAGGCACTCATGGTTCTCTCTTCTGTGACACTTGTCAGTTGTTAGTAGATTCACAAAACAGTAGAATCACAGGATGGTTTGGGTTGGAAGGGACCTTAAATATCATCTCGTTCCAACTCCCCTGCCATGGCAGGGACACCTTCCACTGGACCAGGTTGCTTAAAGCCCCATTCTGCCTGTTCTTAGACACTTCCAGGGATGGGGCCATCATGATTTCTTGGGGCAACCTATTCTAGTGTCTCACCACCCTTATAATGAAGAATTTCTTCCTAATATCTACTCTACATCTACCCTCTTTCAGCTTGTCCTATCACTACATTCCCTTGCAAAAAGCTCCTCTCCAGATTTCTTGTAGGTCCTATGTAGGTACTGGAAGGTTGCTCTAAGGTCTCCCCAGAATCTCCTCTTCTCCAGGCTGAACAAGCCCAGCTTTCTTGGCCTGTCTTCATAGGAGAGGTGTCCCAGCCCTAGGATGGTCTTTGTGGCCTTCCTCTGGACTCTCTCCAACAAGTCCAATGTCTGTCAAACACGAGTTTGGTTTCACAGGTTTCAGCCTATCGCCTGATAATTCAGTAGGATGCCTTCTTGTTCTTCTACTAGGAAAACCAGTGAATAATCATTCTGTATTCACTGCCTTCATAATATCCATATTTTGTAGGTTTATATTGAATTTCCTCTCAAACATTTCTTTTTGAAGCTGAAAAGTGATTACTCATCTCTCTAGTTGCTTGTCTCTAGTGTGTTTTGTTTGTTTTGTTTTTTGTTGTGTTTTGTGTTTGGTGGTGTTTTTTGTTATTGTTGTTGTTTTGGTTTTGTTTTGCTGGAGTCCATTCTGTACTTTACTCCTTTATATATTTGGCTGTTTCGCCTATATTTCGTGGTGTTGATAAATCCTTTTTGTGACAGGGTGACCAGAAATAGTAAGCAAGGTATAAGCACATGGAAACTTTGTATAGTGCTATAACACTGTTTTTCGTATTGTTCTTTTTGATTCACAGTAAGTCCCAGATTCTTAGTTCAAAAGCTCTGTTTGTCTTAAACATCATAAAGTACTTGAAACAGGGAGATCCTAGAAAATATTTCATGCCATCCAAGGAACACTCTTGAGAGCACTCTGAAAGAGGCTTCTGGTTTATTCCAATTATATGCAATGGTGGCATTTCATGCAAGACTAACACAGTGACAGTGCATGGTGCAACCTCTTAGCATCTTCTGGACTTGATGGATTCTAGGCTCTAATGTGCCAGTGCTGCTGTTATTACAGGGTTATCAGAGAGAGCAGCTGAACTTAGTCTGCTGTAGGTGGCATTCTTAGGTATTTTGCCCCAACACATTTGTCTGAAACTTTGTTAATGACAAATCTTCCATCTTAGTGGCAAGTGATTATTTATTTATCTTTAAAAGCATGTGAAATTTGTTTAAGAGGGGTTTGGTGTAACAGCACAGGTTTTACTTTTGTTACTATTGCACTGAGCATGTTGTGAGTACTTAGTGACCGAAAGTAATAATTTAATATCCATCCCTAGGAATTTGAGTCCAAGCTTGGGACTGAGGCAGGTTTGTTGTTGCGATGTGGGGTTTTTTTCCTAACTACTATTAATTTTAGGGGGATTAGAGTTGATAACAGCCTGGAATTTAGTGTCCTGCAAATTCCTAACGTATCAGAATGTTTTTTGACTCTAAAGAATTGAGCTGATTAAGCAGAAATGCATTCATGCTCTCATGCTTAATGCAATTAGGTACATTTCTCGGAATGGAAATTTAACAAAACCTTTTCCTTTGACCTGGAAAAAAGGATAAATAAAACATGATGCTGCTTGCTCCATACAATCTCTTCCTCCTTCCACTTTAAGTCATCTCCATTTTATTCAGACAGAATGTTAAGGCAGATTTGGATTCTTTTTCTCACAAAACCAGAAAGGAAATCCGTTGGATTCTATTCCAAAATTGGGAAATACGAATAGGAAATGTGTAGACTGTGTTATCAGTGCTGCTGTGTGCGGTGAGTTAAGCAACTGGATTGGAGTAGTACATTTGTTTAACCTCCTAGCATAATGAGCTGCCAGGGGGATTGCTCCACTTAATAGCAGCCGTTCATTACTCTGCAACCATTTGCAGCATGTTATTTCTCTTATAGCAAAGAGTATTGGCGGTTCCTAGTTTTGGCTTTCTTTATCTGTGACACTTAATGTCAACAGCCTTGAGACTTTGCCAAAACAACCCTAACAAATCCTAATTCCAGTGTTTCAAGGTAAGTATTTGCTTCTCAGAATTCTTCTGTATTAGTGCTGCATGTTTACACTGGACATTTTAAATGCAACAGTGATCGAAGAAATATTTGAACAATATGTTTATTTTTTGTTCTTTGAAGGCACTTTGCATGTTCTTTCTTCTTACCTTTCCCTACCATAGCTATGAAATTTGTGGTAGAAGGCATTTTGGGGTGGTGATGCTGCTGCCATTATAATATAAGGATCATCAGACCAAAATTAATTATGAGACAATGAGAATTCCATTTATAATGACACAGATGTAGTTCAATGTGCCAGCTGTACATTAAAATGTCAAAAGTTTCCAAGTTAACCTACAGCTGAAGCCACCCTCTACCCAAGAGCATAATTAATGCTTGTTGTTGTTCAAATGGTCAATGTAAAAGCAATAGAGCTTTTATAAAACAGAGATAAATTCTTTAAAGGCATCCCATTTGCAAAAAGTAGCTGAACTCTCAGGGGAAAAGAAATTTTTGCTAATGGCAAAAGAAATGATTATTTTAGGGAGTGAATTAATAGGCTATTAATGAGCCTTGTTCCCAGTGCATTGTTCACTTCACACTTGACAGCAGCTCCATGGATTAGAATGGAATGTGTCTGTTCTTAAGTGTGAGTTTTAATATTTTGCACTGAAAGATCATAATGTTGCTTCATCATTAAAATAACCACAAAATTAACTTTTGCCCCAAGGGAAAGACAGATGGCAGTTTGATGGCCTCATTATTCTTTTTTCCTTTTAACAAGCATAAGGTTTTATATTGGCTTATATAATCTAAAAAGATCTCTGAAGAAACTGATGCTATCTAGAAGACTAAAAAGATGTAACACTGTTGAATTTCACCTTTCAAAAAAATTTTTATTGCTACAAAGTTTTATGTATGTGTGTGTCTATCATCTTTTTTCTGCAGTAGGAGTTGTCCCAGTGACTTCTCCCAGTAAGTAAACTTGTCTCACTGAAGCCAGGAGTAAGCCTACCATTATCTTATTTGAGCTAACATTTTGTCTGCAGTGTATACAGTTACACACTGATGGGTCTTCTCAGGGTCAGGTCTCAATACGTAATAGATGATGGCACACTGTTGTGACACAAGTAAAGGAATATGTGTGTGATTAGAAGAAGTGAATAGCCACAAGGTCTTCAGTTAACTTTCTATGCAGCTTTGGGTGGTGTGCCTGCCACGTGTGTGCCTCAGCATGCCCATTTCCAATGGAGCGTTAGGTAGTTCCTATTAACTCAGGAATTTGTGGATGCTTTGTGATTTTGAGAATCTGGCTAAATAAATATTTAACTACTTCACAGGGACTTGATTAATACTCACAATGGGGTTTGAAATAAGGTGGAAAGGCGAGGCTGATCACATCCATCCATTCAGTTCAGGCATTAATTCTACTTATTTGTTTTCTGTATATGAGAACAATTCTCATGATAATTTTGTCATCTGAAGAAGGCTTGTGATAAAAAGAGTGATGGTATGGAAAGGAAAATGTGTTCTTGAGAGGCAGCATTTGTCACTGCATGTGCAGGAACCTGTCACAAGAACATTATGACAGCAAATGAACATTTTTGATCTTTGCGGACTTCTTAGGATGTGTGACCATGAAAGCTGGATTCCTTTCTGACCTACTTACATTGCTTTGAAACATGAACACTCATAGGAATGCCCTATCAGACAGAGCATACAGAAAGCTGTGCTTCCACCAATGCATTTCCTCATTTACTGTGTTCTCGTTTTCAGCTTAAATGTAAGGTACAAAGCACATGGTTGACTAGTTCCAGCTGCTTCCAAGAAGTTATTATAGCTCAGGCAGCTTAGATTTAGGGACATTGATTTGACTCAGTAGGAGGGAAATGGCCAATGCTCTGGCTGCAGAGACTCGGCACTCTACATGAAAAAGACTTCATGCCTTCTACATGAAAAGACTGTTTAGAACAGACTTACTAGAGCACTGTGTGGAAGATGGCACAAACATTCCCTAGCACTGTAGAAGAGCTGACCTCTTTTGTCTCATTGAATGTAAGTGTTCACTGTTTTGGCAAAACTCCTACCGTCATGTGTATTGCAAACTGAGGAAAGGGAAATTAAATAACATCCATAGGTGAAAATTAATGTCTGTGGGCAGAGAGTTCTCTTAGTGCATTGGTGATAGGCACTGGAAGCCGAGGAATTCAACACTGACTTCTTTGGCATTATGTAAGATTTACACAGGCAGAACTGACAGCTCAATCTAAGCTACTGTCTTTACCACTGTTGGATTAAGATGGACAAAGGCATCAAAACCAAAAACTGAGTAACAGTTGAGAAATACTAATTAAATCTAGGAAATGGGTCCTGTCTCAGATTCACTTCTAAGTCACAGGCCCCTAGCAGAAAAGTAAGTACAACAAAGAAGTTAAACTCTAATTCAGACACAGTCAACACATTTCTTTCATCTTGATTTATATTACAATGAGTGCTGCTTACAGTATTGTAGTCAAACGGAAAATATTTATTCAGTTAGTTATCAAGGGTGGTACACAATGAACTATGACAACATAAATGGAAAACTATGTTTTCAAATGACACAAATCTCCATACTTCTTAAGGCTACTTATATTTGCCTCATACGCACACTAGGAGAAAACTGATTTCAGCACAGGCGCACGTTCCTGGATGTAAGGCAGCTTAAGGAAGTCACCTATATAGGTGAATTTGTTTTGTTTTGCATAGCAGTATTTCTCTGGTTTTGACAGTGACAAATCATGAGACAGTAGAAAATGCATGTTACTGAAACTATTTCAGAGACTTTGGTAAATATTCCTTTTCTTTGGAAACTAGACATGTTACATCCTTTCCTCATTAGCACACGTAGGATGTTTCTGGATTTATGCTATGATATTTAAAGGACAGACTCACTAACTAGCATAAACTTTTCACCATTATTAATAGTAACAATTGTCTCATCTGTGTCAGATTTGAATCTTTTTTCTTCTGAATCTTCCTTCTGAATAAAATAATCTGATGATTTTTGAATAAAGTGATAAAAAGTCTGATCTGAATCTTATTTCTTCTGGAAAAACTTAGCGGTAGTTAGTAGGGCTTATATCAAGAATTGATTTAGTACAGTGTTCTACATGCCTAGATTTCCTGTTCGTTGTAGGAAGTTAAAAATCAGGATCCTTTGGGCTGATCAACGGAAGACATTTTTTGTATATCACAGAAAAATAACCCAGGTGTCTCCTTTTCTGATTTTCAGGTTTAGTAGTGGAAAATCTAAAGCTTTTGGAAATCGTATAAGATTACAATAGACACATGATACAGCTGCTTCATTACCTATAGCTGAAATGGATTATCTCATCCATTATAGAAAGAACAGTAACATTTTGCTGCTGAAAAACTTATTAACATATTGTTTTTTCTTTTTACTTTTCCCAGCATTTGGCATCCTTAAGCGTTGTGGCCATTTCCAACGGTTTAGAAATGGAACTATCCTCAATGAGGTTATCTAGCTTGGCTGATCCACATATGCAAGCTGCAGCCGCTGAAACTCTTTGCCCATCCTCAAGAGCCCTTTGTGATTGTGATACTCCACCAGAGTCAGTGCCCAGTTACACCTTGGTGCTGGGCAGAGCTCCAAGTGACCTGAACCCTGGGGCTGCCGCTGGCCATGCACCAGGTGATGCACTCCAGGGCAGCACTAAGTGCAAGGTAGGAATGGCTTAAACTCCACTAAAGGGAATCCACTTTCATTGATAGCACATGTTTTTGTAATCAGTCAAAGGCAGCTATTTCAGTAAGTAAAGTTTTCCTTATGTGGTATTTGAAAACTAGTTACAAATTTATATGTGTTTTTAAGATGGAAAGAAAGAAAACTAACAATAAAATATGATTTTTACTATTTTTTTTCCCTGAAGCTGGAAAATGAAGACTTCGATATTGTAGATCATCCGCTAGAAAACAACTTGGATGCTGCTGGACAAGATGTAGTTAATGAATTAACTCTTTCTACACAAAAAGTGCTGGAAGAACCTATTAATCTTTCGATCAAAAAATGTCAACATTGCACTTCTCCTTCTAAACTGCACAGTAGCACTTCTTTCCTGCCCGTGAATGCTAGAAAGAGAGAACTTAGAAGCAAAGAAGGTACCAGGCTTTTCAATATTTCATTTAGGGTTTTGGTCTTTCTTTCTTTCTTAACACTGTGCATTGCAAGCATTGCAAAGCAGCATGCTTATTAGTGTACTTAAACATAAATATGCTTTTCCAACAAGCTTCGAATATTATCAGAGTACTTAATCCAGTGGAAAAGCATGATTGATCTCATTTGTGGTGGAAAAATATGGAAATTATATGCCTTGAATTTGTAAAGTCCTTCATCTATGAACCCGAAACTAGTCTGTCTGTGTGAAGTACCTGGAGTATTAGTTCTCATAGAAGCACTCCTGTTGATGAGACCTGCAGTTATGATTACTGAAGAGCTGGTTTGAGGAGCCCAAATTCAATTAACAAAAACCAAACTTCTGAAATGTAATGTGCTTTCTGCTAATTCCTTCACATCAGTATCATAGCAAATTTTTGTTAGGTTGATATATTGCACAGTACGTGCTTTTGCTTGGCTCTGTCTACAGTGGAACATTCCCTTCAGCTAAGGCCTGTTTCTCCAGCCTTAATGGAGAATTAGACCTTACTTAACTCTTTTCATGGGCAAATTGCCAGCATCCTTGTGCTGCACTGGAAAGCCTCCCTCCTGCAAACTCAAAAAGTCAATGGGACTATTCATGCAAGCAGGGGATTGCAGGATCAAGCTGTTATCCTGTGACTTATGCCAATATTTGGCTGCTTTTCTCTCTAAAAGATGAATTAATATTTCTATCTCTGTGCCATTTTTTTACTTAGAGAATTCTAGTTAGTACAAAGGAGGCCTAGCTCAGTGAGCCAAGGAAATGTATTTGTCTTCTCTTACATGTACTATGCCAGATTGTGACAATTATGCCACAATCATTTGCGTGAGTTGTAAAAATCAGGCGCACCCCTAAAAAGCTGTGCCTCAGTCAGGCTTAAGTGTCTCTGAGAGGAGTAGTTTTGTAGTATCTGGTTTGGGTCTTGTGACACTACACAAGGAAAGCAGCCGCAGTGTACAGAATCTCACTGTCTGTAACAGATGCTCCAAATCTGCAATGTGTAAAGCACTGGTCCTGTTGTGCAAGAGGATGAAGACTTGAGTGTTGAATTCAGTGTTGCTCCCTTTTCACAAGGAAGGATCAGGAGTGAGCAATTCTCATCCTGCTCTTGCTGTTTAAAGGCGTGCATTGAGGGAAGACCTGAGGAAATATGCGGTGTGCACCAGGGAGAGAGAGAACTCTGTTACAAACGCAACATTATCTTTGCTTGTAGCTCTCTGTAGAACTTACTGGCTTCAGCAGTGCTGTGCTGCCAAATTCCTTCTGGTATGCTTCTGGTATATAGCTCCAATGACTCATTCTTTTGTAATATAAAATATAAACATATAAGTTTAATTTACAACAAAACACTTCTTATCCCAGCCCCAAGAGATGTGGTAAAAGTTGTACATTTCATTATTTTCCCTCTTACAGCCACTTTTCTTCTAATCATGTTTTGTGTAAACACCCTCTCCTCCCCTCCTCTTTTCTAGACTAAACAAATCTGATAGCTTCAGTCTCTCCTCATGGGTCAGAGCTGTGATTTTTTTAAAACCACCTCCCCTGTTGCAGTATTTTGGGCTCTCTGCAATTAAAGAGTGCTGCCCACAGGCAAACACAGTGCTGCAGACAAGGCCTCTGGGGTGCCATGCAGAGCCAGGGTATCAGCTTATTGTGTTTTACATTCCTCACTGCTGGCGATATGCTGCAGGATGGCATCTGAGTTTTGTGCAGCGGCAGCATTATGTGGTCAGCTCGCAGTGAACAGTCCATGCTGACTCATAGTTCCTTCTTACAGACCTATTCCTTAATCAGTTACTTTCCTGTGTGATTACATTTATCTGATCCTTCATAAGCTTAGTACTTAGGTATCTTGATTAAGTCTTACTGATTTAGGAGATTCCTCTTCTCTGACACTTAAAGGTAATTTTTTGTAATCATAAGCATTCTCCAAGTGTTTGCAACCACTCTAGTTTGGTGTTTTCCACAAATTTCAGAGGTACTGTTTTTCATGAGCCGAGTTGCTGATGGAAATGTTGATTAATATTAGGGAGCCCAGCACTAGTGGGACATTCTCTGGTTTGGCAATGTTAATGAGAGCACCTCCTTCAGCTCAGTATGCAGTCACCCTTTAGTAATTCCTGCCAGAGCCATGGCTACCACCCTTCCCCTGCACAACAATCATAAGTGAATAACACTTAACAAGTGATGTTAAATGCACCTTTCCTTGTCAGTCTTGATTCGGTTGTATTTCTTGTGGCTGAGAACAGCAGTGTCTTAGAGGCACATTGTTTTCAAGCCATGGGTTTAGGTACCTTTGACCCAAGTTAGGTTTTCTTTAAAAGGCATGTTTTCCTGGCACTCACTTTTTTCCAGATAGTCATTATATTTGGTTTGTTTTCTTTTTAGTATAGACTAGTCAAACTAATTCCTAGCAAAAGAAAGAGTTACTATGAAATTTGTCAGTGGACTGGTATTTACGAGGGCATCCACTGCGGTCTTCTTCTCATAGACATCCCATCTTTCCAAAGCTGTTTTGTTATTCTTGTGTCTAGTATCAGTCAAGAGCTACAGTTACTCTCATGATTATATAACAGATAGTTTTCAATTTGTATGTTTATATATTATATATGATGGAGGATAGAAAGGAATGATACAGAGTAATTTTGGTCCCTCAGTGCCAGATGGGAGACACAATTTCCTTCCTGTTTTCAAATAACTAGAATTATCCAGAACGTTGCTAGCATGGAACAAGAGACTGTGGAGACTTCTTGAAACTCGGGAGTTCAGACGTCAGTAGGTCTGTTTTTCTCAAAAGAAGGCTGTATAGAAAAGAGGATTACTTATCTTGTTCCATGTATATGGATGAATGTGGCATGGCTGTATACATATATTATGCCCTGAGGATGTAACCATTTTGACAAAATATTTTGGAAAGACTCCTCGTATTCAGTATAGAAGCTGTGGTTAAAAGCAAAGAGAAAGTCAAAGACTGTATCCCAGAACAGAAAATAGCATACGTATTTTCTATTCATACGGATGAAATGATTCCATAATTCACTTATGATATCATATTAAACACCAGACAAAAGTACATGAATATTGAAGTACTTTCTACCCTAATCTGACTCTGGTATTATAAATATTTTATTCATTTTCTTATCTTCTGTTCCAGGTTCCAATAACTGTGAAAAGGAACATTTTGAAATGGGTATGGAAAGCAATCAGAATGTCAGGTAACAGAATCTTTTTTTTATACAAAAGCACTGGCCATGAAATTTTATGTGTGTATTTAGAAAATTTGTCATACTTAATGGTAACACAGAACTTAAAAGAATGCAAGATTCCTTATAGTTAAAAATTCTGAAAATTGTAAAGTATTCTCTTAAACTTGAAAACGACAATTTAAAAGGTGGCGAGTTCAAGTACTTCTCTTTTTCTGTGTAATTTTCCAGAATGAATTATATTTCCAACTTATCTCACATGAACAATTAGAAACCGTTTATCCCAAATTAAACCTAAAAAATATAATGGGAACAGGATTAACATGTTTTCAATGACTTTATAAAATTCTGTTTCCAGCTACTACTGTAATAATATATTTTAAAGGAAAGTTGACGATGTGCTGTGTTGCTGCTTGAAGCCAGCCATACCGAAAAGTATCAAGCATGCCTAAAACTGAAATAATGAAAAGAAAAATACATGGAGCAGGGCAAAATTTTAACACAGAACTTAGTAATGTATTTACACATATGATTAATTTAAAGCAATTGCATCCACATTTCTTAAAGAACTGGCATGTGAAAAAGCATCCAGATTTTCAGCATTTGGCCAGAATCAGAGTTACAAAGGAAAAGCAACACAGCAGTGCATTAAAAATGTTGAAAATTAGTAGGCAACAGAATTTTGTGGAATATGAGTGAATTTAACCATGCATCGTTTTGATTGTAGACCTTCCTCTAAGGAGCAGAAAAACCCCTATGTGCGACTGGAACGTTTAAAAATATGTACATCAGAAGTGGGGGAGCTCCCAGTGTTTAAGCTCCAGCCAAAGGACAATGAGCAGGAGGGCGATTTCCTTCTCATAATTGAATGTGGGACCCAATCTTCAAGTATGGCTATAAAGGTAGTGGAATTTCCTTGAGGTTTTACCTGCTTTCTCCCCTTTATCCCACTAGCTTGTACCCACAGGTTCTGAAAGTTATCATACCCTTAAGTATGTCGATTCATTTTACCCTCAGACACTTCTGTGATGGGTTGAAGTTATGAGGAATGCAGCTTTTAGTTTGCTGTGTAGTTCCCCGATACTTCCATTTCTGAGAAGTCTGTCCCTGGGGTTGGATAGCTGTAGTGGTTTTATATTCTAGCAGACAACCTGGCTGTACTGCCTAGTTACAAATACAGGACAAATAGCTTAAAACTGACCTGAATGCTCATTTGAGATTCCAGAAATCACAGTACAGTAGATTCTTAAAATCTTTGTATTCTACTGCTTCACTGGAATCTTGAGTGTGAATTTTTTTCCACAGAAGGAAATGGGAATTTCTGGTGGGAACAAAAAACTATACTCTTATTTTTTTGGAGCTGTTTACTGTGAAATTTGCAAATAAGACTGTAAAGTATCCTGCACTATCATCTGTGGTATAAAATCTGTACAGCTCTCTCACAGTGCTCTTACATTTTACATTTTGGTACGTGGAGAGAATGACTTGACCAAGGTGACCTGGTGAGCCACTGGCAGACACTGAGCTGAGCGTGGGCCTGCTGAACCGCAGTGCCCTCTCCAGTAGAGTTCACTGCAGAGAAACCATTTTGTATGCAGATAACTGCTGCTGTTGAATGCTTATATGCGAAAATTGTGATTGCGTGATCCCAGATTTTTCTTCCTTCCAGATAAATAAACATAGTCCACCTGAAGGAATGACATCCAAACAGGAGAACTCAGAGGACAGAGAATTTCTCATACCCCAGGCTGCAGGACAGATACGACCTGCGTCTGTAGATATTGCCTCTGTTGATCAGAAGCTCAGCAATGGCATCTCCACCACAAAAAAATCTCCAATTACTCAAGATGTTAATACAATTGAAAATGAGGATTTCTGTGCTGTGTGTCTTAATGGAGGAGAGCTGCTGTGCTGTGATCGTTGCCCCAAGGTCTTCCATCTCTCCTGCCATGTTCCAGCCCTGCTCAGCTTTCCAGTGTGAGTATGTATGACATTATGCTAATGTACTCAGCTTCTGCTCACTGCCTTGGAGCAGAATATATCCTCAGGGATGTATGTATCACCTTTACACAACAGCAAGGACTGCATCTCTTTCTTGCCTTTCTTGCAAAGGAAAGAATTGTCTTACTAGGAATTAGATGAATTACTAACAAGAAGTGTTTCCAGCCATGCATGCCCTTTCTGCAGTTAGCTGGCCACTACAACAAAAGAGGTGGCAGACCTGAGCTTTAAAACATTCTTACAATTTATTGGAGAAAAATGAAATCCTAATGCACATGTAAAGTCTATGGTGTAGACTTCATCTTTTCTCTGCAAAAACAGTGACTAGCGCAAGGAAAGAGCAATCAGTGTGTTCATATTTGGTTTCCTAACCAGTTTTATGGGAAATTTAGGGTTATTTGGAATTTTGTGTAAAGATGTTTAGGGCATTGGTTTCCCTAAGACGTACATTCCCTGGCAACTTATCACAGATGAATTGTATGCAACAGAGCGAGAATTAGGTACATGTCCACATACCAAACTGTAAAAATGAGGCTGAATAATTTGTGTTGCTGGTGTATAATTGGTGTTATTGGTGTATAATTCTGAATTCTGTTAGAAATTGTTACCAGGTGGGACCAGAGACTACTTTGTTCATGCCAAGCCTAAGCTGAGAAAAATATGTTGTAAGAGATCAGTTTGGATAACCTGGTTTTTCTTTCTATTAAAAAAGCAGGAATTTCCATCTCTTTTCTCTAACAGCTAAGTCATTACTAAACCACTAGTTTCAAAACAATATGAAAACCAAGTTTTTCTTTTAAAATAAACTTCCTAGGCAAAGTTAAATTCCAATGAAGTAAATTAATCCCCTTAACTGAAGTTCTGTATTCATAGTTCTTTAATATACCTTCACGTACAGCTGTTCAGGCCCTAGTACTGCAGAAATTGCATTGCTGCATTCAAGAAGTTCTTCAAGAGGTTTCTGAAAATGGATCTACTAGGAAGGACACTTATGCCCATGGACACTTATGTTTGTTTTCTTTGGGAACCTGTGTCCTATCACACATTATGATCTTTTCTGATAATGTTGATTTCTTAGATAAATATGTTAATTATAATATCAATTGATAATATATAAAGTTTTGTCTGTATCTGATTTTGTCTTATGAACCAACCGTTGGCTATTTTTTCTTATTATTTTTCAAAAGAAACAGAACTTGAATCAATGCAGCTGCACACACTGCTGGTACGTGATTTCAAGCACCATTTTGTCTCTTTGTCAGAAAAAGTGCAATGAGTAGAATCTGAAATTTTTACACTTCTAAATAGATTCAAATCTCTTGAAGAACATCTGGTACAATGGGTTTCAGATTGCCTACTACTGTAATACTAGTTAAGAACGAGACTTGTTTGCAAAAACTGTGATTCCTGAGGTTTGTTTTTGACGAGGTTGCTGACAAAATTTGACAGAAGTTTTTGTTCCCTTGTTTTGCAGGGGAGAATGGGTGTGCACGCTTTGCTGTAATCCAATGAAGCCGGAGGTAGAATATGACTGTGAAAACACTCGCTACAGCCACAGCAATAGTACACAATATGGCCTTGATGACTATGACCAGAAGGTGGGAATAACTATATATTGTATTACTTAGAAAAGGACATAGCATCTCAGCACAAGGCTTTGCCTCTTCATTGAAAATATGACCGTTTTGACTTGGTTGCTACTTGAATGTTTCAGAGAGTAGTAAATACAGCAATCACATTGTTAGTATTCAGCTATAGCACTTTCTTCTACCTAGACATTGCTGTTCAATTTTAAAATGAATGACATGTTACAGAAAGATGAAGCAAACAGATCTGGAATTCCTTTCTCCTTTGAACGGGGAAGTCATACTCAGCAGCAGAGCAAGCTTCCCTGAGTCACCTTTGCCTGGCTTTCTGCCACTGAATCTTTTTAATTTAAGACTTGGCATCTTCTCAGACATCTACTTATGCCAGTTGCAATGACATTTTGTGATGTAGACACTTTTTGACTTCCAGTTGGATTGAAATCTTCATATGGTCTTCATAGGTATCATTAATCCCCTTGAAGATGACATTTAGGCCTTGGTAACTCAGTCTAGATAAAACCTCATCTCTTTACACCCCTATTACCAGTTTCCTCTACCGAACATTCCATGAAAAATTGCCTTTCTTAAAGTCGACTTTGTTCTTGGAAGCCACAAGTTCCAAACAAAGGTCCTGTGTATACTGTTGATGGCTGGAGAGGGAGGCTAAGTCCACACAGCTGAGTGCAGATGTTGAGCACAAATGAAGGCACTGGTCTGGTCTGAACACTGTACATAAATACAGCAGCAATGGTTCTTGGGCACTTGGGCTCCTTGGAAAGGCCTATGAGCACAGCCACGGCACTGCTCAAATTCATCCATGCCATTTCCAGATCTAAGCTATTGTCAAAAAAGAGCTGGACATAAATTCTTGATATTGTTGTGTTCCCTGTTTCTATTGGATTGGGTACAATGGGCCAGGAATAGTTGGGATTTGGACCTTGATTAGTGAGGTTCTATTTAGAAAATGGAGTTGATTAGAAATTGCATTGCTTGTGAGCAGACATGGCTTATGTATTGGTAGTGCTCCTTTTTTTTTTCTCATTAGTGGAAAAAATTAAGACAAGTGTGTTTTACAAGCTAATAATGGTTAAATGGAACTGTTTTCATATATCACTACCAACTACATAACTTAATATCCATTTGTATAACAGGATATGAACAGTGTGAAACATTTTCTATGTAACTGTTCCCACACTGTTGCTGCTGTTCTTCTAGTCAAGAGCCAAGGGACAGCTCTGGAGTGCCATAAGGAAATAGCGATAGTGTTGAATTCCCAAGAGTTTCTGGGATATTTACATGCAAAAAAAAATTTTCTACATGTTTCATTTCTGGCATTTCTTGACTATCCCCACTTTAAAAACCATAAAAATGCTATGAGGCAAAATGTCCCGCAGGTTAGAATGAAATGTGCCATTTTGCATCAGAAATGTACAGATGGCACGAAAACTCCCCTTCTTGTTATAATGATTGATTAACTAAGGGCAAGAACGAAACTCACTTGATTGGAATTAAAAAGCATTTCAAATTTGGCTTTTACAGAAATGTGAAAAGCTGGTGCTTTCTCTGTTCTGCAGTAGTATGAGCCTTCCATTCCATGAACCTGTCAGCCCCCTGGTAAGTACCGCACAAAGATGGCTTAGAAGGAATCCGAAAGATGTTCTGGCACACCTCTCAAGTTTCTCCTTTGTCTTCTTGAAAGATATTAATTAACTTTTTTTTCTGAACAGTATTGATTCCTAGGGAAGGGTAGGTGTTTCCCTCTTGCAAGTGCTTTGAAGATGCCAGGTCAGAGGCAAGTAAATGCTGGCCAGTGTTCTCAGGCCATGTTTGGGTGCCAATTTAAGATGCTGGTGGGTATCATATATACTAAAGGTAGATGAGGTGTTCCTCATTGATTAAGGAAGTTGACTTGCTGCATACATGGAAAATGTTGCACTGTTGTAAGAGAGGTCTGCTTTAGAAATAAATCTGGACTCTCGTTTTTTCTGGTTGTCATGGTTTAAACTGATCCACACAGCTCGTCCACTCACTCCCCCCCTTCTTTCCCTCCCTCTACTCCTGGAGGGATGGAGAGGGGAATCAAAATGACTGCAACTCCCACGGGTTGAGATAAGAACAGTTTAGTAACTAAGGTATAACACAAATCACTACTGCTACCACCAATAACAATAATAAGGGAAATAACAAGGGAAGAGAATACAATACCACCCACTGATACCCAGTCCGACCAAGCAGTAAACTAGCCCTTCTGGGTAACTCTCAGTTACGTCCTGGGCATGACGTGCTGTGGTATGGAATACCTCTTTGGTCAGTTTGGGTCAGGTGTCCTGTCTCTGCTTCCTCCCAGCTTCCCCTCGTCCCCAGCAGTGCATGAGACTCACAAAGTCCTTGGTCAGAATAAACATTACTTAACCACAGTTAAAAACAATCGGTGTTATCAGCTCTCTGCCCAGGCTGGAAGTCAAAACACAGAGCTTGCACCAGTTACTAAGAAGGAGCAAAATGATGACTGGTAAACCCAGGACACTGGTACTTTGCACAAAGTTGGGAATGTGACTGTGTTCAGGGGAAGACTGCTGTTTCATCGATGTAGTCAACATTTACAGTATTGACTGGCTATTTTAAGGAAAGTGTAGATTCATACTATTGTAATAATAGAGCACAATGTGAAACAAGTTGAAGGAGGAAAATGAGAGGGGAAAAAAAGGTTTATGTGAAGGAATAGCCCAAATAACAACATAAAAAACACTCCACCTAGTATAACTTGCAATGAAATTATGGAACACATTACCTAAAAAGTAGGTTTTAACACAGAAATATTTAAGGAGTGGGATATCGTGGTAGCTGGTGCCCATTGAAGAAGACTATCATTGAACTTTTAAAACAGTGTGTAGTAGCATATTTTTAATCACTCTTGGCAGACTACTTTCCATCATATCAGCTGCCAGTATCTCAGCACATCATTTTTATAACTGCTTTGGGGAAATGTCAGCTAATTGTCAATGTTACATATATTATTGACTATGGTTATATTTATACATTTATATCTGGGGGTAAACTTTACAAAGCGCAAATAGAGTAGTCACTGAAGTGTGCTATATTCAAGATCAATCTTGCAAGCAAATATGTTTTTAATCAAACCAAAAAGCACCCAGGAAGGTGATGTGCAAGTATAGGCACTGAAAAACTAGAGCTCTCTTCCTTCATGCAAGGAATCCTCTGCAGTGACTTCATCCAAACTTGTATAGGAGTGACTGGAGAGGAAATGTTTTAATTAAAAAGGTTACATAACTGTGTTTTATTCCCATTGCAGGCTCGGCATTATTACCAGATCATAAAAAGGCCAATGGATTTGTCAGTCATACGAAACAAGCTGCAAAAAAAGGACAAGTCCCACTATTCTGCACCTGAGGAACTTGTGACTGACGTGCGCCTCATGTTTTGGAACTGTGCAAAGTTCAATTATGTAGGTTTCTAATATGCATGGGTTGGGGCACATAAACCAGAGGGTTGCTCTTTCAAGCTGTCATGGTGTTGTAATTATTGGTTCCATTGACATCAGATATGGGCTTAGGATAAACAGAAGTATTAATCAGTTTTATTCTTTGGAAATGATCTTTTTGTTTTTAATGATAGAAGTGGAGATACATATGGACCTGAGAACTGGAGATACATATGGATCCAAAATTAGAGAGGGACATCTTAGCAGACAACTATCTGGAATGATGCTGCATGTGCTGTGAAAAGCCAGCCACAGCCAGGGAAATAGCTAGGGAAAATTCAGGTACACAGGAATTTCTATGCAATGATGACTGCTATTTTTTCTAGTTCACTGCACATCTCTCTTCTTCTTAGAGGAGCAGAAATGTGTTCCTTAATAGCAGCATCTGGTTTTTACTTACATTGTAAATGCAGTGGGACTAACGGGCTGTAGAAAGCGCACAGGGGGCTAATGGAGATGTAGCAGACACAACAAAGGCAAGACGTTATGGTAGGTTAGTTATTTGGTTTTGATCCTTGATGATTTCTCTTGCAGCCAGATTCAGAGGTTGCTGAGGCTGGAAGATGCCTAAATGTATTCTTTGAGGGCAAACTAAAGGAGGTTTATCCAGATAGACATTTTCCTTCAGTGCAACAAGAAGACTCTGATTCTGAAGAGGTGGAGAGCCAGAATAGCAAAACGCCACCCCAAGATTTTCAGTGGCCATCATATGGACAGGAGTGCATTCAGCCTAAAAAGAGACGGCGCCATGCTGTAAGACTGCAAAAGCAGAAGCATTTGGTTGCTAAGTGGCCACCCTGCTAATTCTGTTTACAGCTACTGATGGGAAGTTTTGACAGGGCTGTGTGCAAAACTGTCAAGCTTCTATCACAGACGCGATCAGTTCTACAATTTTGTGTCAAGATCCTCTGAGTGAAATAAAGTGTCAGTTGTGTATGAATGTGTGAGCATGAAAAAATGAAGTCTCTCAGGCCACACAGTTCTATTCCTAGCAGAAAACTCTGTCAAGCTTTTTAAAAAGACTAAGCCCTCTAGCTATTCACTGTTTGTTTCCTTCATACACAGGAAAGTGAAAAAAAATAAAAGAATGATGTTTCAGCCAGCTAACAGCCTTCCTCAGGTGTGACCTCCTCAAGATATGAGATTTGCTATGAGGCATCCAGCAGCATAACTGACAGAGTTAAGGTGTGTGGGAGGAAAGCAAAGCATTCGGGCTGTTTATTTAAACTCTCCTAATCTGCTGACCATATGCCTTATTTCTAGATTTTGTGAATAGATCCAAATTGATAACAGATCCAAAGTGTTTCAGTCTGTCAATATTTAATCTGTGAGATCATGTATATGTTTTGCAGTGTTTACACTGAACTACTAATATTTTGGTGATAGGTAATGATGATTAATAATAAAAGTAACATGCTAATAATATCTAATACTGCAGAACAGTTTTGTGATCTGTTCAGCATGACATCTCTATTTTATAGAGCACTGGTAACCATGTAATAATTTTGCAACCTCAGTGTGAATGTTGGCCATGTTTTGTGATAAATACAATTTATAGTCATAAAAACAGTATGTTGTCTTACTCAATGATTTTTCTGGGAGCTTGACTGCTCAAGGCCTATGGCATACAGTCTAAGGTAATTATCTGATTAGCTATTTCTTTTGAAGCAGAGCATTTTCATTAAATCACAAAATAACAAGTCTAATACTAGGGCTTTGTGTGAACTGTTTCTGAGCACATACCGGATTCTCTGTTTGCAAGGAATGATTCTTCCAGTATCTAATTCATGCTCAGTAAAGCAGTGGGGGATTTCTTGGGTCTCAAAGGTAGCATTTTTATATAACCCAAGCCAGCTGGTTTTCTTTAAAGCAGATATTGGAATTCAGTAAATTCACTATGAAGCAAATTACATGGTTATAGAAGTGCCTATAAACTAATGTCATATATTCCTGATTTTCTCTTTGCTTATTTCTTGTGATTACCAACAGTGCTAGAAGATGATGATAATGTTTATATGTCTAAGTTGTTTGTTTTTGGTTTGGTTATGGCTTTTTTTTTTTTTTCCTAAATGCCATAATTTATTCCCAGAACACCACCAAGGGCCGGAAGAGCAATTTTAGAGCTCATTTGAAGAAAGGGTGGCATGTAATTGTAAAGCCTGCAGGGTGCGATAGGTAACAAGACATCACACCTAATCAGAGAGTGATGGTTTGCAAGCTGTTTCCCACCTCTACCAGAAGTAGTGGCCAATGCTTTCGTTGTGTGTCTGAGGGGCATCTTTGTCCTTAGAGCACTGCCTGAGAGGGTAAAGCTGGGCTGTGATGTGGCTCTGAGAGGAAGGGTTGTTGCAGATCTCAAATGAAAGAGTTAAAATTCGTTTTAATTGGGTTCCTGTAGGTAAAGATGATATTTTCAGCATAGTTTATATGGGCTATTTGGTCTGGTAACCATATATGTTATTTTAGATAACACTTTAAAGTAAAGGTTTATATATGAAATAATAAGATGTGAATGTTATATTCTACTATCTCTGTGGCTTACTGTTTGCTATTAACTAATATGAGTGAGCTAATGTTTTCTTTTCTTTGAAGAAATGAAAATCTGGATATTATAAGCTGACTGGAAAGCTGTGAGATGAAAGAACAACCTTTACATTTTCTATATGTGAATTCCTATGTGTTTGCTTTCTGTCAAACTCATATTCTCAAAACAGTGTCTTGGCACAGAGATATGAGTGCAGGTTTGTAACTGAATTAATCACCCTTACCTGTGCTACAGGTGTCACCTTTTCTTAGTTGGTGATTAATTCCTCCACCAAAGACCCATCTTTTACCATTAATAGCACAAAAGTGATATGCTGTATAGCTTTCATCCAGGGACAGAGGTAGAAATGGGAGAGGTTATTGATGACTTCCTTTTTTCCTGGAAAAGCAGAGTTAACAAGAGCCTGATTCTCTTTCTTAAAGGCTGTAAGTTTAACTGTACCAGTAGTTTTGGAGACCACCTCTTTTAATAAAATGTATCCAGGGTATATTATACCTTTATCTAAAATAGAAGTTTATCATCATATATAATATACCCTTTGGAATGTGTACTGGCAGGACTCTTAAGTGAGTACTCTTTAGGCTAACTTTGTTTTTGGTTACTTCTCTAAGACATAGTAACAGTTAAAAATATTTTTAACTTCATGTTGTTGGTAAATAGAACAAAAATTTAACTCATACGTACTTTCATACACAAATCTGTAGGTTAGCAACTTCATGAGATGTTTCATGTCGGAAGAACGTTATTCATCTTGGATGTTGCCTTAAAATTGCTGGCTTGTGATGTTCCTGCTGTTGAACACCATACCAGAGGGGCCTGTAAATTCTTGGGTCATTTACTCTGGTGAAGTCCAATTCCACACTGATAACAGCACTGACAGATACAAAAGGACGGGTCTCTTCTAAAATCTGTCAGGCCGTTTGGCCCAAAAGAGAAATAACAGGTTACGTAGTTATTTTTTCTTCTGTCACACAGCCTGTTTCACAATCCAGAATATGTAGGAAAGGAAGCAAGGAGGAATCCCTGAAGTTTTGCACTGGAAGTAAGTATAGCAGAAACAAATGCTAGAAAGACTGTGGAAACCCCAGCAAACGCACTAGAGACCTGCAAATGCAACCAAGGGTACAATTTTTCCTTTTATCTTTAGTAATGGGTTACATGTAGAAAGCGAAAATCCTCTTGGCGCCTAAGCAGTTGGAAAGGAGATTCATTACACTTCAGTAACAGGTCTGTTGAAGAAGAAATGACAGCTACAAATGTGACTTTCATTCCACTACAATTTCAAAAAAAGACATAGGTCTTCCAGTATCATTACAAAATAATGGCATTAGAGTTAATACAAACAGGTGTTTAACCATTCAGATTGTCAAATGACTGCATGTTTATATATGTAATGCGTTTTGCTGAACAATAAAATACATGAAATACATTTTTGCACATCCGTCTGAAACTTTTTAGTACATCTGCTTTCAATTAATATATGGATAATATATAATATAACATATTAGCTATGTTGCTGATAGCTACTGATAGCAAAACAGAATGATTACAAAAAGAATGATTACACAGGAGATCAGCTTTCTATTTATGCTGGAATTTTCAATACCAAATAGATATTCTGCCTTTTTAGCTTTCAATTAGAGTGAGTTAGTGAGAATCAAACACAGCATGAAACAAGTAATAAATATTTGTAGCTTAAATATACATTAAGGTGCTAATGAACATACCAGTTACTAGTGAGACGAGAAAACTACTGTAGTGTATTTAATCAGAAAGGATCAAAAAATATTAAAAAATTAAAATGTTACAAATTGAAGAATTTGGAATAATTTACAAAAGAATAGAACAAAAATACTCTGTTGGCAAAGAGTCAAGCAGGCATTATAAATGTTTTTCTGTCTTTGACAGTTCCTCTCGGTTTGGTTTATGTGAATATAAAACTATCAGCAGCAGCTTTCTGACCTGGAAGCCTACTGGCTTGAGAGGTAAGGGATCCTTATTTCAGGGTTATAACTGAGCTACTCTTCAGGCATAATTAAGAGAGAATTTGTAGATGAAGATAACTTTTTATTGTATAAGCAGGAAAATGTAGAAAAACAACTGGGCATGCAAATCCTTCAAGTGCAAAATACAGGCACTAGACTTCAAAGTTAAATACCAGCTGAGCTTCTCTGACTTTTGATTAGATATCAACAAGATAATCTGAGGGAAAATAACGATAGCCAGTAGTAGTGGGCTAATTAATGTCTAGTTATGTGTGTTTTCATGAGAGCGTTTAGTAGATTGGTAGCATTTAGTCTATTAAGTAGACTTTCATAGAAGTTTAAATTAGAATATATAACAGTGGGAATATGGTATTTGGGTGGCTTTGCTGTGAAAAGGTGGGAATACTTACTGTGAAGATGAGAAATTGCAATATTCAAGTCTGTTGTCAAGTATTCAGCTTCACTTTCTCCATTTTCATTCCAAGTGTCTGAAAAGAGGTTCTTGAAAGACACTTTTCAAATAACTTCTTCCTGCATAGGATGTAATTTGTAGCTGATTCCCCATAAATTCTATCTCACAGTATATCTCCACTGCTGAAAAGTCCTTTTTAGGTTAAGAAGATAAGACATGCAAGTGTTTTTGCAAGAGCAAATAGGGTAGTGTCTGAAGGTCAGGGAGTATTTTACTGCTTTGAGAGAGTGCTTGAGATTCTTACCAGTTTTATGGAAGCAACAACACTGATTTATGGTTGTGCTGTGGGTATTAGTTTGTAAGTTACTATTTTTGATCTTGATTGTAGTGCCTAGGACAATTTTGTCAGTACAGAAGTGTTCCAGAGGCAGTTTGACACTGAAGCCATGTATTTTAAATTCATTGTGAAAGTCAGTGGAGGAAATCCATGTTTCCGGTACAGGTGATAGAGATGTCACTTAATTAATTTAGGCATAATATAGGTGCTGTGTTCCTAGGTGGGCTGTGCTGAGATGACACATCTGTCCTTTTTCCAACATTCCTTCATTACCTGAAGCACCTGATAGCTTGCCACACTAGAATAACTTCTTGACAATGTTTTTCTATAACAGTTGTGAGTTCACTGTAAATGGAAAAAGACCACAAACCAACCAACCTATTTTTATACGCTGACATTTGGGCAGGAAATAAAACATTGGATACTTGAATAATTTTCCTTCTTTGTTTATTAGCTTACTCTTGCTTCTGATGAAGTTAGTAAGAACAGGAATGGTTCTTACACCTTTTATAAATTCAGTACTTGCTCATTATTCCACGATATCCTGCTCTAGGCAAATGTGTTGCTGGTATTTCATTGGTGATGTAGTGCAGGTATGGGACTAACAAAAAAGTAATGAGATTCCTTATGCGAAGTTTACAGTGGAAACATTGTAACATATGCAAACCAGAGCTCCTGTTTGGATTGCATCTCTGAAACAGTGGGATTTGCTCCAGCGGATGTCTGTTACAGACCCAACTTGTTGCCATGTCTTGCGCTGACTGCTGGTACTGAGTTGGACTTCTCTCCCAGGTAAATGAATAAACACAGCGCCCTAATAACATTTCAAATATTGAGTTATACTTGTAGAAACTCATACAACTTAATCTGGTTTTATGTTGGGCCCAGCAAACGTGTAGCGTAGAGTGATCATTAAAGAGCAACAGAACAGTGCTATCTTCAGGCACTGAAAATAAACAAGATAAAGTGTGTTGCAGTAGGGAAGTCAGGCTATTAGAGAGGTAGGATATTTTATCTAGTCATTTCTGGATTGACAGTAATTCATAAGTCAGCATGTTCATTCTATAAATAATTGCATTTTTGCTTTTTACTACACTTTTAATGTTTCTTGCAACAGTATTAATACAGACCTAAATTCAAGTCAGGGAAACAGTTTATGCACATGTCTATACCATATTGTGTGGTCTGTGGTGCATAGTGCAGCACTTCTGAATTTACAGATCACTGGGCCATGCCAAAGAGTTCTCACCTGCAGCCAAACAGCAAATGGAAAACATCCTGAATCTCTAATACTGAAAATATTAACAGAATGGGATGATAGCTATATAACTGTTGTGGTTTAACCCCAGCTGGCAGCCAGCACAGTAAGCAACAGACTAGGCAAAAGTGTTCTATATATCACAGAAATTCAACAAAAACCTTATAGGATATTTTATTCTACAGTACAAATAAAAGAGACTATGTGGAGCTTAGGTAAAGTGAAATCAATTAAAAATTCACCCTTAGGTTCTACCCAAACTCTGTGCTGCATCTTACACATAATTGTAAATACCTAGGGCATTGCAGTGCTGTATATTAACACATACGTGTGGGCTTCGGTTTATAAGAAATAACATTAAAAAAGATCAGCCCTTTAAGCAAATGCTGGACACTCCTCTCTTTCTTTCCCATGGTCTCTGAGAGCTTTAGAAACACTGGTAAACATGTCAGTGATGTTCTTATACATATTTCCTATTTTCAAGTGTGAAAGAGTGTGATAAGCTAATGAAACAAGTGAGTAGCAGAGATGGAAATTGAATATAGCCCTCAGTCCTGGCTGAGGATTATCATCTAGCAGTGTTAAATGAAAGTATTGTGAGACATTTCAAGTTTGGGATGCCCTGCTAAAACCATTCATTACAGAGGAGGGGATTTGCTTCAGACAGCATGCTGCAAATGGTGCTTGAGGTCAGCGCCTCCAGTCCTGGAGCGGCGCTGAGAATCACACAAACCTTTTCTTACCTACAGGGTAGTTTTGTCCAGTGGAGGGAAATGGGGAAAAGGGGAAATACTGATTCCACTGCTGCAAACCTACCGCTGCCTTACAGCATCGGAGCAGTCAAGGTGGCCTGGTCAGTGTGGGTTCTATACTGATAATCTCTGAGTGAGATTATCTCAAGGATATTACAAGTAGGATGTATTTTCTGTAGAGAATGAACCTCACAAAGGCTCTTCAGAAGTAATATTCCATACAATTCAAGGAAAATGAAAGTCTTCATCTTTATTTTTGATCTTTTAAATACCACAAACATCTCTGCAGTGCCAGTACTCGCAAGTCTGACGGACAAGGAAATAACAGCAATGGTCTTTTGAGGTGGCAGTCTCACTACTTAGTCATAGCTCTTGCATCATGTTCAAAGCTCTTCTCAGACTGTTAGTGCCGTGTTATGCTGTGTTGTGTTGCATCATGCCAGCCTGCGCCCTGTGCTGTGGGGCTTGTAATCCCCCAGGGGCAGAGGAGAGGCAGCCTGCTTGTGGATGTGCTGGAGAGGTGGGAGCACCCTGGAGACATTCAGTCTCTGAACTGGGAGAAGAATTGCTCCAACACGTCCTTAAACTGCTATCTGGAGTACTTTTATAGCAGAAGGATATTTAATGGATGGAGAATATATAATCTGCCTCCTTTCACTGGTTCTAATTCAGAAATACTCTAAACATCTGAGTATATTTACAGCCGCAGAATTCAGCCTTCTACTCCTTTGACTAGGAAAGGGAAGATACCTGCAGAAGTAGTCTGATTTTGCATTTATTGGATTTAACTGCTTCCAAATAATGTTCATTCACTTTACAAATGCATTTACGTTGTTTGCATCACCTCTTCCCATCTGTCAGTCCTGTAATGCTTTTCTCATTTTAAGTTCTCCTGCATTATTAATTCAGCAGTTTGTAATTAAATGATTAACTAATCAAATTGTTCCCTCAAGAGTAGCTGTGTAGATGCATTTAAGACTGATTGATTTAACGGAGGTCACTCAGAGACAGTTTAGCCTTCAAACTCACCATTATAAAGGATGAGAAACAAAGAGGAAGAGATTTTAGGAGGAAAAGGCTCTCTGAGCTGAGGGCAGGAAGATTGTGGCTTGTGTGTGTTTTATTGTAATTCCTGTGGGGGAAAAAATGGTTCTGGAACTGGACATCCAAAATCACTTGGATTTTTGTGTTTGTGTTGCTTTACCTGTCAAAACTGTTGTTCAGATTTTAAAATGCATCATGATCATTAGCTGCTTTTCTTTAGTTTTACACTGTCTCAAATGGGAACAAAAGAATTCTTCTAAAGGAGTTAAAGGTGAGTGAACACAGAAGGGCAATACTATAGGGTGTCACTGCAGTATTGTTATTGCTAGTTTTGTCTGAAAAGTTATGTCTGCACTGATCTGGGAAAAACTGCTTTTACTGTATGTATGAAAAGGTGACATGCTTACACAGTTGTATAGGAGTGGGAGGAGATGAAAATAACTTTTATTTCTCCCTCGCTTCACTTTTGTAATCAAGTGGTGTTTTTCTCAGGTTCCTCAAAAGCATTTAGGTACCAGCCACTTCCAGAGGTGGCGGCACAACTTGGATGGGTAGGTAAACTTTAATGGTGCAGCAAAGCTCAGGTTTTCCCAATATTCCCTTTAGACTAAGTGACACAACGAGGAAACCTCATCCTCTCTGGTAATGGGAGATTCACTGCCCTGTGGTAAAGCACTGTAAAGATCTGGTACATTGACTGGAGGGTAGCAAGCAGAGCTGGTACTTCTAAAACAAGTCAGTTGGCTCCCTCTGCTGATTTGTAGCATGATTTTAGTTTTAAGCAACGAGCGCTCTCCTTTAGGTCCTGGAGGTCGCAGCATGCTTGTGCCTTCTGGTGTTAATATGGTTTCTTTCCCTGTGAAATAGCTTCAAAGCTGGATGTTCCCCTTTAGCTTAAAATCTGTACAGACCTTTACAAAGATTAATATATGTATTTATAACTGAGAATCAAACTGTAATGTGGCAGCTGAGTATGAGCATTTTAGGTAAGACCTCCATAAAAAAACATGATTACACCCATCTGTTTCCCTTAAGTACCCAGTAGAAAACAGTTAGCACTTATATATCTCTTGATAGCTCTCTTTCAATCTGGTATTATGGGGAAAGAGGGAAATTCTTTTCCCCCTTTATTTTCTTTCTAGAAAAAGATAGTATTTAAATTCAAATATATGAGAAAAACCCAGCTGGGAGTGTTTGTCAAAGGAGCTTTATTTGTGCATGGATAGTGTCAAGACAGCAGAGTTTTCTGAAAATCTCTCTAAACCTTGTGCACCGATTATGGAAAAGACAGAAGAGGCACATTTCTAATAAAGCTGTGGCCATATAAATAGATATCAAGAATAAAGAAACACGTGATTTCTTAAAAATGCATGCATACATTGCATCAACGCTGTTGGGTATAAAAAGAGCTTTGTAAATAGCTGTAGATTGAGTTCTCATTGAGAAGATACACAAACAAACCTTACTGTTATGGCCTGGCTGTTATGTGATTATTTGACTAGATCCTTACCTGGGGTGAAGTGGTGAACACTTCAGTGGGGAGCTGTGAAAGGCCAGTTTCCATTGTGGCAGGACTGTTGCACCAACCCTGAAATTTGTGTTTCTATAGGCAAAAAAGGAACTGATTTGAGAAGCAATCAAAGAAAAAAAAAAAAAAAGATTAAGAGAAGTCCTCTGCTTATGGGGTTTTTACCTCTTACTGGTAACAGCTTTAGGGACATCAGTGCTAGGATATTTTATATTGCACCCTTTAAAAATTTGTTTATCTGGGTGCAACCAAGTTACATAAACCTAAGCTCCTTTTGAAACATCCTCATGTCCCAGAGCACTTGGAAGTTACTGTGGAGTCTCAGTGATTTTCGAGCTCATTTGACGGTACTTGAGATTTTCTACAGCAAAATGTGTCTCCTGCAGGTACCTACCCACATGCTTCATAAGCAAATTTTCCGTGCGTCGTGTACCTGTGTACCTTTCTCGTTGCATGGACCAATGAGGCTGGCAGACAGGACACGTTAGCTGTCAGAAGGCTGAACGCGGTGACCAAGAGGAATTGTCGCTTCGCGGAGGATCTTCTGAACCTGCAGCAGCAGTTTCACAGAGAGGACCACATAAAACTTGCAGTCCAGCTGCGGGTGCCACTGTCTGTTGACCGCTGTTTCCAGGCGAGTGTCGCTCTTGGCTGCACGGCGCCGGGTACCTGGTGCCGGCAGATGGAGCTAAAGGACCCCAAACACATCACGGGTGGGGGGGCTTAAATGCCGAAAATGCAGGCAAGATTTTGCCATTTTTGTGTGCTGCCAATATTCGCCCTTTGCTATGACACTTCTGTCTTTCCCCCTTCTCTCCCCTCCCCACTCCCCTCCATGAGCCTGCATTGAGAAATTGATGCAAGTGGACCCCTTTACAAGATTTGAGAAGTCGTGTTACATAAAAGGGGAAATAAACAAAAATTCAGTAAGCATTTGCTGCTATCTCAGTCCAAATAATGCTTCCCAAACTTCACCCATTGTTAGTGATGCTGCTGTTAATGTCATGTTGTCACTCTCACGGCAGTTAGTAAAAGGTATTGGCACTTGATAAGCTGATTGTACTGTGAAGAAGGTAAGAAATTCTGTTTATCTGTATGTGGGCTCTTACCAGAATCGCACTGCTGTATTTTACACCTCTACACTACATCATTTTACATCTCTGGTAACTTTCGCTGCTATTGATGGGGGGTGGCTGGTTGCACCTGTGTATTTAATGCCATACCTATACAAGACAAAAATAACTTTCTGCAGGCCCTAAGGACAGAAGTGGGGGCACTCACACAGAAGGTAAATACTTAGATAAATAGCAAGGATATCTAAAGCTTTCGCATGGCCTTTCCATTAGTACACACTTATGCTGGGTTCTGTTCAAAGCACAGCTAAGCAGCACAGTGGAGTGAGAGCTTTCTAAAATTCCCCTTTCAGACAAAGAAGTTTAGATGTCACATGTCAAAAGTAACGTGACCTCGGGGTTTTCAACTTAGTCTTCAGCAGGCATCCCTCACCTTTGAAAAAAAGTCTGGCTTTGAAACAATGCCTGCTTTCAAGAACTTTGGCTTAATATTATGGCCTGAAGGTCAAGATTGTCTTGTACTGACTGAGAGGAGCACAGCGGCCTTCACAGTGGTTCCTTTCTTCATATATGGCTCTTACTTGTACTTAACATTTTGAACTATAAAATGGAATGTAGCATGAGAAAGTATCATTTTCTGTGTGAGGCTTTGATGTGGTTTGTCTCTTAGCCTCACTATTGTTTTTGTATTGTTGTAATGCTGAATGCTTATACTCTTATTAACTGATGCCCTTTATTTGACAGGACTCTTTACTTCTGTTGGTCTTAAGTTTATGGCAAGATACACAGACAATTTCAACTTCAACCTTTCAGTGGAAGGAACACAGAGACAATTGAGTGTGTCTGCTTTGTACAGTGCCAATAGAATAAACAAATGATGGACCTATAAGAGACTGTGAACAAGCCAGGTCAGTTCAACCCACACACAATGAAGGAAAATTATAGCACATGCAGGCTGGGAGCAACCACCAGAAGAGCTGGAAAAGGTTATATTAAAACCCCTCAGATCTGAATAGAGGCTATAAAAAGAGTCTGCACATAGTATGTGTACAATTACTTCAGAAGAGCAATCCTGCTCTAATTGACTCAAAATGGCAGTTAGCCAGACAGACAGCTGGCTGGGGACAATGGGGCAAACCTCTCCTAAAAACCAGCCCTGCCTTCGGCTAGACTACATATTTTTATCATCACCCACCCTGTATGTAGACCTCTTGCTCTTATCTCAGGTGTCTGCTGGGTGTGAACTAGCTCTTGGCCTGCTTTCTTGGGGAAGGGTGAACGTGGCAGAAATAATGCTCTTGTTTGGCAGCTGTGGATGGGAACATGAATCTGCAATGCAGGTATCTTGGAGGGATCTGAGTTGCTCTCGATTCGGAAGCCACAGTGGTCAAACAAGCAATTTTTCTTCTGTAGTTGGCATGTTCTGTATGACCTTTTCCACTGGAAGTGGACTTTGTTAGGTGTCTTTCAGTCACTTACTGTCACTTTGGGCTCCAGTTGTTGTGGGTGCCTGAAGGGACAAAAGAGGGAGATGGCTTAAGTAATAGGGCTCTTCCCAAATTCCTGCAAATATTGTGGAATTTAAATATACTTGTAAGCCATTCTAGTTTTTTGTTTTGTTTTGTTTAGATACCTTTTTGTTTGGAAGGCCTTGTTTTTCATTGAGAAAGCTCTCTTAGCAGTGATACTCCTGGTCACAGCTAGCATGTGGGCATCAGTAGGATAAGAACTAGAGGTGCTGTGCCCATGTTAAAGCAAGATTGTAACTGGAGACTCCGCCCCAAGGCTTACTCCACGCAAGCAAAAATTAACACCCTTAAAGGAAGGACAACACATGAGCTCAAATTTTATTGGAAATGCCATGAAACTGTACCCACAGCAGGGACTATTAGTATTAGAATAAATACTAATAAATTAGTATTTTTCCTCTGTGCTTGCTTCCTTGTCCTCTGAAATGTGAGCAGGGGTGCATGCCACCTCCCCAGGAGGACGTGGATCCTCCTCACCTACCACAACGTGAGAGGCTGCTGGGGTGAGCCACTTCCACTCAGCACGAGCTTGAACTGAGTCCCCCGTGGTACCTGAGGGAACACCAGCAACTTCAGATTTGTATTTCATAATGTGTAATGAGCAGAATAAAAGCACTTTTTAAAAATAGAACCTCTTTCCTTTGTTTTTTTACTGGAAAATCAAATGTGCCTCAATCATGTACTTCAGACATTAATATCTGTGAAGGTGAAATAACAGTATTTTTGGCATGGAAGGAATATTGGAAAATTCAGAAAAGAAATTGTATAGTTACTACTTGAACATAGCTTTTAATGTTCTAATCCCCAGAGGTGCTGTCTCTTGAGCTGGGAGATGACTGCAGGCATAAGCGTCGCTATGACGGTGTGCACCCACTGGCTTTACTGTCTCTTCAATGGTGAGTAACTTTGGGGAAACAAGTGTATGTAATTAGTTGAAGTACGCTTATATGTGATGCTCCTAATGAATGTTATCATTTAAGCATAGTATTTATATATATTAGAAATACAAATGCTTAACAATATTGTTTTCTTGGGTTTTGTTATTATATTTTTTTTTCCTTAAGATAAACCTGTCTCAGTTTGAGTTAATCTGATGCCAAGGATTAAGCTCTTTGTTAGAATCAGGCCAGGCAGAAACTCTTACTGTTAGACTTCTTCCACAGTATCTCATGACTAGACCAGAATTTATGCGTATGCAGGGCAATGACTGCAGTTAAAAAGCACTGTGAGAGTTAGCATTCTTTTAGTTTTTCTCCACTGAATTAACTGCACCATCGCTTAAATAATTCTAGGAGGAGAGTGTTTCAGTCCTTGCCCAGGTGAGACCTTCTTCTCATTGCTCTTTCACATGCTCACCTTCTGCAGGCACGTACAGAGCCACAGGGGCAGCAGAGCACAAGTGTGAAAACTCAGCGTCCTGGCTTGTAATGACCTCTGCCCATTCACCTGCTGGTCAAGGTGCCCAGACCTCCCTTCTGCATCCAAATGTCAGACTGTGACTGCCAAGGTGCCATCCTGTTACGAATGAGTGGTTTAGGGTCATTCAAAGAACCACCACTGGAAGTATTAGCAAGAGTAGTTTTAATATAAATTCATAAAAGTGTGACTAATCAAACTTAGGTGGCAAGGTTTCTCAGTTACTTATTACATGGATGAAACATACAAAGGAATATTGAGTTAGAGTTGGTCTAGGATGATTTACACAAAGATCAAAAATGCAGAAATGTAAGAGAGACCTCCCTGTTGAATCATGAGGGTCAGGGAAAACAAGACCCCCTTGCTTTCTGAACTCCTGTTGGTGCTTAGGGTGCACCCAGGTCCCATCTTAGTCTCAGATTTCATCAGCAGCTTATGTCTAAAGGGTTACATGTGTAATAATTAGGGTTGCAGAGATATCAGCAAAAGGTGACCTTAATATGATGTAAAGGTACCAATTCAACTATACTTGCTATAGGGCATCTAAATCAATTCACACACATCCGAGGGAGGTAATCCGCTGCAGAAGGATGCTCTCCATGAGGGAAAAACACCTGGACCTCCAGCCCTGCTGCCTGTGTGCAGGGAGATGCTGTGCAGGGCCCTCACCTTCATTTCTTCCCTCCCTGTGTGACCAGCCCCCGTGCTCCTGCCAGTCCCTTCTGAAGGGTCCTGGCACCCTGTGATTGCCGGGTGAGCACGCGCAGCTTGCAGCTCCTGTCAAGTCTCGGGCAGGAAGCGGTGCGTTTCTTGTATGGCTCCAAGTTTATTTAAGTGTCAAACACAATATATGTGTGTCACGTAATTTATTTTAAGTGAGTTGAAAAATACAACGGTAACTCATCTTAAAATGAGTAAATTTTAACTCTTGATTTTTCTGGCTTAGTAGATGAAGACTGGTATTCTCTCATATTTAACTATGTCTGTTTTCATTATGAACTGAATCTGTGATAAAGCACAGGGTTTAATTTTAATATTAAAAGTATTCTTAGGTAACATGTATTGCTAACTTTCTCTATTTGCCCATAATAATCCAGTTTATCAAGAGATTACAGGAAAGGTCATCTAAGAGTTACTGTACTGGAATACGGCCTATTGGTGATATGAAATGTCAATTTACTAAATAAAGACAGAAACATAACCTTCAACTTTACTTCTACTTTTTCCCCTTTCCCAATAATGTAGCAATGTCCAAATTAGATTGCAGTACAAATATTCAAATTCTGTGATTAATTCTACTTCATAATTGTGTAGACCCCGGTCCCATAAAGCCCTTGCATTCTTCATATAGAAACTTTGTTTTGTTTTGTGTTATTCACTTAAACAGGGAAGTGATGCTTTGCAGTCAGTTTATTTCGGTATTCTAAAAGCAGTAAACAGTGACCCTTTTGGGGGCTAAGGCGCAAAGACTAGCTGCAGACTCTTGCTTCTGTTGCCATAGCTGGTTTGTGGCTAAGGTATGCATTTTTATTTTCCGGAACCCTGATGCTATTCACTATCCTGGAGAGAGAAAAAAAAGAAAAAGAAAAAGGTCAGTTAGTTAAAAGCAAAGATTTTTGTTTATGTAATAAAGTAATGTAAAAGACTCATAGCAAGAAGGCAGGATTGCATTTGAGCGTTTTCCAACATTGACAATTTGGCAGAAACCTTGCTCCTCCAAAGTAAGATACTTTTCCTAAAATACATCATTTGCCAGCAACATAGAAGCTGTGGGGATTTGTGTTGGTATGACAGAGATTTTAAACCTCCATCTGCCTGCCCTAGACCCTGGTGGCCATTAATTTATTTCATGTTCAGCATTGCTTAGAAAAGGCAAGGTGATTTAAAGATAAGGTGGTTTAAAAAGAACCAGGTAGAAGGAAGAATCGTTATTAGGTATAAATAGAATTACAGGAAAAAGTTTTGAGTGCTTTCCAGAAGGACACACAAGCTCAGACTTGCTCGATCTGTTTCCACCTGTGTCTCTTCATGGTCTTTTTTTCTGGTTCATCTGGGAAGCTTCCTTATCTGTGCATGGCTCAGTAAGGGGTATGCCATCTGCATACTATGGCAAATTAGAGGATTCATCCATCTACTATCTTAGAGCAGTATGGCTTTCCTGCAGGAATTTGTTAATTTATATAAATTTAATTCTCATATCCCTTCTGGAATATTGAACAAAACTCATTTTATGACTGCAGGGTTTGAAAGCAGAAGGGGCAGTAAACTAATATAATTAATCATTGTGTCATTGCTACAGAATAATGGACTAATTCTCTTCCTAATTTCCAGTTACTTATCATTTTAAATCTCACAGGGAAAGCAGCGCTGTATAGAATGCAACAAGAAACAACCAATTAAAAAAAAGTGGTTTGTTTCATCATCTTAAGTGAGTGTAACAGAACCGGGGACGCTCTGGTTGTGATTTATTATCTGCGCTTGTTCTTTGAGTTTTCACATAAAAATAGATACTTTACTAAACTCCTTCACATGGAAGAAAGAATGAATTTCCCTGTATTGATGTATTTTGTGCATCAAAGTTCCATTTCTAAAAAGCACCCAAGTACACAGAATAATTGGCATGAGTTAAAATGAATAAAACAAGCCATCTAAAACTCAGTTTGCAATTATATTTTTACATCAACTGTGGAAAAAAATTACAAACCCTTGCAGTTACAAAAGTTCAATTGGCACTCTGCCCTAATTTGGGCCATTGAAGCTAAAAACTTATGTTTTAGTTACAAGATTCTTTCAAACATTTCACAGCTGAATTCAACTCCACCATTGCATGGTGGTGAGTATTCTTCACCAGCTGATCATTTAAAATGTATCTACTATTTCACTAGGTTTGGTGTGAGACTGTGGGCTCTACTAAATCTCTGCAGGTTCAGGTTTAGACTAGCACAATAAAGATGACCAATACCTCTGACATCTCCCACTGGGATGGAAATTTGGATGCTTTTAGAGAGATTCAGGCCTTTTCTGCTAGAGGCAAGAGGAGAGTATCGAGAAAGGTGACAGGGAATGAATAGAAATGAAGAACTGGGAAGAACTGGCTCAGAGATAGCTAAGGAAGGAGCCTGGGGAATAAACATCACTGGAAAGGCTGTCTGGAGCCTGTGAAGAAGCAGCTGAGTACTAGATGAGATGAAGGAAAGGCAGAGTGAGAATGCAGGATGGAATAGGAAGTGCTTGATGGGACTAGAAAGCAAGTTTTGGCACAGCTAAGACAAGACTACATGGGATGTGTAGGACAGAAGAAGTGCTAGTAACGTCTGACACGAATGACCAGAGGAGGTAGACAAATTGGTAGTTCCTGTTGCTGTACAGAGTACAGCATCATTTCTGGCAGCAAGCTGGAAAGCATTTCAAGGCTGAGCTTTCATCTAAAATTTAAGTAGAGGCCCAGCAACCCTATCTGAAATGTTAGAAGAAAAACAGCAAACAAGACAGCATTTTTCCCACTGGTTTTCATGTTAAGTACAGCTAACTGAACAGAACCTAGAGGCAGTACTGACCTGAGTATTTTTTGTTTTGTTTTCTTGAATGGGAACTCAGCACAGACTCTGTGTTACTTTGACATTTTGTTAATTTGGAACAACTTCAGTCACTGCTGAATCCAAATTAGAACGTAACCAAATAACTGACATGTTTGACCCTCTACTTCAAGGTAATAAACTCAATATTGGTCTTGGGCAATACTGTTTTGTGCAGTCCCCAGGCCAATCCCACTTCTTTTATCCTGCCCAGATTCCTTCCAGCCTCCTGCTTTGAATCAGGTGGTGCAGAAGACCTACAAAAGACTAAGACAACCTAAAAAGGACCTAGAAGACTATCCTGGTGGGATGAGACGGAGACAATTGGTAGGGTTTGGACTGTCTGAGTAGCATTGCTCAGGGTTTTCTTTTTTGGTATTTCTCTATTACTGCTCCCATTCTCATTACAAACTTCATGAAGGGTGCAGAAGAATGACCAACCTGCCTATCAGACACTAAGGAGACCATTTGTCCATGTTCTTTTGTGCTGCCAAGCCAGCTGTCCTCTGTGCCTAATAGTCAGCTGAACACTGCTGTGACAAGCCAGTTGGAAACAAAGTCACAGGGATTGTGTGGGTTTTCGTCTAGAACTGACAGCAGGTGTTTAAAATATTTTAAAGAAAATGCTGGGAAATTCGTACAGAAATTGCCGTGCAACAGTTCATGATGTTTATATTGTTAGCAAACCTAAATGCACTACAAGCAAGCTTTTTGAGTTTGATTTTTATTTCACTCTGTCTGGAGAACATGGCGTCAAATGCCCGTTTTTTATTCTAAGAGTAGTCTTAAAGACTTGATTGCTCTTTGATCCTAGTGTTGTGTTGAAGGTTGTTCAAAGTTATAGGGAGTTATGTATGCTGTATCTTAATGAAATGCTTGTCTGAAATTGTACTGATAGCCTGCTGTGAAAAAATCAATTTGCCATCAGCAAACTGAATGTACTTGATGCTCAATTTAGTTCGCCCAACTATTTCACGTTCTTTCCCTATTGTAAAACAAAAGGGTCTTGAGAATTAATTACAGTGTTAGCATCTGCTTGTGGCAGCTTTGCTGATATACTTAGTAGAATAAGATAGTTAAGGCAGGAGTGAGATGGAGTGTAAAGTTTTTCCCACTACCATTTCTTATGCAAATATCTTTTAAAGGACGGGCCTCTGCTGATTCCTGTACATACTTGTTCTCTTTGCAGTAGAGTAACCAGTTGCGTATAAAATCATCAAATACTGATCTCTTCCAAATAATATGTGTTAGATTGTTTTTTCCTGGTTCATGTTTCTATAAGTATTGCTGGCTGCACAGTGGAGTATTGTTTATCTGAGTACTGGTAGGAACACTATTTCCTCTAAAGTAAATCCGAACTTTTTTTTGATCAGTAGATGAATGAGAAGTTTGAGATTACAGGTCCCTGAGATTCCTGATGTTGAATCCTGTATTAGTGTAATTCCAACTTGCTGTGCCAGGTACACTCTGGATGCTGGACAAGCATGCTTTTGTGTTGTGCAAAATCTCCTTTGGCAGTTTTGTCTTTATTAACGTTAAAAAATGTTAGTGTAGAAATATGCCAATCTAAACTGATGTCTTATTGTGCTTAATGTAGATTGAGCCACAGCACAAGCCCACAAGATATTGTTAATGTTAGGATTTTAGTATTGTATAGTTTTGTGTTTTAATACCTCTTCAGGTAAATAAATATCATTCCTCTTATCTAGAAGAAGGATCAGGTCTTGTAGTTTTTCCTCTAGGCTTTCTTGTTTTGCTGAAACATCAAAAGGTATAAATTACCTTTCTTGGAATGCCTGAGAAAACATAATCTCTCCAACCCAAGAGATTTTCATTATTTGTAAGTTCTCCGTAAGTTCTGTCATGTTGGATTTGAAATTTGTTCATCCATATCACTGTATCTGGGAGAGGATCATCTTAGATTTCTGTGGGAGAGTGCCTGAAATCTGGTCTTGTCATGAAGGATCGTAATGCCAGTAATGGTAGTAAGGTTAGTCCTGTTTGCATTGGAGAACAATTGCAGGTCACATAATTGTAATAAAACCCCCTAAGTTTGGTTAATTAAGAACAGGTTCATTGTCTTCAATAATTTGAAACAGGAAAATTATGACCAGAACTAGTGGGAACTCCAAATTGGTTTTAATATTTATTGTTTCATATTTTCTGACAAGCTGCAAGCATAAATAGGAAAATTGTGTTTGCATGTCTGAAGTTGTAATCTATCCTTTAAGCCTTCAGAGAATTTGCATATGGCCAATTAGTTGCTTCTGGGGTTCGAATGATAAGTCATTATCTGAAGAAATACAACCCAAGGTTTCATTAGATTAAGCTTTTTCTTCTTGAAGACACTTGAATATTCTTTATTATATCCTTTTTAATTTTATTCTTTTCTACATATATACAATATTATTATTAATGCTTCAGCTTTTATATTGGATACAATTCTTAATTTTATGTCCATTAGACTGCCATATACCAAGTGCTTTTAACTTCTTATGTCATAAAAAGTTGTTGAAGCAGTGCCTGGCACTGGTCAGGTGAAGGGATAATTAATACTCAAGTGAAAAGAAAAATATCTAAACGATATATTTCATATATTAATACTCTTATAAAACTTCAGTAACATAGTGTGACATTTAAAATGCACACCTGTATGTCGTGTTTATTCTGTCAACTAAAATTTTAACTGAGGGTTCAAACGGTGGATCTTTGCTCCTGATTGGCTTAGCAATTGACAAGCATTTCTGTATTTTGTAGATATGCTTTATTAGAACATCACGACATGAAATTTAAATTCTACACATGTATAACAGCTTTTGACGGAATGTGTGGTTTGCCACTCTTCCAGAGCACGCACATCCTCTAAATCATAGAATAGTCAGGGTTGGAAAGGACCTTAAGATCATCTAGTTCCAACCCCCCTGCCATGGGCAGGGATACCTCACACTAACCCATGTCACCCAAGGCTCTGTCCAACCTGGCCTTGAACACCGCCAGGGATGGAGCATTCACAGCCTTCCTGGGCAGCCCATTCCAGTGCCTCACCACCCTCACAGT
Organism: Lathamus discolor; assembly: GCF_037157495.1. Taxonomy (NCBI): domain Eukaryota; kingdom Metazoa; phylum Chordata; class Aves; order Psittaciformes; family Psittacidae; genus Lathamus; species Lathamus discolor. The sequence continues at coordinate 58,093,214 of NC_088889.1, read as the reverse complement.
AAAGAACTTCTTCCTTATATCCAATCTAAACTTCCCCTGTTGAAGTTTTAACCCGTTACCCCTTGTCCTATCACTACAGTCCCTAATGAAGAGACCCTCTCCAGCATCTTTATAGGCCCCCTTCAGATAATAACCATTTTGGTTAATAATTGGAATGATTCCTGAGTATGTCTAGAGAAAACCTTGAAAACAAAAGATAGTCTAAGTGAAGTTAAAGCACAACTAAACTATCAATAACCCTGGTAATAAAAAAGCTGCCTGTCTGGACCTCAGAACTGGACAGTGCATCCCCATCCTTCTCTGTTTGTCAAAAAATGCACTACAGTTATGCAACAGGGAAGTAACCAATAACCTTAAAGCTAAGAAATCACTTTTTTAAAAAAGCAAATTATCATGTGCTTCATCCCCAAGTCTAAGAGAGTTTGCTGGTTCTGTAGGGAAGTATTGCTGAAATTAGCAGTTTACTGAAATCATTGTTCTTTTCTCCCCTCAATTTGAGCATATTTAATTGGAAAATGTTATAAATACACTGTTTGTAATATTTAACATTTATCGACCATTGCATGCGGTTAGCCAAAATAGTTGATCTATTACATATAGAAAATGTCACTGTTCTTCAGAAAACAGACTTCTTTTATAATGCTGTTTCATGAAAATGGCTTAATATCAAGAAATATTTTAATTATCTTGCTTTTCATCACCTCAGTAATTCCCATTGTTTACATATAGAAACAGTAAGCTGAATTTGAAAAAATCTTCATACCTTGTTATTAGTTTTTAAAAAATACTTATGATTTTGCATCTACTTAGGCCATTGTAATTAGGAAAAGTCTCATATTTCTCTGTAAAAATAAGATGGTTATTTATTAATATTGCTGGTGAGAATGTGTGTGATCCTTTTAGATACGAATAGATACTCAAGTGTTGGTCTGTGAGAAAATGAACATGAGCCGGCTTCAGTGTGTGCTCACAGCCCAGAAAGCCAACCGTATCCTGGGCTGCATCAAAAGGAGCGTGACCAGCAGGTCGAAGGAGGTGATCCTGCCCCTCTACTCTGCTCTTGCGAGACCTCACCTGGAGTATTGTGTGCAGTTCTGGTGTCCTCAACATAAAAAGGACATGGAACTGCTGGAACAAGTCCAGAGGAGGGCCACGAGGATGATCAGGGGACTGGAGCACCTCCCGTATGAAGACAGGATGAGGAAGTTGGGGCTGTTCAGCCTGGAGAAGAGAAGGCTGCGTGGAGACCTCGTAGCAGCCTTCCAGTATCTGAAGGGGGCCTATAGGGATGCTGGGGAGGGACTCTTCATTAGGGGCTGTAGTGACAGGACAAGGGGTAACGGGTTCAAACTTCAACAGGGGAAGTTCAGATTGGATATAAGGAGGAAATTCTTTCCCGTTAGGGTGGTGAGGCACTGGAATGGGTTGCCCAGGGAGGTTGTGAGTGCTCCATCCCTGGCAGTGTTCAAGGCCAGGTTGGACAGAGCCTCGGGTGACATGGTATCCCTGTGAGGTATCCCTACCCATGGCAGGGGGATTGGAACTAGATGATCTTGAGGTCCTTTCCAACCCTAACTGTTCTATGATTCCATGATTCTATGATTCTATGAATTGCACATTAGAGTTTTTTATGATTCTTTAATATAGTTCCAAGCAAGGTTATATGTTGTTTAGCAGTATTGTGGGGAAGGAAAAATAGAAACATGTTTTACCATTCTATAATTTTTATGGTACATGAAAATTGTTACCTTCAATATGGTCAGGATACATTTTCATATAAGCCTTAAGACTTCCAAACCTACTTTTTCTATGTTAGATTTGGTCCAGGAGGTGTGTGAAATCTTGTGCTTTTCATTCCTTTTATTTGTGTGAGCAATAATTGTCAAAAAAAGTTGTGGGTTTTTTTTTTCTTTTTTTTGAATACTTCAACACAAAAGAAATGGAAACTTCCATGTAATGTCTTCTGTGGTTTCATTTTCGTAAAAAGAGGGTGAATTTAGCCAGTATTTCTTTAGTGTGGGAAAAGCATTCCTGATTGATAGCCTAATATTTCACACAGTTTGGAGGAAAAAACTGTAAGTTTTGTACACCTCTTATTTTCTCTAGATGTTGAAACACTTTCATCTGAAGAAGCAGCATATTTTGTATCTGGTATTTTTCATTACATGTGCTAATTAGCAATTGCTAACAAACGATGGTGTTACACATTAGTACTCAGAGGAACATCCAGGAGCTCCAAAAGCAATTGTATCATTGCTGAGATTGGGGATGTCTGTCCCCAAAAGCTCCCAGCAAAATACCAAATGCATAAATGGCATTGAAACAGCATATAGCTTTGGTTAGAGTATTTATGCATAGATTTAAATAGGTGTTGTGGTTCAACCCCAGCCGGCAGCTAAGCCCCACACAGCTGCTTGCTCACTCCGCTCTGGGTGGGATGGGGGAGAGAATCAGAAGGGTAAAAGTGAGAAATCTCGTGGGTTGAGATACAGACAGTTTAATAGGTAAAGCAAAAGCAGCACACACGAGCAAAGTGAAACAAAGGATTCATTCACCACTTCCCATGGTCAGGCAGGTGTTCAGTAGGGCTCCATCACATGTAACAGTTTTTTGGGAAGACAAACACTATCACTCACAACATCCCTCCCTTCCTTCCTCTCCCCCCATGGAGGAGGAAGAAGGAAGAGCATGGCGTCCTCTGGTATGGAGCATCCCTTTGGTCAGCTGGACCTATCCTGGCTGTGTCCCCTCCCAACTCCTTGTACACTCTCAGCCTGCTCGCTGGTGGGGTGGGGTGAGAGGCAAAAAATACCTTGACTTTGTATGAGCGCTGCTCAGCAGTAACAAAAACTGTGGTACCAACACCGTCTCCAGCACAAATCCGAAACATAGCCCATACTAGCTACTGTGAAGGAAATTAACTACTCCAGCCAAAACCAGCACAATATGAAAAGTGAAAGGTGTAGAAGTCATAATGGAGAATGGTAGGAAGGGGCATTTTATTTAATAAATAATTTGTTGTTGCAGTAGCACAGGATATTGATTGCCTCCTGTGGTCCATTACAGTTGATAGTTTTGGTTAATTTAGTTAATTTCTACAACAGACGCTCTATTTATCATGGGATCTGAAAAATGTTGGCTGACCTATGGGGTATTTTTTAGCATGTGGATTAGATTGTTTTGAGTATTTTTTCAACGTAAGAAATCTTTGTACGATTGCCTGCAACTGCATGGAATTGATTCAGTCCCACGTATAAACTCCAATGAAGGGGTGAGGGGACTATTACCTTTAACCATGTTTGATGTCAGTAAAATACAGAATATTTTGTTATAAGATTTTCCTATTAAACTACAGAAACGTTTCTGACATAGGTTAATTTTTCAAACCATACTATCCTTACTGTGTCCTTACTATAATTCTTTATCTCTATGGCAAAAAGATTGTTTTCAGCTTCAAAGGGCCTTCATTCCTTATCTTTCCTTAATCTGTGCCACCTAAATGCATCACGTTGTAATCCTCACCTTCTTTTACAGTAGTAGAAGGTTTTCAAGTCCACCTTAAAATAGTTTGGGAATTTAACTTGTGTGTAGTAACAAGAAAAAAATCGAGAGAGTTCCTTCTTTCAAATAGCAACAGTCTGTTGATCATAGTTGGACACACAGGACAATTGCACACAAAGTCCAGCCCATAAATTTGACAGGTGTTAAATTTTTTGTAATAGATCTTCACCAAGAAATAGATTATAAACTGAAGTTCTTACTTATGAGGTCACAGGGTGGCTGCTGACTCTTTCCTGTTCCTTGACCTGCTGCCAAAAAGACAACCATATGGACTTTAAATTTGGGGTTTTTCATTTGTTTGCTTTTTAGCTGCTCTTCACTGAAACAATATGTTTTCACCTTCCTTCCAAGCCTGCAAAGTCTTGGTTTGAACTTATGTAATTTCTCACGTTTTTACACGGAGATGTAGGAAGGTTATATGTTTTCTTTAACATCATTAATCTTTTCATCTGCTGTTGGCCAAGCCAGAAATTTAGAGGCAAGGTAGGAAATTGTAATGGAGCAAGTCTTTAATAAACCATCACAACAGGTGCATCTAGTTTATTGGAGGCCATTTCATTGCCACAGGCTAATTTCCTAAGATAATTATTTATGTAAGAGGGTGTTTTTTTCTTGCGTATCTTATTTCACTTATACTACTTTTTTAACTATGGAAACTGTTTAATATTCTTGTAGTTTGTGTGAAACTTCTGAAATAGTTTGTGTTGTTAATGTTATTTCTATGTGTCTTCAGACTGAAGCAGTTTTGAACAAGTGCATTAAATTTAATGGTAGGCAATCTTTAAGAAGGAATATAGGAAGTTGTATTGGATGGGCAAAGTAAAGAATTAACTTTTACTCATGAGATTTCTATTCAGTAAATAAGATCGTACAACAGTGCACATAATTCACATTCCCCTGTTTATATTCTTAAATTTTGATAGATTTCTGGTTTCTACGACTGCTCAAATTGCATGTTGATGGCAGTATAAAAATGAATGACATTTAATTTAGTATCACTGAGTTTTCATTTTCAAGAAAGATCTAAGTAAAATGCACGAATGTTATATACTTGGGGAGATCTAGGAATGTTTTTTTGTTCCCCCTTCCAATCTTTGCAAGCCAATATTTGAAATTATAGTTGATATTTTGATTTTTTTTTTGCATAAAGTAGTTAGCTTAATGTGTTTGTGTGCACAAAACATGCGTGTTCCTGTGGCCTGTTTTATTTAATGTAAAAGAAAAGTGGTTACCTTCCTAGATCATGATAACAAAATATGGAATTAAGGAATACATACATTTGATTACGGCAGAAAATCAAACACAAAAGAACAGCGATGAAAACAAGACTGCAGGGTTAACATAACTTCTAGGAAAAAAGTAATGTTTGGTTGCTTAGCTTTTTCCTCTTAATGTAATTACTTTATTTGTGAACTTGCATTAAAATCTGCCTTACTGCCATGTAAGAAATCTTTGTGTAAATTACAATTAATTTTTAATTAGTGCTACCTTCAGTGCATTTTCACAGACACAGTAAAATCTGTAATTACTTGTAATTTTATAATTTATTTTAAATACATAATGTATAGCTGTTTAGCTATGTACTATATGTACTAGTATGTAACTTCTTGCAGCACAGAATGCTTTTTTATACTACAGTTACATATTTAGATGATGTTTGATTTTACTTTTTAATAATAAACTTTACATAACAAAGATTTGTGGGTGTAAGTATTGAATGACTGAAGAGTTTTGGTCACTGTCAGACAGGTGTAAGGCTAGGTTTACAGTTTAAGCTAGCTGTATACATGTTTATAGAGTTTTCATTTTAAAAGCATTAATACTGGGAATACCAAGTGTTAGTACACAGAATACAAACAGATTTTCTGCAGTGACGTCTAAAACAATTTGTCTTTTATATTTAGTAAGTAAATTGAATTGAAAAAATGTTGAACTGGATGCTATGACTTGCAAATTGATTCCTACCTCAGTGGTAAAACCAGTAAACTTCTGATGTTCAAGAAAGAAATATCAATGATTTTGGAATGTAAGTTTTAACATATCTTTGTACAGGAGCCTCCACTTTTAATCTGAGATTACAGCATTTTTTAGAAAAGATAGGCTGGTCCTAGCTAGGCTGTTAAAGAAAAAGAAATAAGAATAAAGATCCCACCCTGTGGATGAAATACCTGATGCAGTAGGTGATTCAAAACACTTGTTTACCAAACAGATTCTGTGCATTTGTGTCTGGTTGCTAGAAATCGAGCTTGTATTTTCTTAAACATCTACAATTACTTTTGGAGTTTGCATTTGGTAATTTTGTAAGAACTACCCCGGTAACTGCAGATGGACCATTCTAGACTTGCGTGTTAAATGACTGCCAAAAATAACACAGTGTAAATTCTGTTCGTGCTCCTAATCACCACACAATTTCAGCACCAAAGTCCATGCACTGCTCTTAATGTATTGAAGCACAATTTTAATATTGTCATCGTAACCTGAGTAGGTAACCAAAATTAATGACTGTGTAGAAATTCTTTGTAGGAAAAGAGAATGGTGATGCATTCAGGTTCCTGTGCTGGAATCCTTCTCACTACATACCTATATTAGCATGTTACATATATTCATTTGTCTTTCTTAGCTCCATGTCATAAATTTCTTACAGCAGGTGGTGAAATACAAGCTGTCTACAGACCTTGGTGCCATGGTTTTGAATCACCTTTTCTTGGGCAGGTTTATATATGTAGTGCTCTGGGGTTTGAGGCCATTATTTCAATAGTCTTTTTTCTCATTCAGTGGTAATGACCTCTCATAACTGCTGAAAATAGGAGGGAACACAATTGAGAGAAATGGTATCAACAGTTAAAAAATATAGACCAGCAGACTATGGCTGAGTCATTTACAAGAGCTCTCAACTGAAGTCAGTAGTGATGCTTGGTACCCATGCCACAGTGTAGCCAGGTACTAGGGGCAACATATACATTTTGCTGCTGATTGGGGGAACATGCGTGTGGAAGAGCATCAGATTTACCCGTACCTTAGATGCGGCTAGAAATAAGATAGGGGGGGTTATCAAGACTGGTGTAAGGTTTTCCTGGAAGCCAGCTGCAAGTCAGAAGCCAACCTCTAGTGGAGTTGTCTGTCCTGTGTGAGCCTTGGTACTCCTCCAGCTAGGAAACAGCCCCTTACCTTCACCCTTTGCATTATATATCTTATACTTGTCCAGGGGGTTTTAACTTCTAGGTGTTCATGTTTTCTTTTCATGATAACACTTTTATTATGTTTTTTGAAGAAGATGGTGTACAAGGAGAAAAAGGTTTATTTTTTACAAATAACAAAGATAAGCTACACATGCAATGGAGAATTCACTTCATGTGCCTCTAGACAAGTACTTACCTCCCCATGACAATGTCTAAGCTGGAGAAGGCTGCTTCTGAGTTTCTGCCTTCTGCTTTGCCCCCTTGCATGCTCCAACATGCTCAGAGCAAGACTCAGCCTACCCCAAAGCACCCATTTCCTTAAAAAACTGATGTAAGTACTGGAAAGCAGCCGTGACACAGTCCAGTTCCTGACGTGAATCACCAAAGAATCACAGGTGCACAAAATACTTTTCGACTTAGTCAGATAAATACTCTACATTGCCAGTGGTCCATAGACTAACAGACCTGTGCCAAACAGGTAACAGGTCCTTATCTTCATGCATTTATAATCTCAATGCACAAAGGAAAAGAATCACGTGATTTTACATGAGGATCAACCAAGTGATTTTAGATCTGATAAAGCAGAGTCTTGTGACAGCACTTCTAATATTTCATGGAGATGGCTCGCCAGACATTTCCTGGAAAGAGGATGCAATGTTTTGCTATTATTTTCATCTCACAGTCTTCAAACGAAGCCTTATTGGTATCGTTCTTTCAAAGGGTAGTAGGTTGTTTTTTTGTGTTACCCTAGAGATTTTACGTCTAAGACCGTACTTTATTTAAAATGTATCAAGTGTACATCAGTATCTATTTGAAAGCAGGTTGCTAAACTTGATAAGCCCCTAAAGGAGGGGCTAAAAATTTCCAGCCTCAGCTGTTTAAAGCTGCTTTCTTTAGCCTGGCTCCAACTAAACCAAATGTAGTACTTGTTCTTTCTGCTTATTTGAAGTGTCTCTGAGCAACATAGAGTTTCTTTGGTTTAGGAGTCAGGTCTTGCTGGTTTGTCTGTAGGTTTCAGGAGGACTCTTAATGTAACCTATGTAAATTCCTAGGTAGGTTTCTCCTTTTCCATGGCAAAGTTTGGTTCAGATTAGGCAAAGGCAATTTCTGTCTACTTCCTTTTGTATGGACAAGTGGAGTAATGAGAATGGGAATTCTGCTGTGCAAGTGAGCAAGTAATGTCTGGAAATTACTTTCTCCATGTCTGGCATTTCAGATTACTTTATAAAGGACTGCTTGTACATCTAAGTAAGAGATAGAGTTAGACCTTCATCACTTGGTAGCTGGAAGCATAGTGGAATTCCTGACTGTTGTGGTTTAAACCCAGTCGGCAACCCAGAACCACACAGCCGCTCTCTCACTCTCCTGCTTCCTCCCCCACTCCCGGAGGGATGGGGAGGAGAATCGAAAGAATGTAACTCCCACAGGCTGAGATAACAACAGCCCAGTAACTAAGGTATAACACAAACCACTGCTGCTACCACCAATAACAGTAATGATAAGGGAAATAACAAGGGAAGAGAATACAATCGCTCACCACTGCCGACCGATACCCAGCCCGACCCGAGCAGTGATGTAGCCCTTCTGGGTAACTGACCCCAGTTTATATAGTGGACATGACATGCTGTGGTATGGAATACCTCTTTGGTTAGTTTGGGTCAGGTGTCCTGTTTCTACTTCCTCCCGGCTCCCCCTCCTCCCTGGCAGAGCCTGAGACTCAGAAAATCCTTAGTCAGAGTAAACATTACTGAGCAACAACTAAAACCATCGGTGTTATCAGCGCTGTTCCCAGGCTGAAAGTCAAAACCACAGCACTGCACCAGCTACTAAGAAGGAGAAAAATGGCTGCTACTGCTGAACCCAGGACACTGACAAAAGGTCACAGCTCTGAAATCTGTTACTTGCTCATGTGCATCACCATGAACTACTGAGCAGGCTGCAGTAGGTGGCAAATGTGCTGTCTCCAGTCTCTCCAAGGTGTGGAAAGGTAGTGTGGTGGCTTTTCTTGGCTGAGACTGACCAGAAGAGGTCAGGTATTTTAAAAAAAATCTTTTGCAGCATATTAAAAAAAAAAAAAAAAAATAAATCCTACTCTGAAGATATTTTAGGCTGTTTTCTGTAACGCTTTAAGTTAACTGATTCGGGTGCCTTTAGGAAATGATCAGTGGCATTAGAATAATTCAAGAAGCCAGATAAATACTCTGGTAATAACTGTCAGATGCAGCTTTTTTGTACCTGGCTGTGCACATCTTTTAAGCATCCCAAGCTCTGTTTATAACCCCTATGGTGCTTAGGTGTATTTAAACACTGACGATGCTAGACATTAACATAGTATTTACTGGTTCAAATATATATTCCTGCAGCTGTCTATTCCTAATGTATTGTAAGAGTGCCTTTGTTTTGACAGATTTGTCTTTCCTATAGCAGCTGAGTATTCTGAACTTAATACTTTGCACCCTGCCTAGAAACTACACAGTATACAAAATGTGCTCTAAAATTCATTCAAACTTCTCAAGCTTATGTCTAGGAGAGACAGATTTAAGATTACTGAGGTTTCTGGTTGAAGTATTTCAAGCAGAAATCCATACTCCATTAGGTTTTGCAACATTATGTGACCTTAATTTTCCAGGTATTTTGCCCTTTAAATTGAAGATAGTATTTTAATACTATTTAAGTCTCCTGAAGAGCCTTGTAATATGATAGGCTTAAGTTGTGAAACATTTGAACAAAATGAAGGATGAAAAAGTAATTTAGGATTCTGTATTTTTTTAACGTATAGTAAAATAAAAATACAAATCAAACACATCAAAGTAGGTTATAAAATATTTTTGGCTGTGCATTTATCACAGAAATTACGTGTGCATGCAGTCAGATGTATTTATTGTCTGCAGGTCTTTCTTTGCATTTGATTGTATTAAGCAAAGCCATTCCCAGTGCTTTGAACTTCGGGATTTGTCTCTTGCGTTATGGTGCGCTTCAAATAGAATTCTACCTGGACAGCAGCTGTAGGATCCCATCTCAGGAGATGAGATCTATACTGATTTGTTGGAGATAAAAATGAAGAATTATTTTTAAGTATCTTATAGAAAAATATTTGGGAGAAACTCATGTTTTCTTATTAATAAAGGTGATTTATTACACAGTCTTTCAGTAATGTTAAATACAGGGAAATTAAAATGATCAGCAGCTAGTGTTGTGCACAGCTCCATAGAATGTTAAAACTGGACCTAATAAATTGCAGCAGCAGTCATACGGCTATGCTGTATGCAAAACACATCACTTTGAAAAAATCTCAAAACCCAGTAGGAACAGTATGTAACTGCAGCGTGACAGTACTTACACTGGATTGCGATTATATACATTCACACGTACGTGTGTACATTTTGTAAGTATGCATCTTGATGGTTACCCTAGGCACTGTTTTGTTGGGGTTTTTTTGTCTAAAAATCATGTTTTGTTCATGTACACCAAAAATGACAAATGCTAGGTTTTCTGTAGCTGTCTACACCACTGGTGGTTACTATGTACTGCAACAACTTAGCATAGGCTGCCTTATGTCAGGATTTTAATTTCTTTGCTGGTAAAACCAAAATACTATTTAATGGAACATCTTTTTTGCACGTTTGTGTGTTGATAACTGCCTAACATTGTATGAATGTTGCAATGTCAAGCAGAATTGCCTGACATGTGGGTAGTAATACTGAGACATTTCTCAGTCACAGCTTCAGGTTGGGCATTTTAGTTACTGAGTACAGGAAGGAATTTAAAGCACAACTCAGCAGGCAACGATTAATTACATTTTGCCTTTCTGAGCTGTTGTTTTCTTGTTCTCAGCTGCCAAATATTCAGATTTTCTCATGTATTTCATTAGTTGTTTCAGCCCCTTGGGCTTAGCTGTATATTTGGAATACTGTAATAGTTTCAACAGTAGCGGTCAGTAGTGGGTACTAAATTTGGTCTTAATGGCTGGTCCCGTTTTGGTGGAGCCAGAATAAATTCCTTTTGCTGACAAGACTTTCAGTTGTGATTTTCCTGCACCACAGGCTGCCTTGGCACTTGTTGAGTGTGAGCATGCACCCTGTATTTCTGCCAAACTTGGAGTAGGACAACTGTGAGTGCAGAAAGGTAGCCAGAAATCTTGAATCAGAGCTGTGAAATATCAAGTCCCCTTTTGTCTGTGCTTCTGGACTGTTTTGCCGAGAGCTACTGACTTGACCTCTGCTTTGTTAATTTTCATAAGTAGTAACTGCAAGTAATCTAAAAAAGGTTTTTCCAAGTTAATAAAGAGTGCATATTTGTTGGGTTTCTTTTTTTCACTTTTGCTAGGAAGCTGTGAAATTTCATGTCAACTTTACTAACTCAGAGTAATTAACCGAACATCCTAGCACTCCGAAATGCACAGAGCAAGGGTTTAAGCTGATTGTGGAAATGTAATTGCAATCAAGTATGAAAAGGTTAAAAATATCAAAAAACACGTCAGTGTTGGCGGTGTTAAGGAAAGATCTTTGTCAGATATCTAAAAGTACTGAGTTCATACCAAAACACATCAAAAAACTTTATCTCTTAGAGGCTTCCTGAGCCAAAATTTTTGTAATCCCATTAGTCTTTATTGAGACAAGCTTCTGAGTTTGGAAGGATGAATCTGTTTTTACATCTTAGCATCACAAAGAACTTAGTAAATTTGTAGTCGCTGTTTCTGCTGTTTGCAGAAGCGCCTCACAGTGTTATGTTGTGGTATTAACAGTCTTGTGATCTCTGATGGTGCTGTGCTGTGTAGTAAGCACTCTGTGACATTCTTAAGTGAAATGAAATTTTCATTCTCCACATTCCAGTCACAGATAAAAATACTTCTGTTAAAATACAGGGCAAGAATGTTTCTGTCCGGCATTTTACAAATGAAGAACAAACCTAAGTTTTAACTGATGAAATAACACGGTTCTGCCCTTTTAATTGAAAGAAGGATCCTTTGTCTGTGAAAATGAAATCCTCCACAGTTTGTAGTTTCTTTTCAAACTCATCATCCTGACAGTGAAATCATGTAATGTGATAGTAGAGTGCCTGAGGCTTCTTACAGTATTTTGGGCAGTATTATCAGCAGATGATGTGCTCTGTTGATTTTAATCACTCAGGGTTTGATTCTGATCCCACTGACCTCAATCTAAATACAGAGTAACTTCATGGACTTCACTTGAATTACCATAAACATATTGGTGTAAATGAAATCTGCATCTATTTAATTGCATTTATGGTTCCACTATAGGATCTTCAGAGGTCACCAAAGAAAGGAAGGTATGGATGACTTTTTCCATCTCTTTGTTACAGCTTTCTTGTTCAAATGACATTTATCACTGACCAGTTGTTAAAGTTGTCATGTATAAGTTCATGTTTGTTGTACCAATGACTCAGTGTTGTGCCAAATGCACACACTAGTTGACTTTCTATTGTCTTGCAGCCAGTTTGAGTTCCTTGAAGATTCCTGTGCTTGTCACTAGAATTTCTCTTTTTCCATGAGCTTTAGCACTGACTTTATAGTCAGTTTGAAATCAATACGAATATATTTGAGTGTTTGTGTATGGATGGAGTAATTGAGCATGTTCTAGAATACTTTTTGATAAGTGGCCATAAAAGAAAACTATTGAAATGTACAATCTAATCCTGCAGTCATTTTTCCACCTCCAATACCTTCAAGGAGAGATCTGTCTTCATAGCAGGGACTAAGTCGTTAGGATTGTACAGAACAGAAATGTAGCTTGTTCACAGCAGATTTTATAGCACAGGTGTCTCCAGCGGCACAGACACGAATGTTTCCTATTTAGCGAAGACCTTCTCTTAACACTGGAAGCTTGCTTTTCAGACTTGTAAGCTGAACTCTTCACAGCAGACCCTTTAGTAGGTTTGGTTTATTTTTCTTAATGTGATAAGACCAGTTAACCAGTTTGGTATTGAGCCTAATGTGGGTTTTTTCCTCCTTTATTTTGCTGACCAATGAAAATTAGTGGGAATCCTGTGCCTGTTACTTGTCCTTCTCAAAATCTCCTATTTCAGAATTTTAAATTTTTGAATGTAAGGTGCTAACTGATGAAAGTCAGCAAATGTCTTTGTTAATAGCTATTAACTGCTACTCATAACTAGCAATTAAGTAGTAAACAGGTTCTGTTACCTTTGTGTCATGATTTAAGCCCATTGTTCTCATACTAAAGCCAAAGCCAACACTGTACCAGCTACTAGGAAGAAAATTAATTCTATCCAAACCAAAACCAGGACACTGTTATGAAATCAGTCTGCTGCATCTTTTATGCATCCTCAGCGTAATTTAGGTATAATACAGAAACACCAAACAAAACCAATAGGAAAGGAAAGAAGCATGAAAAAGCTGAGTACGGGCTGTATTCTTATACCACAAAGTACATGGTTTAACATGGTAATACAGTTTAATTGAACATCTGTCCTAGGTATGAGTAAGGTATGGACACAGGAAAGTAGTAATCTATAAGTATTTCTAAAGCCCTGCAAAACTGGTATAATTAGAGCTAGATCAACAAAATATTTGAAGTATATTCATGGTCAGTGCTATGTCACAGTACTTATAGGCGTTTAAGTTACAGAGGACAACTTAAGAGCTCAGTCTGTTTTTAAGGCAAGATACATTTGTCTTAGAGTAGTGTTTGCTCTGCGGGAAAGGATGTGTCTTTGGTCCTTTTTGTTCCCTCGGTTCCAGCTGCAGGGCAACCCTGAACTATTTCCCTCAATGGATTGTGGAGATCTTCACTTTCCTTTAACATGTGGCCAAATGAGGAGGCATGATGCACACTATACGGTCACAAGAGCAGAGCTGGTAGAGCCTGTCCTGATCCCCGATGAGCCTAGAATGTCACACTCCTCAGAGTGTAAGAGGTACACTTGAGTCTTTCAGTGATAGGGGAGCTTGTTCCCCTGTTGCCTGTCTGTGTGGCTGTACAGGGCACAGCAGCCTGCTGTGGGTTCAGGTCTCGCAAGCGTGAAAGCACTCCTAGAGAAATGCTTTGGGTGCTCTCTCAGTGTCCACAGCCGAGCAGCCATCAGGACAGATTGCACTGGAAACCTGATTTGCATTGAGATGCAAGATAACTTTTGAGCCGGTTTTATCCCTGGCACAAGTGGGGGCAGCTGGGGGAGTGTGTGAAAACAGAATTTTAGACATGTCCAGACTCTGAGCACCTGCAACATGCAGTAGGCAAGGTCACCCCTACCTTCTGCCTCATTTACTTCGTGTGTCTAACCCTTAGTGGCTGCAGAAGAAAACAAACAGATTGGTCTTAGAAGAGAATGTCTCTACAAAAGTTTGAGCTAAACGATGGCTTTATCTTTGTTTGCACTGGCAAGTTATTTTTCTTATTCTATCATTGAGGGGAAGGGGTGACACTGTAACCTAGCGCTTTGGTCTCTACAGACAAAAACTGATGCAATTGTTAAAGTTAGATTGTAATGCTGTGTAGGAAAGACCTGACTGTGTGAGACTCTGGGAAAGTCTCCATGCGCTTTCTAGGAATTACTGGCTTTCTCTATAGAAATTCACCCCTTAGCTTTCTAGGCATTTACACTTTCTAGAAAACCCCACCTTCTGCTTTCTAGGTGTATGCAACAAGGTAACTTGTGTGTTTTAGAAAATTTTCCTTGTGCTCTGAAGGAATTCCCTTCTGCCCTGTAGGAATTTTTTCTGCGCTGTCCAGATATTTTCTCCTGTAAATTCAAGTAATTTTCTCTCTACTTTCTAAGACTTTTTCTATGTATTTTTTAGAAATTTTCTATATATTTTTGAGAAATTACTCCTTTCTAGGAATTTTATCACAAGCTTTTTTGGAATTCACCTTTCATTTTCTGGGAATTACTTTTTTTTTTCATTTAAACTTAAAACCATAGTTCTTATGAATCATTACATGTTAATTTATTAACTAATAGGGTCAACTAATTTTAGAGTTTATATTTAAGGCAAGAGGGCAGGTGGTTCTGGTGCACTGTCAGATTTTGGGAAAACCTACAAAACATGAAAAGATATTCACTGCTTTATTAAAGCAGTTTGTAGTAAGCTATGTATAGGCAGTGACCTTTGTGTTGCTTTTGTGTGCACACATTGCCAGCTACAATGAGGTCCTGGCCCCCTTTCGTGTGTTCTAGGTGTTGCTCTTTTGTAAGTAGGAGGAGGCAACAGTATTAAATCATAGCTCTTGCAGTACCTGTCTTCCAATACAGATTATTTTTCATGTATTAATATTTTACAACATTAATTGTGATAAGTGACATTATCTTAATTTAGGAGATAAGCAAAATTGCAGAAGAAGGGTGATGTAACTTCTCAGCTCTCAGAGGAGGAACTACGTCTGAGAGAAGATTTCATTTCTGACTTAGTTTAGAAGCAGATATACCAGAACGAGAAATGAGCAATCAGTAATGCTTAAAACCCAGCATGCTGGTTTGTTTTGTCCTTTAATCAAGTTCAGGTATGGCAGATGCAAAAAATCATTGAAGAATTGAAATAAAAGAAGATTTGTGATGTTAGATTATAGTGTATGGGCCACGTAGCTCCTACCTTTCAACACCAAAAAGTCGAAAGTATGAATTCTTAGTGTGTGACCACTTTTATTCACAATAGATACCGTGTCTATTAGTGTATCTATCTGCCTTGACCAGTAGCAACTACATATAT
Organism: Lathamus discolor; assembly: GCF_037157495.1. Classification (NCBI taxonomy): domain Eukaryota; kingdom Metazoa; phylum Chordata; class Aves; order Psittaciformes; family Psittacidae; genus Lathamus; species Lathamus discolor. Next base: position 58,077,791 of record NC_088889.1, on the reverse strand, counting down.
TGATGTGAGCTTGCATTCCTTTTGTATCCCTCACCATTTCAACTTTGATCAAAAGCACCTAAAAAAAATTTGGGCTGGGAAGGAAAAATAACTTCAAATTGCTTTTTGATCACATTGTCAATTCACAATGGAAAAGAAAGCAAGCTGCAAATACGATAGGGAAGTGTTTCTTGCTGCCTAAAGCTGTCATGTAACATCTCCTCAGCTATTTCCCTCTTTGCAGCACATGCGTATTGTACTGTCCCTGTTTATTAAAAACAAAGCAAATATTTGTCGGTTCTTCCTGTGCAGCTTTTAATTGTATAAAATGTGCATTTGTCATAGTTAACTAGAGTTGTTAAGGCAGATAATTTGCTGCTGGAGCATTTCAGAGTCTGGATATTTATTACCAAAAGACATTTAACAACTCTACTGTGTATTCCAGAGTACTCTCTCCTTGCTCTACACTGGCTTCCTCTCTATTTTATCCATAGGGCTGTTTGCCATGCTATCTGTTCGTTCCTTAATTGGTTAATTAAATCTGTTGTTATAGTTTCTAGGTTAAGTGATTAATAAACCTTATAAAATAATCTGTTAGATGCAGAGAGACATTGTGGTAGGTTTTGTCTGAGGTCTTATCCTATGGTACTGACACCAATAATGGTCTGAGAAAGGCCACATGACTCCCATAAGGAGATTAAAGTATCGAGAATAGGAAGTCTCAAGCAAAAGCCAAAGTAGAATAAGGTTTTTCTCTTTTTTTATTGGCAGTAGTTTGATTTAAAGCAGCTATAGGTCCCTCCCTTGTTTGTTCTGTTATTTATTTTGAACTAGTAGTATTTTCTTGTGGCTAGAAAAAGGGGTCACAAAGGTTTCTGAAAAAGTAATCAGTCCTTTTTCTTGCATAGTCTTAATGATAACTTAAAAAAATATACCCTTCAGTTTATTGATTTGTCAACAGATGACTTCAAAATTTTGCCCAGAAGCAAAATGTAAAATAAATTCATGGTTTCAGCCTTCTTCTATATTTTCAGAATATCTTCCAGAAAGAAAATATTAATTCTATGTATCATTAAGCTTATGTCTTTTTTGTGCTAGCTATCACTTTTTTTTTTTTTTGCTCATAAGTTTCAGAGAATCAAAGATCCTAATAATTTTATATTACAGTTAAAATCTTCTTAGATTGTAGGAATAACAGTACTAATATTTTCAGAGGCTTAAGTATGGAAATTGGGGTATTAATCACATCTCATATAAATTGCAAAATGTAGGCTATCAAGTGAGAATAGAAGCTATTTCTCATTATAAAAGCACAATATGAAAGAATAACATTCTTTTAAGTAGTTTTTGCCTGCATGTAAAGATTTTGTACTATTGTTTTCTAATAAGAAATCTGTCATTCAGAAAGAAAAGTCCAAGATCTGGGAAATGAAAGGGTAGGGAAGAACCAAAGGGCTTATAGGTGTTCAAATGACATCTGAGTTTCTCTCTTTGTGCATGAGAGGTATTGGAGCAGAGATTTTGCAGAATGTCTACTGAAAATTTAGTCCTTGTTTCCTGCAGAAGTACAGGTTGTACACTCTCAGCTTAAGCCAATGTTTTCTGTTTTCTTGAAATTTGGTCCCTTCTTTTACCCATTTGTCTCTCTCAGTCTCTAAAATGCCATCATCCTTGGCACATCACATGTAGGCACTCAGGTCCCTTTCCTGCAGGAGGTGAACCAGTAGCAGCAGTTAAAGGCAGTTTTCAGTGCCTCACTCAGGTTAGCCATCTGGAAATAACTCTGTTTTATAAAGCTGGACATTTTCAACTCTGTGGTTTTCCCAGAGTTAAAGGTAGTGAATAGTTCCCTAGTTAATCCCCTAGCACTTTCACGTATGTCCTCTTCTCAGTTCGCCACTGAGAAGGAACTGAGTGCTAGCTTTCTTGCCCGAAAGTGTTTAGATAAGCATGTCCTCTTTAGTGTGTTTTAACTCCCTCTGAGCCCTTTTGCACAGGTTCTTTTTGAGAAGCGTAGACATTGAGGAGTTGTGTACAAATCAGTAGCTCTCCAGGGGAATTACAAGAGTACCTGGAAATATTCACAGAATCACAGAATCACAGAATCACAGAATCCCAAGGGTTGGAAGGGACCTAAAAAGATCATCTAGTCCAACCCCCCTGCAAGAGCAGGGTAACCTACAGTACATCACACAGGAACTTGTCCAGGCGGGCCTTGAATATCTCCAGTGTAGGAGACTCCACAACCCCCCTGGGCAGCCTGTTCCAGTGCTCTGTCACTCTTACAGTAAAGAAGTTCTTCCTGATGTTAACGTGGAACTTCCTATGTTTCAGTTTACACCCATTGCCCCTTGTCCTATCACTGGATATCACTGAAAAAAGCCTAGCTCCATCATCCTGACACCTACCCTTTACATATTTGTAAACATTGATGAGGTCACCCCTCAGTCTCCTCTTTTGCAAGCTAAAGAGACCCAGCTCCCTCAGCCTCTCCTCATAAGGGAGATGTTCCACTCCCTTAATCATCTTTGTGGCTCTGCGCTGGACTCCTTCAAGCAATTCCCTGTCCTTCTTGAACAGAGGGGCCCAGAACTGGACGCAATATTCCAGATGCGGCCTCACCAAGGCTGAGTAGAGGGGGAGGAGAACCTCTCTTGACCTACTAACCACTCCCTTTCTAATGCACCCTAAGATGCCATTTGCCTTCTTGGCCACAAGAGCACATTGCTGGCTCATGGTCATCCTCCTATCCACCAGGACCCCCAGGTCCCTTTCCCCTTCACTACTTTCCAGCAGGTCAACCCCCAACCTGTACTGGTACATGGGGTTGTTCTTCCCCAGATGCAAGACTCTACACTTGCCCTTGTTAAATTTCATCAAGTTTCTCCCCGCCCAACTCTCCAGCCTGTCCAGGTCTCGCTGAATGGCAGCACAGTCCTCTGGTGTGTCAGCCACTCCTCCCAGTTTTGTGTCATCAGCAAACTTGCTGAGGGTGCACTCAGTTCCCTCATCCAGGTCATTGATGAAAATATTAAACAGCACCGGTCCCAGCACCGACCCCTGAGGAACTCCACTAGTCACAGACCTCCAGCTAGATTCTGCGCCATTGACCACAACTCTCTGCCTTCTTCCTTTCAACCAGTTCTCACTTTCATTATCACTGTTTTGGCAGTACTGCTGAAGTATGTCCTCACATGATGCTAGTTAGTAGCAAAAGTTCATTTTCATATGACACTCCAAATCAACAACTATGCAGCTTTAATGAAGCATTTTGAAATCCTCTAAAAATGTGTTGTATAACATTTGCTTTGAAGAAAAAGATCTATTGTAGTTTTGTACTTTCTGGTGGAAAATATTTTGGGTTTTTTTCCCATGTCCTAATGCATCTAGCACTCTGTAGCTAGACAAGCTAAAGTACCATTTTTTAACTACTTGGTTTTTTTCATTTTGCAGATCTGCTATCCAAACCAGCACGCTGTGTTATATGCCCATCTACTTCCTCCTCAGTGTGGCAGACAGCTGATGTTAGAACACAAGGCTTTTGTGTTCCACCAGCCCCCTCGTCTCTCAGGTTTTAGCCTATTTCTTCAAGCAGGGGACAGTTTCTGTGCTTTTATTTAATTTGGGCAAGGCCTACGTTAGACAGAACAGATGGCTGGAAACTGTGAAAGGAAGACCACAAAATGTACCAAGTACTCAGCCTCATTTGAACCAAGCAATGCTGTATTTTTTTGCCCCCATTGCAACTATGATCACATGTGTTTTGGAGGTGCATTAGCAGAGGCATCCAGCCAAGTAGCTAGTGACAGAGAATACAGCAAATAGCCTCACTTTTTAAAGGATCCAGAATGTGCAGAGGAGGTAAGAAAACTGGAATTGGATCATCTTTCTTTGCTATGTCTTTTTGAGGTGTGTTTTCAAGAATATTCTACAGTTACTAGTGTTTATTTCTCTGAAGTAAAGCAGGGATTATCTTTCCCAATGAATTCTTTAAAGTATCATATAATAGAGTAAAATCTCTTCTACAGAGCATGTTTTTGAACTCTTGCCACTAATGACAACTTGACATTGCTTTCTATGGTCATGGAAAGTGCTGGTTTCCAAGAAATTAATGAAAAAACAGAGCAGTATTTACACCAAGTAGGCATGACAGGAATTCCACAGGAGAAGCTTTTCACTGCTTAGAAGAATCATTCACTGGAAAATGTCTTGAATAAATTAACTTTAAATAGTAAACTTTTAAAAACTTTTTTTTAAAGACATTTAGGTAATATAATAAATGGGATGAATTACGTAATGTTTTGAAATGATCTAATGGTTTTTAGTGATATTCATGTGGTGATATCATGCCTTAATTCTTAAGATTGAGTCAATTCATACAGAAGGTTTACCCGCACACCCAGTAGATGTATTTTCTTACCACTGGTCTAAAGGGTTTATTATTACTACAAGTAGCCTAACATAAGTTGTATTTATAGACTTTAAAGTTGTAAATTAGCACAAGGACTTATGTCTGGGCAACTGTGAAGGAAAAACAATAAAGTTAAAGTAGCAAGTACAACTCTATTAAAGCCGTGTCAGCAATAATCAGGTGACATCCAATTAGTTAATTTGTCCCGTGCTCAGTGAATACATACTCAATCTTTTTTGAATTTGGATTACTTCTTGCCTCAAGCCCCAGGCAATTGACCTCTAAGGTCACATACTTTTACAGCTCTATTGAATAGTATTCTAAGTACAACTAACTTGACAAATACAGGGAATGGACAGATTCAGTCAAAGTTAATGAAATTTGCACATTCATCATATTTTGAAAATCAAGCTTCTGTTTTAGGAGTCAGAGTTTGCATGTGGAGGCCAATTTTCTGGTTTTCCTACCACCCAATTGTACCCTTGCTGTCTTCTAAATATGGAACTCTTAAACTATGTATTAGTGTGTAAGTGGAATACTATACAAATTATAGCACATAAAAAAGTTAGACAGAAATTGAGTTTGAAGTTGATGGTCTTTAATTTCGCTGTATTTCATTCTTATCAATGTACAATGTCTCTTTTCCTATCATTCCTGCAGTAGCTTACACATTGATGGAGACATATTTACCTTGTATTGCAATGCATTCTTTAATATTATAGGCTTTAAAATCATTTGGTTGAAAACTTCAAAAGCTTATTTTTTTGAGAAGTTTGTGTTTTATGTACATCTGAAAAGAAGACTGAAAAAACCACTGAAACTGAAATTTCAGAATAAAATCCATTGTTCTGGCTATTAGCATAAATGGGTCCCTTTTCAAGTAGCATTCCTACATATACAACTCTTCATGTTCATATACATAGGTAAAAAGTAACTACCATCCTAAATTAGTCCTATCAGAATATACAACCGATTGTTTGCTTTCATGAATTATGAGGAAAATGTGGTTAGGAGGAGGACACACGAAGTCTCAAACAGGAAGTCAGAGATGTGCAGCATTAGACATTTGTCACTACTGCAAGAACAGTATTCAATGATATTGGATAGTCACCCTTATTACCCCAGCAACTGAACATGTAGTAACCCTGTAGCTGGCTAGTCGGCTATTCGGCTGCTGGTATCTGAACAGTCTCCACTTCAAGATTTTACTTTCATTTCTCTTTCTATACCAGCTATGACAAAAACGTATCCTTTCCTAAGTTGCAACTGCTTTGCATGATAACATTAACTTAATTTAGTTAAATGTATAGTCTATTATATGAGGTAAAATGTGGAAATTGATTGTTTCTGATACTTCTTAACAGTGCTTAGATTCAGTAAACATCAGCATTTTCATCCATCACATGGAAGCATTACAGTTCCGCACAGCCCAGAACAGTTAGCCTGTCCAGCCAAAACATTAGAATTGGTAGATAGAGGAGAATTGTGAATAATTTGGTAGTTTTTTACACAGAAGTGTTTAATCTCTCTGTTACAGCTTACTACTTCTAGGAATCCTTCGTCTACCTTTTTTGTTTTCCAGAGAGATATATGGGTTTATGGAATGGTGCCTTGTTTAGAGCCTTGTTTCTTCTGTGTAGTCACTGAAAGGGCAAAAACTTCTACTAGTTTTGGATATGAAAATATACTGCAGGTACGAAAATATGTGCACATTTGATAATTACACAAGATAAACACTACTTTTTGTTAGATGGTATCAGATTATCTAGTGACATTGAAGACTAAATCACTATGAACTTTTTCCTTTATTATGGGATTGTAGGGAGGAATGAGATCTGAAAATCTGAAAAACTTACGACTCCCTGGATGAAATGGGAAAGATGCTTTTACAGGCTTCCCGTAGTTCAGAGTAAAATGCACTGAAACTGCTCAAAGAAATTACTCAGGTGAAAGAGTTTAAAACATTTCTGTCGGAATATCTTCACTGCAGCTGATAACATTTTATTTCTTACTTGCTCTTGGCAGATATTGCTCAGAGAGATCTAAAACTGGAAAACATTTTAGTTAAAAGCAGTGACATCGATAAAGCAAATGAAATGAAATTAAACATAAAGGTAAGATGACAACTTGTAGCAGTTCTGCTTCAAGAACTGGTTTTAATATCCAGGTTTGACTGAGAGACCTGACTTTGATACCTATTAGCAGCTTTGGAAATGAGCTACTAAATGGTGTTATTAGAGAAAAGGAATTATTTTGGAAGCTGAGTGCCACTGCTGAAAAAGACTTCTTTTTTTTTTCTTTTTTTTTATGATAAGTATAATTCTAGGTCAATTAAAAAAAAAAAAAGGGAAAAATTCCTTAAAGTAACCACACCTTGTTCATCTAAACCTACATTAGCATAGCCCCAGGCCATTAGTTGCAGGAAGCTGGCAGGTGCTGTGAGATGTAATTAAGTTTTGAATTAGGAATATTGTCAATTTAATGTAAATCTGTTAGAAATTTAGAAAAAAAAAGAAAAAGCCTATTTTGACTGGGCCTTGATTGAAACCCAGATGTATTATAGTTCTTTTGATATTAACAAATCTTTACAACCTAAACGCAACGTGCCATGTACTTGCATATTTTTTTTATTGAAAAGGGTCTTTGATGTTTAATAAATTATATGCTAATTATCCATTGCTGATTTGCTGGTTTAATAGTAGCTATTGTGAAAATGTAGGCATCTACTAAAGCAGCCTTGCAAAACTGAATTATTGAATCTTGCATGCACTATGTACTACTTGGGCAAAGAAGAGATTCAGAGCAGCCCTGTGGAGAAGGACTTGGGAGTGTTGGTTGACGAGAAACTTAACATGAGCCGGCTTCAGTGTGCGCTCGCAGCCCAGAAAGCCAACCGTATCCTGGGCTGCATCAAAAGGAGCGTGACCAGCAGGTCGAAGGAGGTGATCCTGCCCCTCTACTCTGCTCTTGTGAGACCTCACCTGGAGTATTGTGTGCAGTTCTGGTGTCCTCAACATAAAAAGGACATGGAACTGTTGGAACAAGTCCAGAGGGCCACGAGGATGATCAGGGGACTGGAGCACCTCCTGTGTGAAGACAGGCTGAGAAAGTTGGGGCTGTTCAGCCTGGAGAAGAGAAGGCTGCGTGGAGACCTCATAGCAGCCTTCCAGTATCTGAAGGGGGCCTATAGAGATGCTGGGGAAGGACTCTTCATCAGGGACTGTAGTGACAGGACAAGGGGTAACGGGTTAAAACTTCAACAGGGGAAGTTTAGATTGGATATAAGGAGGAAGTTCTTTACTGTAAGGGTGGTGAGGCACTGGAATGGGTTGCCCAGGGAAGTTGTGAATGCTCCATCCCTCGCAGTGTTCAAGGCCAGGTTGGACAGAGCCTTGGGTGGGATGGTTTAGTGTGAGGTGTCCCTGCCCATGGCAGGGGGGTTGGAACTAGATGATCTTAAGGTCCTTTCCAACCCGAACTATTCTATGATTCTATGATTTTACTATCTTCAGTAGAAAACTCCATCTTGAGAAGTGTTTCAAATGCTGAAGAGTGTGGACAGCTCAGTAATTAGTGGTGGGAGAAATACAGGGTGCAGATCTCTGTCGGTTATGCTTCTTAAAACTTGCTTATCTTTATATAATATTACACTTGTTTTAAAACATAATTTTGTATTTCAGTCTATCCTTCAGCTCATGCTGTTCTTCCTGCAAATGCTAGAGCTAGGAAAGACATTGATATAAATCAGGCCTGTCAACAGGTTCTTGTAGTTCACCACTTCCACCAATGTAAACCACCGTGGCCTGCTGTTCTTGTTTCATGGCCCTTTTTTATGCATCCATTTGGAATAGCAACTATCACACTCCATCATCTTTCCTTCAAGGTGTGAGCATTTTTCCTGGCCTCCATCCCGCGAATGAGTACAGATCTTTCCCCATTTTTCTTTTTATTTTTATTTTAGAGGAGAATAGCTTTTGAATAACTTTAATGGAAGAAGCAGAAAACAAGAAAGCAAACCCTAAAGCTGGTATGGTGAGGTGCAGTAAAAGGAAATGGGAGGTCCATCACCCAGCATGAAATAGATAAGCAGCTAAGAAAAACATTTATCTGCTTCAGACCTTTCAGGCTTGAGACAGCCGATGTTAAACATGAGGCTAAGATTCATACACTCCTGTTTTGGCTGTGAAAAAGTCTTCCTGAATCTTTATGATGTCCTGGTTTTAGTCAGGACATGCAGGGAGAATAATCTGTGAAAGAACAAAGATTCTTCCATATGATACACTAGTATGGGGCACAGGTGCATACTGGCATAGGGTTTGGATATAATTTTGTTTATAAATACATACACCTTCAGTTTAAAGCCACCTGTAGGCATTATGATAGTCCTTCCCAAACTCAGAGGTACAAACATCTTCACCTATGTATGGTCTCTCAGACTTTGAGATACAAAGTATGAAAGTATACTGAAGAAATTGGTTTCTTCACATAAATATTATGGCTGAATAAGGTTTTACTACCAGGATAAAACCTCATCTATTTAAAAATAATAAAACCAGCATTTCTTTACACCCTCTAAAATGCTTTCCCACATGGGGCCTTAAGTAAAAGCCCAAGAGATGGGCCCTAACTTCTACCAGTTTTTGCAGCAAAGACAGAGTTTAAGTTTTTTTTAAGAAGGAAAGGTGACCCTAGAAAGCAAAGACCCAGGTTTCCAGTCTGCTGTTTGTGGGGATGTGTAGTATTCTGCCTGAGTGGAAGATGCTGTGGGTGATTTTTTACTTGTTTTCTCTTTTTGAATATCAGGCTTCCTTATGGTTTTGTCACATTGGAAGGGAAAGGGAAGAAGAAAGTAAGTTTATGTAATCACAACCTATTCTAGGACATCCACAATACCTGCAAGGGAGTACTACAGAATACCCTCCCGCCTTCCGTTTTTTCTGTGTTACCACAATACAGTCATTGTACTTTTTTGTTATCTTGGAATGCTGAAATGCTTATTTTTTGACCAATTTATTTCATCATGGTGTACACCATGACTCCAAAATTTTAAGTTGATGCTTCTTTGCTTCTTACTTTCAGGACTTTGGTATTGCGTTCCTTATGGCATGACAATTATTTGAAAGACACAGACTTCTAGCTTTGTCTCCTTGCAGGAGACAATAATGCGATGCAAATTTTAGTGCACCAAAGCTGCTGATGCACTAAGTGGCTGGCTCTGAAATGTTGCCCTGAAGGCAAATGGGGAAGGTCCACTGCTTAGCTGGGTTTGAGACATCATCTCTTTCTGGTGGAGATGACAGAGATGCATTTCCAGACATTTGTCTTTCCTGCTGCTACGTGTCCCAACAGTTGTGAGGAGAAATGGATCCACTGAAAGCATGCTATAACCACCAGTTGAGGAGTTTTCCATGTTCATGTGACAGTCTAGCTTTTCCTTCAGGTTCTTCGCAAGCAGCACTCTGATTTATCATCAACTTGGTTTTATTTATCTTGAGCTTTTAACTTCTGTCTGTTCCTTCTTGCCCATAGCAAAGTAGCATCTCCTACCCACTGTACTTGGGCCTTCCAACCTGCTTTATTCACAGAAAATGTAAATTTGTTGTCAGGGATTTGCCCTGTGTCCTTAGAGGATACTTAGTTTAATGTGAGCTAGAATGTCAAGGCAAAATGCATTATATTAAAAAAATATTTAAGTAGTGGAACAAATTGCACAGCAAAGGAATTACAGGACAAATGGTGGGTTTTGACACAAACTTGGTTATCTTTATGGAAGAATATGGGAGGAAGAAATTGAAGATCATTGTGAAAGTCTCATTTTCACTATTTTTGCTCAGACTTTAATATTTGATCCCAAACAGCAAGTTCTGCACTCATAAGCACCATAAAGTCCATCTTAATTGCTAGTTTTAGCACTATTTTTTTCTACTAGGTGGCTGACCAGTTTAGGTGTGCATAAAACTGGCAGTAGTGAAAGCATGTTTCAGCCAATCTGTGGGATTCCTGTACACATGGGTAAGCTCAGGGCTTTGGGTTTTTTGAGAGCTACAGGTCACTAGATTTTTTGCAGATCATAAAGAGTCATAGACTCTTTAAGCCCCTTGTTTTTTTTCTATTCTCACAGGAATTGTCATACTAGCTTAAACTGCTTATATTTCTAACCCCATGCAATTATCTCCGGGACCCAAAGCATCAGCTTCAGAGAAAGGCGCAGCTATGACTGATAACAACCTTTTAGTGGGGCTCATCAGATCTTATGCTGCTGCTCTGGAATAAATTGTCCTTCATTATAAGAATTTACATTTCATATGCATTTTGCATTATATAAATGTAGATGTTCATAGCATCTGTTTCTGATGTGTCTATTTTGCTAAGTTATAGCTTCTATGTAGCAGTGAATTCCACAGATTGCCACTGCATTTGTTCACAGGATGGTCCAGCTGTTGGATCTTTGGCAGGCTGTTCACACTGCCTCTCTCTCTGTGCTCTGGTGAAGATGAGGCATTCTGTTAATGATCTTGAGCAGCCAGGTTGCAACAAGTATTAATAGGTACCAGGGCAAGGCAGCTGGCAAAATCCTCGTACTTTCTGGTGTTTTAAACATGTTTACTGCTTGTTATACATGTGAAAAAAACCTCAGTGAATTTATCTGATTTCTTCAGATGCTTGTCCAGTGTTCTCTGTTCCACAAGCTCTTCAGGTTTCTTTGGCTAGTGGGGTCTAGAAGGAGCAAGTCGTTATTGCCTTTATTCATCTTATATGCCAACACTTTTTTTTAATTACACAGACTGGCAGTGAGATCTGCAAGATTCAGCTCTCTCAACTCTTCCTCTTCTGATGGAAGCCAGGTTTCACACTGGCCTTGTACCTCCAGGCTCCACCTGCAGCCAGGAAGTGCATGTCTTCTGAGCTTCTAAGGTTTTTCTGAAGGGAAAGATAGAACTATCCATGACCCAATCAATAGCTGCATAGTCTTCTCTTCCCCCAGTTTCTTTAAATGGGTCTGGGCTCATTTGGCAGAGTTATCTTTTACGCTGTTGGCTACAGACAGAGCAATATGCAGGTTTCATTCCAAATTTGTGCATTCTGAATTTCAGTTATAGTTCATTTTCCTTTTCTGAGTTCTGCTCTAAGGAAAGGAAGCTAAGGAACATGCTTTGTGAGCTCAGATTTTGTACTACAGAAAAATGTCACCTCTGGAGCTATTTGTAGCTTTTGTTGAAAGTGTATGGAATCACCATTTGAATTTGGATGCTGCCTCTGTCAAACAACGTTAGGGATACCTAAGATCTCTTGGAAATAATGGTATTTCATTGTGCTGTTATTCAGTCAGACTTCATAAGTCTTTTGAGGTATGTATTTCTGGTGGATAAGCAGAACAGCTGCATAGGCTCTTTATATCCCCTTTTCTAAGACAGGTGACAAGTAGCACTTTTTTGTAAGGTTGCTTTTAATACTCATGGGCTTTATTATCTGTATCTCCTGGTTCAGTGAACTGGAGTGGAGATAAATGGGGCTGTGAAGAAAACAAACTGTGATTTATTTTAAATCAGCTCTGGGGTATGCTTGTCTACACGTTCCTTCTTTCTCTTGCTATTCTGTAAGTTTGAAACCCTTAACATCCTTCATTTCTTAAGAGCTTGAATAGTATTTAGGGTTATGCCATCCTTTAGGCCCACCTTGGAACGTTCATGGATACTTAAAGCCTAGACAAAGTTGGCAGGAGACATTACTGACCAAAGAATCTGAAATTAAGCATGTGCGGGTTTTGTGAGTGTTGCCAAAGGTACCAGAGATTCAAAGAGCTGGTTTTAATGCAAGGTAAGTAATTCTTTTCAAATCCCTTGCTGCATAAAAGATGGTAGAACTCCAGACTTTTCAACTGCTCCTATGAAAAAAGGTACAACTGCACACCAGCTGAGGACTGCTGCAAATCACTGTTTGGGTCAGCTAACTGAAGGGTTGCTCACATTCCACTCACTATCAAGTTCCTAAAGGAGACAAGCAAGCAGGTCTTTACAGCGAGAACAGTTATTCCAGCTGATTGTACTTTAGAGTGCAAGCAATAGCATACTGTGTTATGCAAGGAGTCACTTTATAATAAATACCTACAGGCTTCATGAAGTTAACTCCATGTCTACTGCAACAAAGGAAGGTAGATTAGATCTTAGATGTTGCTGTAGAGGAGTCCCAGTTCTTGTCTGATAGTATTACTTGATGACGCTGTACTGTTTATTGTCAGGCACTTCTGTGCTGTTTCTTTGCTCCACTAGCCCATCAGGTACTCATCACAAACTCTTAGAGGATATGCAGAACCAATTTCTTCTAATTTTCTCATAGTCTTTATAACACCCTCCATGCAGACAACACTCACTTTGCATTTCCATTCTACATGACGTTTTCTTCAAACTGCCTCAGTCTACCTTATATTATTTGTAAATGAGCTTCAGTACAATGAACATATTCTGTTGTTACAAGGTCAGATTTTTCCCTGTCACTGTGCTTTTTTGAAGCAAACCGTGACACCTGAATCAAAGTACCTCCCTCTGGTTAGTAAAGCTGATCTGTAACTTCTGTCTTACTGCAGAAACTGTCAGAAATCTCCAGCTAAACAATGGGATTAAATTCTAAACCATTTCTTTTTCTTAGAATATTTAGACCTGAACAATGTGTCTATCCCAGTGTATGACACTGACTATTGTTTGATGTTAAAATACAAGTTGAAAAAAACCCATGAAAGCAGGTAATTATGACATAGCCTGTCCAAAGGACATGCTTTTCAGAGTTTTCATTTGCCTATTTCAGCAATGAATGCATGCTTTGCATTCCATAATGCAAAGATTTGTACCCCTTTCTGACTTACACTGCATGTTATAGTATACTTCATTATCCAATATAACATTGATTTTTTAGATCTATAAAATTATTTTCCTCACTGGTATATACTAACAATGCATTTCACAGCTTGCTCATAATAAACTGAAGAAAAAGTCCTTTTTGGAGGAAAATTATTAGACCTTCTGACATTTTGATTGATGAAACACTAATAGTATTAAATGCTTCTTTAAGTGAGGGGGTTGCATGGGATAAAATTACTTTGCCATTTACTAATCATGACAGAAACATAGAGTCTCATCACTGGAAGGGCTCTCAAGTAATTTGATTTACTTTTTTGTCCAAAGAAAGAGGCAGCTATACTTAAGTCATTTCTGATGAATATTTGTGTAAAGTGTGCTTAAAGACCTCCAGTAATGGAGACTCCGCAATCTTCCCAAGCACGCTATTCTGATGCTTTGTTATCTGCCTAGAAATTTTTCCTCCTGTCTGCCCTGAAGCTTCAGTTTGACAATCAGCTTAAACTTATACGTACAGGCTATGTTCTAATAACCAAAAATATATAATGAGAAAAGTGAACCCACCTGCAGCCACATAATTGCTAGAGCTGATGTAAGGTGGTGCCTGCCTGTGCATGGGGCTAAGGAAAAAGGTGGAAGTCCGCTTCATATTTTCAGACTGTTGCTCCTAGCCCTATCCATCACAAAGTACAGGTAGTCACCTTCCTATTTTCAGCAATCTGATATCACACTATTCCCTTGGTATCTTGTTCTTTAGACTAAACAGGATGAATTTTCTCAGTCCTGTCCAGCATTTCTGCTCTCTGTGATTGATTAGCTATACTCCATTTGGTACCTTTTATATTAAAAGTAGTATACAAAACTGAGCACATTATCTAGCTGAAGCGTCACCAGTGCTGGGCTGAATAGAAGGAGTGTTTTGTATGTACTGCAGACCTTAGGCTTGTGTGTACAATACAGGTGACTCCTGAGAAGGGGAGGAATGTTGGCCTTGGTCTCCTCATGAAAGAGAGGTGTGCCAGAGTGGCAGTTTTACACTAATTCTGCCTACACTGTGCAGTCTCCCACTTCAACAATGAACAAGTTAGTTTCTGAGAAGCATTTTTTATAAACATGTGCATTATTCTGGTGTTTTTAATGTAGACAGTATCATAAAAAAAAAATGTTACATGAAACAGTATCAGAAGTCTTACTAAAACAGAGATGCGTGATATTTAGTGTTCCTTCTCCAATCAAAAAGCCTGTCAGCCTGTGCTGCATGGAGATTTGTTCCTGACAGGTGCATAATGTCTGTTGCTTAGCACTTTGTTCCATTCTAGGTGCTTATTATTTCCGGTATTTTCCTGGAAATTAAAATTAATGGGACGCATTTGTAATTCTTTGATGCCAGCTTTTCCACCCTCTTATGGATAGATACCGTGATTATCTTTTTCAGTTTTCAGGTATTTTACCTGCCTTTCACTAACAGTTCTTGAACTGCTAATAGCTCTGAAAAGTCTTGTCAGTTTTTAAAGTACTCTAGAATGAATTTTATCCATTACAGCCAATTTTAAAGTTTCCAGCCTAAGTACTCGCTAACCTTTTGCTTCTCTGTAGAAAACTGAGGTCTTGCCCCTTTGTCATTGGTATTGATTGTGCTATCCACTGCTTGCAGTTGACATTTTGGATGAAACTGATGTAAGGCGACATTAAATACATTTGCTTCTGAGCATCATCTATCAATTGAGTTCTCGGTTGAATATAATACCAGCCTCTTTATTCATTGTCTTCCTACTACTCTCATACCTATAGGTTATTTCATCTTCAGTTACATCCCTTGCTAGTTGCTCCTCATTTTTACTTTCCGATTCTGCCCCTTAATGCTTATGTTTTCCTGTTTTTCTTATTTCCACCATTTGTATGCTCCCTTTTTGTGTGTGAGACTTGCAGAAATTCACAGTTGCAATAAAAAAAAAAAAAATATAAAAGCAATAGCAATTTCCTGATTCAGTCATTTTATTTTGTGTAGGAAATGCATATGGGATGTAAAGTTATGTGAGCCTGTTAAGTTTTCCCAGGACGTTAATAGGTTGAATTACTGCTGGTTTAAAGTGTTCTTAGAATAATCATTAAAAAATGATTAAAAAATGTAGGTTTTTCCGTGTTTGCCAGTATTAACGGTAAGAATCTCCTTTAAACTCTTGTTTTACCTGCTGCAGTATTATCAAACCATTAGGTTAACCATTTTACATTCCTTAACATGATAATTACATATCAGGAGATTAGTACCTACCTAAAACATAAAAACCTGACAGTTAAACGAGTTTTTTTGATTCAGTGTGACAACCCCAAATAAAATAGTCTGTGTCAATCTCCTATTGCATGAAGATTTCTGTCTTTTGTGCCTTATAAGGCCTAAGTAAGTCACCTCCATTGATTCTGAAAGTGAAAACCATAGATCTTGCTGTGAGCTCACAACCACATCTCCAGTGATGTAGTACTTAAAATATTGCTAAAATGGCCCCACAGCAGCATCTTTCTGATATGTGACTGAAATAATATAAAGTGATTAGTGAATAGATTACAATTTGTGATTTTTTAATCTAGGGTATAAATAAATACGTTTGAAAACTGTTAGAGCATTTTGGCATTGATTTTGTTCGTTCATCATACAATGTCTTCAAGCTAATATGTGCAAAGAGAGGCTACAGTGTTTTGCAGAACCATTGTGTTCTTATGTACTACACATACATCTGGGAGAAAAAGAAAAGTTTGTATGGTGTCTTGCAGTATTTTAAGTCGGTGTGTTATGAATACTGCTTTAATAACTTATTGTGGAGAAAAAGAATACTAGGTTTAATCATAGAGCTAATGTCACAATGTCACCACCCCCTTAACAGCTAAACGAGAAAAGTGAGGACACTTCAGCATGAATTGTTAAGGTCTGTACATTATTCATTTAAACATCTGCTGTTGGTTCCTCTTTACGTATGGGAATAAATTATACCACATCAGCACATTCTGCATGCTTTGTGTTTAAGCATTTAAAAGTTTTTTTTGTCTATTATTAATACTATTTTTTCTGCTTGGTTGGCAGCCCCTGAAGTTATCAGTGCCTATTGACTACAGCCAACAGTGTGACATTTGGAGCATAGGTGTCATTATGTACATGCTGTAAGTAGCTTGTAAAAGTAATATAAAATGTACAGACCCATTTATAATACAAGTGCTTACAATTTTGCACTGAAATAAAAAATGTGTGTTAAACCTTCACAAAAGACTGAACTCTTACAGTTGCTTGTATGTAAACATGACAAATTTCTATGCAAAATAAAGTAAAAGATACAGTTCAGTATTAAAATTTGAGTATTTATGAACCTCTTTATAATCCTGAAATAACAGAATATGACAGAATTTTGCAGTTGAAACACCATAAAACTGAACTGTAAGTTTAGGCCTCTTTCAATTGTTGGCTGGATATATAGATGAGAACTGAGTAATTGGTTTACAGATTATTGGTCAAATCCTCAAATGGGTTGCACAAACCATGCAATCAGGATAGGGCCTTTACTTTTCCACCTCTACCTGTGGTGATTCTGTAACTGAGATGTTTGAGGGCTGCCAGGTCTCCCTGTACAAGTTGTCTGTGTCTTTGAAAGTTTATTAATTAGTCAGCTGTGGCTAGAGGAAGAAATTCTACACTTGTAAGGGTATTTGCATATTTCTATTGAAGTCTTTCATCATGTATAACATTTGTCTTAGCTACAAAATAATTCCTCTCTGAAAAATCTTATCCTGCCCATACAAGCTAAAAAATACAAGAAGATACCCCACTAATTAAAAATAAATTGTAGTAAAGTGCATAAATTACTGTTCATATGATGCGACCAAAATGCCTCCTTTGCATGGACTCTTCTTCTTTCATATTGTATTTGTATGTGTTTTTTCCATGAAAAACACTTTCAGTCATCATCTTCTCTCAGTTGCCCCCACCTGATGCTTTAAATGGAAGTGTTTCAGGCCACCACCACTTGCTGTTGCATTTGTTGTTATTGTTTCTGTCCTGTGAGTGTTTTACTTTTGATGCATACAGCTCAGCTGAGTTTTTAAGATGTCATAGATAAACATGCAGGCATAGGCATACAGTTTCATAACCTCTTTTCTGTTGGATTTTCTCTGTTTGGTCTTTCTACTTTGTTTTGGCTCTTCAGTATCTTTTCTATGCAACTAGCTCACTTTTCTTCTCATGCATGTCGAAGTGTTCATAGCTTTATTGCCTTTTTTTTGTTATTTCTGAAATCCATACGTACATTTTATGCTGGTACAGAATGAGTTTTATTGTTGTACTTCATGATATTAATGTTTGTATCATGGTGGTAGGTTTTGCACAATGTAATACAATAGAATATATTAAAAAATGGCAGGTAGAAATTGGATGGTTTGACTGGTTAATAAGAACCCAGAGTGGTGCCTGCAATCAGCACAATTCACAGCTCAGAACTTCTAAAATTCAGAGCAGTGAACTGTGTTGATTGCAGCCAAGCTTAGAACTTCTGACCTTCTTCCTTAATTAGCAATATAAATATTTTTTAAAATTAGCATTTTGTAATCACAACAGTGTCAGAACTAAGTAACATTAATTCACCCCTTGTTGAGTTGACTACACAAGAATGAGAATACTGTGTACAAATTAATAGAATACAATTCACACTCCTTTTTATTGCTTAATTTGAAAACAGTAATACAAAACCCACAAGATCATCTTCTGATTTTAATTCTGGTTTTGCAAATTACTTTTCTTCCCACCCTGAATAATAGCTTGTGCTCCCAGTGCTCCTCTAATGGGCTTAAAGATACTGTTACAGCATTACTGGCATCACAACTTCGACCCTTCTGGGCTACAGCTAATGCCTCCCTGATAATTTTCTAGCTGCCAGAGCTCCTTTTGCAGTGTAGATGGCATGCTCCATCTTGGTACCAAGGGTATCATTGCCACAACAGGCTCAGTCTCTACCTATATGGGGAGCATAAGCCCTCAGGTGACTCACGAACTCCGTTTCCATGAATGTTAATGCAGAGAGTTGCCTCTGCATAGTGGGGCAGTGCCGGCGTGATGGATTTTTATATGTAATTTAAACTGAGGTGTACTTCACACTTTCGATTTCGTTTCTATTTTAACATATACTAATAGAAGCATACACAATAGTAACCGACAAAAAGAAAATCCATTATAATACAAAAGTATGTCAGCACATTGAAAGTGTGACAAGTGTCCTCCTGGTTGTTACACTTTGGGAGTTCAGCCCATATGCTGTTCTTTAATAGTAAAGGGTCAGGGGCTTCTTTCTCCTGTGCAATCTATGCTATTGGTTTTCTTGTTCATTCTTCCAAGTGTGCTCAGAGACTCTGGCCCCTGCACTAGTTCTCAAAAGCCTTTGTGCAACTAAAGAAGTCTGGGATGCCTAATAAATTACTTCCTGCATTGCAGCAATAAGAAACCTATTAAGAAAATATGGTAATTTTTGCTCCTTTCTAAAGGCACAGAAAATGTCTTCACAGATTTTCAACTTTTCATGTGAAAAGTTTCACCTACTTCACTTTATTTCTTCAGCTGAAGTTATCTGTTGTCGGTGACTGCCTTAGTCTGGAGAGAATTTAGTCCTATCTGTGCATAACAGAATAATGGGCATTGTCACCAGCCAACACTTAGTGTATAGTGTCCTGAAATGAATACATTTTTCCTATTTTCTGTTCTTTAAATTGAGTTCCATGTGGATTTAAGTCCTGAGGGATATTGGGAAGAAGAATTGGAGGATTAAAGAAAACAGTGATTTTTGTTGAAGACATTTTGAGATTAAAAGTTTTGGGGGAAAAGCACTAAAATATTAATTTTATGTTTTACCTTAAAATTAAAAATTAAAGCCATGTGTATGAAACTCCAGGGTATTTTACTTTGATATAAAGTGACAGACATCCTTCACTAGGATGTGACAATTACATTTTCAGTAGCTACTTCTGTGTTTTGGGAGTAGAACTAAAAACATAATTTGATGCAAATAATTTATTTGATGAAGTTAGTTTCTTTTTTTTTTTTTTTTTAATGGCCAAAAATAGGTGTATTAATTCCTCAAAAGTACTTGCTTTTTAATTTTTGCATGTCAGTTGTGCATGAATAGTATGATGTAAAATCTATTAGAAATTTAATCTGACTTGGTTAGTTTCGATTGAAAACACAGATCACATGATAGGGATTTTCACTTGTTATGTGATTAGTAGAACACAGATCAATATTTACTTTCAAAGTACATTCTCTAATAAACATTCACAGTTGATGTTTCTGGTTAATACTTCTGTTGGTAAACACTATTAGTCACAGAAACCAAATGCAAAGCAAATTTAAACACTGGGTTTGATAGAAACACCATTTTTGGGAATGCATTTGGTTTAGTTTCATGTACATTACTTTCTTTTATTGTTATCACATCATTAAGAATGCAACTGGCATAAAAGAAGCCGATGATATAAAAAGAGTAAATTAAATTTACAGTCTTGCAGATACTGCTTTTATTCACATATTTTACTCAAAATTGCAAGAAATAGATACAGGATAAGAGTGCAACCAAGGTATATTTGCATGAACCTGTGTACTCTCAACATGTGAACTTACGGGTGCGTCTTAAAATTTTTCTGACATTTCTGATTTCTTTGATTTGTTATTACCCTGTTTCTACTGATGCAGCAGTTTAGATGAGGCCAAATAAGGCAAGGTTCACCCTAGGTAGCTAAAGGAGAAGCAGCCTGATACCAGAGCACAAAGTGAAAATTAAAAATGATGTTTTGCCATAGTATTTTCTGCTTTATGTTTTTGTTCTGAAGAAGACATCTGTTGTAGCAGCAAAAGAATATCAGACGCTTCTATATTTTTCTGTGAATCACGCTTGCTTTAATTTACTGTTGTTCAATGAAAAATAGCACCATAGACTCAGAACTGAACACATTTCATAGATTGTAAGTATTCAGAACAGAGTTTATCACATTTTGAACAGCAGTACACTTGACTTTAGGGATACAAGCAACTAATAAGTATGACAAAACTGCCTTCTTCTATAAAATAAGACTACAGAATAAAATGGTTTTTGCAATTTTTATACTGAGTCAATGACCCGTGTTTGATCCAAATTTTTATATTTTTGCTTTATTTTTGAAGGCTGCTGATTGGGACTTCATTGTTGAAACTGAGTTTTCTGTTTTGTCTTGTTGTTGTTGTTGCAGGTCTTGCAACTGTTATCAATTCAGTGGAGTTTTAGCTTACTAGTCTGAAAACAGCAGGGCAAGAATTAATGATGGTTTTTATTACTCAGTTGTTGAATTGTTTAATAGAAAATATTACTTTGACATGAAATGAAAAGAAATTGTAAAGATAAAGTGTTTGCAATAAACAAAGCTTCTCTGGTGGAAATACTGCACATGGTGGCAACAGGTTAGATTCAGTTAGCCAAGTGATTTGGATGACTGAGTTATAGAATAGCAGAATAGTACACTTTCAGTTTATTTTTTTCTACTTCAGTTGCTGTATCTTGTTAAAACTTTGGCTGTTACTTTAAAAATCCATAGAATATCAATTATATTTTCCTTATGTGGATATCTAATGACCAAGACTAAATCACCTTGTAACATAATAACCTTTGCCCTTTAAACCTGAGACATGCATTTTCCAGAACTTGATTCACTTTCGTTGAGTTCTTCTGAACCATTCCCAGTCCGGCAAGCCTTTTAATTTCACAGTGATCCTACAATACACAGTTTTTGCCTCACCGGTGAAAAACAGTAGGTATGCATTCACTGACCCTAACTTTCTTACACCTTTTATAGAAAGCTTAGAAGAAGAGCATTTTGAATTAGCAAGGAAGAGAGACCTGTACTTCAAAAATCTGGTCTGGAAAAGTTAGTGAGGCTGGTAAGTACACAATGCTCTCAGAGAATAAATGCTTACTGTATTTCAATGAAATCCACAGATGTAGTAGTTTTGAGCTTGGTTCTTCTTTTTTTTTTTTTTTTTTTTGCATTTAAGTAGTATACAATTTCTGAAAAGCAAAAGTGGTGTTAAATAAATGGATGTAAGTGATATAATGAAATAATTTCACAGGTAAGTAAAATACTCTCTGCTGAATTAAAGCACTCAGTTGAAAAGTTAGCAGAAATGATATGTATCAAGTTGTGGGGTTTTCTTCCTAGCAAAACAAGTATTAAAACTACCTCTGAAAATTGATCCTGCTCACTAAATCACAGGTAATTAATTACTTGACAACCAGTAATTAATTACTTGATAACCAGTGGAAAACGGTGAGTTTTGGGAGAGTATCATTTCTTCTCCTTGTGTTCTAACTCTTGCTTGGTACACAAGGATGCTGTAGTGCCTCAGTGCCATCCAGTAGGGTGGAAAATTTTAGAAAGCACAACCTAGCCAACTTGTAGGGGCCTTATCCAAAGCACCCAACCCCTGTTAACATGTTTTGCTTGTATCTCATGGTCTTCTGATAAGCCTGTTGACTAGGAGAAGCTTTACATTGTGCTCTTTAGCCAAACCAACTTTACCTGATTCCCCATATATTTTGACATAATATGGAAATACGGGTTCAAATCAGGTTTAATTAATTCTCACAACATTCCTGGTACTATAATAAAAGTTTTTGGGATTTTTTTTTTTTTTTTTTTTCAGGAACGGAAGATTGAGCTACAGGGAAATCTGGGCATTCCGAAGGCAAGCAAATTGTAGTGTTGGAAAGGAAACATAAGCTCCCAGCTTCTTGTCTGGGCTGCAGGCCACACTGCTGTAAGAATACTGAACTTTCATCTGTCTGATGAAAATTACACTAGTTTGTAGTTGAAATTACAGCAGAGGGAACAGATATATCAGCTACTTAAAGGTAACACTGATGATAACAAACCCTAATTTCTTCCATAGCTGGCTTCAATGCTGTATAGAAAGAGAAATACCTGTGTATCACTAGCAAATGTTCTGGTATGTGGGAAGAGAAATAGTTTACTCAATTCAAAAGGGACCACTGGTTTTGCCTCAAAACTTCATCTACAAAAGAGTCTTTCTGTACTAGCATACATCCTTCTTCCTTCCTGCTAATTGAGCAGAGCTGAACAAGAAGCTTTTTTTTCCAGAGTCTGAGTGTATACTTGTGTGTAGGAGAATAGCCACAAGCAAATATGTAATTCTACAATGGTCTGAAAAATGAGACCATTTTCATCTGGTTCTGCCCTGCAATACTATGAGTACCATACTGTCCTTGCTTCATGGAACTGAATCACCATCCATGTGATTTTATGACTTTTCAATATAGAACTGTATTTTATATTTTTTCATCATGTTTGAATCTTTCTAAATGTTGATAGTTGGCCATGGCAGACTGATGACAAAATTCCCTCATGCCAGGGAGCTTGCTCCAAAATCTATTTTTATGGACAGCTTCTGCAGACACTATTCAGTCAGAAATAAATACCATCAGAAAGGAAGTACATTTCCAGTGTATCTGGAAACACACTGAATCCCTTTGTTCCTCCAGCTGATCAAATCCTACCAGTTTTTAGATGCTTCCTTAAGGGAAAGCTTTCTGGATGAGACAATGCTTAGACAGTGATCTTGTCTTTGTGCTTCAACCTTTCCTGTATGTGACCAGCCAGTGTTTTCTATTACAGTAGAACTGCAAAGAGGCATTTTGGTCTCTTAAATATATCTGTGTTAGCATGAGCTCACTTTCAGTGCTGTTTTAAGGCTTGGATTGCTGTGTCTCCAGGTCTAAGGGAGACTTTGGTAGCCATCTGCCTGTGACTGGAACTGTTGTGTGTGAACACAATGTGCAGCTGCTCTACTTGCAGACAGTACTTGGTTGAACGTGCTCCAATGGGCTGTACTGTGTATATGTATGTGGTGCACGGTGCCCTGGTGCAGTTCTGTTGAATTTCTTGAAAAATGGTTTTAAATAATATGCCTGTTTTCTTGAATGCTGATGGATCTGTTTAGCTTTTTTACTACTAAACACATCCCCATCTCTGTTCAGTAATGACAGTCCCTATTTATTTATTACACATAATTTCGGTTAGATGTTTATAGGCTAAAACCAGGAAAAGCATTCAGTACTGGAGTATTATACCAGCCTCCAGTTATTTGTTGCTCAGGGTTTCCTGAACCAAAAGAGAGTGGTGACCTTTTTCTACTGATTTGTCAAAATATTTTTAAACTCATATAAAAATTTACTTGTGGCAAAAAATTGTCTAGCTTCAGAAGGCAGACTGTGTAAATGAGTCTGTACCTTCTACCTTCCATCTGTGTGTTTCTTTTGAAGCCCCCCGTTATCTTACTTTCATTCTCCTATGCTGCTTATGGTTTTCCTATGTACTACATATTGCAGTGTTTGAAGTGGCAGTTAAATGTTTTTCCATGACTAGTAAAACCTTAGAGAAAAAACAGGGACTTGTTGACACTATACAGAATTCTTTAACAAATGCTCATTAAGATGTCCCAAGAAGGCCTGGTTTTCAGAACCACTGAGCACCTGTGGCTCCCATCTTACTTCAGTGGGAGTTGCAGACCCTCAGTACGATTGAAAATCAGGACACCGGTTTCTATTTCGTGCTTGTGCCTTCACAGCCTTTGTGATTTTACAATAGCCAGATGGGGAACATGAAAGTGCATTATCATGTAGAGAATTCTGCGTGTAAAGAAATTAACCCCTTGGTACCATGTGACACATGAGCTTTTGCATAGGGGTAAATGCATTTGGCACCACAGTCTCCCACCAGGAAATCCCTACCATCTGTACCCAAAATTTACGAAGCCACAAGTCATTCGGTATGATTAAACCTGGCATTTCCAACATAGGTGTGGCAATTTCATATTCCAGACCAGTACTTTAACAATAAAATTTTTAATTTAAAAGTTACTATGTACTTGCGGCTAAACAAATTACCTCAAGCTCAGCTCAAGTTAGTGGATACCTCTGGAGGTTCATGTGTTGTCAGTTTGAGACCATTTATAGTTTTGGCCAGGGGCTATGCAAAGGGTTGATGATTAATCATTTACCAGAAATACTAATTAATGCAGTTCTGTTACTAGTTTTGATTATTCTGATCTTTATACCAGTCAAAACTTTTCCAGACACGTTTTAACTTTTTACATCTGCTAAAAAGTGAGAGCAAAAAAGAAGACAGGATGGCTGAATATTTTTAAGTTTCCAAGAAACACAGAGATTGTATCACCATTATGTGTGGTTTCTGCATAATCTGCAGGAGTGTATTACTTATATGCTAAGTATAATATTCATGAAATATAGGGTAAATCTTCTTTTGCAATAAATATTTTTATGGATACACATATTTTGGTTTGATACTGTAATTTCCAATTACTTTAAGCTACATTTCGAAAGTATGCTTTATCTAATTTTTTCTACCTAGTGTTATATATTGTATGGATTGTGGTATATTTTAACTCTGAGAGTACGCTACCTCATTTTCTTCACTTCCCACTAGGAGAATCTGGTATTTTCTTAGCTCTGTTTTAACAGAAGGTGGTTTTTAATTCTTTCCTCTCCTCTACTGATTTTTTCTTGGAAGAGCTTTTGCACACATTGAGGTGAGCTCCAGTTTATAACTCTGTGTCATTGCTGTGATTTCTGATTAAATTTACAGGTACATTAGTATGCTTGACTGGAAAGTAAAAGCAAGACCCTAAATGTAAAATTTATGCGTACAGCATGTGAGATTTCTTGTTTCTTTTGGGGGCAGATTGGCTTTTACAAGCAAATGAAATGCCTAAAGCCCAAATCCTTTTGTGCCTGACTTATAACCTCAGTTCAGTAAAAGAAGCATACATATGCGTTCCTGTTCTGCAAATCATTTAAGCAGGCTTCAAAAGTTGTGTAAGGACTTGAAAATTTAAGATCTAATGAAGGACTGAGATGCCTAAGGATGCGTAATGATTCTGAGATGAGATCCACTTACAGCTCTCATTAACAAAGCAGCCTCTCACTTTCCATTGTAAATTTTGTCGTCTGTCTGGAGCTGGATGTTTTTTGTATTTAGACCTCCCTCCTTTGGCAGCACTGGGCAGTTCAGAGCCAGGTTACAGCCAAAGAAGGTAGTTTTCTGGCAGAATGCAGTGAAAAAACCATGTCTATCTTTTAGTAACTTGGCAGAGATACCACCTTTTTGTGTGGTAGCCTAGTGGTCACACTAGCTGCTGAAGATGAAGGAAATCCAGACTGGATATACAATATAAACTTGCCTAGATGCAAAGGCTTGTGCTGGGTGACAGCATGGCATTGCTGTTTCTTCCCTTGACTGAAGTGATCATATTTGAGCTGGATGGCTTGCAAAAGGTTCACTTTCTGTGATTCCGTAGAGCAGGCATTTGACAAGAATGATAAGGGCTAGAATGTATACTACACAAGTGGATTTAATACACATATGCCTTCACCCTGCACAAATATGGTCCTTGAAACCACCTCAACATTTTTGTTACCAGCAAAGTAATGCATTCTGCTGTCATATCTCAAGAAAATAAATAGCAGATGTACTTCATGATATTTTTCTAATACGCAACTTCTCTTTTGTCTATATTAGTGTAATTACTTCTGGGTTTATAATTGTCTGTGTAAGTTTATTCCATTATAGTTATGTGTAAATTTTCCATTTCTGTTGACTAATTTCTTATTTTAGTCGATGGCTATATTCATAATTTCTCTTGACTAAACCATAAGCATTGTCTCTAGCTTTTTTTCTGTATGGAAAAACCAAGGCAAGACAGTTGCTCCTTTTTGCCTTGGCTGTAGCTACATTGAACCTTCCTGTATGCATCAAGGCTTTTCTCTGACTGCCAACTTTCCCCATGGTATCAGAAGTGTTTTTACTATTTCCAGACATTATGTTCTTTCATTTACTGTGCATCATACCTAATTTGAAGGTTCTTCTGTTTACCTCTGCATCATTTTAATAGTTCCAGTGGAATGCTCGTTGGATTCTGAATGTCAGATAATGAATCAAATATTTAACCATTCTATTTCCTGCTCTCAGTTTACTGGTGCTACCTAAAATCTTCTTTTTCTCCAGTACGGTAACTGAATTTTTGTTCCCTAAAATCTAAAATACTCCAGACTAATGCTTTGAACAGCTCTTGAAAATGATAACTTCAACCTGTCCTTCTGCTAGGCGTTTTTGAATTGATGGATGTGTCACTGAGATTAACAGAATAAATGTGCCCATCAGCCTTGAAACTTTGTTAGATGTGCTCATGGAGAAAATACTGTATTGTGTTTTCCGTAAGTAGTTGGATATCTCTTCATTTTTGTCTTGAATACTGCTAAAGTTTGCTTCCTAAAAACTGAACAGAAAAAAAGTTGAAACGGAAACAGAAGAAAAACAACATAGTCTGTCAGTTAGTAAACCTCCGCTCCTTCTACCCGCAGTTGGCACCAGGTGCTAGTGAATTAAACCCAACAGGTGTTCAAATGAGCCAACACACATAATTAACTTAAATGGCCTTATTTTCTTAAAAACTGTCAGGAAATAAACTCCCTCCCCTCTTTTATGTTGTGTATAATTATCTGGCACTTTGTAAGGCCTAGATCTTTTAAAAAGGCCTAAACTCCTTTTCTGATTTTGTGGGTGCAATCACTTCAAGCTACATATTTAACTATGTAATTGTTCATGCAAAAGAGGTAGTTAAAATGTGTCTCATCAGTTATGTCCATAGCTGTCATAATTGTAGATGTAAAACTGCATCTCCAACAGATGAGGTTGTTTTGCAAAATTGAAACTTACCTTTCTGATGGATATGAGTGTTTATGCCTTCCTTGATCATTTGGTATGTATGCATACATAGTTACACATTTCAAACAAAGGAAATACTTTCTAAATACCAGTTCTCACACACACACACACAAAACAAATAGGAGTTTGAAATAAAAACTGAGAGTCTAATAAGATGGAAGAAAGAGCTCCAAGAAGACAGTCTCTTCTGTGACCTCTTTCCGCTGTTGGATCCTCTGTGTGACTTCAGAAAAAGTCATTATATTTTCTATGTTGCAGTTTACCAGTCTGTACAGTGCAGATGATAAACTACCTAGTAACTACATGCCATTAATTACTATTAGAAAAAGTATCCGTGCTGTTATTGAAGTGCTGTAAGAGCATCAGAAGATTGGCAACACTAATGCAAATTGTTATCCCTTAAAAATAAGCAACAGGAAAGCTGTTTATAAACTTTGCATATAATATGCACTTTTCTTTCTCTTCAGACTTCAGATGCATAAGTGCCAGTTTACTGAATGGCCAAAGGATGCAAACCAAAATTATTTCAGATCATACGGTGTGAGCTGAGAGGTCAGAAGCCGAAGCAGTTTTAGGAAAATTGTTCCTTCTGGACACACAGATTGTTGCACTGCCCATTCTGGTTTTGACAAAGTAAAATGGGACTGTTGTCCAGGCACATTTATTTGCTCAGTAATGTAAAGAAATGCTGATGGATACAGAAATGGGGAGAAGCAGGGGCACTGTTACTTGCAGTAGTAGTGCTTGCCAAAGGGAAGAACAGCATTTGGAAAACTATTTTATTTTTGTGCCTGACTGTAGATTAAAGTGCAAGGCTTAAAGCAAACAGGACAATTGCTCTGGTGTTCCGTTTTTAATAGTAGTTCCTACATTTGTTGAAGTAAAACTTTAATGAAATTTATACCTAGGGTAAAGCAGATGCTGTCCAAGACCAGTTTTGGAATTAATGAAGGAAAGGCATCATAATCTGGACACTGGTGAGGAATGAAGTATAGAAGAAGAATCAAGTAACCCTGCAACTACAAGTCAACAGGATGAAACCACTGAAGCATAAGAAAGCTCTATCCGTAACAATGGTAACACAGAACTTGGTGCAGAAATTGAAACAGAGAATGGGGGCAACAATTTGACATCAATTTGATGGATGGACCGCTTGGTGGATAAAGAACTGGCTGGATGGCTGCACACAAAGAGTTGTGGTCAATGGCTCAGTGTCCGGCTGGAGACCAGTAACGAGTGGTGTCCTTCAGGGATCGGTGTTGGGACCAGTCTTGTTTAACATCTTTGTCGCTGACATGGACAGTGGGATTGCTCCTTTTTGTGCTAGCATAGGCTTGGAGTAGGAGCTGCAAGAGACTTCCATGTCCTCTTCTTTCTGAGTACACTGCCCACAGGCAGTTCCTTTCTCAGGGAGGACTTTAATTTCTTATAGTTTCTTACCTCCTTTCACATCATTCATCATTATCACTCAAAGTGCTTCTTCCACAGATAAAGGACAAATGCTGTGATTTGTATTCCACCATATGGACCATGTATGTACACGTATTATTTGTGTCAATGTCTGTGTTGGAATTTGCTTATGTTTCCCTTCTCTTCCTCCTTCTTTCCCACACAAGAGAAAAGATAGGACTTGTCACAAATATTTTAGATAGTGGTAGGGAGAAAAACCCTAACCAATCTTCCCATACTCAGAGTACAGCACTGCTGTATGGAGATGATCGCTCCTGTTACTAAGTTGGCAGTTGATCATCATGCCTAGCAGGCTTACATGGGTTGCCACCCCAGGAGATCTGTTTTCTTCCAAATCAACTGAATAGCATATCATAGTAAAACAGACAAAATCCTAGAATGTAAGAAATCACTTACTGGGTGAGATTATCTAGCTCAGTACTCTGACAATGACAACAGGAAATACTATGTAGGGAGAATATACAAGCCTCGATATTTCCTCCCATGTAGTACCCTGGCATCCAGAATTGTCCTTAGGGTTGTTAGAAGATACATCCCAACATAATCCTTTTAGTATTCATTATGGACCTGTTGTCAGTGAATATGTCTGATTCCTTTCAGAATATGCTGATACCATCTGTCTCTACAGCTGCCCATGGCTGCAAGACTCAGAAATGCACTATTTACTGAGTAAAGAAATAATTTTGTTTCTGTATGAAACATATCTCCTACTCAGTACTCATACTCTGTATGAAACATATCTCCTACTCAGTTCATCAGAAGACACTTACTTCTACAAGTGCAGGGATATGGCGAGCACCTCACAGTCATTATTAAATAAAATCTGTCATTTCCCTCCTCAGTCACCTTCTCACCAAATTGAAGAGTCCCAGACTTTTTAATCTCTTCTCATATACAAATGCTCTATCACTTTGCTTATCTCAATTGCCATTCTCTGTACCTTTTCTAATTCCACTATGTCCTTCTTGAGATGTTGTGACCAGAACAGTGTACAGGGCTAAAGATGCAGAGGCAAGAAGGTTTTATGTATTAGGGAAATGGTATGTGTTGCCATCTTCTCAATACCATCTCAGCAAGGTCAAATGCATCTGGCGTTCTGCATATCAGTGATGCTAGACAGCCCTCAGTGATGGCTCCAAGGTTGCAAGGTTGCTTTCCTGAGTTTTGACTGTAACTGCCGGTTTGAGTTGAGCCTCTCATAGACCTGTTTTGGATTAATTTCCACACACCTTTTTCTTTAATTATTTTCCTTTTTTTTTTTTTTTCTGAAGTCTGCTTCTCTGTGTTCTACAAGGGAAAACAAAGGTGTCTTCGCCCAAGGGTAAAAGTGTGCTAGATCATTTCCAGGAGTTTAACTGTGTAAGAGTTTTCCTGATAAACATACAGATGTCACTCATCTGGACTTCTCTTTTCTCCCAAATAGAGCCATGTTCAGAATTACTTCACTGGTGCTGGTTCTCCAGGGTGTTTTTAACCCTCCAATGTGTATCAACTGATTGCTTCAGTCCCTTCAGTCTTGTTTCATGGATTGACAATAAAAGAATCATCACACCTGTTTTGCCAAATGCCACACTTGAATAATACAACCCTCAAGACTTAGCGCTGTGAGTACCTTATCAAGTGCCTTTGTTAACATTTTAGTGAAAGTTTGTTTAAACTGAGAGCTAAAGCGATGTGTAATTAAAGACTGCCTGGTTTGTATTCCCTCATATAGTACTATTTTACGTTCATGTAGGAAATACAGCACAGAGGAACTAGTATTTCCTTTTGAGATGACCAAGTTTTAGACACTTGGGGTTCTCCCTGTGTGCTGAGGAGTGTGATACTACATTTTAAACATTTTGGACCACATGTGTTAGTACTGGATATTATTTGTCTTAGCAGGAGCATTTAGACAATGGTTTTTTTGAAAGTCAAGAAATTATTGTCATTGGACTGAAGTAAAGGGCTTGGCTTTTCAGTAGGTATAAATAGTTATTATGATTATTACTAAAATCCCTGATTCTTACCAAAAAAAGATTTGTACCAAGGAACATTCAGATGTTTTGCTAGCTTTGTCTTGTTTTCTGAAGGGATAAATCTTCTAGTAAAAGTTCAATTTCATCCACTGAAGACCACTAGTCCTATCTTGGCTGAATTTTAAGCATGAAAACAGACCAGAGTGTGAGATATAAAAGAGCATCATCTTTACAATATGAAGACAGAATTTTAAATCATGTCTGAATATTTTGATGAGTCACTATCTGTGATTTTGATCCAGAAGCCTAGTTAGTGAAGATTTAGATCAAGAAAATAGCTGTACGCAGTTGTTAAAACAACATAGTTCTATTTCAGAAAGATTGGATTTAAAATTTAAAAGTAAGAAGTTTTTCTGTGTACTGTAAGAGAAATTTTCTATTACAAATATCTGTTATAATGCAGCTCTTTTATTTCTGTGTGATCTTATTTGTACATATTTACATATAGAGTACAGCAGAGTCACACTACAATAATATTTTGTACTTGTTCTCTGTTGCACTACATTGTTTATATGTGTTCTTCCCACCTTTTGAGTGTGTTTATAAAGTCATACACTTTATTTTCATTTTTTTTAAACTGTAGTCCCCTGCAGGTAGGTCAGTATCTCCAGTACAAAATTCAAAGTAGAGTCAGGATTGCCAAGAAAGGGAGGTAGAATTGGACAAGTCCTTACTGCCTTTCACCCACAAACTGGGAAATAAAACCCTGCTGAAGTCTGCTGTCTCACTCAGAGCCATAAAGAAATCATAAGACACATCCATTAACTTTGAACAACTTAAGAGTAAACAACTATTACTTGTGCCAAAATGAGCAGACTGTATTAAGATAGGCAAGTATTTCCTGAAGCGTTTGCCTCTCTACTCTCCTGATTGCATTAATCGGAAAGCTTTAGCCTTCCTTTAGCACTGAAGAAAATCTAACAGCAGTGTAAACTCCTAACCTATAAGAGGACATCCACTGATAGTCTTTTTGTCAAAGTACAAATGATGGAATTGCCTAAAAATGTATCTGATTTATTTATTCTATACAATAGGCACCATGCCAGGTAGGCAGTTTGCTTTCACAAATCCATTTTGCTGTGTTTTACTTGCATTTACTTTCTTTACTTTTGTCAAAAGCATTTATGGGGAAAAAATGAGGCCAGAATCTGTAATAGGGATT
Organism: Lathamus discolor; assembly: GCF_037157495.1. Classification (NCBI taxonomy): domain Eukaryota; kingdom Metazoa; phylum Chordata; class Aves; order Psittaciformes; family Psittacidae; genus Lathamus; species Lathamus discolor. Next base: position 58,046,084 of record NC_088889.1, on the reverse strand, counting down.
CCTGATAACTGCATGCTTTACACTCTGAGAATATTCTAGGAAATTGCTTATAAATTTGCTTGAGGCATTATAGCACAAGTGCTTCAGTCTATGGAATTTGTTACTGCTATTTTAGGTGCCGTCAATTGCTTATTTTTTAAGCTGAACTTGTTTTAAGCTTGATGAATAGGGAACGTATTTTTAAGTACAATGGAATAGCTATGGTTCTTGCTACTGAATTTCTGGTGTGTTGATTGAATTCTTTAAATAGAACAGGTGTTAGAGTAACGCCCTTTACATGTTAATTGATCTTCATTTTAAAAAGGATGAGCTACCATTAAGTTTAGGTTTATTATACATATGTGTAAATTGCAATGTGATTTACTGTTCAAAAGACAAAGCCATTCTCTAAGGACAGGCCTTTGCAGTAACTGGCATTGTGGCATATGATGTGAGCAAAACACATACACTCTTGGTTGTTTGAAAACTTTTCCTTAAATATACGTGCATTCCATTTTATGGCTTATTCAAGCAATTCTGCTGAGCATGTCAGTCTGAGGAGACACCACCTACTTAAATATATTCTGACTTCCACAATAATCTTGACATTCTTCTTACAGTCATTACAGCCTTGATTTTATTTAGGTGTGAAGTATTTCCATTACGGGTCCGATATATTTCTCTGTACACATGTGAAAACCTGGAGAGATCTTATTTACAGTAAACTAAGTAGGAGCTTTTTGACATCATATAGTATTAAAAGGGTAATATATCACTCTCATTCTCACTGAAGAACATAGCTGTCTGTATAATCAGGCACCTTTTGAAGAGTATTAATCTTCTAGCCTCCATTTTTCAGATTAAATCAAAGTTGAGTCTGTTGAGGCACAGGAGGTGTGTTCTACAAAACGCAGTGAGCATAAGCAAGTCACAGATTTCTATACTTTTCTGACAGAATTCAGTAAGAATTTCACTTTAAGGAGGAAATTGTCCTTTCTTTCTCTTTGTTGTGCACTTGTACAGTAGAGAAGTCTACTTCACATATGAGCACTAATAGTCACGGTCTTTTTATTTGATGTGGTTCAAATCTTTTACCAAGTCCAGACTGCTTTCTGGTTCTCATGACACAAAATGTTAGGTCAGAATAACTATCTCCTGACCTACTAACCAACACTGCTCATTCTTTTCATTTAGTGAGGCAGTCACTTGAAGGGCATGCTTGGACTTACCGTTAAAACAGTGACTGCATCATTAGCCATCCTCCCAGCAGTCCCACCTGATCACTGTAGTTGCATAGCAGGAAAATTCTTTCCTTGACAGGGCACAGTGTTGGGGTGCTGGCATTCTATTTTCAGATGTGCTTTTTTGTAACACAGATAAAATTTTCAGAAGCCCAGCAGACATGCTGACATTTTGTACCACCCTTGCTCTTTTGAACCAAGGAAGCTTGAAAAGGCTGTACAGCACATCAAAGGTTTATGTCATTTTTACAGCAGTAACATAACACAGTAAGTGTAATTCACCTTTAGAGAGTGAGCTATTTACTTGTCATGGGTGCATTCTCCTATCCTGAGGTATTAAATCATTTCCCAACTGTCAATCTTAAGATACTTTGGTTAGAGCACACCTCTTGTGTCTGGCTCCTCAACAGGCTAGACTTTGATTTCACCTGTTCTGACTTCATTCTCCTTTCCTCTGTGCTCCTGGATTTATTTTGTATGTTGTTTAGTTTTGCTTAGGTGCATGTCTGTTTTCACAGCTCCTCATGATTTTTGCCACAGAGCAAATGTATGGCTTATGTTGCCCTGGAGAAGTCTCATGTATGTCCAGTTGTCTGACATATCAGTGCATTTTGATGATGTTCAGTGGAGGGCTGTGCGGCTCACATAAAGAAGGCAGCAGCCTGCCGGATCCATGGGTTGTAAACTGCCTCCTGCCCAAAGCTGAGTAGTGTCAAGTGAAAAAAAGGGTGAGGAATTAGGATACAGGGTGGATTTTTTTTCTAAGGTGATGTTGCCTGATTGTTTGTGGAAGGGAAGTGCCAAGCAGTTGACATTGTGTTAGAATCGCTGAAGAGTAGAACACCATCTTCCCAAAGGCTGGAGAAGTCAGTGACTCCTAGCATTAAACCTCTTGTTAAACAAAACAGAGCTCTTACAAAAAGCTGCATGTAATTTTCCTTTTGCTTTCTTATCCTCTTTTTTTTCTTTATGCCTTTTTCACTCCTTTTCAATACCTACATTTTCTCTGTTTTTCTTTTTTTCTTCATTTGTCAAAAGATTTCTTCTTCCACAAATCTCTTTTGTGTCCCTCCTTTTGATGTGTCTTTTCTCTGTGTTTTCCTTTCAACCCTCAGAGCTTACTTTAGTCTCTTCAGTGTATTTGCTACTTGAAGGAGTGCTACTGAAAAATTAAAAGTAGATTGCATAGGAATTTCTTGTTTCTCCTTTCCTCTAGAGGCCTGTTTCTCTTCCCTCCTGTTTCTATGAAGTTTACCATCCTCAAATGCTTCCTTCCTCTACTTCCAAATAATTTTACTCATCTTTCCCTCTCTTGATCTGTTCTTCCACTTCATCTTCCCCTTCATCTTCCCCTTCATTTATTGTTGCTTGATATTTAACTTCTCAGGCAGGGTGTGAATGTGGGGTAGCATTTGGATTACCATGTTACAGATAAGTACTCCAACCTATCTCAGCTTTATTGACAAAACACCAACTTTCTGACTGCATCTATCTATACTGGCTTTTTTGTTCCAATTTTTTCTGTTACACACTCAGTAACAGTAGCTAGGTTGGCAGTGTTAACTGTTGCAGCCACATTATAACCACAGTCTTGTGTAACCCATTAAGGATCAGGTCTGGATGACATTGTAATTTAAATAGTGGATGCTGGCAGCCTATCTCTGCTTGTCCTCCTGTTATTACAGCCACCAGTAGAGCTGTTCTACTGGGAAATTTCAAGTGTAGACAAAGCTTTAATCAACAGTAATCTGATCCTTTAAAAATGCAACACCATTTATTTCTCATTTCACATATGAAACTTTAATAGGTACAATCACCCTTAAGGATATTTCAAATATTAACATTATGCACAATTACAAAACAGAATCTTTTTTCTGTATGAAACTATCAGCATCTTTGAACCAAGTAAGTGGTTTTCTGTGCAGACATCAGGTTTACTATCAATCAGAAACTTATTAACAGCTGTGTTAGCCCTAATTAAGTGCAGAGCAATGGCAGACTTTTTAATTAAGTCTTATTTTCCTAAGAGAAGACTGATGTTTTTTTTTTCCCTTCTCTTCCCCACCTCCATCCTTATTTACAGCGTAAAGCTTGCTTTAAAAAGAACTGGGACACAAGAGGGGGCCATTGACACAGGGCCAAGGTGCCCGGAAGTATTTCTCTTACAGAATGGCTGTATGATTATACTGACCATATTTTATTCCTTTGGCTTTGCAAAATAATTCCTTTTCTTTCTTTATTTTATTTTTTATTTTCTTCAGTGTTTCTCACTTGGATTTCTTTTCTAGTTCTTTTCTTGTCTTGTTTTCTTGTAGTGTATTTCCTCTACTGTCAGTGTCAGCAGAAGTATTATTGAAATTAATTTTAGTGTATGAATTTGTATGACAGAAAGTGGAGATACATGACATAATATGCATTAAAAGAAAGGTCCTTGTTGCCTGAGTAGACCTCTGGGCGTGCACTGCAATGTATAATGCACTTAGTTGTTATGAGATAAAATTGGCCTTGCAGGTAAATTGAAATTTAAGTCTTTATGAGTGTTTGATTTTCTTAGTCATAAGCAGTGCTGAGTGGTGTACGTGTGCTTGCGAAGGAAGGAGAGAAGTACTCTGAAGTCTCTTAATTTGCACTTTCTGCCTGGCACTATTTAAACTGGAATTTTCTGTAACAACAAACAACTGCTGGATTATTACTTTGCTCAGAGGATAAGAACAGTGTACGTGTAACAGTGCGTACTGATCTCTTGCTGCTCTTGACATTTTTACCATTACAGGTATACAAATGCCTTTACCTGAGCTGTGTACAGTTTATATGTTACTCCTCGAGACAAGATGACTCGAGGCAAATCCTGACCTTGATGCGCTGTCAGGTTACTCCAGGGACTCCAGTGAAATACTGACAGGTTACATGGGGTGAGGACCTGTCCTGTCCCTTACTGTTAAAAGAGAGAGTGGACCTCCACGTGAGATTAATCTAAGGGTTCATTTCTCTCTTGAGTTTGCTTTTGCACTTTTTAGACAACAGACTGGTTTCCTTTGAGCACTGTGTTCAGCCAGAAGAACTTTAAAGGGAAGCAGGAAGAAGTTTCAGAGGAACAGTAGATCACTGGAACCTTAAAGCCACACAAACTCATAGTATTGTCCAGCTAGGCTCAACAGCATGAGCTCTGGAGAGCAAGAACTGGCCCTTGTTCTCATGAGGGACTTCAACAGCCCTTGTATCTGTTGGAGGGACGGTACGGCCCAGCACAAGCAATCCAGGAGGTTCCTCAATTGTGTGGAAGACAACTTCCTCCTGCAAGTAATAGAGGAGCCGACAAGCAGAGGTGCCATGCTTGACCTCGTGCTCACCAACAGGGAAGGGCTCGTTGGAAATGTGACGCTCCAGGGCAGCCTTGGTTGCAGCGATCATGAGATGGTCGAGTTCAAGATCCTCAGGCAGTGAGAAGAGCGTGCAGCAAGCTCACTGCCCTGGACTTCAAGAGAGCAGACTTTGTCCTCTTCAGGAAACTGCTTAGTAAGGTTCCATGGGATATAGCCCTGGAGGGCAGGGGGGCCCAAGACTGTTGGTTGATATTCAAGGATCACCTGCTGCAAGATGAGGAGTGTTGCATCCCAACTAGAAGGAAGTGCAGCAGGAGGGCCAGGAGACCTCCTTGGATGGGTAAGGAGCTGCTGAGGAAACTTAGAGGGAAAAAAGAGGCTTATAAAAGGTGGAAGCAAGGACAGGCAGCCTGGGAAGAATACAGGGACGTTGTTGAGGAAGCTGAGGACCAGGTTAGGAAAGCTAAGGCCCAGTTAGAATTAAACTTGGCTAAGGATGTTAGAGGATAACAGGAAGGGATTCTATATGTATGTAGCGAATAAACAACAGACTAGGGACAACATAGGCCCCCTCTAGAAGCTATTGAGAGAACTGGCTACACAGGATTTGGAGAAGGCTGAGGTTCTGAATGACTTCCTTGCCTCAGTCTTTACTGGCAAATGCTCTGACCGCACCACCCAAGCCTTGGAAGGCAGATGCAGGGACTGTGAGAATGAAGACCTTGTGCCCACTGTAGGAGAGGATCTGGTTCGAGACCATCTTAAGAACCTGAACATGCACAAGTCCATGGGACCTGATGAAATCCATCTGCGGGTCTTGAAGGAGCTGGCGAATGAAGTTGCTAAGCCACTGTCCATCGTATTTGAAAAATCATGGCAGTCAGGTGAAGTTTGCAATGACTGGAAAAAGGGAAATATAACCCCCATTTTCAAAAAGGGGAAAACGGATGACCCAGGGAATTACAGACCAGTCAGCCTCACCTCTGTGCCTGCGAAAATCTTGGAGCAGATTCTCCTGGAAGGCATGCTAAGGCACATGAAAAACAACAAGGTGCTTGGTGACAGCCAGCATGGCTTCACTAAGGGGAAATCCTGCCTGACCAATCTGGTGGCCTTCTATGATGGGGCTATGGAACTGATGGACAGGGGTAGAGCAGTTGATGTCATCTACCTGGACTTGTGCAAAGCTTTCGACACTGTCCTACGCGACATCCTTGTCTCTAAATTGGAGAGACATCAATTTGATGGATGGACCGCTTGCTGGATAAAGAACCGTCTGGATGGTTGCACGCAAAGAATTGTGGTCAATGGCTCGAAGTCCGGCTGGAGACCAGTAACGAGTGGTGTCCCTCAGGGATCGGTGTTGGGACCAGTCTTCTTCAACATCTTTGTCGGTGACATGAACAGTGTGATTGAGTGCTCCTCAGCAAGTTTGCCGATGACACCAGGCTGTGCGGTTCAGTTGATACACTGGAGGGGAGGAATGCCATCCAGAGGGACCTTGGCACACTTGTGAGGTGGGCTGATGCCAACCTTAGGAAGTTTAACCATGCCAAGTGCAAGGTCCTACACCTGGGTGGGAGCAATTCCAGGCACAGCTACAGGCTGGGCAGAGAAGAGATTCAGAGCAGCCCTGCGGAGAAGGACCCGAGGGTGTTGGTCAATGAGAAAATGAACATGGGCCGGCTTCATTGTGTGCTCGCAGCCCAGAAAGCCAACCGTATCCTGGGCTGCATCAAAAGGAGCGTGACCAGCAGGTCGAAGGAGGTGATCCTGCCCCTCTGCTCTGCTCTTGTGAGACCTCACCTGGAGTATTGTGTGCAGTTCTGGTGTCCGCAACATAAAAAGGACATGGAACTGCTGGAACAAGTCCAGAGGAGGGCCATGAGGATGGTCAGGGGACTGGAGCACCTCCTGTATGAAGACAGGCTGAGAAAGTTGGGGCTGTTCAGCCTGGAGAAGAGAAGGCTGCGTGGAGACCTCATAGCAGCCTTCCAGTACCTGAAGGGGACCTACAAGGGTGCTGGGGAGTGACTCTTCATTAGGGACAGCAGTGACAGGACAAGGGGTAATGGGTTAAAACTTAAACGGTGGAAATTTAGATTGGATATAAGGAAGAAGTTCTCTACTGTTAGGGTGGTGAGGCACTGGAATGGGTTGCCCAGAAAAGTTGCGAATGCTCCATCCCTCGCAGTGTTCAAGGCCAGGTTGGACAGAGCCTTGGATGACATGGTTTAGTGTGAGGTGTCCCTTGCCCATGGCAGGGGGGGTGGAACTAAATTATCTTAAGGTCCTTTCCAACCCTAACTATTCTGTGATTCTATGATTTTTCAAGGGTTTACAGAGCACCTGTTGCAGCCTGAGCTGGGTTAAGCCTTAGACACTGATGTAATATAAGCACTGAGGTCAGTAAAATCATAGTAACAGTTGTGGTGGTCAGCAATGGCTTTAAAATGCTACATCTCAGTTATGGCAGTAAATGTAAGTGTAGATATAGCAACTCTTCACTTATGGATATGCAGGTACATCCTATTTGTCTGTATGTCAGTATGATGGAAATTAAAAAAAAAATAGCCCTTGTTTTGTGAAGCAAACTTGTTATTTTTTTTGCAGCTGCACCTACTGGGGGCTAATGGGCTGCTTCCAGCTTGGATTCTGGGTTTGTATGTTTAGAAGTTTCTGTTTAGTAATCCATATGTGGTACACTCTGGTTCATTACCGCTGCAGAGGTTAATGTATGACTATTGCTTATATGTTGTCTGGGTATTAAAGCTTAATCCATATTTGAGTCTAACCCCAGCTTTTTTTCCAGGGAGAAAGCAACCAAGATAATGCCCAGGCATATTTAAAGAGAACAGGGATTTTTATAGTGGTTATGGATCATTTTTATACCCATGTTATCTTGAATACACTGGACCTATATGCCTCAAGAGTGTCCAAGTTCGATTACTTTTCTTCTCTCACTTTAATAAAAAGAAGAATAAGCTCATGAGCTTCTTCCTCTTCTGCTCTCTGTCTCTCATCCACTTATATTAGGTTCACATTCATAGTGTAAGAAATGTTTATGTCCTCTGAAGATTAAATTAAAAAATGCCATTTTACTTCTTTTGCTGGCAACGGTAGGTTAAGGTGAGATCCTTGATATCTCAACAGGATGCTCCAAGGTGCTCTGGACAGGCACCTGCTTGTGACCAAACTTGTGCTAGCAGCTGCTGTTTGGTAAGGAGTGCTGAAGTAACCACTGTGGCAGGAAGGACTGTGTTGGAAGTAGGGCTGAATTTTGCATGAGATTATTTCTTTGCTGGAAGTAAGTAAAAGGTAGGGTTCTCTTTCTGGGTTTGTCTCCTGTTTGGTTTAACTAAGGCCTTGGAAGGAACTTTACAAAGCAGATAGGACTATAAGATTTCTGAAACTTCTGCCCCTTTTCTATCTAAAATACCTCCTTTTCCAAGGGTGGAAGTTTGTTGTGGTAACTCCTAGATTGCTAAGAGGTCTACAGCACTTAGCTTGGACTACTCTCCTATGTCCAGTGAGGAGTTTTAGCTGTTGAAACTACTTCGCTTTTCTGTCCCAATTAAATATAGTAAGAGCACTGTTTATCCAAATAAGTACTGTTTTCTGGCAAAATTTGAATTTAGTGTAAAATTGAGGCTTAATTAAAATATTTCCTAGAAGTGAATTTATCTCTCATGTTGATACTGTGAAGAAGTGCAGCATAGTTTATCATGCCTATGCTTACAATTAGCATGAAAACCAGAAAGTATTGTGCAAACATTACTATATCCAAATTCAGAGTCAGCAAATATAAGATGGTGATTAAAAAAACCCCAATCATTCCCTTCCCATAAGTAAGTATTTTGCTAATTATCTAGAGAGATACAAGGATAGTGCAGTCATAATCTAAGTGTGACTGTCTGCTACTGCATTATGGAGCTGTTGAAAGCTTCTTAGCATTAACTAGGACATATTTTGGAAAAGATGGCGCATCACTACATACTATCAAAGAAAACAAGACTGCGGGGTGAAAGAGTAGGAATAGGAAACAGCAGCACAAAGGTGACTGCTGTTACAGGTATCTGATAAGGAAAGCTGCACCTATCCAAAATGAAGAAAGTCAGCAAAACCAGCTTTGAACAAGATAAAAGGAATGTCATCTCCCCTTTCTCCCTTTATTTATTCAGTGCATTTCAGTTCTTGCAGAAAGCACCTGGTTGACAGCTCTGTACCTTGTAGTCCTTAGTTTATTCCCAGCAGGGTATACAGTACAGACATCCACAGCATCATTTTCCCCTGATGCTCTCCTAACAGATAATGTAGGGTTTGCTTTTCATTTCCAGGGTGCGTCCAGTCACAGGCCTGTCTGCCCACTTCTGCAGTGGAGTGGGTGCAGGCTGGGGTGTCTGGCAGACTTGGAGGCTGGACTAAAATGAGGCAGCTAATGCTGTTACTGCCCACCCTTTGGTGGATGCTGCCACCCCTGAGGCAGTGATGTCTAATCCACTCATGAATCAATTATTGAACTGTTGCATTTTTCAGCCTAGCCTATTAAATTAAACTGACATCAGTCTCATCTCACAAAGACATTAGATAGTGATGAATTTCAGGTACTGTTAACCTGGTTTTGAATTGGCTAGCTAGAGACAGACAGATTCATTTTTCATTCCAGCTGCCAGAACCACTGTATGTCCTATCTTGCTGTTGTGGCTTGTTGATCAATGTGTGGCCTTCGTTGCCAACTCCTTGCTAACTAAGGGGAAATTTCATAAGGAGAAATGGAACATAAGAATGCCTGAAAGGTCAAACCCTGGAGTTTTGGGTTTTTTTGTGTCTTTATTAGAACTGCGAGGAAGAGAATGCATATGTAAACAGTAGGTTTGGCTGGCTGTTTAAAAAAGCTCCACTGGAAGAAAAAGTGCAATACTCCCTACACGGACTTAAAAAGGCACTGCATGGAATTGATGCAATTAAAATTAGGGAAGCTTATATCTATGGAAGAGAAATATTCAATACTGCCAACAGCATTACTTTATAGCTACAGATACCTGTAGTACACCTACTGTATACAAGTCCTGCTTGCTTTTTGCTGTATTTCCATAGATGCACCTGCTAAGGAAGCTGTGTAAGCCTTTTTTCTGCAGCTTGTTAGAAGGTGGAAGGTCCTCAACTGCTCTAAGCTGAACCTACACACATTTTGTTTTCTCTGGACTCATTCCCTTCCTGGACTCTTTTTCTCAGTAACTGAAATTAAACAAAAAGATGTTCAACTGAAAGTTGACTTCCTCAATAGTTTATCTTGTTTTCTCTACCTAGGACTTAGAGGGAATTGGTTAAGTGTTTGTGTGCATCATTTTGACTCCTCATGGCAAGATGGAGCCATGCAAGACCTGTTGTACATGGCCATGAATGATCAGAAAGGCAGAGTAGTGGTTCACAAAGCAGGATGCTGACCCATGCCAGTACCCCATAAAGCCTGTTTGTGAGTGCACTTCAAATGCACTTCTCTTTCATGGTCTACAAAAAAAAAAAGAAAAAATCCAACAAGGAAATCCTGGCAGATATTTCCTGCCTGCTGGAGCTGTGGATACATTACTATTAATAGAACTCTTAATTGACTACTCTGGTACAGCTATAAAAATTGATTAGATACATATGAGGAAATAAACATGGGTCAGGCTGTAGTGGCACAATGATATGAATTTGATGACCTATTTGGACATTATTTTGTGTCTAACAAAGGATTTTTTAAATAAATATTAAACAGACTAATTTCTGCCCTTCAGCAGCACTTCTCACAGTCCAACAAATGTATAATAAAAGCAAATATTTGGTATAGAAAAATAGTCTCCTTTTTTAAGACCTCACTCCTGTATATTTCCAAGAGGTTAGGTTACTTTGTAAAACACCTATGAATTTTAAGTGAGGCCAGATTAGTAAAGCTCGATAGTTGGTCTTTCATCTTAATGTGACCAAGAATGTCATGTAGCTCACTCCATTTACTAAGAAACTAAGAAATAGCAAATTGCACTTCATCGCATGCCATATGTCTGTTCCTCTCCTGGGCTCTGCTCTACAGCAGTGTTAATTGACTTCCCTAAACCCTCTTCTCCTGAGTTGTGACCACTTCTGATGAAACAATCAACAATGCTGCTGAGCAGAATCGGGAGAGAAAGAAAACAAAGTATAACATTGAGCCACATTGATAATAAATTTCTGCAAAATGAAGATAGAAATGAAGTACTGACATATAACTTATGCTTTCAAATGTAGACTCTTCAATTTTGGTAAAGACCGTGTATTCTTCTTTTGGGCAAATGAGCATTTAATAAACCTGTATGTAAAAGGCAGATTGGCTTAGATTACATTGAACAAAAATAAGACAGACCGTAACCTTACATTACATTAATGAACCTAGCTTTTACCTTTTCACTCTGGTGTTCAGAAAGCCTACATTAAATCACAAGCTAATTTACAGTAGCTGGCTAAGGATGCACTACCACAGCTTCACCTCTGGTTGCACAACACTGCAAAGCTAAGGAATGCACCTAAATACAGGAGCCAGCTGAAGCCAGTTTTCAGCACAGCCTGCAGCTGGGAGCTGCCCTGGTTGGCCCGGGCTCCTTGCCCAGCCTATAAAGAGGTGTGAGGGGGCCCCTATCCCCTTTGGGTAATCAAGCTAACATCTTCAGGCTTTCTTCTTAGCTGGGCTTGGTCAGTAGAGGTAAGCACAGCTGCGTAGGGGAGCCCAAAAGAGAGGTCTGAGTGTGGCAGGAGCCCAGGCTTCAGCTCTAGAGGTGCCTCTGCTCACCCACATGGCTGTAACTCAGCCTCTGCCTGCAGGCCCCAGTATCTGCAAAGCACCCAGCACCCCACTGACCAGGTGGGGAGCTTACCTGCAGGTAACATTTGAACGTTCCTTCTAATGATCACCTTTGAGGGTGTCTTGTGTTGCTGCTTCTCAGTGCACTTTGCCCCTACCTGATGCTGACCATCTGGCTTTCTGGTTTCTCTGTAGGTTTCCTGTGTTGCTATCACTGCTGAGCTTTATGAGGGCTACCTGGTGTAGCAGTGTTAGCAGTCTCTGATGGAGGTGTGCTGTTCCTTTTCTGTTTTGAAGGCATGTTATAGAGGGAAGGAAAATCTTGCTGTGCACACCTGCTAGTCTCTAGAACCTTTTACGTGCCTGAAACTCCTGCTGTTGTAGTACCTGGGAACACTCACCATGAATGCTTATAATGACTAATAAGAGAGCACTATTAGCTGAGGGGGGACAAAATGAATGCACCAACTCTCATCTCTTATCAAATCCTCCTTTTCCTCCCTTCCCCTTACTTGCACCCCCCCCCAAAAAAAAAAAAAAAAAAACAACAAAGCCATAAAAAATAAAAGGCAAAAAAAAAAAACTTCCAAAAGAAACACAACCCCAAACCAAAACATGAGTCTTGTGGATGCTGAGAAAATACTGCAAATGTGAAAAATAAAATGACTCAGAAATTAAAAAGCAAAAACGAGTATGATTTTAGTAGCATTAATATCGTGATCATTTTCTCTAGCAGTTTCATAATTATTGACCCCTCAGAGCTGGCAGTGCACAAAGATGGAATACAGTTATGGCAGGCTTATTCCAGATTTCCTTCGTAGTGTTATTTATTCAGTGATGCTACAAAATAGCTATGAAGTTAGAATTTTAATAGCACTTTTTTCTAGGTGCGGTCAATCTACCTTTTTTATTATGACAAGTTATTTCAAACTACTTAGTATTCAGGATATTTGTAGTTGCAATGAACAAGTTCATTTAAACACCAAATCAATCAGTATTTTCACTAGAGAGAAATTTTTAAGTACCAATTAAGAATGAAAAAGCGATCTACATCCCCTAATACAATATTAATGTGCTGAGAGGGGTGATCCCAACTGCATGAGAAAAAATGCAGCTGTGCATATGCTTGCCTTAAGAAAGGGTCTTTTTCTGTCACTTAGAATAATTTAATGAATAAAAAGTGGTTCTTTTATTACTACTAATGAACGGAAATCCCATCAAATTGCAAGGCATCAACACATGACATTACTCTTAAACTAAAAGCGCAGTAGATTATCCCGGTGATAATGGAGTCTCTGAGCACTTTGCACGATGGATGGACTGTACTTGTCTTCCTCTGGTATACTGTTACCTTTCAGCAGTGCATAGATCACAGCTAAGAGTTATGCTAGGTGCTTAATTCTGTTATTCTCTGTTGAAATATCAACCTACCTTCTCATAATGACACAGTTAAAAAATCACAGAGGCACACAGGGGAAATCATGTCCTTTAGGTCTATCGGGGCATGCAATGATCTGCTAAGGGGGGAGTGGTGGCAGTCTTGCTGATGAAGTAACTTAGACCCTTGTTGACCGAGCAATCAGACACGTAATGGTGGGAAGGATCTGGCTCTAGTGCTGTGGTCTAGTGGCCATATTCTCCTCTAGTATCTCCAGTCTGGGCTTTGTTTGCTCTGAAGTGAGGGGAGCAGCACATCAACAGCCTTGGGGGAGGAGAGCCCTGTTTTTTTACTGGAATAAAGCTTGGAAGGGGATACCCTGTTTAGGTGGGGATTAGGTTGTATGGAAAAAAGATTTTGCAAGCCTCCAACAACTGGAGGACCTGGTCAGGACATATTTACTGGAGGGGAGCTAAAAAAAAAAAAAAAAGGGGAACCAAAATAGTGGGTTTTTTTCTTTTGTTTTAACCAAAAGAAGATTTAGCACCCTTAGATACAGCTTTGTTTCAGACTAGCACCCACTTGGTTCTTTAGTGGTTGATCTGTCAGGGATGTTGCTGAACAATAAGGTGACAACTTCACCCTACCAAAATTGCTTCAAATACATTTTCTTTTAAGTTGTATTTGAACTTGTCTTACCATAAAGATATTTTCAGAGCACAGGCACCTTGGGGAACATCTGAAAATGTGAAGAAAAATAAACCAACCTGAGGTTGAATTGTCAAACTAAAGATTGCCCAGTGTCTCCAAGGACTTTGTTACTGTCTTTCCTGTGAAACTGTTTCAGAAGCTTATTTACAACAATTTTGGCTTTCTTATTCTAGTGACTTTCTTGCATTAATTTGTATAAATGCTTTTTTTTTCCTGTGATAGTTCTGTGTTATCTAAGCCTGCAATTTAAAGGACTGTTGGTTTAACTATTTTAACATAGTAATTTTATGAAATAAGTTGGGTTTTGTCTTTTTTTTTTTTTTTTTTACCAGAGCAGAAGGATTTATATTCATAAACACAGAAGAATTTGTGCACATAAAACTACAGCCAGTGAAGTTAGCTTGATTCAGAAGTTAGAAATCAATCCAGCTTGTTCTAAAATAGTTGTTTTGCAGTTTGTGCATGAAGAGTCTGTAAGTAAAACAGTACAGCTTCTGTTCCCTTGCTGGGTTATAAATAGTTTGTAAATTAAGCATTTAGTATGCATTTTTTAATAAATCATCACTTGTCCTGAAATTCAGGATGCTTTGATGTGTGCGTGTATTTGCAAATACACAGCACCTTTACAGTGACCCCACTGCTAATAGCAAACTGAACGAAGGGCTTTTCATAGGAATATTCAAAGCTTTTGCTGCTTGGTCAGCAGCAGCCTTGGCTGTATGCCACATCCTGCTCTCTCCCTCTGCACCATCGAATTGTGTTGGAAATACCATAAAACCAAGCTCCAAGTTTACCACTCACAGGATAAAAACACCACTGTGGGATATTGCCATGATAATTGCAGCTTCCCAAGGTAAAGATACATATAAAAGATCTCTTCAAAAGAGAATAGGGAACGTAGCAATTGGTGAAGTGAGTAGAGTCATGGGAAAATATTTGTACCAGATAACTCTTTTTCCAGCACTGCAGATGTTACATTAAAGAGCTAATGTGTAAGTTAGTGCTGCCTGAGGCAGGATTAACTTCTAATGTGTAGGGACTGAAGATTGCTAATGGCCTAGCTAGCATGAAAACCAGCTTTTGTAGGAAGGTGATTTACCTTGCTTGTGTCCGTTACCTGGCCATTGCTAGCTTTGTTATGCTGAGCACCTGCTACTACATTCTTGCTGCATGTCCAGCACCTGAACCAGCAGAATTGGGCTGCTGGTGGCGTGATTTGTACTGAAGGTTACCTGCCTGATCTCTCTTCTCTTCTTGAGCTGCTGGTGCTGCAGAAAAGAACTTGTGCTGCTTTCCTGAAGCAGACTTGTGTCTGTTGTCTGTGATTCCCAATAAAAATTACAAAGATTTGCACCCACTGGGAATGTGGTGCTTCTGTTCGGAAGTTCCATTTTGCTGTGCTGAGGCTTTTCAACATGAGAGAAGGTGTGTTCTTGCACCGATAGAGGGCATCTGTCAGGATGGTAAATGACATGACGGATGGAGATAACAGGATGCCCTCTTTCAGGCCTGGTGGTCTTCCTTTTTGTGGTCAGGTAGCTGGGATCCCTCTGATGCACCCAAAGTGGAGGTAGATTCCCATAGGAACCTGCTCCCCTGTGCCCTCTCCAGGCTGTGAGGAAATGAACTCACAGCCTTGCCTCACAAGCAGTGAGGTAGGATCAGTGTGGCTGGCAATTCTCTAGGAATATTTGCCATGGTGTTTTGTATTGCTTGTCCTGGGTTTAGCAGTAGCAGTTTTTCTCCTTCTTAGTAGCTGGTGCAGCGCTGTATTTTGACTTTCAGCCTGGGAACAGAGCTGATAACACCGATGTTTTTAGTTGGCGCTAAGTAATGTTTACCCTGACCAAGGACTTTGTGAATCTCATGCTCTGCCAGGGATGAGGGGAGGCCGGGAGGAAGCAGAGACAGGACACCTGACCCAAGCTAGCCAAAGAGGTATTCCATACCACAGCACGCCATGCCCAGGGAGGTAACTGGGAGTTCCCCAGAAGGGCACGGGCTCTCTTTAGGGGGATTGGACTCGTTCGGCAGTGGTATTGTATTCTCTTCTCTTGTTATTTTCTCTTATCATTATTATCATTGGTGGTAGCAGTAGTGATTTGTGTTTTACCTTAGTTACTGGGCTGTTCTTATCTCAACCTGTGGGAGTTACATTCTCTCGATTCTCCTCCCCATCCCTCCGGGGTGGAGAGGGGGGGGGGAGGGAAAGAAAGAGGGAGAAAAGGGGGGGGGGAGTGAGTGGATGAGCTGTGTGACTCTGTTTGAACCACGACATGCTCATTGGATGGTTTCCTTATAGGGGTTTAGTCTTGGTTATGTTTCTTTCCAAAATGTGCTCCTAGGCTCTTACTCTGCTCACAGTTCCTACTCTGGAAAAACACTCCAGTGTAGGTACTGTAGCTGTGTAGGTACTGTAGCTGTATAGGTACTACCTCTTCAGATCCTGGCTGCTTTCTTGCCTAAAGTGTTTTGCTTCCCCAGGTGTGGAGGCAGAGCACCTATAGGTGTCCCAGCTGTGTGAATGACAGCTCCACCCTCATTTTTAGCAGTAGTTTATATTAATTTATGTGTCTATGTTGGTAGTTGGGCAGTTAATCCACTTTCTTATTAAAGAGCATGGTGCTTTAATAATGCTATATAACTAACCTAGGATAATTATCTAGGATAAAATGGAATCTTAAAAATAATTAAGAAAAAGGTATTAAAAGCAGGACATGGGGTAAAACAAATGTATTTTCCTTCCTTTTATAAATCTTTTCTGTGGGTCAGAAAATGCAGTTGTTTGACTCCTGATGGAAGAAGTGTCTGTATGACTCAGAAGTATCATTTTGTTTTCCTTCAAAGAATTTTCTAAATAGGACCTCAACATTTGTACCTAAACATAGCATTTCAAGTGTCATATCATTTCCTATGTGTCTTCTTTATGTGGGTATATTGTCACTCGATTGTTGCAGAGGCAACAAGACCCATCGGTATCTGTCAGTTGGTCTGAAGGTGCCTCTTTGGTTGCTGTATTAAAATTTCCACCTGTTGGGCAGCTTTCAGGCAGAGTGCAGAACATGGAATGTTTCTCCAGTACGTGTGTGTACAACAGCTGTGTGAGGAAGCAGAGGGGATAAGTGGTGATGGTGAGAAATGGAGGAATTTTAGCAGCACCAGGCTGTGTTGTCCTCGAAGTATACATGGATAACTCAACGCTAATGGGTGTTATGCACAAGGGAGAGGATGATCTACCCCATTACATGCACTGGGAAGTGCAATTTAAAGGTTTCCTGAGGCATCTTAAAACTAGATTTCTTGCAGTGTCTGCCTTTGAGTTCTCTCGCATGCAGAACTCCCACTGACTCAACAGCGCTTGCTGCACACAGATCAATGGTAGGGGATGTCTCCTTTGTTGTATCTTTTCAAGAGGTGTAAAAGACAGGAAAATTGCTCTTATTGGTATGATATACAGATACTTGCCTGTATGTGGTAGTGATTCACTTCAAGGCATGTACTTTCAGGTTATGTGAATGCCAAAACACTGGAAAAATAGGCCCTTTAAAAAATTTGTGAGGAATTTGCTTTCCTTCAACCCAGAAGAGCCTGCTCTGTGACCTTGATTGCTGACAGGAGTTGAAGGAGGATGGATTGGTCAGATCAGCTGTAAAGATTAGATGCTTAAGTGGCTAGCAGGGACGTACATATTTGCTGTGAGAATAATTATCCAAAACTAAATCCTCGAGGCTTTAGGACTTGAGTGACAAAAGGGACTTACCCATAAAAAGGTAATGGCTACATTAGGAGTTCCCTTTTAGCTTCTTCCTCAAAATCACCTGATAGTAGCTGTGGTCAAATGATTACAATGTGGGATTTAGCTGACATCTGAAGTTGACCATTTCCTATGCTCTGATTTTATCTATTATGAATCAGAGTTGCATGCGTTTAATTCTGTAGAAGATGGACTTGTGTTAGCAAAATTACACACTGTGTTTGGCCATACCCCCCAAATTTTGCTTGTTAAATGGAGGCTAAGTGGAGGAATATAATGTCAGAATAACATCCTCTCATGATGCTGGTGTCTGCAATGCCAAACAGCTGTTTTGTACAGTCTTACCTTACTGCTTTTTTCTTTTTTTAAGCATAAGGGAAACTTTGAAAAGCTATCTTAAACAGCTTTTTGAAACCAGTGGGGGTTAATTAAAAACTAAATTTGGAATCTACAAACATCCAGAAATTATTTACACTGTTGTTAATTTCTTCTTTAATATTCATAACTCTTTTCTGTTAATTAAGAAGAGAGGGAGAACATGAAGAAAGAATTGGAACAAAAGCAGTTTGCATACAGATAAGGGTCTGAGTTCTCAAAGAACTGCACTGAATTCATACTGCCTGCACTGAGTAAAGAATTTATGTGCAGTGATTGTGTATTGCAGCTGAAAAAAATGTGTAGACTTCTGTATGAATCTTACTACATCAGCATCAGGCATTATCCTCCAACCACCATGATTGCCACTTCCCTGTTAGACATTCTGCAGTCCTAAAGGACTTTAATTAGCTCTTAGAAAGTGGAGCTTGTAGTTGGAAAATATTTCCATCTTGTGAAGTAGTATTATATAAAGCATTCACAGGAATTAAGGCTGCATAGCTTAGAACAGGATGATGCATTTTCTTTATACTAAAGAAATCATAAGCCTGCTGCTAATACTTTCAGAGATAATAGTTATTATCTTAGCATCTAGAGGCTCTGGTCAAGAAGAGGGTTTCACTATGGAAGGTGGAATATACAGGCAGGCAATTTCTTGATGTCACACAGTATCGGCCAGCAAACATAGGTGCTGTTACTTCTCTGTGAATGGCAAGTTATATCCCTTTTTTCATATGCAGAGATATTTTCAGACTCATCCACATCCAGGATTTTCAGCAGCTTTGTCTTTCTCAGTTTTTAGTAATACTTATGTAGCTTCATCCCTATAGTGTCTTTAGCTTTAGTCTTGAAATAACCCTCTAGTGTAAATCTCTTATTTGTTCTGTTTTTGAATACTGGCCTACTTTATGAATTGCACCACTGCATGCAATTTTTTATCTCTGTAGGATCTGGGTGATTTTTAAATAATGTATTTTGGAACATACTAATGAATAAAAGTACTGTATTGCCCAGTAAGATTTGGGAGTCCTGTGTTAGTTATGAATACTAGAGCAGAGCTCTAAAAAATGCTTAGAAATTGAAGGGTTCCATGAATGCTAGTATGCTAACTACGGCTCAGCTCATTCCTTTTCCAAAAGGGGCAAGAACAATAACACTGCTTTTTGCTGGAGGTCATTTGCTGGAGGTCAGTTGATAGCTCTTTACTCCCTTCAAGATATTTAAAAACCCAGTCTTAAATAATTTTGTAATAGCCTGCTGAAACGTTCAATTTGGTCAAAAAAGATGCAAGAACAATTCTGTACAGCATAGGTGACCAAATCACAGATTTGTGAACAGCACGTAATTGAGAGAAATACTTCATTTTTCAGAGGCTGGAAATTTAAATAATCACAAAGACTAAATTACTTCAAGAAAAGTAAGGGTAAACTAGCTTCAAGAGAAACCACTGCATTCCCCTCTTACTTTCTTTAGCTATACTCCCAACCCCTTGTAGTGGTAAATAATATATTTCATTACCCATTTAACACATTATAATATCTATTCGCCTAAATGCAAGGTTAATTAAGACTCTGCCTTTTGTGTCCATCAGTAGAAGTAATAGTAAAATAAACAGTGCCTTTTGGCCAGTCAGCAGACTTCCTACTGGATCACACTGAGAAGAGACTCTTTCTCATATATGTATAGAAAAATGTATGGCACAACATGTTGCAGTATACCTGCAATATGAAGAGATGACAAGGTGAAACAGAGTGCCTGGAGAGCATGCTTAGTGAAAGACAACCTTGTTTCATTCCTTTTTTCTTCACCTCTGTATCTCAGCAGGCACAGTTTGGAAAACTGTGCGTGGTTGTGAAAATAGATGGCTGGTATCCAGATGAGGCATGTGAGAAATGGCTAGAGAAGATGACTAGAGATAATTGGCACAAGCTAGGATCATTAAAGTTTACATGCCATGATAATCCAAAGAAAAATGACCTCTTGAAATAATTAATGGAATGTTCTAATTTCGTTAATGACAAAAACTTACCCTTGTGCCAAGGGCCTGTGCACTACTTAAGCTCACTGATGGAGAAAGTTTAAGTTGGACTTGATGCCTATGTTGATTCTCAGTATAGAGACAAGATTGAAACACTGTTTGACCTTAGCTATGGGTAGATTTAATTTAGGATATTGATCATACCTGTGTCTGATCTTTTCCTCGAGTAGAACACAGACAAAAAAAAAAAAACCCAGGCTTTTATGAAGCTCCTATGTAAAACAGCTCGCATGGCATTCCTACACTGATGCTTGCTGTCTTGCAGTGCTACCAAGACAGTCCCATCTTCAGGTTTCAGACTCCACCATCCTAGCACCATGGCAATCCTTTAAGAATGAGCTGTGAGGATAATGGAAAACTGGAAGTAAGGAAACTGCACTTTTAAATGAAAAAGTAATGGATTGGATTTCTTAGCTCAAATGTAGTGAATGCTTTCTTTCCAAGAGTGGAGAATTAGGAATAGAGCTGAGGGAAGAAACAGAATTAAAAGAGAATCTGAGTTCGGTTGTGCTCCAGGGAGGATGTTACATACTCTGAGCTCATTGCATTCAAGACTTTAAGCTGTGACAACAAAGCTAAATTTGCAGAAAAATTATTTCAGCAAAGATTTATGTAAGAAATGCAGCAGATAGAGGAGTCTGGAGATTAGAAGCAGACTTCAGATTCTGGCAGACTTCAGATTCTGGCAGCCTGAACACAAGTTAGAGACCTGGGTTAGTGATGAGTGAGCTGTATGTACAAATACATGTCTGTGATGTTTTTGATATGAAAAAGATCACAAATTATATCAGAAAATACAGGGTCAACAGTAGCAAGAATACCTCGAGGGAGACAGGAGTTACAGTAATATCAGAAGACAGCTGGTAATGGAGTAACAGCAGATTTCTTTCTTTCCTTTTTTTTTTTTTTTTTAACTCCTTCCCTTAGGGACAATGATAGAACAGTAATTACTGAGGAAGCCAGCAACCTGCAGAGTGTAGAAGTGTCTTGTTAGAGATGCTGAAATGTGGCATATATAGGAATCAAAATTTGATCTCTGAACAATTGAATCTGCAGATGGTGGAGAGGTAAGAAGGCAGATGGGATGGGGTAGGGAGACAAGGAAATGAACATTGCAATGCCTTCCTCAAAGATGTAATACACACCAGTTAAGTCTCTTTGAAGATTCATCAGTTAATAAAACTTGCTCTAAACCAAGTTTTATCTAAAATTGAACCTATGAAAAGGAATAGCCTGGGTACAAATGGATGCAGGTGGATCAGTCTACTATGTCACCCAAATAAAGCAGTGTGGCTGCCCTGTTTGATCTGCTCTGTTTTGTTGTTTTGTTTGTGTTTTTTTTTTTTTTCCTCATCTCCTTTACAACAGTATTGTGCAGGTTTAATCAATGATCCCTAACCCTTGATCTTGGAATTGCAGACAGCATTTGCATGGATTGCTAGTGTGAAGATGAAACCGGTTAACTCTGGTGTAAGTAATAAGCTGCAATGTGAAAAGAATAGTCATGTATTTGAAGACACAGTGATTTAAGATGCTTGAAGTCCAGTGTGAGAAACCTGAAAAGGGACTGAGATCTGGGGACCTCTTAGACCCTGCCAAAGATCAGCCCTTTCTACACTGTCCTAGAAAGGGCACTTAAAAACTAGATTAGGCATTGCTAATCTCATCTGCAAACATGGGCTGGTTTGTTTCTAAAAATTCTGTCTCTCAGTAGGACAGTTAAAAGTGAATGTCTGGAAAATAAAGTTTTCCAGTGTGCTGCACATGTTTTCTTGCATATGAATTTCTGCGGCTGGAACTTAATGTTGCTTGTCTCTGTCACACTATTTCTGTCACCCTTACAGAAGTACGTGTGGTTTCTCTGGGGATCTTGTTTTGTTATCTGTGCTAATGAACTCCTGAGCAATCTGCAGTGTCAGAGGAAAAGCGAATCTGAAGTCCAAGATTTCAGTGGGAAGTTGCTCATTTCTTCTCCACAGGTGCTCATGGAGTTGCTCACCCTGGCATCAGTTGCTCTACTTCACTTAAAGGAAGCTATTTGAAGGGTTGGTTTTTTTTGTGCTAATGGAATCCTATGTGACTTCTGTAAGTTGTTGTAATGTATTTATATGTAAGCATTAAACATTCTTCTCTTTGAATAAGAAATGATATAAGTGGCAATGAAAATGCAATTGAAAACAAAATTGTACACAGCTGAATAAATACCGTCCCCTGCATATTAATGAAGATCTGATGGGATCAGCAGAAGGTACAGCAGTGGAAAAAAGTGTTGGAGCATGTCTGTTCAACAGAGAATCTCGAAGGAGATGGGAGTTATAAGTATTTACTGCAGAACAGTTTAAATGCCACAGATTTTAAAACAATCACGGCTGAGGGGTTTTGTTGTTGTATTTTTGTTGTGGTTTTTTTTTTTTTATTGTTTTTAAGAGAAATATAGCCACTGATATCGCTTTCACTTTTTAGCTACGGATGGAAATAATTTAACATCCACATTTGTCTGTCAAGAGACCACTTCTTGCTTCTGCATCTAGTTGAAATTTACCAATACAATAAAATTTTTGTGTTTCTAAGTGTTAAAACATCAAGTATTGAGTAGCTTTGAAATGCATGCTTTTTAACTGAGATCTTTCAAGAAGTACAATTGACTGCAGATCAGTATTTAACACATGAAACCATGATTTACTCTCCTGAGAACTAATTTTGGCTTGCTGCAGATGCAGAAGTGCCCTCAGTTAATATGCTACTGGGCCCGATTCAGAGATGGGTGAAGTCAGCAGGTCTTTCCAATTACTTTTATAAGTATCAGATGAAGTGTTTAATTAATGCATCACTGAGTGCTCAGACTCATTTAAAAAAAAATATCTCCTTTCTACATATAATGCAGATCTTTCAAAATGTCACTGTACTTTAAAGCTGTTCTGCTCTCTTGGATGAGAAGTTATTTACACTTGTGTGAATACATCTGAGATATTCCTTCTTTCTTCACACCATAATATGCCTACAGTATGTGTTTTGATATATTATGTGTATCTTTGAATACATAATATATTACCAGATGGTATGTGATTAGCAGGGTACACTAAAGTAGAGGGATGTCTTCTGCCCTGGGTACATGTACACAGTCTGGTAGTGTACATATTTAAACTGAATATTTCAGGATGTATTTTTAGGAGATAAAATAATCTGTTGATACATGCAAAAGTTCTGTGTATGCAGTAAGTGAGCTACCCAGAAAAGTTTCATATCTAACATGCTACTTGAAGTATTGGAAAACTACCTCAGGCTCATGAGCTTAGCCTGGTGAAATTTTGACTTGGAAGATGTATTGTTCAGATACCATTGGCATGCATGCTTTAAGTTGCAGTAACTTAATAGTTCAGACTTGGAATATGGAATACTCAACGTCCATATGACTTTTTTCTAGGTCTCAGCTGCTCTTAATCCACAGAGGAGCAAAAAGAAAGTTCCTGATAAGTTACTGCCTGCTTGGATAGGAGCAAGTGAAAGCCATTGTTTTCTCAAAACAAGTAAGAAAAATGCCAGCTTTGGGCTTACAAACAAAGCTCCACTGTCAAGGGAAACTTATGGACATGTTTCAGATTCCTGAAAAATCAACATTTAAATCAAAAGCATTGATACAGGCTTGCCTGAAATCATGCAATTTGCTACTGTAATTAAGACTGGTGTTGTGAGGAGACCTGAAGTTACAGCCACCTGTTCCTAGGAGAGATTTTAGTCATCACAAATTGAATTCTGTGGGCCAAACTTTCAGCTCTTAGTAATAAAAATTACACTGTGAAGAGAAATTATAGACATTCCAGAAGTGTACTACTGTCTGTGGGTCGATTTGGGTCTGGAGGTAGCTTTAGGTTGGTAACTGATAGAAAATTCATATAAGAGCCTTAGCTCAAGTAAATCAATAAGGCTTCCTTGATTGTAATGAGCTAATGCCAATTTATACCACCTGAAGAGCTATTGCCTAGATTTACAGTGTACATATAATTACTATGATATAGATTTGCTTTGGTTCACTGAGCTGGCAACCAGCAAGGTTTTACAGTATTGTGTCTTTTTGTTCTTACTGAAACTGCCTTTCTAGAGGGTCCCTGTAGTTAGAACCCAGATGATAGTTCCTCTCCCAGTCTGCTGTTTTGACAGTATTAGCATGTAAAGCAGACATCGCTGCGGAGTGTGGGGCTGGTTCCTATAGGCCCCATGTACTGTGAGCACCATGGGGAAGGTCCATTTCAGTGCACTCTTTGGCACAGCATGAGCCTGCTGGCTCGGCAGTACCTGCAGGAGACTTGGTGCTTTTTGGTGGTGGCTACTGTAAGTGGTGGTAATTAGGTTTTGACATTAACACCCTACCTTGCATAAGGCTGACTGGGAGAGCAGAGCAACTTGCTAGATAGGATTGTTTTCCTGGGCTCTGCTGGCAGACTTGCTGAGATGGTTGAGTATTGGTTTAAAGGTGTGAGACTAGCTTTGCAATCACATGGGCTAGGAACATTTTTTGAAATCAAATATTAAAATGATGAAGAATATAATGAGCTTTCTGAATAGATGTGAGGAAATTCTGAGCTTAGATTGTTTAGTCAGACCTGTAAATGATGAAAAGTGGAGGAAGGTTAGCACAATAGAAACAGAAGGAAAACGTATCACCTTGTTTTTTCATTAAGTTATGCAATGTGCAAGTCAAAAGACATTTCTTGGTTTTGGCCACAAGCTTTCACAGACTCCAAAGTATAATGTCAGTGCAGGTCTCTCTTTGCCTGGTTGCAGACTATCATTTAATTTCCATTACTTTTCCCCTTCTCCATTCATACTGTGATGTTCCTGCTGATGGCTAATACCAGTAAAAGAATCAATAAAGAATTATTAATAATAATTAAAGCATGGGTAGCCCATTACACAGAGCTGCTTAGTCCCTCCAAGTATAGATTCTGCACTCAGTTTTGCAAATGCAGCTGAAGAAACTTGATGCAAGTTCAATCCAGATCTCTGGATGTAAAAGAGCAGGATGTGGCCCCTAGAACTATTCTTTCAAAATTATTGTTAAAAGCAGGAAATCATGACTTTTGGTTCTAAGTGGTTGAAATGCATTGCAACTCAGGGAAAATAGTGAGGGAGGAAAAGGGCTGAAATGAGTCAGTGAGCTTTTTGTGCTTGGAAAAGAGAAACTTGTTTTCAAGTGCTTTTTATGTCACAAATAAGAACACACTAGTTTCAACGCTAGCATCTAGCAGTCATTTTCCATAGCATAAATGCACCATAACTTAGCATGATTTCTATGCTCCTGGGAGGCTGTAGACTTAAATAACAAGGGTGCTCCAGGTCACAGACAAGACTCAATTAACCCTGAGATTGAAGAAATACCTCCCCACCTGCAAGAAGGATTCTCATTTTGAATAGCTTTCTATTAGTTTTCCTGTGGGAACGACACAATATTGGCAGTATTTCTGGAACTAATATGACAGTGCTAGCCGGGGAGCAGTTTAGCTATAGGTCCTTAACACTTCTGTGGTCACTAGGGGTTCTGTGGGCTTTCAGTCAGGCTCTGTCTTCTAGCTATTGGGAAAATTTTCTGTCCTCCTGCAATTGAGGTAATTCCCTATGGCAGAAGATATGCCATTCCTGTATTTCAGCAAGGGGTGCATTTGTACGCACCCGAGTGGCATTTGTTGTAGGTTGATTCCTTGTTTTCCCTTGGGTGACACATAAAGCTAATAACGGTTGTGTTTTCATCTGACCCAAGATAATCAGATGTGTTTGAAATTCCTTAAAACAAATTTATTTGTACCTCAGGAATAACTTGATATACCATTGAGAAGAAACGCTTCTAAGAATCAGAGTTTCAGATTATTCAGTCATATGGATAGTGTTTTTAGGAAAACTTTAAGAAATTGAAAATAATCAAATATGGCAGAAAAATATGTAACTGTGGTTTTGTTGTATGTTTGTGGTTAGCTTTTTTTTTTTACACATATAATTTTCATACATCTGTAACTTGATGTGAGTTAGAAAAACATCAGCTCCTTGCATTCTCTGAAGTCCTGAAACATGCATTGTTTGCATGTTATCTCTGCTACTGTATTTTTAGGAAAACTGGTATATCAAAACTCTAATCCTAGTTACTAGTTAGTTACTTAAAAGTTCTTCCAACTTGTAGTTTTTCATAGCTCTTTACTGCAAACTTCTGCTGAGGGAGACACAGAATGAAAATGAAATTACTATGACAGAGGCTTGGATTAGGACAGAACACTGTAATGAAATTTGTAAGAGGTTCTTTACGTCTTAAGAAGTGTGGATGCTTCCAGCATGAGATGATCTTGGAGAGGACTGTGTTCATCTGGACAATGGGTTTATGATGATTCATGGTTTACTTTATAGCTACTCCTACAAGTTTTCCTATCTGGGATGTACAACACCAAAAGCCACTGGCTAAAGGAAAAGGCTGACTTCATTTGTGCTTGTGGAATCTTTAGAAGACATGGTTAGTGGACTGAGTCATGGATACATGAGAACTGGAATGCAGTGAATTCAAAGTGCAAGTGATACAGAGGTAACACCGCCTT
Organism: Lathamus discolor; assembly: GCF_037157495.1. Taxonomy (NCBI): domain Eukaryota; kingdom Metazoa; phylum Chordata; class Aves; order Psittaciformes; family Psittacidae; genus Lathamus; species Lathamus discolor. The sequence goes on along the minus strand of NC_088889.1, from coordinate 58,019,893 downwards.
TGTGAAATCAAGTGTTATGTATCTGCTGGCTGCCTCTGGAGTCTGACCTGTTTGGCTATCTGGATTGTGACTTGATAAGCACTACTGTCAGGTACAAGGAGATTATAGGCAGTGTTGCCACTGGCTCATGTTATCTTTGTAAAGCATAAGCTGCAGGATCCTGTAGAACAAAACAGGACAATATTGAAAGCAGTGAGATGTGGCTGTAGTGATGAGGAGAAAAATGATAGCTGTAAAAGTATCACAGAGGCACTGTGGCTCATCAGGTGCTGCATGCTGTTGTGTGTGTTTACGAAGGGATTATTCCTAGGGATCAGTTCCCACTCTAAGTATCAAGTAAGTCAGAAAGTGAAAATACTGAGGCATGAAAAAAGCACAAAGGATAAATACTGAACATGAAACTGAAAACAGATTACTTACTTTCCTTAAGGAATCATGAGAAAAAATTAGGAAATGCTTATTTACATTTATAGTTATTGTTAAATGAACATCAAATTTGGCTTTGTTTTGAGAAATGGGGGGATTCAGCCCAGATTATTTTCTAAGATTCCTTCTGACTTGAATAATTTTTTGATTTTCATTTTTGATGAAGCCAAGAGGCAATAATTTTCTTAAGGATGTTTTGGCCTGTGGACCCCACAGCAAGCTACTGAGTCCATGATGTTAGGAAAAAGTGGATGGGACATCAGTTTAGATGAAAAAACAAAAAAAAACCCAAACCAAAAAACAAATCCAAAAAGCCCAACAAAAAAAACAAACACACACGGGTTAGATAGGATACCTTTTCCCAAAACCTGGATGTTGTCAGGCTAGCACAGCTTACAAGGCATTGTAAATTTCCTAATAGTAAAAATGAGTTTCCTTTCACTAGTGTAGATAGTGTGGGCCATGGGTGGGGACAGCTCATCTGGTTTGTCAGGACATGCTTTATGCAGCATGAGGTTCAGCTTTCAGTTACAAGAGGATAGTTCTAGTAATTTCAGCATGGGAACTTTGTTTTAAGGTAATTTGACTTTCATACAATATTATTGAAAAAAAAACAGTGTATAAATTGGCCCTGGATTTAAAACTTGCATTTTGCACTGATTTACTACCTGTTGCACAGGTGGAGAGAGGGTCCAATTCACCAGTATTTATCAAGGTAGCTGTGCTAGGCTGAGAAATGTGTGAAAGAATTAAGTAGTGTAATGCTGAGGCCCCTGCCTTGCAGAGGGTACAGGCAACTGTGCTACACTGGTCTGTGATCGGTGTAGTACTACCTCAGATGAAGCCAGTGGCTTCCTATTTTGTTCTTTTAACAGGTTCTTGAAGGTTTTTTAAAATTATATTCATCTCGTCTTGAGTTAAAGCAGATTAAAAGCAGCTGGTTGACTGTTTTCTACAATAAACGCCACCAACCTGTCCTTGTCCAGAAATTATTTCAATTATGTGTTCACTTCAAGAGTGAATAATAAGAAGATTATTTTTGAAAAGTAAAGGGAAAAGAATATAAGCCTGAAACCCACTTTTGTTAGTGCTGCAGTATGCATCTGTTGCAAGGTTAATAATAGAGTTATCTCTGCCAACAAAGGAAAGATCCTGACAACAGAGAAGAAATCCAAATGGGTTTGAGTTCCTTGCATAATTGTTATTTTAATTGCCATGCTCAGAAAAAGCTTCAGAGGTTCCTCATGCACTCCTCATCTCCAGATGAGATTTACCAGTGCACCACTCACAAGCTTTCTTTTGAAAAGTCACTCTCTTGTTTTATCATGTTTACAAAACCTGAAGTGAGAGTTAGTTATGAATCTTCTCTTATTTGAGTCGATGGCAGATGCTCAGAAGGCTTTGCTGTGCAATAGAGTTAAACTCTCTGGGACTGATTACAAAGAAATTCCATTAGCAATATTTAAATGCCATTTTTGAAAGGCACTCGATCATATATGTGTTGGCGCTGATCAAGAATAGTACCTTTTAAAAATGGAAAAGTAATGTGACTCTTAGTTTAACATAAAAATGTCAAACTGTGGGCAGTCTCTTGTCAATTAAAGAATCTGGGCTATTCCTAATGGGAATAAAGATGAAGGGGGTGGGGGGAGAAGTGGGTAGTAAAAATTGCAGATGTGCAGAACTACTCAGAGATAATTTGTGCTGGCAAATAACACTGTCAGCCAGTTTGGGAGTCATACAGGCAGCTTGATACCTATTCTTCCTGAGCCACCTTAGTGATTTCTTTTTCTTAGTATCTTCTTTACAAGCTAGCAAGACTTAACAGTAAGCAGGGCTATGTCAATGGTGTGCTGAGTGGAGGTGGATTTGTTTAAATCTAAAGAATGTGCTTTAGCAAGTTCATAAAAGACACTAAAACAGCAAACCTGCTTGTTGAATTGAGGGATATACCTGTGAAAGGGAGAGGAGCATCCTTAAACTTTGGAGACTAGCGCTTAGGAGCAAAGGGATGAACATATGCAGCTCTGTTACCTGTCAGTTCCTGGTAAGGTTATGTCTTGGTATAAATAAAACACTGCAGTCAACCCTTGTATCATCTAAAAATAGCTTCCAAAGAAAGAAAAGTTTGGTAGAAGTTCACTTGGAGTGAATGTCATATAACAACTCTCTTCATTAGCTGGTCCATGGCTCTGTTGCTTGCTTTAAGGAGGGAAGTGCCTTTTTTCTTTTTTTTTTTTTTTTTAATTCTCTGCGAATTAATATTATTTCCATTGTGTCATTCACATCCCCCATTTTTTTCTTTTACCCAGTTATCTTTAGGCTATGTATCTAGTGTTCCCTCTATCTAGGCATATGTCAAATTTCTTCTCACTGTCTAGATGTCACTGAGTGTTTGCTCCAAAAGTGTCCCATCTAAAATGAGGCCTGCACAACAGCTGCTGCTTGATAGTAGCTGGATGCATGTCGACAGCTGTATTATGTTTTAAGAGTAAATTAGAAAGGCAGCACTACCATCTCCATTTTGCAAGACAGTAATGAGTGTTAGAATGTGATTTGACCAAGGTCATGCAGGTCTCTGGCAGATCTAGAAACTGAACATCCCAGTCTGTTGTGTGGGCCCTGAGACATTCTTTCATTTTAATCTTTATATCTTAATGACAAATTCTGACTCGTCTATCTAACCAAGTGTCCAGACTGAAACAGATTTTTTTCTTATTTTTCCCACCGGGTCCTTTCTTTTATTATTCTTCTGTCACATCTCTCTAAGTGCTACTTATAAATTGCATGCCACACTTTTTCTTTTCAACCCAATAGTTTGGATCTTCCTTCTTTGTTAATTTGTTGTTCTTTGCACCTTAATGTCTTGTTTTAATGCTTCTTTTATCTCAACTTCTTGAAAGCATTTCATACATAGATTTGATGCCTTTTCATGCCAGCTTAATATTTTGTTCTCCCTCAGGGCCAATAGAGCTGGCTGAGTTTTTGTCATCGCTAATTGTTATACTTTGTTTTATTGCTATGTCCTTCTGTTATCCTTTCCCAATCCTTTGCTCAAAAGTTATAAAAATAAGTAAAATACAGTGTAATGGGTCAACTGTAAAGTAAATCAAAGGACAACCTTGCTGTGAGGCCAAAACCTGAGATCTGCTGGAACTATGCTTCAGAAGACTAGCTGGAAGTTGAGAACATTTTTCTCTTACTTCCATTACTATCTGAATTTCTCAGTGTTGTTAACCCCTAGTGTTAACATTTTTTAATTTATTCTCTAACACAGTGGATAATTAAAAGATCTGATAGAAATCAGATGCAATAGTTACTTAGATTGCAACACAAAAGGCTTGTTTTGATGTAGTCCTAAAAAGGCCACCAAGTCCTAGAAATGCAGAGGACCAAATCCAAGAGGGCTTTGAGTGACAAACTATCACTTCAAGTACTTAAGGGAATAGCTGTCTGAGGAAGCTACACTTGAACTGGATATGGAATGAAGACACTAATCCCTTTTCAAGCTCTTTCATCAACTGTCATAAGCATGTGCCTTACCTTTGACAGGCAATTGCTGTGGAGTGTTTGGTTTAACTCTTGCCAAGGACTGACCAAACTTGTCTCTAAACACACCACCAAGGCAGCTTTGGGTGGGAGTCCTACAGATGTTGGTATGTTCCTGTGGGCCAGCACGGGAAGTGAGGGTTTTAATAATTAATGGGAATATTTAACATTTCTGTTGTACTTCAAAGGTCAGTGCAGTGTAGCTGCAGATATTTTTTCTTTCCCCCAAAGCAAAAGTAACCAGAATGAAGCAGCTGAGTGACACAATACAGGTGATGGGTTCTAAAAGGTCTTTGGCACATTAAGAAATATGATATTCAACTGTAGCACAAATTCCAGCTCAAATGATTAAGGGTTGAGGGGGAGATGTAGGTCTTTGAATTCAATATAATCTCTTACAAACTAATTTGTCCAAACCAGCAGTTTTCCTTTGGTTTTGGTTTTTACATTTAAAAAACTCAATAGCGTCTATTGGATGAAAGCATTTTTCTTTCTTATTTTTTAGTCTGGTTAAAAATTACAGGAAAAATAATTATTCTGCTGTAGTTGCTGTCATACCATGGCAGTGTGCCAGGGGAGATCAAAAAGCTTGTTCTGCTGTGCAAGGCAAGTACTGGTCCAAGAAACATCCATGAAGAGACAGTTTGAGGTGGAACTATTTGTGCTTCTGATTTCAAGGTCTAGGAGAGGTGTTTCCAGGTGCAGTTGGAAGGAGAATTGTGCACAAATAGCACTTCTGCAGAACTTGGGATTTATTATATATCATAATATTGATATATTTTGATAATGGCTGAGAGGCTGTTCCTCCAGAGGGGTGTCAATAACGCTAGAGGTGTTGACATGAGAGAGGGCTGTGATAGGATAGCACAAACTGTTTCAGAAGGGCGTGGGAGAATTGTTAGAGTTGACTTCTCACTGGTGGACAGTCAGGAGGAGACGTGTCCTGAAAGGTCAGAAGTTCAAAGAAATGACCAGAAAATGAAAGAGTGTCTAATCTTTCTCTCAAGCTTACCAGTAACAAGATGTGCTGGGACCTCCAGATGTTGTAGGGGAACACATCAGTTTTAAAACTAAGAAGCTGGGCTCATAAGAGGCACATGAACATGTACATTTCCCTGAAAAAGCAGGAGGTGCATCAATTTTGCTTCTTTGTAGGAGCTGTGAATTGTGGATGTTCAAATGTGTATGAAGCTCTTCCAGGGCTTGGAGCTTGTTAGGGGAGATGTTGCAAAGCATTCAGAAGATGCATCTCTCCAGCAGATTGCACTTCTATCAGTGTCTGAGATAATTTTGTAAATTTAGCAAACCCCGTGTAATCAGTAGAGCAAATTTTTTTTTTTCCACATAGATGAAACTTTGGGCAGCTTTTGGGAGAAGCAAATTAAGTTAATTTGACGCAGGAATGTGTGAGCATTTAATTAGGGACTCTCTAATTAGAGCAGCAGTGGACTTCCCCTTGCATAATTGCTGTGGTGGAAACTTGTTCTCCTGAGTTTTAGATGTGAGAGGGTTTTTGTTATTGCATTTTATCTTTAAAGAGGGAATAAGTGTGTTTATTAAGGTGGCTGTATTTACCCTTAATGCAATTCATTAAGTATCTATTTATTACTAAGAAGTCTGCTTTAGCACAGTGTGTGCTTGTTGGAAAGCTGAGCTATTGATTGGATTGCTTCTGAGGCACTTTACTCTCATTACAGTTGGAGTAGATTTGGTGTGCTGTGCTCTGGTTTCTATAAGTGGCATTCTATGCATGCATGTTTTGTCTGCTAGTTACTGTTGGAAGTGATTTTCTCTCTTATGTGGCATTAGTGTTGTTTGAATGTAGTGTTTACTTCTTATTTCCATTTGCTCTGTCAACGGTAATAATTAACCATCTCTCTGCTTTCACTTTTAGTATATTGATCACTTGAATATAATAGAATCATAGAATAGTTAGGGTTGGAAAGGACCTCAAGATCATCTAGTTCCAACCCCCCTGCCATGGGCAGGGACACCTCACACTAAACCATGTCACTCAAGGCTTCGTCCAACCTGGCCTTGAATACCGCCAGGGATGGAGCACTCACAACTTCCCTGGGCAACCCATTCCAGTGCCTCAGCACCCTAACAGTAGAGAACTTCTTCCTTATATCCAATCTAAACTTCCACCGTTTAAGTTTTAACCTGTTACCCCTTGTCCTGTCACTACAGTCCCTAATGAAGAATCCCTCCCCAGCATCCCTATAGGCCCCCTTCAGATACTGGAAGGCTGCTATGAGGTCCCCACGCAGCCTTCTCTTCTCCAGGCTGAACAGCCCCAACTTCCTCAGCCTGTCTTCATACGGGAGGTGCTCCAGTCCCCTGATCATCCTCATGGCCCTCCTCTGGACTTGTTCCAACAGCTCCATGTCCTTTTTATGTTGAGGACACCAGAACTGCACACAATACTCCAGGTGAGGTCTGTCTCAGTAGATATACGTTTGCATGAAATGACACTCCTGGTAGCTCTAATATTTATCTCAAATAGCTTTTAAATACTGAAAACCAAATTTACAGCTACAAAATTCTGAAAATTATGTAGGAAAAAAAGGGTTCAGAAATCTGGAAACCAATATATGGCAGCAGGGACTTTTGTTATTCTTTTATGTGTGAAAATATAACAAGGCCTGGCTATGATTTGTGTACCTTACAGCCATCACAGATTGCGGTGAGAGCTGGGCTGAAAAAGTTTACTTAATTTTCTTAATATTTTTGAAATACGGGAAAATTATGCTAGAAAAAAATGGCTTAACTTTCCTTTTCAATACTTTTTGTTTCAGGTTAAGACTTTTGGTTGTAAATTAGGATTGATTTTTAATTTTAGGAAGAATTTGAGAAACCTCCGTTCAGGTATTTCCCATCTTTTGAGCTCAACAAAGTTTTGTGGTTTTTTTTTTTTTGTTTTTTCTCGAGGAAGTTGAAAGTGTTTTGTTTTGGGGTTTCTCCCCACACTTTTGACTCTTCCAGCTCTTGACTCCTCTTCCAGCTGTTGACTCTTCTTTTACCCTATATGCTACCCCAGGTTCAGTGCAAAGCCATTTGCAGTTTTCTAACTGGGAGTCTCACTACTTGAACCCCTAGTCTCTGGTCTTTTAATCCCAGGTTCTCTGTATAATACACGTGAAATATTTGTTTCATGAAAACTAAAGTATTCCCTATATGGGAATATGATGTGCTGCTTTATAACAAATGTAACATTTCTGATGGCTGTTTGGTTGTTTGGTTTGGTTTTTGGTTTTGTTTTTTGTTTTTGGGGGGGGATAGATGGTGGCTTTATTTTTTATGGGGAGTTGGGTTTTTTGTTTGGTTTTGAATATTTATTTTTAAAACGCTCATGTTCCTTTCTTTGGAAACCAGGGGGATTTAAGTTCATTTTGGAAGATTTTTGCTTCCTCTCCCTTCCCAGAATGCAGCATGAGCAGAGGTGGCAAAGCCTGTGTTGTGCACAAGTGGAGAGTGGTGGCAAAAATCAGAAATACAACACTAATTTCCATACCTAGGAAGCTTATTGCACTTTCTTGTACTGATCTGCAGTAGCAGCATTAGAGACGGGGATGTAAAGGTTATGTCCCTTGTGTTCAAGACCTTCATCTCAGTTTGAGGCAAGTCTGGGAGGTTTTGAGCAGTACGGCATCCTGCCATGGTGCTTTAAAATTCTTGTCAGCAGTCTTAGGAATGCAAGAGCTGCAGGCAAGTTTGTAAACAAAACTACAATAAAAAAAAAATAAATTAGCCTCCAGCAAGCCTGAAAATAAGAGTTTTGGACAGCTTTCCCTGAGTTAGGAAATAAAGGAAAGAATCGAAACTGAAGTCAAGTTTTCTTTCCTGTCCTTTACTTGTAAGATGTGTGTGGATTTCTGTCCTGGGAAGCTCCCTGTGTAATTTTATCTCTGCTTCCCATGCCTGGAAAACTCAGTGCAAAGGTTCTGTGTTGCCTTCTTAGCAAGGCAAGTGCTCCACTTGAGCAGCAGAAGCTTTGCAATTGCTATAGCGGGACTGTAGTGATAAGACAAGGGGTAACGGGTTACAACTTAAACAGGGGAAGTTTAGATTTGGTATAAGGAAGAAATTCTTTACTGTAAGGGTGGTGAGGCACTGGAATGGGTTGCCCAGGGAAGCTGTGAATGCTCCATCCCTGGTGGTGTTCAAGGCCAGGTTGGACATAGCCTTGGGTGAGACGGTTTAGTGTGAGGTGTCCCTGCCCATGGCAGGGGGGTTGGAACTAGATGATCTTGAGGTCCTTTCCAACCCGAACTATTCTATGATTCTATGGCTGGGGCTTGCCACAAAATCAAGGCTGATCATAAAATCAGGGTTGTTTTCCTGGTAAAGCCTTCAAGTTTGTTGAAGAAAGCTAAACACATCTCTGGTGAGTGGGAAAGAATATATTAGCAGAAAAAGCAGATTTCTACTAGGCATATTGATATACGTGGATGCTCTTTTTCCATTCTAAGTAGTACCTGCATACTCTTCAGCTGAAGAGCATAAAATTTCTTTGGAAGGAATTTTGGAGTATAATGAATGGGTACAATTTTGTCACTTGGGTTTCTGCCTAGGTTTCAAAGAGTGTAATGAAAGAAGTAATGTGCAAGAGGAGTTAGAAAATAAAGCTGTGAAAAAACAGAATTTAGGGAGATATCTTAACATTTATACAACCAGTGCCATATATTGAAGAAGTGGACATGGGTAATACTGCTCAGAAAGCCTAGGTATAGACTTAGTACTTGCTTTTCCCCTTCTGTGATGCGTTGGTTAACCATACGAACTTGCCTGCCTGGACTGAATGTTATGTCAAACCAAACCCTAACTATTTCAATATGTCTGGGGAATGCAGTGATTGAAGCAATTATAACAATTGCAAATAGCTACTCCCAGCATTTGTACCACTGTTATATCTGCATTCTTCATAATACTAAAAAATAAAGCTATTTAACCAAGATACTATGTGTGCATGAGACTGGACAAAAAAGAAAAAAGGTGATCTTAGCTCTGGGACATCTTTTAGATGATTACTACAGCCTTTTTCTTTCTCCAGCCTTCTGCTGCAGCAATGCTGTTTCTTAAGTGTTTGTTAACGATTCCTTGTGCCCCATCAGTGTTGAGCAATAGGGTAATGCCAGGCAGTTGTGCCAGTGCCATGGTGAATACAGCAGGCACGGCTGTCTCCTCCAAGAAAGTCTTGGAAAACATCTGAAATCAAGGAATCCCACACAAGTATGTTGCAAGGCTCTCCATGTTTCTCACCAGGATCCCTTGCTGCTCCTGAAATGATTTTATAGCAACATTCCTTGATTAAGCCAACCTGCCACCAGCACAGGACCAGAACAAGCAGAGAAGTGAAGACAGGTCTTCTTTCCTAAACTGAAAGCCCCTTAAGGGCTTTGTTTTGACTTGCTGCACAGGCAGGTCCATACCCATGAGTGTTTCTTTTGTAGCAAAACCACACATTGCAGATGTGTGTCTGAGAGGTGTGTGATGTGTGGAAACCCAGTCCTAGGAAGGTATTTAAACTCAGATTGTCACAGTGCTTATATATATAGCTAACCTAATAACATTGAGTGTGCTTACTTTACTCCAATAACAGTTCAAATCCCATTTGTTTGCTTGCTTTGTGTTTATGCGCCTGGCCAGACTGGGAGCCTTCCTGAAGCTGCTGCTTCTCTTCCTGTTTTCTTCCCCAGAGGCTGGCAGCCATTTGGCTAGCTTGGTGTTGCTGCTCAAACCTTGTGGTGGTCTCTCAATTTAAAGCTTCTTCCCTCACCATGTGTAGCCCCCGGACCACTGTTTGTCACTCTGCCTTTTTTGGGTGGAAGCCCAGTTCTTTGGCTGGGTGGGTGTTTTCTCAGCTGCCTGAGGGGAGCCTGCCCTGCCCCAGACAGTGCTGGCTCTGGAAGGTTCCATGGAGAGGCACTGTGTGTCAGTGCCTCATGGGAGAGCATCTTGCTTGGCGAGTGACTGACAGTGCTTCTGCAGCCCTTCGGGAAAGGATCAAAAGTGCTGGAAACAGCCCAGAAAGAAAAGTGTGCTCTTTGCCTAAGTGTAGGTTGGGTGTCGGGGCCCTCTCACTGCTGTGAGAGTGGACCTCGTGGCAATGGACAGCAGTAACAGGGACTGCCTGCTAACATGACCGGAATAGAGTGAGGTGACAGGCCAGGTGGCAAGCAATGCCAAGTAATGGGAAGCAGTCAGTTTGGGAACCAGAGCTACTTCTCCTTGGCTGTGGTCTGGTGGTGAAGGAGGTGCTCATTTGTCTCTGCACTGTGGGGCTGCTGCTGGACAGAAAGGGGAGAAACCTCCTGAGGACAGCCCCACAACAATTCTCTATGCGCAGAGATGGAAACGCACCCCGGTTCACTGAACCAGGATGACACTGTGTCACTAGCCATCCTGTCCTTGCCAGGTGTTAAACTAAGATTTCCCATACAGATTTTTTTCCTTCCCCCTCCCCTCCCCCTGGGTTTAAGGATTCTTGCCCCTTTTTTCCCTTCTGTAATTATGTTTTTGAGCTGCAGCCATGGAGATGTGCTTCTCTCCCCTGGGCTGAGGGGCTCAGGTAATGCACCTCGGGTCAGGGAGCAGGCAAGGGAAAGGCTTCCTGCTGGCAGAGTCGTTATTTTATTCCACAGGGGGACAACGTTTCTTTGCAAAACACTCCTCTGACTTTAAAATAATACATAATAACTATAAAATTACCAAATGTCAGGTAAACAAAAAGTTATTAAGGATGACCTTATTAGTTCTATCTGCAATTCACAGAGCGAGGTAATTGTCAAGTCTCACTGTTATTAGGTTGAAATAATAGTTTGGGGACCATCAACATTAAAATTTCATTATGATGGGACAAAAAGGCTCATGTATAATCAATAGTAAGAATCCATTATTATTGACTTGGAATGAATGAAGCATGAACACATTTGTGTAGATATGAGCAGTTAGCAATCTTTTGAATAATAAAGAATTAACACTACACAGATAATATCATTCTGGGAATTGGACTCGAACTCATTGGTACATGTCTTTTTGTTAAAGTTGGATTCACATCCCTTGGTAACTTCCATTAAGCTGTTACTCAAAATACTCTGTGTCTGTGATTTTGTATTCCTTGTCTCTGTCTTGCAAGGGAGGTGGGCAAGCGGGTCAGGGTTGTGGAGGGTGCTTGTTGCTTGCCACGTTTGGTGATGGCCCTGGAAATAGAAATGCATTGGGACACTTAATGCAGCGGGCACAGGTGGGTGGGAGCAGGTTGGGAGGGTGGTGTGGCTTTCTGCCATTCTGAGCTTGGCAGCAGCATTTCAATGATGCTATGGGTTGTTGCTTGCATTGCAGGTACCAGGTTGATATAGGTAATATATACGATTCAGTGAATGCTGACTGGAGGAGAGAGGCACAGAGCCTGCAGAGTGTGCGGGTTGCTGGAGACATGGCCGAAGCCACAGATGTAGTGTGCAATGTTACCTTGTCTACTGTACGTGATGTGCTGAGACAAGCTGTTCCCAGCATGTTCTTTTCTGTCTCTGTGGGATATGTCACAATGGCAGCATCTTTAGTCTCTTATTTTCCACCGAGGAGGAGGACTCAAAATGCACTTCAATGAAAAAAAAGCACAAGTCATTATGTGCTAAATCTGATCTTTTTCTTTTTTTTTTTTTTTAACCTCAGTTTGAATTTCTATACACTAAGTGCCTTTTAAAGGTGTTTTTTAATGGTATTTTAACCCTGCTTCCAGACTAACAGCTGCTTCTCAGCATTATCTTGTGGCTATAGTTTACCTCCTCTGTCATGCTGGTTACTGTTCTCAAGATACCCACAATACTTTGAATCTGAGTTAGCTGTTAACTTAGACTGAAGTTTTACAAGGAAGAAGGTTTGGGTTGGTCCAAACCTGCTTCTTATTATAGTGCAGAACCTCGACATAAAGTGTTACTTTATGTGTTATGGAGTGTTCCTCAGTGCTTCTACTCCCGTGTCTTTCCAATTCCCTGGAGACATCCCTGTGCCCGGTATCAGATGGGCAAACTTGCAAGCCCTCCCTATGCTTGCTAGCCTAGCTAGAGAGCACCTAGGAACAGTCTCATACAGAAACTTGCCCTGTTTTCCCCAGTGGCTTCCCTCTGTAGCATGCCCTATTTCTGAAGAAATTGGGAAAGTCACCTGATGTCTTAAAAAGAACAGATCTTGTGGCTGTGGCTGGCACTCAACAAGCTCAAGGAGACTTCCTGGGGAATCTGGGAAGTAATTTTTTTTTTTTCCAATTTTTTTTTTAACTATGAAATGGGAACAATCATTATCTTAGTCAGTGGAGAGGGAATAATTATTACTTGCATTACAATAGCACTAAGGACTGGTTGGGCTAAATGCCCAGAAATTGAAAAAGTCATTTAAGGAATTAAGTGGGGTTTTTTTTTTTTGTTTTGTTTGTTGTTTTTTTTTTTTTTGTAAGGTACCAATAATACTTTAGATGGAAGGCCTATGGGGAAATGAGTGGTGTATTGCGGTGGCACCTGCTTTAATCCATTAGAATGGGTATAATTATGAGAGAAAGAGAGTGTTATTTCCTTTGAACTTTTACCAAGAGTGCATTTCTTCTTCCCTATACTTAACTTCCAGCTGCTTTTCAGGGGTAAGAAAAGAAAATAATAGAGAGCAAAGGCAGTAACCCAGCTGAGCAGCCCATCTATTGCTGAGAAGGGCATGGAGAAGAAGGAAGGTACCATCAGAAGGGCCTTTAGAATTCTATTCCCTCTGCTTTGCTGTTGGGGAAGAGGTAAAAATTGGACCTAATCCTTGGTGAAATGCAGGATTATACTGACTTGTTGTCAGTGTCCCCTTTTCTGGGAAGAAGGGGGCTAGAAGAGGGGAAAGCCCTTAACCTTTCCAGCAATGAAAGGCAGAGATCCAAACAGTCTTAGAGCATGTGAACTTATATTTATTTTGGTTTAGCACCTAACACCTGTTTGATGAAGTGATGTGCATGCCTCCTTTTTCATCATATGGCCTTGTGATAGCAGATGCAATGGACAACCTGAGAGCTCTTCAGTGAGAGAGACTGAGGGCAAACATGCAGAATTATGAGAGCTACTGAAAAATTTTGGCCTGCCAAAGGCATGAGTCACATCTTTATTTGCTTTTAAAAATCTTTCTGGTTGTTTCTGGTTTGTTGAGCCATGAGTTTGTTGAGCATTGGCATCTCCTATATGTACCTTGAGGTGAGAAATAAGGAATATATAGGTGTGTGAAATTTATGGGCTGAACCTAATTTCTGAAACTGTTCTTCAATTCATTTTTTTTTTGAAGAAAGAGATACATGCAGGGCACATAAAGATATTTAGCACTATAGAGAGCACATATCATAAATCAGTAAGTTGTTCAGAATAGCGCTAATGATGAGTATAACTAAGCATATATCTCCTGCTGAATTGTAAAACAGGTGAATAGCTGGAAAAATCATCACAGTATGCCAAGGAATTGTATAGTAGTTTTAAAATACAATACCATTGTATTCACAACATTGTATTCACAATATGGAATATTCATCGCTGATACAGTTCCATAATCATAACTGTTAAACATAAGTCCCCCAAACCAAATCTGCTACTTTATTAGATTGACTGATCACTGCAGAGTTTGTCTACCTAGAAAAATCCTATTTTTCTCCCACTGAGTTTCATCAATGTGTTTTCCTTAGTGCTAAAACTATTTTTGAGTAATCCACTTAAAAGCTGACTTATTAGCATAGTTAAGCTGTAGTTTTAAACACCAAGTCTTTCTTTATTTCTTTTTTCTTTTTTTTTCTTTTTTTTTTTTTATTTTCATATCTAAAGCTAGGAAATGTGCATGCTATAAAACCTTCAGATCTTGTCTGCTTCTGGGTGTCCATTTCTCTGCTATGCTGCTCGATCCCTGTTGACTTCTGGGTGTTTGTTTTGATTTGTATGCAAAAGTTACACCATTTTAAAGAACGTGGCATATATCTGGGAAGCAACTTGCATACTTGAAATCTTTTCATGGGTAAAATATTTAGTTCTGCCTTTCCTGTAATCTATTCCTGAAACTTTGAGATGAATGATAAAGGTATAGTGCCTGCCATAAAAAGTAACTTTTCAAGTAAAAGCATTTACTTATAGGTCATAATTGTTTTTAAGTAGTAGTTATAAGGGGTAAATGCACTGCAATTTACAATAGTTTAAACCAACCATGAGAATACTTCATGCTCATGAGCTGCATTTCACTTCTAAACTGTTATGAATACCCAAGAGACAATGAATGAATTTGCACACATACATTTTAAGATCTGTGTTTTCTTTCCTCTTGTGTGCATGGAAACTTCTTCCTTGTTGAATTGCTACCTCTGCCTCTGGCCTGGTTTTTATTGCTGCAGCATACCTGTCCCAAAATAATTGCAAGTATAGGCAAGGTCTAATTTTATTCCTTCTTATTCTTTCCAGTTGGAGAGCACATAATACTGCTGAAGAGACATAAAGAGAAGTTTCTGTTCTGTTAAGGTAAGAGCATGTCTGAACTCAACAGAACCCCTTTTTGTATGACCCCTCCACTAGTGCAGCCCTTTGGATTAGAAAGGGATTTCTTCTTTCTTAGCAGTAAAATAACCTACCCACAGAACTGTTGGTGCTGCTATTTCTACTTCTGGATAGAAGCAAGTATAATGACAGAAACTGTGAGTTGTTACCTCTAGTGGTTTATTAGATGAAATAAGTTTACCAGTTCTTTGTGGTCTAATATTCTTCATAAGTAAATCAAATAATGACCTTCCTTACCTTTCTGTCAGTCCAACTGTTCAAGTGCAGACAAAACCAATTGGCTTGTCCTGCTGACTCTTCTTAAAATAATTCACAGAACTTGACTCTTTTATTAAAAAGAGATGGGGTAATTGTATCGATTCAGTCTGAGGCCGTACAAATAGTTCTAAAGGTTTTGTAGTCACTCCAATCAAGTTGGCATATTTCGTGTTCATCAAATGAAGAGGTGTGAGCCATTGAGAAATGAAAGTCTACTCTTCAAGAAAAAATCTGTTCCATTCTTTTGAGTGCAAAAAGCATCTTAAAAAATTTAACTTCTATTACTTTGTCACTTTATAGCTCAAAATGCTAGGCAAGTATTCTTGAGCATCAGAAAAACTTTGTGAATTGTACTGAATTTTGAGTGGTGACAGGAAGGTTCTAAAGAGAAATACTTCTACTCACATAATCTTCCAAAAGTTTAGATCCTCATTTAAACTTGTTCCAGTCTTTGCTCTGGCAGATGGACTGGAAGTCTCTTGGCATCTGATATTTTAATTTTTTAAACTTCTGTCAAAATTTTGTGAGAAAAATATCTCACTCAGCTACTTCCCCTTCTGCAGCCAGACAAAGCAGGTGATTGAGAGACCTTGACTTTAGTGGCGCCTAGATCTGGACTTCAAAAACACAGGATGGAGGGGGAGTAAATCTCAAAGCTGAGTTTTCTAGAGTGATTTGATCACAGAGGATTTTGTTAGCCAAACCAGAGGTTTTTTGGTACAAGCTTGTCTTACCTAAACTGTGTGTAATTCTGTAGTAACCTCTTAGAATAGTGGGTCCCAAATACTTCAGTTGTTTACGCCTCTTGGTTGTAATTCAATGAAAAATGATTTTGCCTGTCACAGGTAACTATTTTCCCTGTGGTGTTTGAACTTCCATTACGGTATTCATTATATCATATAATGTAAAGAGTTCTTTGTAATTACATTTTGACAAATAGACATTTCATGTTCATAACATTACAGAAAACAACGTGCTTTTGTTTAACTCTTTAGGTTCTGCCCTGTTTTTATTTCAGTATGCAGCATGATTTTTCTGTTCTTGGGCAGCCTTTTTGTTAGGGAATTTATGTATACCACACGTAAAAAAAAAAAAAAAAAGTGCAGTTCTGTAAGTTATGTGTGTTCATATTTGTCATTTGCAGATAAGAGCCTTATTTGCTTATGTACTTGACCAGAAGCTACTCAGAAAAAATCTCAATGACTGTGTCATCCCAAGTCAGTTTATTTAGCAGTCTTTGGGTCTTTAATTCCCAGTTTATCTTTAACAAATCTGAAGACTTAAAATGGAATCAGTCTTACTTAATATACCCATCAAGATGTCAAGTGCCTAGGCTGAGCTGCTCTCTCGGGCTCTCACTGTGAATATGTAAAAAAAATGCTTCTGGATATTTTGCCACTCACCTTAGAAACCTTACCCTACTGATTCCTCCCCAGCGCTCACTGAATGATGATGCTTAAATTAACAGAATAGAATGTGTGTGGTTTAGGGCCCCATGATAAAAGAAGAATGTTAAGGAACTTGAATGTGTTCAGAGGGCAACAAAGCTGGTGTAGGGGCTGGAAGGAATGTCCTTTGAGGAGTGGTAAGGACTTTGGGCTTGTCTAGTTTGGAGAGAAGGAGGCTGAGGGGTGACCTCATTGTTTTTACAGCTTCCTGAGGAGGGGAAGCGGAGAGGGAGGTGCTGATCTCTTCTCCCTGTCACATTCCCATGTGATACTCCACATGGGAATAGTTCAAAGCTGCACCAGGAGAGGTTTAGACTACACCTTAGGAGGCGGTTTGTCTGAGAAGTGGTTGATGCCCCAGGCCTGTCAGTGTTTAAGAGGCATTTGAACAATTTAAGAGGCATTGGACAGGCAGGTGGACCTGACAGTTCACTGTAGGTCCCTTCCAACTGAAATAGTCTATTCTGAAAGAAGCTAAAAGGGATATATAAAAGAATTAAATCCTTTCATGTAGTTTGGATGGTGATACCCAGTAACAATTGGAAGTACAGGGCCAATGCATAGTGTCTATGTAGAAAGGCTTGAGAGAGGATACAAAGTGCTTAGGACAGCTAAATGTTAGGGCAAGAAATGTTGCTAGTAACAAAAAATTGTCCTTTAATTGTGTCTTAAATGAAGAAAATAAGAAACATTATAAGTTATGATGAATTTCAAAACAGAATTAGATGAAATAAAAAAGACCTTAAGCTGGTATGTCTTCCAAACATTAGGAAGAGCAATGTATTCAGGTGAAATAAAGCTGTTCAGAGTGGTATGACTCCTTAAGACCTCATGAGAACGAGTGACTAGACTGAAATGGCATATGATATATAGTAGATGAGGTATATAAAAGAAAACAATCCATTTCACAGTTAAAATAGTAGGCTCTGAGATTATTTCATTCTTTCAGGAAAAGGCTTGTTTTGTCCTGTTTTGTGGAGGGATTGCCATGCTTTTAGTGGTATCTGGAATCTTTCCTGGGATGTCTGAGAACTCGAGGGTCATATCTTTCTGTTCCCCCCACTCCCGAGGAGAATATCAGAATATTCTCCCCTCTCTCTCTCCCAAGGAGAATATCTATTTTGAGAACCTCTTGTTGGTGTTGTTTTCTCTTTCTGTATCTACTCAGTTCCCCAGGAAATAAATTAGTCTTCTTTGAATATAAAGCAATTGCTATTCAAGCAAGCCAGCCTGAGTAGAGCTTGTGTGTTTTAAGCAAGAGAGATTGATGTTGACTGAGATAGCTTCAGCTGATCCAGGTGACACCTTACCTGGTGCTTGGCCATCTCTGGAGGTTGCTGGACAGCAAAGGGGTATGTTCTGTATTTAATCTTGGAGTATTAAAAGAACTTCTTTATTCAGTTGAGCACAAGTCTAGATAAAACCATGCATCAGCAGAAGCCCTTAAACCCTTAAGAGGGATTGAAATTCTTTCCCTCTAGTATTCAGCGTTGTTTCTCAGCATTATCTGCTCATCCAGATCTATTGAAGTGTTCTATGACCGTTGAGAATTTACATCAGGGTTAAACACACACACATTCATTTTGCAGGAAAACATTCTTAGGGTTTCTCCTCTAGGTTTTATGCTAGTCACTCTGCTTTTGTTGACTGCTTCCAATCTGCAGACCATTTGTGAATAAGGCTTGATAGGGCTTGTAGGACTGATACTCTGCTCTGACAGTGAGCAGTTCTTGTGTTCCATTCTGTGTTTGGTTTTGAAATCTCTGCTCCCATAGAACCAACTGTTTCACTCAGCTCTGTCCATTAACAGTAGACCACATGGTATCATATTTATTTAAAAACCATGGGAATATTGTTAACCAAAATAACAAAATTGGAATACATTCAATCCAAAGAGATTTCTTCCCCTCTGCATTCAAGGCATCAAAATTTTTCTTCCATCAAAACATAACAATTGTTATGAATGATATCATAATACTGTGAACTGCTTAAGAGCTTCCACTTTAAAACTGTAATGGGCCAGGCAGACAGAAGGGAAAAAAAGGCTAAAAGCATAAATTGAAGATAATCAATGTGAATAGACCTTACCCATTGTGCAGTTTGAATAGGATAAGCACACATTATCTGGCATAATTGGTTCATGTGATTTTTCTAATTGAAGAGAAGTAATTAGAGCCTAATTGAAGCAAAGTAACACAATGTCTGTCAGCATTTCTCCTTCTACCACACATTATATTATTACCTGTCATCTTTTACTTTAGTTGGAGTGAAAAAAATTGAGGAAAAAAACACAGCATAAAACCCTTGGAGTTTACCTAGCCAAAGCAACAGAACAGACACTGAATAAAGGCAAATAGGGCTGAGATTAACTGTGTACACTCATGGGTGCTTCCAAACTAGGAGTGCTCAGTCTGCCTCATTAAGAAATGAATTGCACTTTGTAAAATGATGTTATAAATTCAGTCTTATTAATTCTTAGGAGGAAGAATATTTAAAACACTTGATTCCAGTCAGGGCTCTGTATCCTCTGCTTTACATTGCTAAGTGAAGCAGTTTGCAGTGAAAAAGAAAACAGATGCTATTGTTAGCAAAATGGTGGAGGCACCTCTGCTGATATTTTTTTTTTTTTTTTTTTTTTTAATGGGACAATTTTATTCCCAAAGCTGTCTAACGTGGGAATACCAATTGCTGCCGGTGCAGAAAAGAGATTGTACTTGGAAGCTGTCTGGGAGGCACTTTAAACAGAAAGGTTGTTGCAGGATATTCTCCATCTCCTGGGAACAGAAATATGTTTTAGGACTTTTTATTTCCTGAGGGAGAGAAAGGAGCCTGGATGATGGAGTAGTTATCTCTCTCTACACAGAAAAACTTGGGTGTAACTTGCAAACAAGTTTCTTGAGACAATATGCAGTTACTCTTAAGGGTGATATCTTAATGTAATAATAAGCTATGATAAGTAAAGATAGAAGAATATTTTTGGTAAAGAAGTTGTAACCTTTCTCCGCTTTCCTTGTTACTATCATGTATTTAGTATTGTGCCATTACCAGGGGAGCAATGACACTATTCACAAGAATAGTGAAAGTCAGAGATAAGTCATCTTTATGTTGCAAGCCCTGTCAGGTTTCTTGCTGGTAATCCTGTCATTTGCTACTAAGCCATACTGTTAATAAAAGGAATTGTGGCTCAGCATCCACCCAGTGCATTTGTAGCTACTGCTATCACCTGTGTCCAGTGTTGGATTCTAAAATACTGGGGTGTGATGTCATTTGAAAGCTTTCTGGACCAAAAAAGTATGTTATAATATTGATCTGTTTTCTTGCCATGTGTAGTAATACCTGTCAGTAGTTCAAAAGGAATATTACCATGTCTCCTTCCTCTTATCTGTAGAACAAAAAAACTCATCTGCTTTGGAAACAGTGACTCAATCTTTACTACTTACAGTATGCTTGACTTATTGGTACATGCCATCAGTCTTTCACCTAAGGATCTGAATTGACATTGGATAGTGGCTAGCTCAAGCGTTTAAAATGGCTGCAGGCAGCCTGGCTTTGATTCCTGTATAGCAGTCTTAATAGTGTTTCTTATTAGTGAGGTCCTTTAACAGTACATGATGTCCCAGGTCTTGCAACAAAAGCTGCTCTCTGTTCTGATGTTGGGTTACTCTGAAAGACGCTAATACCTTGCGCTGGTGGAAGTGGTAGCTGTTTCTGTTTTCTTTGCCTGACTTCTAACACTCTTTTCTGTAGGGTGTTCTCAGTTACAGGGAGGTAGTCTTCTGAAATGTGCTCTTCCTTTGCCTAGAAAAAAGGAAACAGTAAGGGTGGAAAACTGGGAAGGTTTGGTAAGCAGCAGCTGTGTTTTTCTAGATGTGAAAACCTTTTGCTGGAAGCAGAGGAACAACACTGTGAGACAAACCAGTTAACCATGACTACAGCAATACAAGGAAGTAGCCAAGAAGATTTCAGTTAGGCTCTCTAAACTCTTGGTCAGACTTTGAGTTTAACTTTGGATTTGAAAATTCAACAGATTTGTGGCCCATAATACTTCTTTCACAACATGGCAATGACGGAAGGCTCTGGACGCTATCACTGCTGCCTTCTATTTTTCACATGTATTCACTTTTCCATTTTCTGTTGTAACACTGTAGGTAGAATCTGTTACCCTCCCATCTGCTGTTGATCACCACTGGGGCTAGGCTCACTTGTGAATGTCATTTACTATTCTGAAATACATGCTTAGCAGTGAATCTGTAAAAATGCTTTGCTACATCAGGTTGCTTTTTTTATAGAGGTGAGAAAGAATTAAATTTTTTAAATAAAACACTTTAGACAAAATAAATATTAAAATAGTAATGCCTCCAGCTGCTGGCACTGTCAAAGATGCATCCATTCCATTTATCAGTCCTTTAACATGAGGGCTTTTTTCTCATCTCTCTCAAGTAAAAGCGGTGCACTTTGCATGGAATAAAAATTGAATGTAATGATATGCTTTGCACAATCTGATGAGCACAAAGGAATTACATCTGTTGCCTGGCTAGGTGGAAATTCCCAGTGAGAAGCTCTATCACTGAGCCAAATACCTGATGCTTGTGTCACCTCCTGTTTGTCCTGATGCAAGGTGTATGTTAGCAGGTGAGTGTTGGATGCTATCTTCCCAATCTGATCAGCAAACATATCTTGTCAGCTGGTATTAAGCGCCCTCCTTCTTCCTTCTTCCTGCAACTGTGTAGTCTGTGTAGGGCATAAAGCTTCCCTAAGGACTCAGAAGCTGCAGCCACCTCTCTGACAAGCAGTACACATGAGAAGCATACCCAGTAAACAACAGGTTTACTGGGTAGACTGCCGGCTCATTGCTTGCCCTAAGCTTGCATTAAGCCTATTCTACTGTCTTCCTTTCTGTTGATTAAATTAGCTTGATTAAGCCTAACACATATGACTGTACACTCCAGTCATATATTATGGCTGATTGTAGTGTCAATATGTGTGTAGTTAAACTCCCTTCTGCTTTGCTTAAGCAGTGTGAAACTTTGCGTTCTGTTTTTAACAGCGCTACAATTTATGTTCATTGACAATGTATGCAAAACAAAATGAAATTCAGATTGTCATGAACAGCCTCTCTCAATCTCTGTGTTTAATTAAACGGCTCTCTTCAGCAACACTAAATATGAAAAACTTCTTAGCAGAAGAGGCAAGGCTACCAATGTATTATGTAGGCTGTGCACACTAGAAGTGATGTGCTGATCTTTGTGAGTCATCATCTTAATTTTTTTGATGATACATGTCAATAAGGTTTTACCACCAATGTCTTCAGTTCTCCTTGAGGCATGTTATGCTGATGTTTGAATGTGTACTTAATTTAAATGCTTTTCCGCCTTGTTGGCCTGAAGTGTGGGTGGAAATGTGTAAAGATCAAATGGATATTGTCTGTGTAGTGTCTGAATGCTTTTCATCTTGATCCTTCCAAAGCCTGCAAGAAATGATGTTGAGGACATTACTGCAGAAGAGTAACCTCAAACAAAGTCAAGGGCTGTTTATATTTTTTAATACACTGAGCCTCATTCATTTGGAGATGTATTAAAAAATTAAGCATTTGTATGTACTGTGCATCATAGTTCCAGCTTACTTTATGATTACTTATAATACAGACTTCGTTACAAAGCAGATAAATACTGTAGGTAATATTGCCTGGGGTGGATGTGGCAAGTGGAGTTGCTTGCATGTGCCCTTAATATTTGGTTTTTTTTTCAGTGTAGAAGTGCTAGGTGCCAAATCTGGGCTCTAGTGTTTCCCTTTTGCCCCACATATAGCTGCATCAAAAGACAGTCTTTCTCGTGGCTAAGGAAAGTTGGAAGTATTTTGTGCTTATGCAGTTACAAGTTGTTATAGTTTGACCCTGTTCTTTTTGATAATAATTAAAAGGGGAGAGGGTGAGAGAACCTAATAACATGATCAGACTGTAAAGATTTCTTTTGTGAGTCTTTCCCCATCTCTCCCCGTGCAAAAAGGAACCAAAAAAAATTACTAGGAAGCAAACTGGTGCGAAAACCCCAGGCAAACCAACAGTAGTGTTTCTTTGAATCACCAAAGATGAGGGGTGTGGAGTGGGGAGAGAGAATGAGCGTATAAATTTATATCCTGATCTTTTCCTCTGATTGACTGAGGACTTTTAGCTTATAAGGCTTTTTGACGGTCATCAGCATCAAATAGGGAAAATGAGGAAATCATGACAAAGAATGCTCTGCAGTGAAGTCTGACATTATCAGTAATGCATCCTTTTGTGAGCCTGAGAATGATGAACTTTAGTATTGCATATTGTTTGTCTCATGCTATTTAGTCATAATATGCCAAAATAAGTGCACTAATTCCAAATATCCCTGGGGGTTTGGAGGCTCAGGTTAGACCTTTAGGACTACAATTTCAGCCTAGCCTCTAACGTGCCTCTGTAAATCACAGCGAGGTACAATCATATATTTAGCCATCTGCGTGTGGTAGATGGTGCCAGCAAATAATTGCATGTGGAAAAAATAAAAGGCCATGTTTGAAAACCTAACACTCTCTTATTCTGAAGTATTTTTTCCATTTGTGATATATAATAATATAGTAGCAAGTTACAGTGTATGCTTTATTATTTGGACAAAGCATCTCAGTTCTGCCTAAGGTGCCAATCTTTAAGAACTGTAAAACAGTGACTTTGGGGAGAAAGAGGAAAGCACTGAACTTGGTTACTTAGTGAAGAGACTACCTGATGCAAACCTGAATTTAAAGTAAATATTTTTACCGGGGGGGGGGGGGGGGGGGAGAGGATGGCGGGGGGAAGAAATGCTTAGAAGTGCTAAACCAAAACTATGCATAGTTTTGGAATATGCATTAATCTGAGCAGCTTTGCAGTAGCCCTGTGTAGAGAAGGATAAAAGCTTTGAAAGCATCAGCACACTATACAGCTGGCCACTATATGGCTTAGTAAAACTAAGGCAAATGGATGACAGCAGGCATTAGATGAATAGAACAACAAGAGGACTCAAAGGTGTTTGCAAGGTATGGGTTGGAACTAGTCTAGAACCCTAGTATACAGGAAAGCTGTTAGAAAAGATGTTTGAACATGGCTAGTGAGGAATAAAGATGCTGGTGAGGTCCATTATCTGGTTATTAGCAATATTATGGAACTAAAATGTCACTCTCAAATAAGTTTCATTTCTAGCATTTATCTACCTCTGGTTAATTTTGTCTTCCTGACACTAAGAGTTTTAGTCTTTTGCTTTGAAGAAATTTGTGACCAAAATTTGCTCCTCATGTATGTATGCAGACACTGCAATCACAGTTTACATCTTAACCTTCTCTTGTTCAGGTGCAGATTTAGCTGTAC
Organism: Lathamus discolor; assembly: GCF_037157495.1. Classification (NCBI taxonomy): domain Eukaryota; kingdom Metazoa; phylum Chordata; class Aves; order Psittaciformes; family Psittacidae; genus Lathamus; species Lathamus discolor. The sequence goes on along the minus strand of NC_088889.1, from coordinate 57,996,293 downwards.
GTTAGGTGATGGAGTATCCTCCAAATTTTCATTATTTTTGAGGCTTTTCTCATCTCTGATTTATTACTTATGTGGATATACAGCTGCAGTCTGTATTCTAATACTAATTACCATAACATCAAACTAAAAGAAGATAAAACTTCTTGATTCCATCTTGCTACTTGCTCTTTTAAAGCATTTTAGAATCAACTGCACCCTTTGGCAGCAGCTGACTATTGAAAATGATGCTGAAGCCCTAGCTGCAATTTGTGCCCCACAGCCTGCACTTCTACATGCTGTCCCCAGATACAGCTTTAATAGTGACGCAAAAATGTGCTCACTGGGCAGCAGGTTGTTCAGATTGTTTGCAGCTCCAGTATTAATTAGGGGTGAAGATTTCAGCACTAGATAATATGAAGTGAGATGATGGAGACTTTAAAAATGTAAAAGCTGAAATTTTTGTGCACTATGTCAAGGTGATGACACATTGCCTCCGGGCCAGTAACTACCTATTTAGTATGTACAGTTACTGCTAGTGCTTCCCCTTCTCCACTTCAGGCCAGTTCAGCAGGCTAAACTAACACCATGTTATACGTAATGTTAGGCAAACTGACCTAAGCCTCTATAGGCAGTCTTCTAAGCTGCATCCACTCCTGAGGATTTCCTGGCTGGTTTTCTAATGCTGTAGCAGATGATTCTTGTGAATGTCTTTCCTGCCTTTGGTTTTGGTTGGGTTTTTTTGTTTGTTTGGTGTTTTTTTGTTGTTGTTTTGTTTTGTTTTTTTGTTTTTGTGAGATGTGTCTTGTTTCTTTAAAAAACAAAATAAGGATGATAAATGACAGCGTCCCAAACATTGGGTGTTAGAGGCATTATTAAGATACTTCCTGGTTCTTATGGAATGTCTTGCACCGCGGCTGGCTGCTGTTGTTACTGTAACTCGTTTCCTGAACCCAGTGTCTTGAAAGTCTTTAAAGATGGAGGCTAAAGACTTTCCCAAAAGGTCATGTGCTTTCTGTAGGGTTGGATTGCAAAAGTAAATTACAGAAGACTGCACATTCAGAAACAGGCATGATGGAATTCATTTGCACTGCTTTGTTGCAACTTCATCTCTTTTCCTCCCTGTCTGTGACAGCCTTTCAACCCCACATAGGGCCATCTTTTCCATTGGTCTCTATAAACTGTTGAGCAGCACAGACTAAAAGCAGCTGGAGATCTGAACTCCATTATGTCTAGCCCACACCTTTTGTGGGATTTGACATTAACAGTAACTCAAGAATGCAAGAGCCTTTATAGCCTCTATGGATATGAAGGCTTATTGCGGAACTATCCTGCAAGCAGACATACCGTACACCTTGCTTGTCCTGAATTAGCAGGTATATCTTAACAGGAAAATAGAACAGCAATTGGCCAAAATCTTTTCCCGAGATCTGTGTTCCTAATTTGAGGTTTTATCAGCAGAACCACTTTGGTACTGCTTTTAAAATGTACCAGTTTCTGCGGGTAAATGGGAAGTTGAACAGAACTGTCTCTGAGCCTACTCTGTTATTTTATTATATAACCACACAAGCTAGATGATTAAAGGCGATATGTGTTAAATGCTATTTCACATTTGGCAGTGGCTCAGAACAAATATAGCATAGCTTGAAAATACTGAAAGTGTCAAAATTTGCATCTCAGAAGTTTAGTCTCTGTAACATGGATGCTTTTATAAAAATAGGGAGAACTTTGGTGTTTCAGAAACCCTAACAAGGCTGAAGGGACTGATAAGGCATAGAGTTTATACTCAAAAAGTATATAACTAGTCAGTTACAAAATGGACAAAGTCCAACTAGAAAATATGGGTGATCACAAATGCTAATAAACTAAGGAAAAACTGGGGTTAGATATATATTTATGAAGAATCAGAGTTACTGCATTTGGGTTTAACGCACTTTGTTTAATTGCTCCCAACATGCTGAAAAGCTAGAATAAAATATGTAGCTATTGCTAGTATTCTTGGGCCTTTTCCAGAAACAAGTCTAGACAGCACTGATCTTTAGTATCCTTTAGAAGAATATAATCCTGGAGTCAATTACTCAAAATTTAGAATTAAACTAATGTAGAAGAGAACAAAATGTGTGTCCCGATGTGAACCAAATGATACTTAAAAGGAGTCTAAATTTGGTAAAGTCATGCTGTCTTTCATCTCCTGCATTATTACCATTACGATCACAGGGATTTCTCATATACTATATGCTGTCAGAAACTTACAGCTGCTGTATTTTTGCTGAACCTGGCATTAATTTATCAACTACTTAACTAACCTATATCTACAGCTGGCTCTGAATTTGGACAATCTGTAGTGTGTTGTTATTTCAGAGGGGTTTTTTGTGTGTGGTTTTTTTTTTTTTTAAACAGGCCAGAGGAAAGTAAAAGTCCCTGTTTTCCACTTTCTACTTTTAAATTTCAGAATGCCTTTTTCTGTTTGTGTTACTGACTAGAGTTTTTCAAATCATCAGAGCTTTTCCCTCCATCTTAATCGCTTCGCTGCCTTGAAATACAGAAGAGCTAGTGATCTTTTTTTTCCCTTTGAATCATAGGTGAAGGCTCTGGGGACAACAGAGGAAATTATGTTGGCTGCTTAAAACAGATCCATCAGTAAGACCTGGCATTAATAGTAGGCATGGAATTAATCTATTAAAAAGTCGAAGAATGGCATTTATGAAAATACAGCATTTATAGCAATATTTTGCCTTAGTATCAACCAAGTAATATATTCACCTAGAGCGACATAACATTCAGTGGAGTGGAAAATAGTTTATGTAAAATTGTCCTCACTATGAAATTGTATCAATACTCAGGAAAGAAGAGAGATTTTTAAAGGTAAGAAGAAAAGCTGCTCTGTTGCTTCATGAAAAGACTTTTACATGTGATAAAAATTAGTTTAGACAGCTAAGCAAAAAAGCTAATTCATGAGAATTACCAAAGAAAACAAGTTATAGGCACTGTGAAGAGAGGTTATGTTAAGGTCAGTACCTCATAAATGATCATGACAGAAAATCGTATGCTCTTTTTGTCTGACCTGCGTGAAATATCCATGTCTGCCCTAACTCTTAAATGATACTGGGTCTGTAGTCTTAGTCTGACTCATTCATGAACCAGTCTTTGATAATACTCTGATGGATGATCACAGTTTCCAGTGCTGAGAAGATGTTAATATTCTGGTGTTTTGGGCACTCCCCATGCAGATAGTATCTTCCCACGGAAGCAAGGCAGTGTAACAAGACAAAACCCTCCAGTAAATAGGTTTGATTCCTGCCTGAATCTTCCAGCCCCTGGAGATGTGTGGAAGGCCAAAGATGTCTTTCAAGCCTGAGTTCTCACTGTTCTTCTCCAATGCCGTTGGAGTTGTGGCTTTGAGATTCTCATTGACTGCTGCCATTGCTCTTCAAGGCAATACAAAAGAAGGTACAGAGCAGTTAATGCAGCCTCAGGCGTAGGCGGTGTGGTTGTCAGCTCTATTCACTTGCTTTTTCCCTCTTAACTGGGCCTACAGCCAGATCCACAGACTTTCATCTTTGAAGAAATGGTGCTGCAAGGGCATGGATACAAGTGCAAAGGATTATGTATTCAATTACTTTTAGCCAGATGGTTTCTGTGAACCACAAAATGCCTTCCGAAGAAAAGAGAAAGGTGGATGTGGTTTTTTAAAATGCCTTTAAATAGCAAAGATCATTGCCTTATATTTATAATTATAATACAGTGGTCTTCAAAGAGATTTTACCTTCAAATAAATTACACCTTTACCTTTCTAGCTGTTAAAATACAGCGGTCTACCACAAAAGCTCAAATTGTCAGGAAGTTCTGAGTTCTGATATTATGCAGTTTACGTGCCCTGTATTTTACTATCCTTTACCATGAGTAGCTTTCAGTAGCCAATTTTACTTAGAAATGATGGTTAACTTAGGAAAGCCAGCTTTCCAAAGTTCAGCACAGAACCCAGTGATTTTATACAAAAGACACTGTTATTCAGTTTCTGGGTTTAAAAAAAGCCACGAGAGTCTTCCAACTTGAAACCTATAGAAACTGTTTTTTTCCTGTTGTATCAACCACAAACTAAAAGGTGTCCTACTTCTGTTGTGGCTATTTAATTCTGAATCTTTCTTTGTTGCACAAACTTGTACATATGTTCTGTTATAACTTTGTCAGATCTATAACTACTTTTGAGTTATGCAAGCAGAAAGTCCAAACAATCCTCAGTAGAGTTAATGTAACAAGGTTCTGATAATCTTAGGATGGTATATTAAGCCCCAGAACTCTCTCACATTGGCATTTTGTTTATTTGAAAAATATGTGGGAAATTGAAGAGCTCAGTCTCAGTAAGTTATATTCAGTGGCTGCCTTTCATTTTAGTGGTTTTCTCTGAACTTTGCAGCTTCTTATACTGGCCAATAGAAGAGACTTACCTGTGCAGACATCTATGTCTGGGGTAAATGTGAAAAAGGCTTGAGGGATCAGTAAAGAGTCTTGCTAAAACAGTGAAATGCTGTGTGGAGCTGTCAAATACTCTCTTAGTTTTTGGTGGAGATATAGTGTGCTCCGTGAAACTATGAAGTTCTATATTCTGAAACAATGAGCTGATCTCTGTGTGCATTTGATAATTGGGCCTGTGGGTGGCCACCACATTACACTGAAGTGGTTTTCCTATTCAGGTAGTGGCAAAGTCCTTGCACACCCAGATGTATAACTATTCCAAACCAAGCACTGCAGCAATCAGGATTGAATGATTTGGGAATCAGCCAATTGTTTCAATTTGAGGCAATAGCGTCACTTTAAACAGAGCTTTGTAATACTTCCTTAAATATTGCACACCAAGTGTTTTCATCCAAGAAATATTTTGTAAAAAAGACAATAATTCTTTACTGGCAGCTTAAGAAAAGGAATGGGAAAGTGGACTCATTGTCTGTGCCCACATGGCACCAACTTTCATGTCATAAGAAATACTATTGTAACTTAAAATCTGCTTCCAGTGAATGCACATTCTTTGCATGCTGTTCCTGGATAGGTCTGTATAGTGCAAAGTAATTTTTTTTTTCTAGGGACTGAATAGGTTTTTTTATGTATCATTTCCTTCTCTCCGTGTACTTTGTGGACCTGACTTTATTAAATTAATGCTACCTTCTTTGGACCTAACAGTGCAAAGAAAATGCAAAATTCCCTCTTCCCACTTGTCCTTGTCACTATAGTCAATTGTGAGCAATGGCTAGGTTATATACAGACAGCTTATATTGTCTTTTTCTTAAAAAGTTCTCAAGCCGAAGTCAGCTTTAATAAAGTCTATGTGCCAGGGAGTAGAGAAAAGCAGTTTGGCAGGGTGTGGGTGTGTGGTTTTGGTTTTTATTTTTTTGCTTTATTTGGGTTTTTTAGTTTTTTAATGATTAAGATGGAAACCAAATTGCTTGTGCAGTCAGAGGAAGATGAGGAGGCACAAGTGAAAATAGGGACATGACAGTCATTTTGTTGTTCTTGGGAAATAAGAGGAAGAGGGCTGCTAACGCCCTTAACATTGACATGATAGGATTGGGTATTTAGAGTGAACATGATACAGTAATCTTTGGGAGCAGAAGCTATGATGTTGCAGGAATCAAGGTGTCTCCACAAACTGATTAAATGAAACTTTATGTAGAAGGAAAAGTGGGGAACAGAATCAGCTCAGTAACATTGCAGGATTTGATCCTCAGCGCTGAATTCGTACCAGTCCTACTTCTTCCATCTGGTAGTTGAGGTGCATTAGACCATTTTCTTGCTTTGTTTACAGACCCACAAAATTAATTATGATGACTGTAAGGAACCTGTTTGGTGGTAAAGAGACCAAGAGTTTGGTGTCCTTGTGTGATTCTTGAAAATGGTATGAAAATAGTTATGAAACAATGTTGGGGAAAAAGCCTGGTCATAGAGAAAAATTGCTGTTTAAAGGACATTCCTCAATGTATAAAAAATTGTCTCCTGAGAGAAAGCCAAGACTGATTCACTTACTTTAACCTTCTGTGCTGAAAGCAAACAAGCTTGAGGTACAAACAGATTGGGAATTAATTGGTGTAATTAACATTTTGTGATTATAATGACTTCTAATCAATACTTCATGCAAATAGCTGTATTGATGTGTTGATGAAAGGGTGCTAGTTGTATTGTGGCGCGAGGGAAGAACACTTTAAAGCCCTAATGAAATTCAGACTTTTCAGCTCAGGCAAAGTCCCAACCACATCTGTTTCAAGGTAAAAAGAAGATCCTTTAGTGACCTATTTAATTAAAATGGCTCTGATAATGCTGCTGACTAAACTTCATAAAATGAAGTGACTGGAGGATGAAGCACATTCCCCTGCTGACAGTTCCCTCTGTTAAACCACTGTGTTCCATCAGGATAACAAAGCAAAAGAGAGAAACCCACCTGATCCAAGCTCACAGCAGTGAGAACCCTTCTCATGGCAGGAGTAGCCTGGGACTTGGTTCAGATGTCAAACAAGCGAATGGGATATCAAGAAGACTTCAAGGCAAGGAGAAAAGGTTTGAAGCCTCCTTTTGGACGAGTGAATGGGGTCTGCCTTCTTTCTCTCTCTCTAGAAATCACCTCCAAATTGTTCCTCTGTTCTTTTTCTTTCTGAAGTTGTATTTAGAATGGGTAGATCAGAAAAGGTTAGATAAAAACTGCAGTTTTCCTGCACTCCAACTTTCAGCTTCATGTGGTAAACTGTACCTTTAGCAAACCTGATTTGCCAGAGATTCCAATTTTTTCCTCTTTCAACTGAGAATTGGAGATCAGGCAGCATAAAAATGCAATCACTGCTAAACTTAAATGCTTCCTGAATAATCTGTTTAATGGAATAAAAAATGTTTAGTTTTGACTTTCGAAGTTCAGAAGTAGCAGGAGTAGGTTTGGAATAGTGGCTTGTAAGTCTTCAGACATAAGGAGACCTCAAATGTCATAGAATTAGTCCTTTGAAGTTACAGATCAGCATGCATTTATGGTTGGACCAGATGATCTTGTGGGTCTTTTCCAACCTAAATGCTTCTATGAAATATTTGATCCTTCAGTTTGAATGCTGATTCTTCTTGCAGTGGACAGGAGCTCATAAGTGACAAGTCTTCCTCAGTGCAGTCTGAGAACTGTGACAGGTCAGGATTGAGAGATGTTGGAACTGCTGTGTTCCAAAGACTGCCTAATAGCCTTTTGTGATAACCATACACCTGACCAGCACCTTTCAAAATAAAGAGCAACAAAATAAATGAGCAAAGAGTTTGCATACACAGCGTTGATCGTTTGCATACACAGCGTTGATCTTTTTAGAGATGAAATAAAAACACTTTTGTTACGGTTTTTGTATTCTCAAAGGAAAAGCCACCTTAGTGCCTTACTGCTAGGAATGCTTAAAGGGTTGCTGGAGCTTGTAGTTAATGTGACATTAGTTTTGTAAAACTTGCAAGCCTTTTGGCAAGTCATAATGAAGAATTAAACTTTTCAAGACAGCCTGATAATCAAACCCCCTCTCTCCTCAAAGCTGAGGAAGTCTATGCCAGGTATTGGCCAAAAATAGCTGTTGGGATTCCACCCAGTAAGCATGTGTCTCATCAGCATTCTGCAGTGCTGCCGAAGTTTGCTATAGCATGAAGGAGAAAGAAACAAAGAAACATAAGGGGGGGGGGGGGGGGGGGGGGGGGGAAGAAAGCTAATGAGAAGAAAAATTGCTTTTTAGTTGTTCATTGGAACTATTTTGGTTTCCCAGTGAACCTGAACAGCATCTTAGGTGATAATATGGGGAAGTTAGCATTTTTGGCACCTGAGTAGGAGACATTTGCAGTGCTTTCCTGAATAGTGATAGAATGGAGGTTTTGTACATTCCAAGTGCCTTGCTGAAATAGGTCCTTAGTCTGTTTCCAGCAGTAAAAGTGCCCCAAGCAAATCATGGCTATTAGACTTGAACTGCCATGGACCATGCTCCTTTATTAATGAAGGGCTGATGTTTCATATGTACATCATTGTCTGTTTAACTGTCCTGGAAGTATAAAGAGACCTTGAAGTGGCTGTAAAAGCCACATGGTGCAGGACTTTCTTATATTACCACCAAACTATAGGTAGTTCTTTTGTACAGCTGGCTGGGGGCTTTGTTGTTGGGTTTTTTTTTTGGGGGTTTTTTTTTTTTGTTTGTTTGGTGGGGGATTTTGGGGGTTTTTTGGTTTGTTGGTTTTTTTTGGAGGGGGAGTTTGGTGGCTTTTTTTTCGTTTTTTTTTTGGGGGGGGGGTTGGTTTTTTTTTTTTTTTTTTTTTTTTTTTAGCATAGGACATCATAGAGTGCACCCAGAGAGGAGAGACATTCAAAAGAAATTTAAGAGTCCCGCTTGAGACTACCTTTGATACAGCTTTTGCTATGTCACTTGGAATAGCAGATAGTGACTTTCCCTCTTAAGAGTTCCTCTCTTGTTTGCAACTGATAACACTCTCACCTTTCTGATGGGGCTGACAGGAAAACTCTGAAGTCAATGTGTTAAACTACAATCACCAGAAAGATGCTAAGGTGTGTGCCGCACCTTTTAAACACGTAAAGCTGAGAAGTTCAGAAAGTCACTTAGCAAAACATGGGTGGCAGCCACACTACCATTCTTCTTTTTCTAGAGAAGCAATCCCTGTGAGCTTTTCTCTGTGTAGATACAGCCTTTTCTATGCATCTGCCCTCTCATACCTTGTCTCCTGCCAATAAATTTAAATTAAGTGGTCTCAAAATATTAAGCTATTAAATATTTCATGAAAACAGACATTGCTAGAGCCCTAAAATACACACAGACTGCTGTGCAACCCTCATCACATACTGAAGAGTCCTTGTAGCCAAGAGCCCTTCTGAACTATAGGAGAAGCTTGATTAGCACATTATCTACTACGTACAAGTGGTACAAGTGCATGGTACAAGTATTTGGGAACTTTATCTGACCTCCTGCTTCCAGAACTGCTTGTCTGGAGACAAGGAACTGTTGTGCTGCTTATTCCAGGCAGAAAATTTTCTGACTTCCCAGTGTTATGAAGGTCCTTCATGGCTATATCCATGATATTTACTGTCATACTGTTGCCTTGCTTGATGGTAATAAAAGTTCTTAAGATCCGTCTGTACTTGTATAATAAGGATTTAGAAAAATAGAAAAATCTACAGGCTTTAAAGTATGCATGCAGAAATTCAGTTGCTCAAGGGGCTCTTCTGCTTTTGTCCTCAACACAGCACAAATTGTCAGGAAAGATGGGATCCAAATGAAGGTTCTAATGTTTCAGCTTTTTTGAAAGGGAAAGTACAAAAAAGCCTTTTCTGGGGATGCCTTTGATTTGGCTAAGGAAGTGGAAACTGCTCTGTATCTACCTGAATTCTACTTGTGAAAAAGATGAGATAAAATATTTCTACCCTTTGTACCTGTAAAAGATACAAAACTGAAATCTAAGGAGTCCCTATAGACTTCATGAGTATTCTTCAGTCCATTTACTGGCTTAGCCTTTTACTGGCTTTCAGAGTTGCTTTGTATTTGGCTGAAATAAAAGCGGCTTAAAATCACAATACTTTAAATATTCTACCTCAGTAACTTGCTGTGTGCATCTTGTGTGCTACTTACCTTCCAGAGGATTAGAGCCATATGAAGGCAGACTGTTGTTTCCACTGGTCCATCTCATAAAATATCTTTGTGTAACACTTTAGGCTGTTCACAGGTGACATTTGTTTCTCGCATACCTTCTGCTTTACTTTTACTGCAGAAGCATGTAGTAAGTATTCTCTAAATGCTTCTGAAAGGCAGGACTGGGAATGAGGCTTCTAAGCAACTTTGGTTCTTTTGATGTCTTCAAAACAATGTTGCTTGGTTCATATTTATTTCTGTAATGATGAGCTGTGCTACTGTCAAAGCCACGCTAGAAATAATAGCCACATTAATAGCATAAACACCTCAAATCAATTAATCCCTTTGAATTCTCTTGAGGGGAGGGAAGAAGGAGGGAAAGAACAGCAAATCCAAAAATAGCCCTTTGAAAAGAATTAGCTTGAGACTGTAGGGTAAATTAAAAGAGGAACCTGACAAACTGGCCAAATACGAATGTATAGTATTTTCCAGTCTCTAGAGAGCAGCCAGGCTGGAATGTGGTGCTTGTGGTACAGAAGCTGGGATTGTGAGTGTAACATCAATAGATGGTTTCTTATGACCTGGCATGAGGTTCTTATAAGCAAACCAAAGCAGTTGCCCAGAATAAGGTGTTTTATAGAGATTGTGCATGCGTGTACTCTGTGAGACATTGTCTCACTGAGCTGCATAGCTGAGAAGGGGTTACCAGGCATTGCAATGGAGACAAACATGAAGGAAGCATGTGCTTTGGAATCTTAAAAGCTGATCTCCTTTTTAGATTACTTTTAACTTGTAACCAGGCAAATCTGTATTTCTGCTTTATTGTTCCTTGGCCTTACATTGGAATAAAAGTTGTGAAACCTTCATGGTTCACTTTGTTTGGCTGCAGGTTCTTTTAGTTGCATTTAGGTGGATTAATAATTAAGATCCACTGTGAGCCTGTGCCTCCATTTATGTCTAAGAAGTCCTCCTTGTACCTGTCTGCCAATACTGGTACAGCTGGACAGAATGCATTTTTCCTTTCCCTTCTTTTCTGAGTGAGGATGAGAACAGGCATTTGACAGAGCTGGTGCAATACTTGGTGGGAGTCCTGTTTCTGTGATATCCTCCTGCTTCTGCCCATGTTTGTTGCTTATCCTGTATCAACCTGATGTTTAAAAAAAACCTCAGACCCAGTCCCCTCTCCTCAAAGTGAGAGTAATCAGTGCATCAGAAGAAGACGCTTTAGGAAAGCTGGGGTTTGTCTACACCCATGTGGTATAAAATGAGGTCAGGTAGTTAAGACTGAATTTAGGACTTTCTAAATACGTGCTGCTTTGGCCCTGTAATGAAGATGCATGTTAGTCTGTTTCATTTAGCTAAAGGTGTGTGGGACAGTTGTTTTCATGATCCTCCATCTCACCCTGGAAAAGATGCTTTGAAACGATGATTTATACTTGAAGCTTTCCATGGGACTGTGTCTACTGCCTTGTTCTACAGTCACACCTAAAGCTTTGAAACACCCTAGCTTAAACCCCCATCCCCAAAATAGACAGAAAATACTTATTTTCTTCCCCCCTTTTATGTGGTTAGTAACTTGTCATGTGCTTTTTTTTTTTTGCGACATATATATGAACAGATCATAGATGATTAAGTAGGAAGGTCTCCTTCAGAGAAAGAGAAGAACATTTATACGGTGCACTGTTTAGAAATGGATATCCTCTGATTGTTAATGAAATCAGACAATGCAAATCAAGTGAAAATGAATTAGAGCTGATGCCTGGCAGACTAGTTGTTTACAAAATTCTTCTGTGAGCTCTAATGTGCGGGGTGTTTTTGCCAAGACTTACTAAATGATGAAATGATACTGCAATTAGAATGAAGACTGGCAGGGACGCTTGTTAAAATTCTGCTGTTTTTTTCTTCAAAACATAATCAATTAAAAAAGGGCCTTTGAAAATAATGAGAACAAATGAGAAGCCAGGAAGCAGCCAAATAATCACTTGACTGCTTCTCTTCTCTTTAGAGAAACCAGGAAATTCTTCCCAGTCACAATTAAAAATTAAATTACACAAATTATGTCCTCTGTCCTACAAGTTTGTGGGGTGTGTGTGCCTGCAAGAGAAAAAGCTGTAAAACTGCCTACTTGTCTGCAGGAGAGAAGCCAATAAAGGTCAGGTTTAATCTTCTCTACCACCCAAATCAACGTGTTCATCAACCTAGATTAATCATAGAATCACTTAGGTTGGAATCACAGAATCATGGAATGTCTTACTGTTTAAGGGATTATATGAACAGCATGAAAAAGGCAGACCATGGTGAATATTACATTCTGAAAAGCAAAATGCAGTGCCTCAGGTAACTATAGCAAAACTCAAAGAAACAAGGAGGCTGAAGAGACACAGTTGGGTGGTTGTGTTTAGTTTGGGTTTGTTTTTCCTGTGTAGTTGGATACTGAGGTCCACCTGGCATATCACTGCCTGCTTCTAGATCATACACCTTCACTGAGGGATTCAGCATCCTAGCTCTCCTTAGTGGAATTTTGAGGTGTCCTACTTGAGAAGCCCTCAGATTTTCTGAGAAAAATGAGTATTCAGTTTTCTGGAAAACCTATAGGTTTTAGTAATTAGACCAGAATTTGATGTGTTGTTTTGGAAAGAAAACAAGCACGGTTCCATACCTCTCCCCCTTAATTCCTATGCCTAGACACCAAAAATTGGAGAAAATTCAGCTAACTTTGGAAAACCAGACTTGAACCAAATTGTCCATTGTAAAAATGGGAGTCTAGATAATTTTAAGATAAGATCTCTAAAAGCTCTTTAATTTCATTGCCACTAAACTCGTATGCAAACCTTTTGAGGCTAGGAGGATTGGCAGCAAGACAGATTATTCCATTCACACAGGGTAATGGTAATTAAATGTACAGTGAAAGCCTTTACAAGATTCTGCCAGAATTACTGAAATAACATTGAGCCAAACTCCTGTCTAGTGCAACTCCATCTGTGTCAGTGGTCCTGCTACACCTAAGCTCGGCGAAATGATGCGTCATGAGGAAGTGTGTATTTTAAAGAGAACAGAGGACAAATGGATTACTGTAGCACAAATATGAAGCAAGTTTCTAAAATTATGTTTGACAAAAGTCAGTATTTTTCATATTTTCCCAGCTGGTTAAAATTTAATGGAATGACTTTAGTTTCAGGAGACAGCGTACAGGGTTTGGTCAGAACTGGTCTAGGGAAGGGAAACCTTTCATAAAGAATTGCTAACAAATGGGATTCAACACTCAAGAGGCTCAGATGGCCTATTAATTCTGGTTCTGGCTTTCTTCCAAAACAACTGTGCTTCTCTTAATTCACGGCTAATTTCTATCAGAGATACCAAGAGACCATTTCTTTTTTTGACAGGAAGCATCCACATTGCTTAAATGGATTCATGCAAGGGGGTTTAGTGAACAGACATTGATTGGCTCATCTCTGGGGCCTGGCAAAGGCCTGATGGGTACTGGTTTGACATAGGCAGCAAATGAAATACAACCTCCTGTAAACAGGCCTGAGCTTTTGGACCTTTGTGGAATCTGGTAGCTAAGGACCTTTTCAATCCCTTTTAATTAATGAAGTGATTTGACTTGACTGAGATTACACTTACAATAATGAATTAAAAAGTAATAAAAAGAAATCTCTTAACAAATATGCAACAGGGAACAAGGACCAAATTCAGTATGTATCTGGTCCCCATTGTGTATCTAATTTCTATATGCACTTCAGCTCCATGATTTTAAAAGGGAGGCTTTTATTTTCCAGGCACCAACATCTGCACATACTTCACATTTTCAGGTGCTTTTGTGTAGAAGATTAAAATTATGATGATCTCATATACCTAGATGGTTAGTTTAGTCCTTTCTTATCTCTGTTGCACTAAATCTCTCTCTTTCTCACTGTTCTTGAAATCTTATCCCAGCCACTTCTATACTGTATCTTCTCCTGTGGTATGGCATGGTTTTAGCTGCATTTTGCAGAGCCAGGGGCACTGCATATATTATGTAACAGAATTATAGTCATCCAGTGTCACTTCTGCTGGGCACTTCGTAAGCATGAACCTATGCCTAGCCCAGTTTAAATGATTCCCTTCTCTTTTATGTTTGAAATAACTCTTGCTCTTTTTTTCTTCTTTCTGACATCATGCTTTAAGGTGACATGCAGTAGAAATGATTCTCAATTTACATAGAGAACAGACCCATTCTGACTCTGATGGGTATGTGATAATCTGGAGATGTAACTCACTGTCACTAGCTTTTCTTTCAGTCTGGTTTGAGTTCAGGTGTGACTTGCTGCAAGCTTAGAAAAAGTCCACAGTAATAGTTTGGGGCCATTCTGATCCAAGGAAAGAGCTATGGCTTGCTTAGACTTCTCTCCGATGTTATGATGTAAGAAGTCACAGGTGTCTTGCTTGCTGCCCAAGAAAGTGCTTCACTTAAACTCAGTGTAAATGCTCAAAGCAAAGCAGTTGCTGAAACTGAAGGAAAACGTGGGTTGATGGCATAAATGGATCAAAGCCTCTGTGTTCTTGGTTAAGATTGTGCTGTATAGGGGTTGCCAAGAATATTGAGTATATTTAAGTGTGTAGCTATAAGCTTAGCTAAACAAAACCATAGAGGAAACTTCCATACCAAGAGCTACATTTGCCCGCAGAATTCCTGAGCACCTATGACGAAACATGCAAATAGCATTTGCGAGCCTGCTGCAGTGAGATGCAACACGCAGAGGTATCTCAGACTTCCACACTCGTGACTTCCACTGTGCAGGAACGGCAAGATTACAGACTCATCAATCTGCTTATTCCATTATAGCATGTGCTTACCTTTTCAGTTAATTCAGTTTCTTTCCCTCTATCATAACAAATTGTCTTCCTCTGCTACACAAAGATTTATTCTGCTTGTCAGAACCTGAAATTGCTCTTTCATATATTGGCCACGGAAGCTGTTCTCATTCTGCTGTAAACAAAGAAATGCCATCAAAGTAAGATCATAGAATAGTTTGGGTTGGAAGGGACCTTTGAAGTTTGAGACAGCTTACAACTGTTTGTCAGACTTAAAAATTATTTCATTGAGAGACTAGAGCAAAAGAGTAGAGATGCCATACAGGCCTTGCCTGTGACCCACTGGGAGCTCATTAAAAAGCAGTTACACTTAGATACTATTAGGTTTTAGGGATGAGAAGCACCTTAACATGTAGAAGAGGAGGAGGATTTAGAGTGGTAAACAACGAGCAGTGGTGTAGCAGCTGGTTAAACAACAGAGTTTCTATTAAAACTTTAGTTTTCAGCACTTACAGTTTGGTTAAGACCCCACTTAATTACACAGATTTGTAAGAAATGCTGCCTAATCGCTAAAGGGGTGGCAGAATTCAGAGTTGTGGTCGTCATCTGCTTTAATTTGTTCTCTATTGCTTAAAATCAAGTGGCCTACAATTAGAAACATCTGCTTTACTCCCAAGGAGTTTTCTTGTGGATTTAAGCTTGGAATGGCAATAATTTTTAAATTTATGCGCAGACTTTTAGACTAACTTGAAATGAGGAGTCATCTGTGCAGCTCCACTTAATAAATGTGATTTTACTTATTGATATGGATACTTATTGATATTCTGGAAGGAGAATGGGTTATAAAGATTTTTAAAACCTACATTCAGCAGGTTTAACTATTTTCCTTTGGAACTTACTTAGTTTTAAGGTAACACTGTCCAGCTGGGGAGTGATCCCACTGAAGATTTATTAACTGGTCTATTTTCATCCTTACTCTGCAGTAGCTATTGCACGGAAGCGTGCAACAACTCCCTATCGCTTCTGCTCTGCAGTGTGCTTTTCCGAGGCAGGAGCGAGCGCGCCCCGGGCGGTCCGGACTGACGGCGGGTCCCCGCGAAGGCCAGTCTGGAGCTCGCAGCCGAGAGGTGCGTTGGGCGGCGCTGCAGCACGCTCCGGCTGCCCGCACCCCGCCGCAGCGCTGTGCCGCGGCTCAATGCGTGTGCCCGGGCGGGAGAAGCCGGCCCCGACGCGCTCGACGGTAGCGGCGCGCCGCTGGGGCCGGGCCGGGGGTGCGGCGGGGCCGGGTCCGGGGCAGTGCACCGCGAGTGCGGGCGGGTCTGTTCGCGGCGGCTTTGGCGCGGCAGCAGGTGGCAGCACCGGCCCGGGGATGCGGAGAGGCAGCGCGGCGCAGGGCGGCCTGCGGGAGGGACCGGGCACCGCACCCGCAGGCGCTTCTCGTGGGAAGAGCAAGCGGGTCGCATGGCGCGGGGATGGGGTTTCAGCTAGGACGTGCGCTTCTTTGGGATGCTGTCGCTGAGGGTGGCTTGAGGCGTCTTGTTCCGGTGGGAAATGAAGGCAAACAAGAAAACGCGTTGATGTTTCAGCAACTTCGAAATGTCCAAGTCAGATGGCCTTACTGAAGTGCTGCTGGTAGCTAAACACCTGCTGTGTTGGCAGGTGATTCAAAAGGCAAACGTACTTCTGTGGGAGATGGCAAGTTGACTTGGGCTAAGAAAGGTGGAAGTTGCCCAGAAGTTATAGATAACCATATACATGCACACGTTTACACTTGTATAGGATTGTGGTAACTCGGTTTAGTTATCTAATTGTCCTGGTGCAGTGACTTTCCTCTAAAGCAGATACATATTCATTTTCTACAGGTGAGTCTGCTGGCATTTAGAACTACTGTGAATTAACTTGAAAAAGTACACTTGAGTAGACAGAAACAAGCCAAACTGGTACAGTAGAAAGGGTACAGACATATCAGGAATGAGGGGAAAGAAATGAGATGTATTTATTTGGCAAAATGTTAAGAGGGCACTGTAGTTGGATGGCCACAGGAGAAGGCAATGAAAGCAAGAAGGCTTTTTTTGACTTTAAATATAGTCAAGTGGAAAATAGAGACATAATGCTAAGGATGAGGAATGTATGTGAGTGAGACTATCCTCTTGTACCTTATGGGTGGCATTTTAGACAACCTCGGTTTGTGGAATTCACAGAATGGTTTGGGTTGGAAGGAACTTAAAGTTCATCTAGTTCCAACCTCTGCAATGGGCAGGGACACCTTCCACTAAACCATAGAATTGTAGAATGGTTTGGGTTGGAGAGGACCCAAAGGAACTTCAAGGTCATCGTTCCAACCCCCTGCCTTGAGCAGGGATACCTCCCACCAGATGTCTGTTTAAATCTAAAATAGTGTAGAAGAAAAGATTCAGGAATGACCAAATGTGAATAAAAACTGTTCCAAGATTGGAAGCAGTGGAAGGAAGAGGACTAGGAAGCCAGATCAAAACTTTATAGAATACAGTAAAGACACTGGCATAATAAAAAGGAAAGCCTGGGGAAAGGAGATGGAAAGGAGAGTTGAATGACTGTACTGAGGTTGAGGAAGGGCCAAGAGGCAACTGAGGTATCTTTCAGGGGAAGTGGAAGAGGGGCAGGAGGAGGGACACTTTCAAATTTGAAGTGTATTTTATCAGAGTACATTAGCAGGTGAATTGCAGAGAGTTCAGAGAACCTGACAGACTTTGGCATTTGGAAATTGAGATCCTGGCTGGAAACTTGTGGTTTATTTTCTAGTGTGGAAACTTTCTCATTTACCCTTAGTTTCCCTTCAGTCAGCTCTTAGGGTGTCACTAGTTTGATACTTTATCTGA
This sequence comes from Lathamus discolor, assembly GCF_037157495.1. Taxonomy (NCBI): domain Eukaryota; kingdom Metazoa; phylum Chordata; class Aves; order Psittaciformes; family Psittacidae; genus Lathamus; species Lathamus discolor. Next base: position 57,979,039 of record NC_088889.1, on the reverse strand, counting down.
GATTTGTTGATGAAAATTGTGTTGTGCTGCCATATTCAGTTCTAATATGCACTGTGTTTCATTCAGTACTCATATCTATGATACTTCCAAAGTCCCATGAGAAGGTGATGACAGTATTTCATGAGTTTCCCTCCATGGAGCTAATAGTACTTTATTATAGCAGTCAGCATCCTTATTCTCACTGTATAAACAGAAACTCTGTGCCAAGGATTAAAGAGAGTCATGAAAGATACATCCATTTATTCACTATTCAGCATGACAGTCTGGATGTGCAGTAATCCTGCCTGGAAAATTTCTGACGTGGTATTTGCCAGCAGGTACACCCAAGGAAAGATGTCAGTACTATCTACACTCTCTTAGAAGTCTGTTCCTCCTCACTGATGAAAGCTTGATGAACTATGCAGGCTGTGATTTGACCTGGCTCATTCATTTTTGTGACTTCTGTGGCTTTAGATTATGCACATTTTCTTTTTATGATAAAGCAGATGATTTTAAAATTAAAAAGGAATAACAATTCAGAAAAACATAATTTTGGGGTACTGTATCTCATCCTAAATCAATTTGCAATGTTTAATTGAGCACTTACCTGTGGCAATATTTACCTTGCCATCTTCTCTGTTGCATCTTTTCTGCCTGGTGCCATGTGATCACCTCTGTTGCCCTCTAGTATTGTCTAAATAAATACAAGAAGAGTCAGCTATAGAAACTGAGTTATTTTTACTATTTTCATGTAATAACCGTGAGCCCTGCAGGCTTAGTGCTGGCAAAATACCGCAGATTTGTCATTTAGAAGCAGGGATTTCTGTATAATTTCCCAAATAGAATTTTGGTCCCCTTTGCTGCACTGAATTTGTTATTGTTGCATGGTTTTCCTGGTGTTTCTAATGAACTGTTAATGAGCTGCTAACTATGTATGTAAATTAAATGGGGTTAAACATTGACAGGTTATCAAGAAATAAAATGCTATATAATACTTCAAAGTGTTATAAAATAAATTAGTGTCTAATTTTGTTGGCACAAAGTTGATATTTAATAACCTATAGCCTCAATTCTTCTAAATGATGTTAATTTAAGACACTTTCAATCTGTACCCTAAATGATGTAGCAAACATGTTCTTTCACTCACCCTTCATTACTAAGGTATATCTGCAGCGTATGTGTGGGTTCCTCTGTGCCTCAACTCAATGATTAAATTATTAAAGATAGCTCAAGATCAGTGGAGCTTACTGTAAATATTTTTGTTACGGTTCAGTATGTCATGTAAGAATGATAGAACATATAACTGTTTGGGTTGGAAGCAGTCTTGAAAATCACCTCGTTCCAAACCCCCTGCCATGAGCAGGGGTGTGTGCTTTGGCTATGGTGACCTTTTAGGAACTGTGACACTGGCAGCACCAGTTATCTTGTTCATCAGCTGTGGTTATGTTTGAGCACCACAATAACAAAGTGTTGTGAAGCAGGCTTTACACAACATGGGGGTGCTGTGGTGAAGCTGCTTGTTGCATGCCTCCAGCACCTCTGTAAAGAAGAGGCAGGATGGCCTTCCCTTTAGTGTTACAGCAGGTGAATCCTGAAGAGCTGGTGAGGCACAGCTCTGGAGGTTCTCTGATGAAACCAAGATCTATCATATAAATATTTCTATTAGACGTATTGGTATTGCAGGAAAAGGAGCTCCTTGTTCTCTCCCAGTGCTGACCCCAGAGGTCTCCCTGTGGAAAGCTGACCGTCTCCCTGTGTCAGACTGGGCAAGTGTTGATTCACCTGAACAACCCATGCTTTAATGCAGTTTTCACCTGTGGTATGTACAGACCAACTAGGCATCAGCTCAGGGCAGTACTGCTATCAGTATGAAAACAGGCCAAAGTGATTTTTTTAGATTGGGAATTAGGAAGCGGTGAAACACTACCAAAGCGAAAACTCCAGGATTCTGCATCACAAAATGTAATTAAGTCATTTGTTTGACAAGTGTAGTTAAGCTTAAATAATTCAAAATAATACTTCAGAGTATGCTAGCAAATGTTTTGCAGTATGTTTTGTGATATTAATGAGGTTGTGGTAATATGAGACCTCACTACCACACTCTGCCATTAAATGTCTGCTGAGAAGTAGGACAGGGCACAGTTCTTTACGGTGCCTGACTCATGAAGAAGGCTCGTTAGTCTGCTAGAAATCTTCATTACTCTGCCAGACTTCAGTGTAAATGGGTATTTGTTGTCTCATGTGGAACACTACAAAGTTCTCTTTGAAACTTTAAACCTGTCTTTTCTTTGCCATTATTTGAATGCTTAAAGATTTTGCAGAATATCATGGTAAGATTAATAGTAGTATTTAAATTGTTTTGGAAAACAAAAGAAGTAGTAGACAAAAAGCAGAAACACATATATGACTATGTTGTGTTTGCCGGTCTTGGTTTCAGAGTAGCTGAAGGAATTTCACCCTATTCAGTGACGTCAGATGCCTTAACATATTTTACTGCCATACCTAGTGCAGAAGAATGGACTTGTTCTGGATTTCGCTGGATTTAGTGGTCTGGATCCTTAACTGTATTATTGAGTGCTTTCATGGAACTCTCTAGTATGGCACTATGTGAAACTGCATCAAAGAGTAATTTTCTTTTTTTTTTTTTTAATTTTTGGACTGTGCCATCCTCGTTCCTTGCAGAAAATAAGATACATTATTTATGTTCATATACCAGGAGACTGACAGTTTTGTCCTAAAAACCTATAGGGACTTTAGTACTCTGAAGTCAGCACTCCAAAGGCTAGTAATGTAAAGCCAGCACTCCACTGCAGACAAACTAATCCTCCAACAATGTTTCATTCAATCAAAAAAATGCTGCAGATTGAAGGGTGCTATTGCATGCCTGTGTTTTCAAGAGATTATTGTGAATGAATAGTATTTTCCACTGAATAGTAACAGCAAAACAACCTACCCATGTAAATGTTTCCCATGATAATTTTGCCCTAAATGACTAAAGATTAGGAAACAAGTATTTTTTTTTCTGTTTTAACCTTTCTCCCTTTAAGTATGCGAGTAGAAACTGTTGTGAAAAAAAACTAATCTCTGTGACTTAAACTTCTAAAGTTAAGCTTATTTTATATTATGTGGTGCTAATCAGTTCTCCCGCTGATTCTGAAAGCTATATCTATTTTTGTTTTGGACTAAGTCTAAGAAAAAAAAATTACTGAGAAACCTTGTTATGACACATTTGTATTTATTTTTCAACATGAATATCTAGAAAGCAGCCACTTCTCCCCATGTACGTGTTTTCCTTCGCAAAATCAATACTTGATTGATCTTTTCTGGTGCATGCAAAGTTTTCTACAGAATTTGAGTTAACAAAATGTGCTTCTTTGGACAAAATCTTTCTGATGTTGCAATTCTAATGAGTGCCCATATCCTGGTTTTTAGATGCTCAGCTATGTGCTTTTGTGTCTGAAAGTATTCACGAGTGTCCTGATGATAGCCCTGAAAATTTAAAAACCCAAGATCTGTGTGCAGAAAGAGATAGTGTGGCTAATGCCTCCATGGATGAGGTGACAGGTCAATTCCCAGTTCTGCCAGTCCCTTCATTAAAGTCTTGAGGCTGATTCAGGGAGGATCATGTAAGATGTGAGGGGCATTGCCTTGTACTAGTCTCAGTCTTAGGGTAGGAGAAAAGTTACTGCAAGTTCTTTGCCAAAAAGATCTTCAGTGAAACACACAGGGGTATGTGATGGTCCTGTTGTCATTCCCAGTGAACGCATTATTTTCACAGCAAAAATCTCAAAGCCCTGTCAAGTTCTTGTCAGGTATGGAGGGCACCTGTAGAGTTGACTCATGGGCATGAACACATCCCCCTGTTCAGCCCTGTTTGGGGCAGAAGGGCTTTTCATTTGGGGGGAGAAACCAGGCCTGTCAGGTGTGTCTGCTGTGGTGAGTTTTGGGAAGCTGGGGCAGGTAGCTGTCAGCTGCGTGCTTTTTCATTGACCCATAATTCATTCTTAAAAAAAACCCACAAGGTAATGAAGCCAGCCAAATAGCTAATTCAAAGCCAGGGATGCATTGATACCTTGTGAAACCCACATTACCAAATAAGCTAATGACACAGTGACTGCCTTAGCTGTGGGCTGCTCTTTATTTCTATTCATGTCTTACTGCTCCTTAGCAATTAAGTGTTTTGTTTCTAAGGTTCAGAGCCCAGCTTCAGAGAGCAGAGGTGAAGTTTCAGCCTAGATTAAAAAGATTTTTACTGTGAGGTACCATCAAGGACTGCAACACCACAAATGGACACTTACAGCTTATTAAACTGGAAAACAACTCCACTGATGCACACCATCCCATTTGGCATTTTATATGTCCGAGATTGAAGATGAGGGTGTAAAGGTGTGACAATAATGAAAGCAGTGGGGGGTAGGGAAGTGGTGACGATGAAATGTTTGTGCTGGTAATTGTTTTATGAAGAAAACAGTATGAGAAGGGAGGGGAGGAGAAGGAAGAAAAGAAAAATTAGTGCAGTGGGGGGGTGTATTTATGAACTGAAGCCTTCTTTCCATAAAGTGAGGGGAAAAAGGGTCTTTTAGCCAAAAGAGGTCATTCCACGCAAACCTCTAAAGGAAAGAGGATTTTGTAATGATAAAAGGAGGGGGGGAGTATGCTTCTTACACTTTAATGATTTCTTTGCTGCTCAGAGATAGGAACTGGAACTCCACACTATTAGCCACAAATGGCATTTTGAAATGACTTTTTTTTTTTTGGGCAAGCCCAAAAGACATTGCTAAGATTTACATTTTCAAATATATGCTGACCTTTTTTTCCTCTTTCTTTTAGTTCATTTGTCATCAGTATGTAATTGAATCAATATATTTCCTGATCAACCCAAAGATTGAATAAGGTCATGGGAAGCCATGTGTGGACATTAAAAATCATTATTTTACTCAAAATGAGCAGAGATGGCATAGACCATTCAGAGTTCCAAATGAAATTCTATTAGATTCTATTACACTTTTACAATTATAGAGACGTTCCAATATTACAAGGGGAAATGAAGTCATAATAAAAAAGCCCAGAGGTGTATTACAAAGAAATGGGCATACTATTTTTCTAGTTAAAAACTTGATGAAAGGAGCTCTGCTACTTTTCAGTTGCTGAGATGTGACCTTGTTCTTAAAAAAAAAAAAAATTAAAAAAAAAAGTCCAGTTTCCTCCTTACCCTTAATGCTTCTTGTTTCACAGCATGTTTTTGAGAAGGACAGGATATTTAAACTGATTTTTAATGTAAAAATAGTTAGAGAAAGAAGCATAGAAATACATTTGACATATTTACATGTTTTAGTTTAGTATCTGTCTCTGCAAACGTAATCTTGCCTGTTTATGGAAGTTGAAAAGATTCAAGCTTTTGACACTTAAGAGTCACAGATTAGATCATTTTATATGCTTTCCATAACTATTCCTCCCTATTTCATCCCTCCACCCTCATTAAAATGTTTGGTCAAGCTGTAAATCGGATTTAAGGTGAACTTCTTTTGATTAAAATTTTTTGGGAAACCCAGAATCAGTGTCTGTGACAGAACTCTACATCTATCTAGGAGCACACAGTAGTACATTGATCTGTAGCGAAGAATGAGGCTACTTGGAGAATATTAAAGGCACAGTCATCTGACCAAAGGTCATCTCACCTTGGCATTGCATGGAGAAGAGTGCAAGAAACCAGTCTGCTTTGCAGAGTTTTCACTCTATTCCAGACCTGCAGGAATGGGGGAGGATTTAGGTGTAACTTTTATCCGAGTATCAAGCACACTGTTTGCATTAGTTCTATACTGGAAACTAGTGAGAAGTCCAGAGAAGTTGTGGCTGCCCCATCCCTGGCAGTGTTCAAGGCCAGGCTGGACGGCACTTGGAGCAACCAGATCTAGTGGAAGGTGTCCCTGCCCATGGAAGGGGGGTTGGAATTAAGTGGTCTTAAGGTCCTTTCCAACCCAAACCATTCTGTGATTCTGTGAACCTAGATGTTAGTTTCTCTACTGTTGCATCCAAGGAAATAAGGCAAAGTATTGAGACTGCTCAGAGGCAAGTTAAAAGAAAAATGAAGCAATGAAATGTTGTTTGATACCATTTTTCTTTATTTCTTACGTATGATATATTCAAATCTTCTATTTACCTAATAAAAGGTTTCTAATAATAAGGAAATAAAAATCTGAGAAATGGCAATATAGAAATTGCATAGATCAAGCATAACGTAGGAGTCTTAGGGAGGTTTCTGGACATCTGCAGCGGAAATTAAGGTTGTGCTGGGAAATGTTCTTTGGTTTATATATAAATGTGTGTACATACAGCGTTCTAGACTGACAGGCTGCAAAGGTAGCTTAGTTTCCGTGCGAGAATGAGTAAGGAAACAAAGTCTTCCACAGAGCTCTTCTAGACTTTAAGTCAGATGGCAACTTCAAAAGGGTATCTATTAAACTCTAGAATAATGTCTATTAGCCACAACAATAAATTAGTCATTTTCAGAAATGAACACTTCAGAGATCAACAGGTGGAGCAAGTGAAGGGTAGGATAAGAAACGTAGCATCTTCTTTCCAAGGTTTGGGACACTAGCAGAGCCATTCTGCTAGAATTCATAGTAATTAGGTCACCACTTGTTTCCTTTCTGCATGGTTAAAGGCAGAAGCTGTGACTCAAGACAGAAAGAAATACTTGAAGAGTCCCCTGGTAATGTCAATGAGTGTTAGAGTGTTAATCTTCCTTAATGTTTCCAGTGTTGCCTTTTACAATATTCCCTTGGTACCTGAGCTTATTTCTGCAAGTTATGAAGTCATATAGGGACCCTCCTGGTTCTTTCAGCATTACTACAATTTACAAAGGCTAGGCAACAAACTATGGCTGTATTTCCAAAAGCAACTGACCTGTGCTGCTGGGTGGGTGCTTTCTGAGCACATTTATGATTTAGCCTTTACTTTTAATCACTAAACAAATGGAATGAATTTCTAATTTCAGGATATAGATCACAGGTTTACCCTTTTCTCTTTTTGAATCTGCCAAGATGTCTATTTAAAAGTTCAGTGAAGGATAAGATCTCTAATGTGCTTCAGCTGTGCCATTAGTTCTTTTTCAAGACACTGGTTATGTATGCGTAAGAGTAAATATCCTTCGGCTGCTGCTTTTAACTGACTTCCTTTTAGAGCAGGAACTCTTGTCTTGACTTTGCTTCTTGATAGCCACCCAGTATCTGCCATTTTGACCTCAAAACTTGCAAATCTTTTTTTCTTCAGTGTTTTGTGGTTTGGTTTTTGTTTGTTTGGTTGGTTGGTTGGTTGGTTGGTTTTTTTCCAGTTCAGTGGTGTTCCTGTTGTCGCCTGGGGAAGAGACTTTGTAACAGGCTTCTTTTTGGCACCTTAGGCCTTAGACAAGTTCACAGCTTTCAATCAAATACTTGTATACTGTTTTAGCAGTATGAGTGGCTATTGCAGATTAATACAAATCTAGATTAGCTGATGTCTCTCATGGAAGTGGCTTACAGTGGTAATCTGTACAGTGGTAATAACACATCTTCACTTTTCTTCTTAAAGCATCTTGCTTGAATAAATGTGTTTTGAACTGTCACTGGTTGCATATACCTTACAAAGTCCTGTTCTGAGCCAGAACGCAGTAGGGAAGAAGTAAAAACTCTTAATGAAGTTTGTAAACCCATAGTAAAATTAGGCTGAAGTCACCTCACTCACTGATCTTGAAACTTGAACATAGATTTCTAGCTACTACCTCGAAGCTGAGCAGTTAGGTTTGTTTTAAGCTGGTTCTGTAATGAAAATATATGCAAGTGTCCTAGCAACTTTTAAATGGGTAAGTAATAATTGATGAAACAATCAATTGCTAGTGTGACCTCCCCAAACCCTCTTTGCAGTTACTGAGATATTAAACTGACAGAGAGGGGATGGAGCTAGCAGGTGAGAATGTGCAATGCTGTATTCTCTGAATGATTTCCAGTCTGAGCAACTATTTTGAGCTTGTTATGTAAATTGTGTAGTAGGTTTGAAAGCAAATGCTTAATGAAAAATTGCATTTAAATGCTGTGACTGTTCAGGGAGCTTTTTCACCTAAAAAATATTTATAGGTTTGCCCATTATTCTTACCCTCTTTTTTCCTGTGTCGATGTGTTCTTTCTCTATGGATAAAATGGAGAAAGCTGTAGGAAAATTTAAAGAAGTAACATGTTTGCAAAACTATTTTCATTGTGCTGGTTTCCAAAAGCTTTTTTATCTTAAAACTTACAAAGTTGTTTTTTTTGTTGTTGTTTTTTTGGTTTTGGTTGTTTTTTTTTTTTTTTTGGTGGGTTGGTTTTTTTGTTTTTTTTTTTTTAGCCAAAACCTTTGTCAAGTTCTATTTAATATTCTTCATTCTTTCCAAATGTTAACTGCAGCATTTGCATTTTGGCAACCACAGTGCAAGAAAATAGGTGAATATTTTGTAGTAGTTTCATAGAAGCTGACTGATTTGAAGGGCAAATTTTGCTTTCCTCTCTTGTATTGCATAGTACTTGCCACCCCCCCTCCTCCCCCCCTCACCCCATGAGGAGAACTGTTTGAGTCTGACCTTAAATAAGTTGTGGAAAGCCAGGAAAGGAGTCAGTGTTAAAGTGGAGGAATTTTGGCTTCTAATCCAGAGTTCATGACTAAACTATACGTCTGATAGAATGAAACTTAAACCTGTGATACGGCATACCATACCATGCATTTAAAATGCATTCATTTTCCCACCCGAGGAGCTTCAATAGCTCCAAAATAACTTTTAAAAATAAATCGTTTATTGAAAGATTAAGAGCATTTTATTGACTTTGCAGTTATGGCCAATTTCAGTGCATTTTTGTGACAATATCCAGTCACAGATAGTCTCTTTCCTACGTGTGACGGTTTTATTATGTGAAAGAAGCCTACCTACTGTTTATCCTTGCCTTGCTCTCATCCTAGCAGTCTCCCCTGTTCTCCCAATGCTTTGTATGTCAAATGTTCTCCCTGTCTCAATTCAAATCCCTCCTTAAGAGATAGCTTCTGTGCAGATTTCCTATAATGATTCCCCCAAGATATCCATACTGATTTGAGACAGGACTTTCATCTATTGTATTGTGTGTGGTTGATGATACAATTTCTGAAACTAATACTGCTGTGCTCAGAGGAGGTTCAAAAAAAATCTTTAAGAAAAAAATCACTTTTTTTTCCTTTTGCTTGTCTTTTTTCATTGTGCCTCTGTAACAAAGAAGCAAGGTAAATGCACAGATTGACTTCTAAATATGCAGAATGAATGATAACTACTTTACAAATAATTTGCATGTGAGCATCTTTATTAAAATCTTGTAGTGCCCTCCACACCCAAGTGTATGTAGAACTGTAGCGACACTGAATGCCTCCATAAATCTTGATACTTTGCTGACTCTTGCAGCCCACTTAGAATCATAGAATCACAGAATAGTTAGGGTTGGAAAGGACCTTAAGATCATCTAGTTCCAACCCCCCTGCCATGGGCAGGGACACCTCACACTAAACCATCCCACCCAAAGCTCTGTCCAACCTGGCCTTGAACACTGCCAGGGATGGAGCATTCACAGCTTCCCTGGGCAACCCATTCCAGTGCCTCACCACCCTTACAGTAAAGAACTTCTTCCTTAACATCCAATCTAAACTTCCCCCGTTTAAGTTTTAACCCATTACCCCTTGTCCTATCACTACAGTCCCTAATGAAGAGTCCCTCCCCAGCATCTCTATAGGCCCCCTTCAGATACTGGAAGGCTGCTATGAGGTCCCCACGCAGCCTTCTCTTCTCCAGGCTGAACAGCCCCAACTTTCTCAGCCTGTCTTCATACGGGAGGTGCTCCAGTCCCCTGACCATCCTCGTGGCCCTCCTCTGGACTTGTTCCAGCAGTTCCATGTCCTTTTTATGTTGAGGACACCAGAACTGCACACAATACTCCAGGTGAGGTCTCCTTTGCCACTCATAGCAGCCCAGGATACGGTTGGCTTTCTGGGCTGCAAGTGCACACTGAAGCCAGCTCATGTTCATTTTCTCATTGACCAGCACCCCCAAGTCCTTCTCTGCAGGGCCGCTCTGAATCTCTTCTCTGCCCAACCTGTAGCTGTGCCTGGGATTGCTCCAACCCAGGTGCAGGACCTTGCACTTGGCTTGGTTAAACTTGAACTTTCCTGCTTTTGTATCATATATCCCTCTAAGCTCAAAATGTGTGTGTGTGTGTGTATGTATGGAGCTGGGGTTATTTGCAGCTTGTGTCTACAGCATGAATAATAGGGGGTCCGTTCTCTGTGGGAGGTTCCTGACTTGGGAGTTTGCTTTTATTCATTTTTTTTTAGAGCTGGAGTTTAGTATCCTGGTATGTGATGCCACCTCTGCCCTTCAGCTCTTGCCAAACCTTAAATTAAAATACTAATTTCCTTCCTTACTTTTTACTTAACTGATTATTTTTTTCCATCCCCCCTGCATTTCCATATTGGGAGAAACACTGACCAATAATAGTAGTGATGCAAATGGCGCCTTCTCATAACTTAGACTGGATGGATATTAAATCCACAGAAACCCAATAAACTCTTTTGAGTTCTGTGAAGTGGCATGTTGTTGTATGTGGGTTTGTGACAGCTGTGCAAGTATGAACAAGCAAGCACATACAGAATCATAGAATCACAGAATGGTTTGGGCTGGAAGGAACCTTGAAGCTCCTCCAGTTCCAGCCCCCTGCCATGGGCAGTGACATTTTCCACTAGACCAGGTTGCTCCAAGCCCCATCCAACCTGGCCTTGAACACTGCCAGGGATGGGGCAGCCACAGCTTCTCTGGGCAACCTGTGCCAGGGCTTCACCACTCTCACAAGGAAGAATTTCCTCCTAATGTCCAATTTAAATCTACCCTCTTTCAGTTTAAAACTATTCTCTCTTGTCCTATCACTACATTCCCTTGTAAAAAGTCCCTCTCCAGATTTTCTGTAGGCCTCCTTTAGGCATTGGAAGGCTATTAGAAGGTCTCTCCTTACACACTGTGTGGAATTTTGGTGATTTTTGTCATAAGGCTAAAATGCTTACAATATTTCTGTCCACTTTTATTGAATTTTTGACTTGTGTCCTGCCAATTCTGTTTAGAATAATGTGCAATGGAGATGGAATAATGAATTTTCAATTCCAGTCCAAGAAAAGTTAGCTTTTGGCAGTTGGTCTGAAAATGTGCAGACCGAAACACCCTTTAGGATAATAAAAAGATATCCCCCTACCATCCTCCACCTCCCCTGATTTGTTTGGATCCTTTGAACTGGAACCTCTGAGATAATAGGTATATTATGGATATAGATCTATAATCCATGACCTTATTACCAGTGATAAATTAATATTTCCAAACTTAATTGCCTCATTAATGTGCACCCACACCTGTCCTAACTTACTTCTTCCATTTTTCAAACTGCCAGTGGAAGCAGCTGATCACCATTCTCTGCTGAAACAAATCTACATCTAGTGGGCACAGTGAAAAAATACCCTACTTGAACAAAAAAAAGCACCGTATGAACTGTAGACAGAAGTGGTTTTGGAGAAAACTTGTTTAACCTAAAAGCTTTGAACAGAAAGCTGTTTAACTTGCAGGCTTCACAGATGTACCACCTTGAAGCTAATGGACCAGGACAAGTATAAATGACAGAAGAATCTGGTCACTTATGTCAAAATACCAAGGACCTGTTTTCTTTTATGTGCTGGTTTCATTCCACGATGATTCTGTTGCTTTACATCCTTCTCTCAAGCTACTCTTCCATTAGTCTACAGACTCTGATTCCTGCCTATGCCTCACTTGGACAAGCTTGCATTATAAGTCAGCAGGAACCTGACCAAGTGAAATTTGAAACAATAAATGTTCCTCTGTCATTTAGCGAAGCGTGTGTCTGCAGGATCTGGTCCTGTTAGATTTCCTGAGTAAAGCTGAATTAAATCACTGTGTGGCTTGTCTGTAACCTTTCAGTGATGCAGCAGGTTTTATAGTAGTCATATCTCTAGATTTCTTTTTCGATATGGTGATCTGTAATACAGTGGTTAAAGGAAATGAACAGTTTCCTCACTGCTTCCACCCTGGATTCTAGTCCAGAAATCCAAAATACATTTCAGTTTATCTGCATATATTCTATGTAGCTCCTTATATATGCAAAGTTTTTCTCTGATCATCTAAACTTTGTAAACCAAGTATTAATCCCACTTTGCAGTGTTTTCTCCAGTGCTTTTTATTCTCCTAAGAACTCGGTGTCTAGTATGTATATTGGTCCCTGTGCACATGGTGTTTGGGACAAAGTGATAAATGGGAATGTATTGATTAGGAAAATCGCTTAGCTCTAATTTTGCAAATGTCACTGAATAAGAGATCACTCTTCTGTGAAACAGGAATGTCTAATTTGAATACTTTTAGGATTCTTCTGTCATCTCAGTCTTCCATTTCAGAAATTAGACGGAGCAAGGTAGTATCTCTTCAGTGTCTCCAGACATCCTTCCCAAAACCAAACATGTACCGTACTTAAAAAACAAACAGCAAACCAAAAAGACCCTGAACTCCCACAAAACCACCCTATGTAATATTTCAACCCAATGCTGCAGTCCTTAAAAACTGAAATGTCCTTAAAATGAAATTAGAGTTGCATTGGAAATAAAGTGGAGGGTCACAGTGGAGAGGGGTAGGGAATCTAATGAGGATTTCCATAAAGAAAGTTGGTACACTTTCATATGCATACAATGGGCTATTTTAAAAGCTGACATTGAGAGAGAATGAACAAGATAAGGAAAATCAGAGCAAGATAGATAGAATCCTGTGTGTAAAAGCCACAGGTGATTCTTAGTAGGCAGTAAATTAGCTGAAGGATAGAGTACTTATTTTTGTGGCAATAGTAATGTTTTCATTTTCCAGCAAGTTTTTAACTGAAAAATTAACCAAAAAGTAGCGTGAAGAATAGCAGGATAATTGTGAATTAGGAGCCAAATTATGCCAGGCACAATTGAATAAGTTCTGACTTTTCTTACTGACAGACATGTATATTAATAGTTGGCACTTATTGAAGCAAATATGAATATTCATCTTCATTTATATTTCAAGGCCTTTCATTCCTCAAGGACCACAGTGCTTTTGACCAATTTTCATCCACATTACTAAAATGACAGCTTTCACTCCTGGGCCCTGACAGAGGTCTGCAGAATTCATTGGAGGTCCTGGGAGGAGGGAACCAGCTCCCGCTCCCAGCTGTCCACAAACACTCATTAAGAGAGGCAAATATCCAGCAGAATCTCTGTGAGAATTTTTAATCACGCAAAGGCTCTGCTAATTAGGTAGCTGATGGGGCATAGAGAGCACAAGGACGAATTCTTTAAACAAAGGACTAGAAACTTTAAGAGCTTTAATTACTTGGGCACAGAGTTCATTTCAGAACTTGGGAGCAAATTCTAATAACAATAAGACCAAGCAGCAGGCCATATTTGTGAGAATTGTGTAGAAAAGTTTAATTTTCTTGGGCTGTCACAACCATGATTGGAACCTATTGGAAACTGAGGGGGTTATAAAGGTATTAATAATAAACTCTATTGTGAAATGGATTTGATGCAGAAGATTTCCTATCGTTGTGCATTCTGTTCCTCTTTTCTGGGAGTACTGCTTTGTCAGAGAGTGTTGCTGTGTATCCTGTACTTCAAAATGCTCACATAGCTTAAGAGGTGGATACTTTTACACAAATGAACAATGGCTATTTTCCAAACAAAATCCCCTTTTTGTTTAGTGCAGCAGGCTGTCTCTAAAACCTAAAAAGTGGAAAAGTGTTGCTTTCTCATCAGATAGAAGAAAATCCATTTTGCTGTCTGAAAATTATGGGTTTGGTTTTTGCTTGCTTTGTAAATGCATAAATAGCATGGTTGTGTTGCATGATTTCTCCCAGGACAAAATTTAGGTTAGAACAATTTCCAGGATCCCTTTCTCCTAAGTGGATTAAGGAAGAGGCTAAAATTGCTAGGGAAAAGGGAAAAAGAGAAAGCTTGAAGGATTCAAATCAGGAACCTGGGCTCTCCTACCTGTTAAGAGAAGAATGCAGAAAGCATAGCTCTCTTTTTCTTTGGAAAATGGGAAACAACTGATGTGCTACTCCTGTCATTGCAAAGCAAGCTTGTCTGTAATTGAGCGCAAGGGGCACATCCTGCCTGTGTGCTGCATGAGAAGCTGATTTCCTTTGGGCAGAAACCATGACACCAGGTAGGAAGGAATGGAGATACTTGCTGTCCTGCTGCAAAAGGTTTCATCTATGCAGCCAGGGTAGGGGAGCAGGTATGGTACACCTGCTGGTAGTGTATTCTGTGAAGATACATGTTGAATTTTCTTTCTTTCTTTGGGGAAGGAGTGTAACTTGTCTGGGGATCAGCTTCAGACCAGGAAGAGGCTGATAGCTTTTACCGTGTGTTTATATACCTTTAAAGAAAACTAGGTTCTAAGCAAGGGCTTGTTTTTCAGTCGGTGCAAACCACATACAATGATTACTCATATGTTAAATGCTAATTCAAACTTTAGTATCCATGAACAGTTTTTGTAGCTAAGGGACTCTGTTCACTGCTGGTGGGGAGGTGGGTTTGAAGATGTCAACTGAACATGCAAGAAGTCCCAGGGAAGTGCAAAAGGAGAGGTGAAAATGTAGCTTGTGATAATTGAGTGCTAATTATGCTCAGTGAGCAAATGGTGGACTGGTGTTCATAGTTGCAGAAAGAAGTTAAAGAAGGAAGAAAGATACATTGCTTAGAGAACCAGTCTGAGGTAAAGCTTCAAGATTAGTCTTGAAACGCAAACAAATCTTCTGCTTGTGTTTGATACCTCATTTACTGCATGTTTTATCCACTGCAGAGGAAAGGCATTACTAAAGAGAAACCGCTGCAGTCTCTAGTTGTAGACAAGCTTTCATTTTGTGTGGACTTTCCCCACATGAATAAGCAGAGGCCTGAGTGCCATAAACCTGGCTGAGTCGTACCATTAGGAAGTCATTCTGCCTACTGTGGTCCCTCAGCCATTTGTGAGAGCAGCTAGAGTAACAGAATGTTTTACTGACAGAAGTGCTTTTCCTTCATTGCTGCTTTTTGGTTTTGTTTTAATTCCCAGGAAAGCAGGCTAAGCTAACATGCAGGAATAATTCTGTCACCTTAGTTCCTAATATTTCTGACAGCAGTTACAACAGAATAAACAAATAGGTGAGGGAGCAAGTGTGAACAGAAGACAGGGAGAGGAGAGCCCTGTATAGTATCTTCTTTTAAAACAATTCATTTTGTAATTTTGAAAAGCATTTAAGCCTCATGTACACTGTATTGCTGTTCCCCGCTTGATCCTTTGGGGGAGCAGAAGTGTAGTTTGATGCTCACTTCATGTGCTGGTCCGTTTTTCTGGCTGTTGCTCTTACCTACCTGCAGGCCTGGTCTTAGACATGCAGCACACAAACAGTACTCTCCCCACTTCATTACGCTGCATTGATTTAAAGATAATAATAAAAAAAGTACTTTTCTAGCATGTAACTTTTAAATGCCCATGATTTAGCAGTTCTGCAGAGCTTAAAGCCCGGAATCCAGGAACTCAGCTAAAAGTAAAGTATTTCTTTTTTCATTAAAAAATATGCAATCTACTTTTTAAAATGAGTACTGGTATAAATGTTACTTTAATATCTTAGTCTGAAAAAGTGATATAGGACAAACATTGCACGCTTATCTTGAACTTTTTTTTCTTTTGAGGAAAGATGACTTGTGGCAAAGGTGCATGGCCCTGCTGTGTGGGCTTAGCTGTTATGACTCAGATAAGAAGGAAAGTTCCAGTTTTTCAGCTGTTCTTCTATACATCAGATCTAATTACAATTTCATTTCTTCATATGTGCAAACTGGGTCTTTTCCTTTTTTTCTGCCTTTGCCTAGTATAGACATTAGTTTCCCATTTTGTGTGTTCTGGAGCTATGTTCTTTCAACGGGCATAGAGATCCTTAGCAGAAAGAAAACGTTTAAGACAGGAAGACATACAACAAAGTGGTTTATCAGCACTGTACTAAAATTTTAAGTGGATCTATTTTAGACAGATTGTCAGCATCAAGATAACAAAATATAAACAGTTTTGCTCAAGAAAGGTAGCTGCCCACACACATTTGTCAACTGTTATATTCTGTGTTCTAAAGGAAGCAAAATCATTCATCATGTTACGATCACTATCCAGTGCAAAGCTGACCAAAAAGCATAAGCATTAATTCATATCTGTCCATAGATGTCAACTCTCAGATACATATACTTCATACAAAAATAACACAAAAAAAAAAGCAAATATTTTACTAAGAGAGTCTTTAGAACCACCCTCATGTAATTTTGAGGGAATTTGCCTTGAAACAGGAATGTGAAGGAGCTAGAGCTTAGCACTGCTACATGCTGGGGAAAGTAATTTTGGAAATGTAGAAAACATAAATGGCTCTTGAGTGTAGTCTCTTAACTGGAAAGGGAGATAGGAGAGAGAGATATTTCTCCTGATATTTTTATGTATTTTGCTAAGTTTATGCCAAGAGCAGCCCAGAGAAACTCTCATGATGCAAAAATGCTGGAATTCCTGACACAGAAAGAAGAGCTATTTTCATATTCGTATCCTTAAAAAAAACCCACACAAGAAAAACCCTTGCTCCATTTTAACAGTTAAGAGTTAGATTTTCTTCAGGGGAAAAAAAAATGTTGAAATTATGAATATCAGCAAATTCATTGTTTGATAGCAACAC
Organism: Lathamus discolor; assembly: GCF_037157495.1. NCBI lineage: Eukaryota > Metazoa > Chordata > Aves > Psittaciformes > Psittacidae > Lathamus > Lathamus discolor. The sequence goes on along the minus strand of NC_088889.1, from coordinate 57,962,282 downwards.
TGATAGTGATCAGCAGGCTTGCATGGACAAGGCAGACCTAATAGATCCCATACTGATCACACCTTTGAGATGCTGACTGAGAAGAACTTTCACCCTCACAGATGGGATAGTTTCATTCTTCTCCTCAGTAGGATTTCCCCATCTCCACTTGGAGCTGTGACTGGGCCTTTGACAAATGCTCAATTTGGAGTACTCAGGCTTAAAATAGAGACTTTAAAAAAAAAATCTTTAATTGGGGCTAAGCGCTAGTTCCTCATGCAGTTCATTGTTTAGAACAAGGAAGCAGGACTAAAGAGTTAACTGCTTCCAATAGTAAATACATCAGAGGCAGGCACATTACAAAGCTCTATACAATCCTGTAGAGTAAATGGTGGACAGCTCATTGCAATTAGGCATGGTCATAATGAAGAGCCAGAAGAGAGAAAAGAGGGCATGGGGAAAAACAGACCTTTTACAAATGTTTTATGCAAAGAGAAATTATAGCTAAAAGGGATAGTTAATTAGTTTAAAGAATAGGTGGTAATGCCTTCTCCTTGCAAGAAACTTTGAAAGCATGGAAAATGCCTGAGTTTCTAGCTGCTGCTCTGGAAAAGGAGAAAACAATTAAAAGCAATACTGTATGTGGGTGTTTCTTAAAAGAGACTGTAGTGGGAAGTGTGTGATCTGAGTAATTTGCTCTTAGCAGAGACAGTAGGCACTGTTGTGCTTACCAGAGACCCTGCATGTAGCCTTGTTTTCACTGAAATGCATCCGTATTATTATAGGTGCTTGTCAGTGACATAGATGCTTATGGTTTCCTTACCAGCTTTGCATACTGCTTTGAAGGCGAGAACCTATCTGGCTTGTGCTGGGAAGATTACACAGAGGAGCAAGGTTACACAGTAAGGCTTACCCTCTAGACTTTTTACTGTGTGCTGTCTAACCAGTCGCCTGTAAAAACAATGTGCATTCTGAAATATGTTATTTGGGGAAGAAATAAAGAATAGCAATAATCTGTTATCACATTATTGAAGAGCAGCACATGTAACTTAAAATACTATCGTGCCTATAACATACAGCCCATGGGAGAGTACCTGGAGATGAAGCTTTTCTAGCATTAAAGAAGTTTGCAAGTATCTCTTCCTACAACAACTCTCGTTGTGAATATCTTGAATAAGACACATCTGTGTCATTAATAGAAACACATACACTCCACACAGATTCTCTATTGTTTGGGTATGCATATACTGTAGTTATTTGCTGCAAAAGTCAGTTGAGTTTCATGTCACCAGGATGACCTTACTTCTGTTACAGCTGGCTTGGATATTTCTGTGTTACATCACAGTAGTTTCTGAGAATCGCAGAGTAGATGCAAACCTCTATTTTGCAGTCTGGGATTTTGGAATTACAGTCACCACTCTCTGTGACAGCTATGGATATGTTGTTGGTTAGCAGTGTCTGTCATGTGGCACAAAATAGATTGTTATAGTAGTGAATGGGATAAGAGTATTATTTCTCAACTGTTGCTGCATATAGTAGTATATGTAACATGCCTTATGCTCACAAAGAGAAAAATGTATTTATAGCAAGAGCCTGACTCTCTGTTGGTATAAGTGGGTGACTGTTGTGAGACTGCTTCAGTCTCTTTTGTCCCAGGGAAAGAAAAATGGTGTGTAGGGAATTATGGAGGAGGTTAGTATTGCAGTAGTGTTTAATCTGTCTCCTTGCTCACCTGAATTCTATTAGTACCCCTGTGACCTTGCTTTTACAAGTTGCCTACTTCTGTCATCTCCCTCAGTCTCCAAGGGTAAGTAATATTCAACTACATGGTCAGGTGTTGTGATATTGCCTCAACAACCCATAGTTTCTGTTGTGGTCTTTGTGGCTAAGGCTGGGATACAGAAGACAGACTTTTTAAAAGGACTTGCTATTAGTCTAGCTTTCCTGCTGTTGAAATGAGTGGTATGACTTATTGTGAGAACAAAGTTTTCAGCACTTCAAAAACTTTCCTGTAAAATATTTTATTTTCACTCATTGAACATATTTGTCCTGGCTTCGTAGACAATGCTGTTGCAAAAAGATTGTCTTTCAGCAGTATTCTCTGCAGACCCAAAATCAACATTTCTTTGACTCCCCTTTTCTTTAAATCCTCTCTGATAAGGTCTGCCTTAGCATTTGAATATGTGCAAATAAAATGGATTCATGCCCCCAATTACATTTTCTCGTACATGAGCAAACAGTAGGATTAGAAATTTAAAGGATAAAACCTGTGTCAGTGGCTTTATCAGGAATTATGTGAATATGTCTGTTAAAAATTACACTTTATTGGTAGAAATGGATGTAAAAGGGACACCAGAACCACAGAAGGCAGCTGTACTGCTGAGCACTCAGGAGGGTAAATGCAGGAGTGTAAAATTGTTAGTAGTATATGAATTAGATTCTTCAAGTCTTCCCAAATATTTCTTAAATTGTATTTTGTAGGCAAAAAAGATATATTTGTATCATATAGATTAAAAATGAAGCAAACCAACATTTTCTGGGGTCTTTGTTTAGAATTAATACAGGGCTGATGTACACTGTGGGATGTCAAGAAAGAGAGTGGAGGATGCTGCTAGAAGGATAATAGACACATTATTTGGAAGGAGACTTGTGTCCCTAAAATAATATTATGCAGATAAAGCATTGCAAGAAATGACTGTATGAAAATCTGGAAAGAATCAACAGGGATTTGTACCATATTAACACATGTAAAATCCTAGGGTAAAATAGGAAGTTTGAAGAAAATGTATTTTTCTACTCAGCTTTCTAGAAGTAAATGGTTATTGCTTTCATATCTATGGTTATGTAGAGAATACAGTTTCAATAATTTATTCAGTTTCTCTGCAGAAATCTATCCTCAAGCTGTAAACCAATCTCATTAACTCCAGTCTTTGGGTGGGCAGTGCATCTGTACTAGATCAGTCCACTTCTGTCATTTTACAGAAATATCTATCTCAGAATGGGAAGACTTTGACATAACAGAAGGAAAACTTTCATGCGCCACCCGGGTGCTGGGACAGGGAGTTAAATGTCTTTAGAAGATTGTTTCTGTGAAATTTTTTTTGTTTGTTTTTTTGAACCGTATGGTTAAGCAGGGAGACTAAGTGGGAGGTGACTCAAACCCAAGAATATGTCACATAAATTACCAAGGCGTGTTAGGAACATATTTGAGAGAGAGAGCAAGAGGTGGGAGCAAATAATGAACAAATCTAAAAATTGTAAAGGTCATATTGACAAGGCCAGGTGGCAGCTGAAGAAGGCCTCTGTATTACTTCCTTGCAGTTTATGCAGTTTTAGTGTGTTCTTCCCTCTCTCTGTGAAGTATGCACGAGGTGTTTTGTGAAGAACCCCAGTCAGTTCTTTGCTAGAATTTCAGTGCAAAGGTGGCAGAAATGAATGGATCAAACAAGACTGCAAAGTCTATGGATAACAAAGTCTGCTGAATTACACCTCAGCTATGGGCAGTTGCAATGCAGAAATCTGTCTGTTAGGTTTGGTTCTTCTGGAGGGTTATTTGGTAAGATCGGAAGCAGCAGCCTGACCACCTTGGCTGTGCTGTGGTACTTAGCATGTTCACATTGGTTGTTGTATGAGACTGTGATGGTAAACCAAGCTCTTTCATAAGCTGCCATTTACTTAAGCAGTACTATTCATGTTAAGGTTTGATGTCTGAAAATGCTAGCCTTGCTTGCTAGCATTTATCTAGAAAGTGTTCTTTGTGACCAGGTATTTCTGTCACATCAAAACCTACCGAAATTCCTTTAAATGTAAGGTTTATTCATAATTGAAAATTTGTTACATATGCCAAGTTAATGCCACAAAATAGCCCCAAAATATTCTTAAGCAATATTTCAGGTAAATTTTATTGCAGGTCCATTAGTATTAGCATTAAGCAGCTGACTAAAGGTCATAATGAGTACTTACTGTTTTATATCACCCAGGAGGTACTAAGCACAGCTGGAGTCTATTTTGCCACTTGAACACATATAATACTCGACAAATTGTCAATCAGTGGATATGTCCATTTTATCAAAGTACTTTTTCTGCCCAAGTATGTAGCAATTCTTCTAGTGTGCACTGCATAATAGACTGTAGGATTTTTTTTCAAAGAAAGTTCTTGCTAAACGGCTAGTTATTACGGCTCTGTTTTAGGTTCTGCTTTTAATTTTGTGGTTGCACTGATACTTCAGAACCGCAGTGAGGTCTTGCATGGTTCTTGCTGACCAGTTTAACAAGTGGGAAAACAGCTATTGATATTTCTTGTTATCAAGCTGATGAAAAATTATTCTGGAGATCTTATTATATTGGTACTTTGTCGATAGTGTTTTTCATGTTTTTCCAACCATATGATTTCTCCTACTGATGTCAAGTTCTGCTGGAACAGCAAGAAGACTATGCCCTTACTGTTATTTTTATAACAGCTGTTGCAAAATAGGCCTTAACCCTTCACAAATCAGTTTTGTTCATTTAGCATGGCTTGACCTTTTTTTTTTCCTGTGGGGGAAAAAAATAAAACCAAACCAAAATAGATGGCTTACCTTATATACTGACTTGAGCTTACTTAACCCTACTTTCTTGTGAGAAACTAGATATGGTCATGCAAAGTTGTGCAAGTAGGATAGATTTAGGATTTGTTCAGCCGTTATTATCTATCTAATGGGTTCTCTGTAGTTCAACGTAATTTGCAATAGGAAAGCCCTGACTTTAAAGTAAAAGTACTTGATCTTTTCAAGTACTAGTTTCTGCTGTTTCCAGTGGATTTTATGAGTACACACAGCTACAGAGGACAAAGGGGCAACTACTTTATGAAAAAATATTCCACAATCCTCTTGGTCCTATTTCTTTTCACTACAGAAAGTCTATGAAACCTCAGACTACATTCAATTTCACATTCATCTTAGCAGCAATGACACTGTAAACCTACCCATTTCCTACAGGGTTTTTGCAATATATATTTTAGCACAGACATTCAGCAGTGACTGACTTTTGATCTAAAATGAACTAAAAATACTTTATTGTGGAAAATTGTGTGTGCGCATGTGAGTGAAGGAGAAAGGTTAGCCCTCAGCTGTGTTTTGCTTGAGTGTCTTTTGACATTAACTTCTTCAAAAGAGAATAATTGACACTCAAATAAGGTTATATTAACAAGCAAAAATAGGATCCCCGTCTAGAAGTTCATGCTGTAAGGCCCTTAGGTGCATGAATTTCTTTCCTGTTCTTCCTAAACACAAATTTTTTTCCTTTTCAATTGCATCGCTTTCTTCTTTAGTCCATTAGCACTAGGCAATCTCTTACTACTAGTAGCAATGAGATTCTTGCCTTAGCAAGGCAAGAAAGAGTTAAATTTTTATGGAAGACTACCTCCTTGGCCTTACCAGCCCAAGTAATTAAGCAGCCACACTTCAGCGGGCCTTGGTATTTGAATGTTCCTGTTCTCCACACCTTACCCTGGCTGAAGCTGGGCATATAACTGAGGTCACAGAAGAAAAGGGATGCCTCAGAGGTGTCCTAAATCTTATGGTTAATGCCAAAGTATATGCTTGTCAGGTGGTGGTGCATAGCAGAGCTACAGGGTGAAATGTTTTGTATTTAATTGACAAAGAACTACAGAATGGAAGCCTTGTTAATGGCTGTCAGCACAGTTTTATGATGAAAAGACCTCGTCAAAGTCGCTTTCCATTTTCTTGTGTGATATAAGTCTGATGAATGTACTGTGTAGACACAGAGTATTTAGGCTTCAAAAAACTTGATGCCATCTTGGAATTGAGAACAACAGTAGCACTTTACACTGTCTCTGCAGTATCTAACAAATAAACTGACAATGGCCTCATGGGCAGATGCTGAAGAATAGTTTTTGGTGAAGAGTCCTTCATGAGATGTTTCCAATGTCATTATGCTATGACTGATTCTGGCAGTGTTTGGTGTCGTCTTTCATGATTTGACACCAAGCCACAACAATTTGGCCAAGAACACGTTTGGATCAAGATTGGTGGCAAATTATGAGGGAGGGCATCCTCAGGTTTTTATCACTTAATATCACACAGACCATACCTTCTTGGAATAAAATGCATTTCTACACACCCAAAGTATAAGGTTGTACAGAGGAGACAAGTGTCAACAGAAATGGCAACTGCATCCTGTCAAACAGTCATCTTAAAAACTGTTTGAGGTCACGGTGGTGAAAGTGTTGAATTGGAGCTCTTGGGAAGACGTGCTCAGAAAGGCCAGTGGGATCTAGGATCCCTGCATAACTGAATAACTGGATAACTGCCAGTAGCGGGCTGAGAAGTGTTTTTTACCTCCTACAAGTGAGTAACTCTTTCCCAATCAATACTTTACTAACTGTTCTCTTACAGGCCCTTTTGTTATGTGGTATGAAGGCATCTTGTCTTTGTCATTGTATTTCATGCTTCTCTAGCTCAGTGTTATAAGGGAGAATGTTATAAAGCAGAAAAACTAAGGTGCAAGAGTGATTCCTTGGGGGAAAAAAAAGAACTATAGAAATATTCTCCTGAGATAGTTTGTAGTCAAGGCAGTATAGGAAGATTTGTGCATCCTTGACCTGTTACCAGTTTTGCATAGCTTTTCTGTGTGCCTTTGAGCCGTCTAACATCCTGGAAGGTGCAGTGGTGGTGAAGGAGAGGGGAGGAGGTTCTGATCTAAACTTCTGAGGTGGATTTCCTCTGGGACATTGTAGAAATTGTACTCTGTGCACTGGTTTCCTTTGTAAAGTAAGGCCAATACCTCTTCCCAGTCTTGGAGGCTGTCTGAAGGTAAACAAGTTAATGACAGCATAAGAATACTGCAGCAGTGAGCACCTCAGGGAAACCTTTTGAGTAAATGAGACAAATGTATTATAGGGGTTTATAAATGAGTCTGCTAAGAGGAACCTCTTCCTCACAAACACTGAAGACGAATGCCAGCCAGTCTACCTGAATCCTGACTGTGATCTTGTTTTAAAAATATATTTACATTCTTAAGACTTAATTTTGAATGTGTTGGCATTTGTGTATTTGTAGAAGTGCTTCAATGCCATGTAGGCATTGGATATCCATTTACATTCAAGAATGTATCAGTCCTTTATTAAATATATACTCCAAGGTCCCAGTATACTGACTCCAAGTAGCAGTTCTACATTCATGTATACTTTATCCCTTCTAAAACATTTAGCTCTGTGTAAAACATTTAAGTCCCTTGCTGTCTGTAAGTACTGAGGTAACCATGTGTGTGGCCAGAGAAGACAAAGATTAGCTGTTTATTAACATGTTCATTAATGTTTTAAAACTCTGCAAGTCTTTTAAAATGATATAGATGCAAAGAAATCTTCATACAAAATTGGTTTTGGACTAAATATAGTTTACTGAAGGACAATAAGTCTACATATGTGGGAAAACCAGAGAAATGCTCAAACTGGTCAAAATAAGGTATACCTTTGTCTTAGAAATTGCTTACTGGTAAAAATACGAATGTTTGTTTCTTGCTTTTAGGTAGCCAGAATCTTCTTACTAACATTTGTTCTCCAATTCTTTGCAAGGGGTAGTTGCTAAGTTATTCAATAGCTAACTGACAATAATTAGCCTATTATGATGATTAATGCTTATTCAGGATGTTTAATTTGCATGCTATAAGCACAGTGAGACAGCTAATTTGAAGTTATGCCAAATACAGTATTTAGTTTTTATATACAACATTTGTTTGGCTTTCCAAATATAAAATAATTGACAGAATAATCATAGCCAGGGATGTTAGGTCAGCAAGTTTTCATTTCTCCTTTTAATAACAATGATGTGTTACTTATTGAACCAATTAGCAAGGTAAACTTTACTTGCATTAAAAAATGCGTAAGGCTAAGGAAGACTTTCTAAATTGTAGTTAATGGAATGTCAACAAAGATGCATATTCTGTCATTTTCACCCAGGTGAAAGCCATCTGGCCTAGACAGATAGCATTTCTCCAGCTTTTCACAAGGAAGGATACAAGGTCATTTTTAATGCACTTTGTGATCAGGATTGACTTTATATATTTCGTTTACTTATGAAAGTAAATTAAATTACTTGGCCTGAGACATGGTTTTAAATAGTGGGTGAAAAATTTTTTTAGTCATGGCTATAACAAGCCTTCACATTTTTCCCTCTGGAAAAGCCTACATACACATGTGGATCTTGCCTCTTGTCCAGCACATTTGGAAGGGCAAAATTTCTTTGCTGCTTCTGATTTTCCAGATTCTTTGACCCCAATAGCAGAGCACATTTTAAAATGTGATGCTCTTCACCAAAGATTTCAGTATCCCTGGATTAGAAACTGAAATCTTCCTAAGTGTGCTCCAGAAAAATAAGCCAATACCCACTAGGGGAAAAAGGGGAAAAAAGTGTCCACAGTTGTATCTGGAAAGCAATCTGATGCCTTTGGAAGGTAAGGAAAAAAGACATGTTTCTTTACTGTAACCATTGACATTTTCTTTGAAGTCTAAGGTTTCAACCATTGCAAAAGTCCTCCATGGAAACAGCAGAAAAGTAGATAACATCTAAGTCCACCTAACAGTCAAACCTGTAGTCTAATCATCTCTGCTTAATAAACATTTCTGATTGTTTTCTACACAAGGTGTTTCTGGCTGTTCTCTGCAGCTGATCAAATGGCAGTGGCTGGACTGTGGGACACTGATAGGAAACAGAAGAATCTGTCTTTTGTGAAGTGCCCCACATTTTTCCCTTATCATTATCTTTTTTTTTTTTTTTTATTTTGCCATCTAACAATCTCAAATTCAAAATACCTGGGATATGTTGCAGGATATTTGTTCTTGCTCATGCCATGGTTTCTTCAAACTGCTGAGAAAGCAAAGTGACAAGATGCTTTCTGACTTTGAGGAATAAGAGGAAGAAGAGGCAATTGTTCTCCTAAAAGTGATGACAAAACCCAAAGTCTCTGTCACTTGCCCAGGGTCCTTTTCACCTTTTGTTACTTGGGGGAAGCTGGCAGACTGTGTTAATCTGTACAAAAATAGTGGACCTATTTCTGTCCGCTTGGTCTCCCTTACCCTAAAATGATCACAAGCTAGTAGTGCAGGTTATAGCAGGTTATGGTGCAGATTATAGCCTGCGTTTATCCCAGCGCTCCCACTTTCTTGCTGAAGCACAGTCATAGCATTTACCACTCTTTTGCAAGGAGCCAATTAGTATGTCCTGAGTCCAGTTAAAGTAGAATAGAGAAGCAATGACTGTACTGTTAAACTAAGACCAGGCACAGACTTAAATACAACTATAAAAGTGTTCACAGGACTTTACTGCTGCCACATTTGTTGCATGTTTTTTTTTTGATGCAACTAGCCCTCTCCTTGATGATGCCCAGGTATGGGTCAGGGGTTTTCATAGGCCAGAGACTGTTCCTAATAAGCAGGATGAATGAGAGCTGCCCCCATGGTGGGGGTGGGAGGAATTTGGCCCATAGATTGGAGCCATGCCACACCACTTAGGCCTTTGCCCCTTTTTGTTTACAATTATAGGCTTAGACTAATGAGAAACTGTTCACTCTTTCTCAGTAAGAACACGAAGAACCTCTGGTTATCCATCACTTACTTGGATCCTCTATTTTATTTTTCTGTTAGCAGCTCCCAATACTTCATTACCACCTTTGTAACTCACATGAGTACAGGAGTGCAGACCAGTTTAAAATCTACTGCAAGAGCCTTTGGTTTTTTGTTGTGGCTCCTGGACCAGAGCCAGGGTATAAACAGCTAGCTGCAAGTTTACAACAGTGCTCCAATTGTGGGTGCCACTGCTGGGGCTTATGGAGGTGGCTGAAGATTCTAACAGAAGGGATTCTGTAGATTAACCCTGTGACAAGCTGTGTGTTCTCAGTGGGAACTGTTCCCGGTTTTGAAAAACAGCTATAGTTCCCTATCTATGTGTGCTGGACTATCATCTACTTCCAACACAAAGAAGCTTGAGAGTGGATTCTTTTTTTGCTATGCTGAAGCTCCCTCTGTCTTTGTACTCTAGCTAATGTAATCAGATATTAATTTGCCTTTTACTTTATTAGATCCATATTCAAACACTCACTATGTAGCTATTTTGTGAGCTTATTTCTGAAATAGATTATAGCACAGTTAAAAAAATCAGCCTCATAGCATTGCATATATATCCACTTAGTACTACACTAGTCATGCATTAAAAATACTTCTGATCTGGTATTACCAGGGAAAATTAACTGTAAACTGAAAGGAAAATTGGTGCATCACACTTGAGTCTCAATCCTGTTCTTTCAGTCTTGGACTTACTCAGATCTAGTGCCTGAGTAATTTAAGCACATAAGGCAGTGATTTGGTTCTTACTGATTCACAGGCAAAAATCGTCATTTTCTTAGTTTGATAAAAACTCTTCTGATGGGAATGCAAATCTTCAGGAAAAGCACTGACATGGTTTAAATAGTCCATTGCATATTTCTGATCACTTACACGGGGCCAAGGTCTACCCTCGTTGAAGCAAAGCTCTCAGTTAAACCAGAACATGAAACATACTCCTAGGAGAGCAGCTGTCAAAGAAACGTCAGTATTATATTAAATCCTACCTATGCTGGTAGTTGGAAAGCAATAAGGTTGCATTAGTAATGGATAAATCAAACTGATGAGTTATTGCAACAAATGATTTTTTTTTTTTATTTTTAGATTGAAGCAGTTCATGTGTGAAACACGTTGAAGCTCAGAGTAGGGCTCAATGAAGGATTGTTTTGGGTTGGGTTTTTTTTTCTCACAGATGCAGTTGGATTTCATTGTTGAAAATTTAGCTTAAACTTGCCCCTGTGAAACTTGGAAGTGTTTGATGTTAGTTTTGCAGCCTTGAATTCACCATGCATGAGCTAAAAGTCCAGTGATGTGGAAGTTACAGTGATGATTTGCCAGTAACCAGTGGCTTGCAAAACATTTTTATTGTTTTTTTTTTTTTTTACTTGTTTCACTTGCGAATTTCTACATTTAGCTCTTCTCTTTTTAAATAACATGTAAAGGTCCCTTGTTGTTTGTGTATTACTGATACAATTCTTTAGCAACAAAAAAACAGAAGAAGGCACTAGTGCTTTCAATAGAGGGTGCCTGATTGATAAGCCAGTTGCAGCCAAACCTGCTCTGGCTAATTGTCTTTCAAATGCCCTCATTAATCAAACAGAGGAGTAACTCTGACAGGAGGGCTGTCACTGTTTTCATGATTTCCTACCACTCACCTCACAGTGTGAGACCTGGCTGCGTACCCAAATCATGGCCTTTAAAGCAGTTTTAATGTGTGCTCACTGCAGAGCGCACCTGGCTTCGGTGGGATGGGGGGCCTGCCCAACTCCGAGGCATGATCTATCCCAGGAGACCAATTTAGCAGTTATTTAATGATTCATAGCTTGATGTCTGGAAATGAGTGCTCTGCACGATAACATATATAAACAAATTTAATTAGTTTTTGCCTTTTTTGCATAAGTAGCCACCAGTGTATTAAAGCTGCAAACAAACCAGGTAGGCTGCCTGGAAAGTCACTGAAGCTGGTTAAGAGCTTATCTTTGAGAAAGACTGATGATTTCTTTCATCTGCTGATAGTCACTGATGCCTGTTTGGTTAGGTCCTGAAGTTGCCAGGTTTGTTTATTAAGATAGAGGGAAGCAGCTATCACAATTATCTTCTTACCTAGATGTTTAAATTACACATCTACAAGAAAATCCATCAGTTTCTTCTCCACTTCCATTCAAAACTAAAGAATATAGGATTTGCTTGGAATTGTTTTAAAAAGACCTGCTTCATATTTCTGATTTGCAGTCTGTTCCAAGAAGTATTCAGTAAACATTGACCTAAGTTATTGTTCAGATATAGAGATTTTCTGGTTTTGTGTTTTTATTGAACATACATCAAAACATTGTAAAATTATTTCTAGTTGTGTCTGCTAAAAATAAGGTGAAATACTTTATGTTTAAGAAAGCAAATTTAAAGCTTAAGGGACAATTTTTTTGGCTTTTTTTAACCTTCTCTTGCAACATTGCGTAATTAACACTGGTGCTGTATGAAGCACATGGAGGTTTTGTTTTTCTGCTGCTAAGTGTTTCATATACTCTGTAGAGCTGAATTCTAGACTTGTAGTCCCGAATATCTTGTCATTCTCCTAAGCAATATAAATGAATATATTTTGCATGAAAAATATAGTAGCTTTCATATCTATTTATATGAAGTGAAATTCTTCAATAACATTTCATAGGGCTGAAAATTATGAAGTGAAACACGTAGAAAAGTTTTATACTAGGCAGCAGAACAATATGGCTGGTCTTCATTTGGGAACAGCTTCCACTCACCAAGTGCAATGGTTGCTCCTACGAGAGCTGCCTTTTTCTCTAAAAGGGTGGTTCAGTCATAAACTTTTGCACATCTTGGTTTTACATTGCAAACTGCCTAAACCAGACAGCCCACTTTCCTGAGCATGCAAGAAAAAATCGTGGTATGGATTGTGTCAGTTCCATCTATCCTGCAGTCATCACTTTATAAACACGCTTGATCTCAGGCTGAAGCAAGGGGTACAAAATCTTGGCTAAGATGATCTTTTACTCTCCACAAGTGAAATCCCGTCTCCAACAAGTTCAGTGGAAACTTTGTTATTGATCTCAGTGGGGCCAAATTTTATTTCACATCTTTACTTTTGTTGAGGTATTGCCAACATGAAAGCAATTTGGTTTCGGAGAGAGGGTGGGCACTGGGGACAAATTGCTTTAGAACTTTTTCTTTTAGGAGTTTAACAGAGACCATTAGCTCATTTATGCCAGTACCTCCCAACACCCATCAGAAAAAGTATTTTCTTTGAGTCGCTATCAATTTTATATCAAGGCATTTTTTTTATTATGAAAGCCAGGGTTCCAAGTGGTGGGATTTATAGGACATGTATACCTGGGAGATACTGCCTCCTCTTCTCTCTCCTCAGTAGCCCAAAACAAAGAGCTTTATGTAGACATATTAAAAACTAGGTACCTGCTCCTAAAATTTGACTGACTGTAACCAAACCAGTAGCATGTGGGTAAACATTTTTGAATGCCTATGATTAATTTTGTGGACTGATTCAATGGCCTTAAGTTGCGCTCTATGGACACTCATAAGGATTTCTAATTAGTGTCACCATGCCCCATATAAATCAACTTTCTCAGGACTTTGTATCTTGGTAACATAAACTTGTCCTTCTGTGAGAGGTCTCAGCATCATGGCAGAATTGTTATTATTTTCACTGCATTTGAAAAGCAATTTCTACATCTTGCCCCCATCCTCCAGAAACAGTCTTCATTTTTTGCTGTGTATATTACAAACACAATACATTTGGGTTTTTTTACTTGAAATATTTATGCCATTAGCTACTATTCTATACAGAGCATGATGAGGAATCAAACCTAAACTCATCTACAAAAATAAAGCTATGAACAGAATAGTTACTGCTCTTCTGAAGGAAAATATTTGATGGTGAATTAATGCTCAGAGAATATGACACCTTCAAGAGACAGAGCTCAGGGATTTTGGAAACATGTAGGAATGAGAACCTTCAGACAAAGGACCCAATTTTGTCAAGTTCAGTTGTTAACTTTAATTAGGTGATCTTTATCAATGCATACTTCTATAGTTTACTCTGGGCTGTACAGTTACAGCCTAGTAACTGTTAGCTGACTCCCTGTAGTGACCCCTGACAGACTTAGTCTATAGGGCCCTTGCTGAGGAAAATCTGACTACTACCTCTAAACTTGTTGGCTCTTTCAGACTTGGTCTCCCAAAATCAGGATGGCACTTTCAGATATGGTGAGGAATCAGACTTTGTTTTTAAGTGCTTTTTCAAGAGCTGTGAGAGTTCATACTATCTTAAGACTTCAGATATGGGTTCTTCAGACTTAATCTGATGTGAAGAGGAGCCATTTCAGGGTTGGCCATCTGAAGTTTTGTATATATGTTGAATTCAGCTGATAGATCTGTTAAGGAGCACAGGGATTATTATACAGAATCCCCTAAATAGGCAATACAGTGCTCAATCGCTTTTGGGACTGGCTAGAGTCTGGCAGCATTAGTACAGGTACCACCTTGACAATTAGACATTGCTGTACCTGCTTCTTGGGGAATTTTATGCCTGCTTTGAAGGCTGTGCTGTGGCACAGTGCTTGACATGCTGCCTTCTATGTAACAGGTGATGTTTTCGCTATTCAGGTAAATGAGGGGTTTATTTTTATTCTGGTCTCTAACCTTCAGCATGTGGTGGTAGTGATTCCCCATGGCACCTATGCAACCAGCTAAAGAGAACATTTGCTTGGGAAAGACATTGTTGTTATTTATGTTTTAGATATGTTTGTAGTGTATTTACTCTAGTCATTGCTGAGAAAAACACTGTGCATTGCCACTTGGGATCAGCCATGGGCTTTCAGCTAAGCCTGTGCTTCAACTGCCTTCCTTTGTGGGACTCTTGTTATGAAGCATGGCCAAAAAAAGTTTTGCAGAGTGGTTCTCTAAAAGTACTGTTAAGTATAGCATCTGGCTGCTTTAAACAGTGTTTAAAATGTGCTAAAATTCAGGGAGTGAACAGGAATTAGTAGATGACAGTTCCAATTTTGGTTAGATGTCCAGAGCAAGCATTGTGCGCAGCTTTGCGCATGCTGAGGTCTGGATTCTGTGTGAGCTGAGCAGGAGAGGAGAACCTGCCGCAGGGTAACTGCAAGCAGATCAGTAATCGGATACCTAATAACTTGACGGACTGCTGTAGGCACATTTTTTTGCAAATAGATTGCACTGTAGCAACACAGTATAGAGTGATATTGTAGGTTAGGCAGACTGGAATAAATGGATTGAGTTGAATGAAACTGATTAATTTTTTTATTGTTTTGGCTGGTCATGTTCCAAAACTTACTTTCTTTTACTTAGTGATAGGTTGCAGTGTATTAAAAATGAACAAGATTTTAAAGGAGCTCTCATTAGTAGTAAATAGAGCCTTCAATTTTAGTTTTTCTTTCGTTTTTCCCATTTTTTCTTGTATATTATTTTAACTACCATTCTAACAGTTATTTTATTAGCTACAACTTTTTTAAAAAGGAAGAAAAAATATGCAAACGGTGTCGTAATATAATACTTAAGGAACATTTTATGTTTATGTTACAGAAGCTATGTTGCTAATACGTATCTGGTGAGAGAAAGAGATGGGAATACATTGGTGGAAAAAGATATATGGTAAAAATTTGTCATTAAAGAAAAAACATAGAGGACTGTCATTTAAGTAAAACTGATGGATCATGGATTAGATTCTATCTGAGGGCTCATTTAGCCTTAAGGTATGGAATATATCTGTGAGTACAGTGCTAATGGTGAGAGTTGCTCCAATGGATCATCTGTCCAAAAATAGTAATTGAAAGGACCTTTCTGGATTCGTAACATTAGCTTATCCCATGGGAATAATGTGTAGCTGGAAGGCCTCTGTTATGAAAGAGAGAAGCACAGAACAATTGGTCTCTCAGCGGTGTCCTGTACTTAACTTGTATGTTGCTGTGAAGTTGTGAAGGTTTAAATCTAAAAATTGAAACTTAATGTCAGACCGTTGGGCAGAAAAATTGTAGTTACTGGTGAAAGGTGCTTGTTGCATTTTGGTTTATAAAAACAAAAACATACCAAAAATGCTTCACTAACGGATTTGGAAAAATTATCTTGTGGAAACCAGGTCTGAATAGGACAGAAAATAACAAAGCATTATTGCTGCAGCAGAGTCAAGCTCATTTTTGCCTTTTCTTTTCCTTTTTTTTTATTGTGTCAACTTATTGGCTTGAAACTATTGACTTGAAATTATTGACTGATTAAAACAGAGTGTTTTTATGAGGGATAGAATTGTGAAAGTCAACTGAAAAATAATTTGGGAGTTTGGTGTGAAAATTTTATTCTCAAGGAACAGATGCTTAACCCTATCAGTTTGTCAGAGATGCTGGCTTTGAGCTCTGAGAATCGGGTGTGAAATTCAGGTGCCTTCACTGAGACACTAGAAATGTAGACATCGAAGTCTGGGGAAGTCACCCTTAGATTTGCTTTACAGTCAATAGAGGAAAAATGGGCACCTTAACAGAGTGATTCATCTCAGCCTAAAATAGGCAGGTCAGATGACTTGCCCCCTGGAGGCGCCTGTTTCTCTCCATTGAGAAACATTGTAGGCTCATAGAAGAGCCTACAGTGACAAACTCAGAATTAAATGTCTAAACTTTTGATGTCTAAAGCTAGGTTAGATGAATCTCACTGTGTGTTAATAAGGACAGGCTCTGCCAGCCACACTAGTGCTGAATAACAGCTCCCTTTGGGGTACTCCAGTGGGGCTCTTTCTAGAGAGAATTGAGATTATTTGACTGAGAAACTCTGGGGCCCCAAGCAGAATGATGTTTTTTGGTTTTGTTTTTGTTTTTTCCTTCTTAGATTAAGTAGTGGTAGGTGATTTTATTTTAATCGGAAAAAGAAAATCCTGTTTGTGTTTTTTTTTTTGTTTTGTTTTATCCTGTGAAATCTTAAAAATGTAGGTTTATTTTATTCTTCTAAAATTATTTATATTTTTTTTATTTAGCACTCTTGAGTGCTAAAGCTGCTATGGCACTTTTACAAAAGCAGATGACTGCCTATTGCCCAAATTTCCCTTCCCCATTTGTGTGGTAGAGTGTGGATAGCTAATGGCTTCCCTGTTAGACTGGTAAACATAGTGGAACTGAGGGAGGTTTTTAAAGGTGGGCAAAGTATGCTGGTCATGGGGAACATCTGTGAAATTGAACACCTAGCTACAGTTATAGTCAGAAAACACATCTGTTTAAAAAATAAATGACTAGAAAATTGAGAAAGGTATGAGAATGAATGGTAGTACTGTTTTATGTAATACTTGGTATGAACAGGGTGAATCCAGGAAGGTTATAATGTTACAAAAACTTCTGGAGAAAAGTTGTGGGTTTGTGTAGTGTACAAATCAGCAAAACAAGAACAATCAGAAGACCTTTGCTTAAATGGAAATTGAGCATTCAGATAGAATATTTTCAGCCTTCTAGGTCGCAGGATACTTTTCATGCTGAACTACTGTAAATACAAACCAGTTCGAACATAACAGGAGCAAGAGGGCTTTTTGCTTTTGCCACGAACCCCAGATGTGGGAGAACTGAAAAAGTCCCAGTAGTATCAATGACATCTTTTCTATTTTGTGTTGTTCAGAGAACCTGCCAAGCGAATACTAATTAGAACTTTGTGCTTGAGATCATACTGGTTCAGTGAATTTATACCTGAGCTCAACTGTGTTCAGTTATTGTTCTGAATTTTCTGATAGCCATAGACAGGGCAAAGTGGCTCAATGGTTCAACATACCTATACCCATCCTTCACCTGCTTTTTATCCTCCACCAATCCTCTACCCCCCTCCCCGACGCATTTTGACAAATGCTAAAAGTAGAATGTAGATTGTCCCAGGATCTCGAATGTACTAGTGGATTTTTTTAATTTTTTTATTTCCAATTTAAAAAAAAAGTCCAAGCAGACAGATAGGAAGAAAGCTGAAGCTGTTACAACTCTGGAAGATAAAAATTTGCACCTTCTCTTGCTGGTATGGCCACAAGCTAAGGCCAGACAAAGAGACGATTTAAATATTGTCTGTTAACTAACATGCCAAATACTTTTTTATGGAGAAATATGTGTGTGAGCTTAGCTGCTTGTAGTTTACCAAGAAAACAAACAGGCTTTATGCTTTGACTTGGATTTCGGTGCTGACTTCAATAGTTGTCATAGGATACCTAAATAGACAGCGTCAATAAACTTTTGTATAGTTTAAATTTAAGCAAGCATGTTGTATAACAGTCTGTGTCCCTCTTTGAACAGTTCAGAAATGAGGTAGTTTTGAGCATGTGCCAGGAGCTGCATGCATGTTGCTAATCAATCTTGTGTGTACAGCCATGTTGACAAATGAGGTCCATGACTTGGTGAAGAAGTCTTTCATTAGTGAAAATTCTCAATGGAATCATCTCCATACAGTGGGCTGCTTCACCTATGTTTACTTTTCAATTAGTCTTGTGTTAAACCTTCAAAAATATCTTTGAAGACTTTTCCTCACTCCTATCACCTCTCTTTGCTGAAAATGAGTGACCACAAAGAGAACTAGAATAGAATTCAGTCTCTTCTGTGTAAGAGCTTGAAGAACTGATGAACGCTTGACTTTAATACAGGTATGTGATAATATTGCTGTTATAAGGCACCCCTTTTTGACCATAGAGAAAAAACAGCTGAATTATAGTCTGGTTCTCCGATTTCTGTTGTTGAATCAATTTCTTATCATGCAAAGCCTTCTTAATGAATGGAGAAAATATTTCATCAGAAAGATGAACAAAACTGAATAAAAATTACATTAATCTTGTGAAAGGGCAAAATTCTCTGTACTTCTGTGAACATTACTATTTGCCATCTGGAGGCAGGTAAGACTTGAAATAGGAACATTACTTTTAATGCAAGTGAGAACAGGGGGAGTGTAATAATTCTTTCAAGAGTAGAGAAAAGCATTTTGTCTTAACTAAAAATCAGGGATTGTCTTCCCTAGATTGAGATGGCTGGAAAGTAATTTTATAAACCTGTTTTCAATTCTGTTCACTTGGAGTGTAACTTATTTACTCAGAAAATGTTTATATGGAAACATATAGTGGAGCCTTTCTAGCTACTCTGAATTTCAACACAGTGTCAGTCTTGATGGCCTTCTTCCAGGACTGCTGTGATTGGAAAAAGTCTATATTCAAAGTTTTACTGAACATCTTCCTGAATTCAATTCCAGAATAATAACAGCACTGTTATGCATCAAAAAGAATATTTATTTTCATAGGGTTTAAGAGGTGTTTCAGGGCCTAACAACAATGAAATTTCTCAAGCTGTTGAAAGGATAGTTTGGGTAACTCTTAGAAGCTCACTTAGTAGAAGGGGATGCTAATTTTTGCCCTCACAGAAATGATGGCATGGTTAGCCTGTTGAGAAGGCTGGAACATCACTAGGCAGATATTTATTTGTTGTGGACCCTCCAAGAGTTAGAATATTTATCATTTTCAGTAAACACTCATCAGTGTTGGGTTCACCAGAGTTTGGTCTTTTCCTGTTGTTGATGGATTTTTTTTCAGACTCTTCTGTGTTGCATGTGAGTTTTTCCCATAAATTCCATTTAAATTCATTTGCTTGTTGAAATGGATTTATCTTTATCAGTTATAGCAAAGAATAATGTCTCATGTTCAGAAGTAAGAGTATTCTGGATATAGAAATTGAATGATCAGATTTGACAAGGTCAGCCTGGAAAAACTGAATACAGCATGGCTGCTGGCTTAATTACCTTGTTCTTGTTGAATTCAAATTCTGTCCCTATAAACAGACAGTGACTGGAGCAAACACAATGGAAAATTTCTTGAAGAGACAAGACAAGAAGTGAAATAGGACATAGAGTTGCTTATGTTAGTCGTTCTAGTAAATTCAGTGTTTAAATTATGTCCGTCTTCTTTTTAAGTCTCATAATTTTCTCTAAGAGTGCATTTACATTAGTTTTTTACTTCATGTAAGAAGTGTACTTTGTTCTCACTTGCTCTGCCTTGGTGATAGTAAGGAAGTCCTGGAAGTGAAAGGCCCAATGCATACATATGAATACAAAGCTTAGGATGCTGAGGTGAATTTATAAGGACTAATAAAAGCCACCTTACTGCATGTGTATTGTTATATCTCCTTCTGTCTGTGCTTAGCAAATAGCCTCAAAGATGACAGATATCTTTGTCAGTACATTTGGTTACCTTTACCCAAAATGCTTTTCAAAACTCACATTGCCAGCTGTGATGGATTGTTGTTCTCTGTATAGTATTCCCTTTTGTGCCTTATAAAGGGAATGCAGTATCGAGTGAGCTTCTAGTATTACTAACTTACCAAAGGTGTTTTGGTTTGCTTCAAACACCACCTACCTTAGTTTTGCTTTCTTTGTTTCCTTTTCCCCATTTTATTGGATTTGTGTTTCATTAACATGTCTCTAAAATCTACTTCCAAGTGAGTTTTGGAAAAAAAAATGTATCATGGGAAAAACCTTAATTAATTGCAAAATATTAGTCTAGCATCATTGACTAATTTCTGTATGTCGTGGTTTAAGGTTGCTGCTGCAGTTACTGCTAAATTTTGCTGTTCATTGCTGTGATGTTAAATGAAGAACTCAATAGCTGTCATGTAATATGCCTATAATGAGAGAAATGGAAATGGGCAAACCTGGGCAATAGAGAACAGAAGCAAAGTTTTGGCTGGGAAGAGCAGTAAACCCTTAAAAAATAGATGGTTTAGGCACTTAATGACCTCTACCTGGCAGATATAACCTAGTGCTGGCTAGAGCTCTTGACCACTTTTGCTGTTTGCAATAAGGGAGGATCAATTCCTTCATCCATAGGCACAGTGTGAGTTGTGAAGTAAGTCTGTGCCATTTGGGAAGCCCTAGCAATAAAAACTTTGACTGGTAACTGGGCTGGTGGGGTGCAGAGAATCTTAGCACTGAATCTGAGCACTTAGCACTTGCCTTTTCAGCAGAGCAGAAAAATTTGCTTTCATTACATGAGCATTAAGGATATTTGTTGGACTTATCTGAGAATAATGGTGAGAGGTAAGCAGAATTTCTCCAGGAAAATGAGCAGTCTATTTCTTGGCTGGCAAGACCAAAGGGTGAGAAGTTAGGTGTTTCTTACTGAAGTGGTCTTCATCAAATACAGGTCAGCATAAGCCCAAGCTATCAGTCCTGTAACACAAAAGCTTTTTGTAGGACTTCACTGCATGTTTCAAAAGAGTTAAGTATGTATTCATACAGCCATGTATATTATTCTGTGTACTGAATATTTTACCTTGAACAAGAGAAAATGAGCCTATAGCCATATATAGTACAAACAAGACAGATTTTTGAGAGCAGTTCCTAAATTTGCAGTGTCCTTTTAAAGTCGTGATTGCCACAGGCAGGAATGTCTCCCTTTGCTTTAGCTGAGGCCTTTGTGGTTCATCACATTAAAAAACCACACTGCTGGGCCTTGGGAATAGACTGTCTGAAGCAGTTATTTCTTCAGTAATCTGTTAGCATACCTGAAAAATAGTGTTGGTGATTACTTTTTTTTAGGTTGTGCTGATTTGTGTTTGGAAATGAGATGCCAGTCAAGTTACATCATTCAAGTCTCTGTAACACTTCTTTCTTGCCTGCATTGATCAGCAACAAACTGACTGCATTTAGGACATCAGTATTAGAATTCACTGGTAAATCACTGCTGAGATCAGGGAGTCATGCCAGCCATTCCTCTATTTTGAGTGTGCACAGACTAAGTTTGTTTAGGAGATTTCTCTTCCCAACCAGCTTTAGAAGTATTTTTGGAAAAGGGAAGTACAATAATAGACTCTAAAACAATTAGCAAGTCTGGTCTATATAAGAATCCTCATTGAAAGCATATAGACCGGACTCTCACAAAAATACCAAATTTGAAGGCTTGATGAATAATATTCTAGGCTTATTGAAGTCAGCAATAATTTTCTATTTTCAGAATTGACAAACCAGTGTTTCACTCAGATTTGGGTTTGAAAATTCAGTTTGGACCTTTTTTTTTTCTTTAATGTTACCATGTTTACCTGCAGTTTTAAATCACTGCGTGTTTCGGGTTTGTTCGTGAAATGCGAAGTGCCGTGTTTTGTTCCTAGAGAAACTCTTGTATGTGTTTGTGTGTAGCAATTTTACATGATGTCCAGAGGTGGAAGCTGCTTGCTTTGACAAGATTAGGTTGGAAAGGTGACCACTTTCCTTGAATAAGAAAGCCAGAAGGCCAGAGCATGCCATTTCATTAGACAGCCCAGGAATCCCTTCTCACAGAAAAGGAGGGAGAATGAATGCTATAGATTTAAAAAAACTATATCAGCTCTTCTGCAGCCTGGAAAACGTTACTCTTGAGCAATATTCTGTTAATGACCACCATTGGGCCAGATGTTCACCACATGTAAATCAGTATATTTCCATTGACTTCAGTGGAACTAGGCCAGCTTATGCTGTCTGAGGATCTGTTCTCTCAGCTTTCTTTCTAAACCAGTAGTGATTTTAGATAAGGAGATGCAGTATTACCTGTCATAGCTCCAGTTTCCAGCAGAAGGGAAAAAGAAAATTAACATTTGTATTCACCTCATCAGTGTGAGAACAGATTAAGCTGTGTCAAAGAATGAAAGTAATTCTAACAATCAAATTTAAGAAAGCTAAATGTAAGAGACTTGCTTTGCTTTGGAGTGTTTCTGTTTTCAAAACAAAGCTTCATAATTTCTAGGTGGCCCTCTAGTTCTCAAAGCTTCTGATACCACTTAGGCCAGTGGAGTGGAATAAACTGAGCATATTAACCTGAAAAAGATCCCAAATTTTTGTTGTTTATTGTTGATTTTTTTTTTTCTAAATTAAGACAGACTCATGCAGGGGCTCTAAGAAGTGGGAAGAGCTCTGTGAACTGGGTGCATTCCTTCTGCCTTTTATTCTGCTCCCATTCAGCACTTATAATGGTAATGAAGTCTAATTACAAATGCATGTGACTGCCTGTTGTAATCTGTCAGTGTGTTTCTGAAAAACCTTGTGCCAGTTCAGTATTGGTCATTAGATAATAAGGATTGATAAAATGTAAGGGGCAAAATGTTAAAAATGCTACTATTGATTAGAACGCACCTTAATAATGAAACCATGGGCCTGGGGACGAAAGCCATGGATCATTTTGACAATTCAGCCTTATATTGTGGATGAGACAGAGTGGGGACAATTAATCCCTCAGAGCCACAAATCACAAATAAAGTAGTTGCAGCTCATTACAACCTGACCTTGCTAAACGGCCTTGAAAACATAAGTGACCTTCTAGTATCTGAAAAGATTACAAAGCTCTATTGAGAAATATCTGGGCTTTTTTAACGTTTGGGAGCCACATGACTGAATTTAACAGAACTATCTTGATGAAAGAAGCTTTTAACCTCACCATCTTTCATGAACCAAATTGCTAGCATCTCGTGGAACTTATGGCAGTACTGCAGGGGAATGTTCGGGAAAGATCTTAAAAGTCAAAAGTCTTGCTCTACGCAATTAATCAGCATAAGACTGTGCTACAATAGCTTTGAAAAGACAATAGTTTCAATGAACTATCTAGTAATTCCAGTTAGGGCTTTTATAAATGATCTGGCATTATTGGAGCACTGCATAATTATAAGAAAACATAATCCTTTGTGCATTTCAGCCAAGTCCAGTTGCAAAACTTGAGAATATGCTCAGCAAAGTATTTCATGAACTCTCCTCATGTTCCCACCTTAAGTGGGAATAAGAAGGCAGCACATATTTTGCATTTCTGTCCATTCACATACACTGCAGATATTCGTTGGCTGACTGGCATCAAGACTTGAATGCCTGGCATCAAGACTTGAATGCCTTGTCATGGGCTAATGCGTATGGAAATCACATACTAGATTATAGCATGGCTAAGAAAATAGCCCATGATAAATGCATAGATTCACACCCCTAAATATTCTATTTAGAACTGTACACGAAGAACTGAGTTTCTAATGAAATAGTCTTCCTTTATTTGGTCCTTAACATTGAGACAGGCTCAGCTCTTGCATCTTCTTCCTACTGAATGTGGTAGAAGAAAGCATACTTTCAGGTCATTCCTGAGAAGAGGTATCAGCCACAATCCCTGATGTTGTCTTAACTGTGCAGTGAGTTTGCAGTTCTAGCTGATAACATTGTGCTTTGAACTAGGTCCATTTGTAACTGTGGTTATTACTTGTTCCTGAATGAGATGCTTCTCAATGTCCTCATTTTACATGAAAATCAAGTCTTTCCCCAGGTACTGAGGGACCCCGCTCCTCTGTCAACAGAAAACACTTGTAGCTTTCTATGAGGGTCAGTGGCCTTTGCCTATTCTAGACAAGAGATTTGGTCTGCTGTAGCGCTGAGGGCAGCTCATTAAGAATGCTGTACCTGCACACCTCACGGCTGTGCTAAGAGAGATGCAGCTGGTGTGACTTCGGTAACAGCTGTGTGGTTGTGGGGAATGGAGGGAACAGCTCAAGGTTTAATAGCTCTTTGGTGTTTAGGCAAAAGCTTCAAGTATGTTACGGTAGCATGGAACCATTACAGTAGATCTACTGAAGCATGCTGAGTCTGAGAAATGGTGCTTGATGGATAATATTTCTGCAAAAGCAGAGCTTTCAGGGTAGCCCTAAAATGCAGTCCATATGGAGGATGTTGCAAAAAAAATATTAAATTCTCTGCTGAATGAGTGAGCTGAAGGGATCTCCGTGCTAGAGGAACTGTGAGAACCCACTCTCACAGCAGCTGGATTTGGGTACAGCTTCCAGGTTGTTTCACCCTGGCATTACCAGGCGTGAGGTTCAGCCATGGTAGAGCTCGCTCCTTGACACTGGGCTTGAATAATAGTGCTTTCTGCATTGGGAGTGACAGAGAGAAGCTGTGGTGTCACTGTGTGTAATACATTGATATCAGCTCTCTTCCTCTCTTATCAGCTTCGAAGACAGATGAACAAAATAGATTCCTCTGAAGCTCCATTTGATAATTTCACAGTGGCAGCTGGGGAAAAACTCAGCTTGGCTTCAATGGCTGAGCAGTCCCACTTTTTGAGTTAACACTTCATCTCCTGATCTTGCAGTGAGCAACCCCAACTGCTTTCCAGAGACTTCTCCGCAAAAGCTTCGGCTGTAGTGAAGTTCTCATAACAGTGATGGGTCATGGTCATGCACAGTGGGGTGCAACACAACTCACTTACTGGAAGTGGTAGGACTGGGAATCAACTGGAATGAAATAACTCCGTGTAAGAAAATCATTCAACTGTTTATTAAGTACAGTAAAATGCTGCAGCTAATCCAGTATAGAAGTGTGTGACAGGGCAACTAGAGTTATTACTTTGACACTTCAAACTTTTTCAGTGGGGATTTAAACAGTTTCTGATACTGTCAAAGGTGATTTTAAGAATGAAAACAAAAGTTTTCCTTTACCTTTCTTACTTAGTAGCTCCCCTTAGTGGCTAACTGGATAAAACACCGCTTCCTTTAGCGCCTGTGTTACCTGGTGCTATTCTGCGTGTTGCTCTTTCCCTCAGCCTCCTGTCTTATGCAGACACACCGTGATGTTGGACACTGCAGTGGTGTCAAAGATTTAGGAGTGCACTAATGGCAGAGCAGAAAAAATCCCTGCTGATTCTCTGCTGAGCTGAGTTATCCTCGTATCAAACCTTAT
This sequence comes from Lathamus discolor, assembly GCF_037157495.1. Classification (NCBI taxonomy): domain Eukaryota; kingdom Metazoa; phylum Chordata; class Aves; order Psittaciformes; family Psittacidae; genus Lathamus; species Lathamus discolor. The sequence continues at coordinate 57,936,997 of NC_088889.1, read as the reverse complement.
GTCTATGAATGTATCTGGATTGAGTTCTTGTGTAGTTCTAGTTTCCTTTGCAAATTTGTAGGTCATATGGAGCACTGAATCATAGTAACTCAGCAAACAGCTTTCCACCTTCATGGACAGCACTCCTGCTTGGATTCAGCCTGGACTCCTCTGCAGGCTTTCGGCTGTTTGACTCCTCAGTGTGCTTCTCTTGATTGCTGGCTTCCGAGGATGTTTGTTTCCCTGCATACGAAATTTAATGGGGAATCTGATTTTTAGGAGCTATTAGGCTTGCTTAAAGAATACTCTGGGGGACAAATTCTTCAGAGGAGCTGAGAGTTTCTGGCTTCAGTAAGGTGAGATGCCAATTTGTTCATCTTCGTATAAAAGCCTGAAACACTACTTCAAAGCTAAAAACAGAAATCATTGACGTAGCTGAGGAATTTTGGTGTTTCCAACATGTGGAAAGAGCAGAGAAGTGATTTTCAGGTGCATAAATGTGGACATAAATAAATACTGGTCTTTCAAGGATGTGATAACTAATTTCTCCAAGCAGGCAAACTCTAATAGCTTTCCTTAAAAAGTGGTTGTTTAGCAGAAAGGAGTTAGTGTTGTACATTTGGCATTTGTATGCGGACTTTGCCTATGCTCTATGCATAGCTACCTATGGCTTGCTTTCTAATACAGGAAACATTCAAAATACTGACTCTGTAATATATAAAATATTTGGGCACTATGGAGGCTCTGTAATGAAAACAAATGACCTTTTCCTTTGAATTTAAGCACCTGGCTCTCTTACAGTGTGATGAAACAGCAAGGAAAGAAAGAGTAATGGTTCCTACGTCCAATTATGTGACCATGCTAGTCTGGATCATGGTGTCTCAGAGAAGCAAAAGGCTCACATGGTAGGTTTCCTGGCTGGGTAGGTATGAGACCTTGCTGGGTAGGAAGGAGGTAGAAGGAATAGATACACTGGGAAAAGGCACACAAAATACTTGTAGGCTCTTGGGAGCAAAGGAAGCTTGTTTAGAGGGCACGCATTTGACATGGAAAATTTCCAGTATTTAGTTGCCGCTTTTTTGTCTGTCTTATTTGGTGAAGACCCCGTCAGTATGCTTACCTGCTTTTCTAAATGCATAAGGTATTTCCACATGGAAGATCCACTGCTTAGTTTGGCTTAGCTCCTTATACGAATCAATATTGTCAATTTTTCTGTCCTGTCACTATTGCATACTCCAGCAGACATGCAGGTGGGATCTTGGTTCAGTATAGTTCTTTCACCATGAGTAGTGGCCTGAATGCTCTTGTGAATTCATATCTTCTTATCTGCAGGTTTTCCTCACTGCCCCACCGGTGTGCAGCTACTCTGGCCATTCTCTATGAGCAGCTGATGGCCCCCAGCTCCTCATGGCCCTGGCAGCTGCTGCTGTGGCCTTACTCCGAGACTGACTAGCTTGTACTTGCTGTGTGCATTTGTCTGTCACTACAGTGGCTGTTATTTTTATACTCACATGTGGGGCCACGTGGGGTCTTTCTCATGGGTGCCTTGAGCATTTATATGGCCTAAATACCAGTGATCATCTGGCTGCAGAATAAACATTTGCATATTCTGGGTCTTTGTATCTACAGAAGTAACCTGTTTTCTTGGTTCCCTCAATTTCTAATAACTGAAATTAATTCACATTTATGACATGAGTTCCCAAGTATCAGTGTCCAATGTTCTTTACTATTTAGAAGTCTAACAATGTTTTTCACAGTGTAAGCCAAAGGGTGTGCTTGTGCTTCATTTAAGTTGCTATATTGAGCACTGACCTGCATGTTGAAGTGATGTAATGAGCCACATGGATCCGGCCAGGTCTAAGTCATGTCAAGTAGAAGTTCTTGGTACCTAGCTTAGTACTTCATTTTTTTGAACTTACTTCATTTTTTTTCTTATGTTAGTCTATAAATGCGTACACAAGCTTTTCACCCCCCCTTCCCATTTATACTTACACCAAAAGAAGCTAATGGCCTGACACTTAATGTTGCCATAAATGACCTATTTTAAAATCTTACTTAGAGTTTCTTATACAGCATTATCTGTGCTGAAATTTTCTATTCTGGATGCCTGCATCAGCCCACTTCTGTTGATCCGAAATTTAAACAGCAAAATCCTATTATTTCCAGAAAAAAAAAGAAGTCAAAGTACATTGTGTGTTCTTGTATATGTTTTATAAGCTCCATCACACTGTTCTTCAGCCTCTATCTAAAAGTGTTTTGGGATCATTATCCTTTGCTATTCCAGAGAAAATGCATTAGGGAAAAGACTGAAAAATCTGTTTCTTCACTTTCTCAGTAGGGGCTTGGAAGTAGCTGAATTCCCTGAAATTATTGTCTGTGCAGCACATGCCAAGCACAGTATTGCAGGTGTTGAGCAAAATCTTGTCAGGAATTACTTTACATAGGTTTTAGGCTTCTGTAGCATTAAGTGCTGGAAAGTGCTGGAAACGTGCCTACTTGGAGCAGTGCAGCGTGCTGCTGGGGGTGCTGAGATGAGGAAGTCAGCTCCCTGCTCTGAGCACAGTGCAGGCTAGCAGTGCTGAAAGCAAGGAGGTGCTCTTGGGGTTTTGAGGTTCTCTTTACTGTTGCTCAGACTAAAGGAGGTGGATAAGGAAAATCTACTTAATGGCAGAGCTGGGGAGCTGTAAAAGGGCTTGGCTAGGACTGGTATCAAAAAGTGAGCAAGAAAGAATTGATATGGAAATAGGATGGCAAATGCTGTTACTGACTTAGGAGATGACAGAAAAATTGGAGAACTATGAATATGGGTTGAGGTAGGAGACAGAAAGAAAAGAGGTAGATTTGGGAACCTGAGGGAAAAGTATAGAAAAGAGACTGGAACTAAAATGCTGGCAGAGGGCAAGGACTAGGAGTTGGGAACAATGTGAGAAAAAAGTATTTGCAATGGAAAGTAGTAGAAGGCGACCTAAGGTCATTCATCTGTAGACCTGGGACAGAAAGCCGTGATGCATGGTGGTCTGAGTGCCTGTATTGCAGCAGGTCCCTGGGGAACTCTTGGCCCTTCCTTCTGCCTGCTCTGTGTGCAGGCTACCGTTGCTCCCACCCGTCACATGGCCAAAGCCTCTGCTACGGACCATGAAGAGCCAGCCCTGTATTTCAGTATCAGTGCCATTCCATACAATAGACTTTTTTCAGGCTTTCTTTTTCTCTTCCCTTCTATATATTTTTTTTAACAACCTATGAAATTATAGATAAAAGGGTACAAAACCATGAACATTGCAATAAAACCAAGCACTAAGAAAAAAAAAGAAAAAAGAGGAAAAGAATAATGCTGTCCATGCAACCTTAATTGGGCCCCCTTGTGTGTATACATTTTGATACTGTCTCTAATTACATGGTCACACACTGCTTTTTCCCGGGGACCCCTGCATCGTTCTGTGAGCTGAGTAGAAGGTGTTTGCTGAATGAGTGCAGCTTTAAGTTGTTTTATTCTCACTGTGGCACGGGTAGTCCCAGCCTTGCCTTACTGTACACTGCTCAAGACCAAGGCTGAGCACAGAATTACTAATTTCCTCATGGATTTTTTCATTGCTATGTGTTTTACAAACAATAACATTAATTTTTCTAATGCCCTTGCTGTGAGATGGGTGGTAAAGCTCTCTTACTCCTGCGTGTGGAAAAAGGGGATGCAGGGTGCTTGAGTCTTGGATAGCAGGGACCTGATGTTTTTTTGGCTCTCCACAGTGTAAGCTGTGCCGTGTTCAAACTCGGCTGACCACTGACTCCAGTTTCCAGCTGATGGGTGCTGAGTCTTTTATGCCATGGACCTCTTTCTTGGGTTCTCTTTGCTAGGATACAGAAAGTGAAGATATTATAAGTGATGAATGCTATGAGGAGCTAAGTGCAAACGACTTACCTGAGATTTTGTAGGAACCAGTGGTGAAGAAAAGGTGTAACCTGCAAGGGCAGAACTCAAGAGTTAACCCTGTGACTATTCCCTGGCTTAGTCCCTTACCTTATGTATCTCTCATTTCCTGGTCTCTGCAAGGAGTGAATGAAGCTTGTATACGCAGGTAGTCTCTGTCACTCTGCTCAGGACAAAACCAAAATATTGGTTTGGGATAAGTGATGTTAGGATCATCTGGGGGAAAGGTCATTGTGCAGTCAAACAGTGTATCATCATGGACATGCACAAGGTGGGAGCTGAATTAAGATTGTGCAGAGGATCTTAATGATGGCATCTTAAAACTTTTGAGTGGTTTGCTTTGCAACCTTAATGTTCTTCTAATGTAGTTTGTATGTACATGCGTTTAATATATATTGTTTTTTCGCTTACAAAAAGACGTTAACAGGCTGCACTGTTCAAATACTTTTATAAAAATTCTGAGGTTAGCTTTCTGAACAGGTTTTTGAAATCAATACAGAGAGAGCTGCTAACAGGAGGTAAACTACAAACCACAAACACTTTCAATAGGATAGCTCTTTTTATATAGCATTTGATATCATTTTCACAGCATGATCTCTACTTTCATACTGTGATAGCTTTTACCTGGAGTTTAGATGATTCATTTTTGTAGTGGATACTTAACTTTTATATGAGGAAAATGCAAGAGAAGCCAGCACAGCATTAAATGAACTACAGCACAGTAATAATGTAGAATGCTCAGATCCTTGCCATCGCTCAGGGTTGGATTCATGAATGCTCTATTGATCCGTAAGTGAGGAGATGCAGAGGCCTGGATTTTTTTTCACAGCTTTTTGGCATATCTAATTCAATTTTTAAAAGCAGATTGGGCACTTGGAGCTTGTTCGGTCATTGTTAGAAATCCTTACAAGGTTCTGCTTGAAAATCAACTATGATTTCCTGTTGGCGTGGATCATGGAGAGCCATGTGACTACATCAGTGTTTCCCTCATCTTTTTTTTCTCTGAAGATTTTAAAATTAATTTAGAAACCCCAGCTTTATGCTGCTTTCTACAGTAACTACTGAAAGGAAGGGGAGCATCTTTTTAAACTCTCATGTTAGTGATGATTATTCTTTCAAAGAGATCCAGATTTTTTGTGTGGTTTGCATGGAGAACATGGCATTAAGTCTGATATTTTGGCATTGCTGGAAAATGATTACTGGGGTTGAAGCTTTTTGGGCTACTCTGACAAGCTTCTGTTTTCACATGTTTGTGACTTCTTATGAACCGTTTTAAAATTCAGTTTTCTGTATATGATTCCTGACCAGTTTCCATGTCCACTTATTTCTGAATAATGCAGAAATGAAAAATCTAAACCCCAGTGTTTTGATCCTGCTGAAAAATGATTTAGAGGTAAAAATTGAATAGTTTGCCTTATTTCCCCTGTTCAGCCCACCATCTTCTCTCTTTCTTCAGGTTTTCACCACTCTCTCGTTTAATCTTTCCTCTCCAAGAATCAAACATGTAGAATCATACGTGTGAAATGGTCTGAGAGTCACATGCTATTGAAATCTGTCAGACTCAAGGCTAGTCATCAGAAATAATCTCCTTAGAGCTTCTGGATGGAAAGAAAAAGCTGGTTTATAACACAGGTCAGATAAAGTTGAGCTTGACTATTATTTTCTTTTTTTTTTTAATTCTAGTTAAGATTTTTGTCTCTAATTTAGCTCTTGCTTAAAGAAACAAATAATAAAGGAAATGTTTCCTCCTTGATACGAAACAAACAGCCTTTTCTTATTTCAAAGCAAACAAAAAATCTTGTACCTCTTCTACTGTTTTTATAAACTGAGGATCAACCTGTTTCTGTCAAACAGTATCTTGCAAGACCTGCATTGCACTTGGTCAAAAGAAAGGTGTTTGGCCTTGTCTACATTTTTCTTAATTAAACATTGTAAAGTCATTTTAAAAGGAATAAGACAATTGTTTGAGTACTACAAGCTTACTAACAGGTGCTGAAAGTGCTACCCTGGGGTTTTATGCACGTTTGAATGCAGCTACCCTTGATGATTATCTCCTGTACTTTTCTGTACTGAACAGCATACTGTGCTGAATCGATATTTCCCCTGCTCCCTGAGGTTCTTAATTCGCATGTTCAGAAAACTTCATGTTTTGTATTCCTTGAGATACACCCTACAAAACCTCAAATACACACAGAAATGCACATTAAAGGCCCCCTGCTTGCACCCCATCTGTATGAGCTTATCACCAAGAGTGACTGAGTGAGGCTTGCTTTACAACTCAGGCCTTTGCGTGTAGGCACTCTTCTCCCAGCTTTGCTCTGTCTTAGGACTCTTCTATTTCTCCTGCTGGAACCCAAGAGATGGATTTTACCTACAGCATGTTTTTAAAGTGCACACATGACTGCAGTGTCTGACTTCTTCCCACTCAGCTGTTTAAGAATTGCATATCTGAACTCATTTCAGGGAGGTTAACTTACGCCTAACCTTAAGTAGAATGATGTTATTTCCAGAGCCTCCTAACATAATTTTTATTTCTAATGGTGTAGGGATCCCAGTGAAGGTCATAGCCTGTGTATGCTAGCTGCTGTACAAACATATTATGACAGTTGCTCTCCAGAGAAAGATCCATAACTCATAAGATGGCTGACTGTGCTTTTGGGCTTCTATCCCTTGATTTCAATGCAAATGCTGGGACTGGTGAAGCAGGGTTGATTTACCATCAGGCTGATACTGAGGACTATGCTCAAGAACTCAGTTAAATCTGAGACACTCTCTCAAACTTAGATTTAGTTGTTTAAAGCAATGAGAAATCTTTAGGGTCTTGCAGGTGATTTACGCTGTAAAGTTTCTTGAAGGGAAATTGAATCCATTTCCATCAACTTGCCTTTTTCTTAAGCTGTATAAATTCAGAAAGATCTTTCTACATAGATGAGGCCTGCCATATGTTTAAAACAGTATAGGGCATGGAGCGAGGGTAGGAGTGGGAGCAAACTTCTAGGATAAGCAGCTACTGGGGTTTCTGACAATCTTTTGGGAAATGGAGCTGGAGACACATTTCTGCTTCAAGAAATTAATGTGTGCAGCAAACTTAGCATTAGTCATTTACCGTCCACCTCTTCCAGTCTGGCTTTCAGTGCCTTGCTGTTGCACCTTTGAAGTGTATCTTGCCATTCTGTTGTTGTGGAGGACCTGGGCTTTGGGAGGGATGTTAAGGATTATTGTTCTGAATGGAAAATGCTCTGAAGGAGAGCAATGTATGAAGCAAAAGCTGCTATAAGTTACTGCACTTGGAAGCAAAAAGGCAACTCTGTGAGCTTTCTGCAGCACACTGGGAGGGTGGGCTGACAGTAAGCATCTCCCAGTGCAAGCAGAAGTCAGGAAGGACCGTTGGCAGGAAGTGCTTGGGGCTGGTTATAAGAGGCTTTGTCCATGGCAGAAGCTACCTGCCTCTCTTCCAGGCTGCTTTTTCTAAGTGCTCTGCACAGCAGAGGAGCTTCACAGTGAGGCCGCAGTCGGACCTGGAGGTTGTAGATCTCCCTCTGTGATGTTTTTGCATGAGGTAGGGAATCTAGTAAAAATCAAAGGTGGCCAGAGGGGAATCCCAAAGCTTTCAAATTCTGGAATCCCTGCAGTGAGGCTTCAATCGCCAGTCTTGACTTTGAACAAACAGGTCAAAGATACTCCCTGTGAAAACCTTTTCATTTAATTAGGCTTCCTCATGTGATTAAAACTGCCTTCAATATGGTTTATTAACAATTTCAATCCCAAATTAACATCTTACCATTATAAATTTGGACATTGGCCTCTGATCCCTCCTTTTTTTTTGTTAGGAGAGGACATGGAGGGAGTCCATGTCTTGCTAAGCAAGAGAGAATACAGGATGTAGAATAGCTGCTCAGACCACAAGGGTTAAGGTCTGTCTTTCATTGCATGCAAGGATTCTGAAAATGATAGAATGATGTGCAATCAGTGGAAGAATAATTTGCACTGTTAGTTTGTGGTTTTTTTTTTTTCTTTTCCCCAGTATGAACATTGGAATGTACAGAAACCGTTGTTAGTTGAATAAGAACTGTGCCTATGTTTATAAGACCCTTGATAAGAGGATTTTAATGTCTATTACTACGCTCAGGGTTGGGGGGTTTATTAAGGCAATAGATAACTACCACAACAAGACCACAGACGAAGTTGGTGAAAAGCCAGATAATTTAAGTCTTAAGATCAAAGGTGAATGCTAGCACAAGATTTTGGGTCAAATCAGAATCTACATATTCTTAAAGTCCCAGGCATCCTGGTGTGATGCTGTAAAGTGGGCCAGTCACAAAGTCGAAGTCAGATTCATTTCCTTTCATCTTCAAAAGAAGCATGATGTCAACTTCACCTTGAGCTAAAATTTGTCCTCTGATCTGATAAAATCATTATTTGCCAATACGGCAAATAATATGAGACAATTCTTATACCTGTTCCCCTAGCCCCTGCTGTGCACAGTGGTAACTCTGTCTTCAGTTACAGCTCATGTGGAATTGTACCTTGGTGTGAAAGCAGCTTCTGATTGCAAGCAGGATCTGCCATCTTACCTGAGATGATACCTCTGATTAACTGTCTCATTGTTGTGGTCATAGAGGGCTTGACGTCACGCTCTCCATCTTGAATCTGCTGTCATTTACTGACTGGATCAAGAATTAAAGTCTAGTTTTACTAATAAGAGTTGTCAAGAGGAAGAATAATTATGCTTTCATCATCAAGGGAGACTTAATAAAACTACAGCAGGAAGTGATAGGCTGATTTTCAGTAAGAATTAGAGAAATTATTGTTACGGGCATTCACCCCTCCACTTCTCTCATTTTTTCAAGTGCAGCCCCTGTTCACAAGGAAAATTCTCCCTCAAGCAGAACAGCTGACAGCAACTCTTTAATCTGCTGATTCTGATCCCAACAGCATTCTGAATGAGGGGAAAAAACCCAAGTGTCTCTGACCCTTGACAAACTGAGTTGCAGTATTTACTGGGATTTAAAATGATTGTTTTCAAAACATTTAAGTATGAGCAGGTGTTTATGTAAATGATGATTCTTTAATTTGTCTCTAATAGTGTGGTTTCCTCCCTGTCTCCTATTACACATTTCACAATTTTGCTTGTGGCATCCAGCTGTGATCCCCATTTACACTCAGGCTATTGTTTTTAGTCAAGTTCCTCAAAAAGTAACATTGTATCAAATAAAGTCCAATAATGACATTTCTCTTTTTCTGTTTGTAAAACTTTCTTGAAAGAAAGCTGCATATGCAAGGTAAAATAAGTGACCAAGAAAGGTAATGATAAAGATGACCTGATCAGCTCAATGTGTTCAATGAAATAAGCAGCGTATGTTGGAAAATACGGAAGACTTTTACCTACTAAAAACTACAGCTTAGAGAAACTGGTTTTCATTGTTCTTTTTGGCACTTTCAAGGAACCTATATATAAACATTTTGTGAGTAAGCACATAGGGTTTAAGTTACACAGCAAACTTAATGTGCCCCCAGATCCCTGATAATATCATACATTATTTCATATAGACATATGCCAAAAGTAGAGTAATAGGTCTGAAGCAACTTATTTATGACTAGTGGTGCTGTAACAGAAGTAGCTGGGCTGTCATCTTGTGTTTGTATGCCTGAATAACAAGAATATTTTTGGTCTGACCAAGCTTGCTTTGGAGTCACAGAAACTGCAGCTAGAGAGAACGTGTGACTAATATGGCTCTGGAGTGTCTTCTTGTAAACTTCCAGTTATGAGGCATCTCAAGGGCTTGAGCATTGCTGCTCCTCATCTTTGTCCTGAGATGGCCCAAAGCACTCTCTGTTAATCCTGATCATCCTCTGTTCAGCCAGTGAATGGATGATCTCTGTATCCCAGTGAAATCGATCACACCCTTTACCTGATTTTGGTCCTTGTGCAAAATAAGAGGTACAGAACAAGCTCTGTAGGTCTCCAGTGTCGCAAGACTCAAATAGAGGTACTCCTTGCTGCTTGTATAAATGCAGCTCAGGCACAGTCAGGGTGCATGTTTTTGTCTCTGTTTCTCTAAATTGGATTTGACTTTCTACGCAGCTTAAGAAGTGATGTGGGGGAGCAAGGTAAGGAGGTAAGGTAGGGCCTGTTCTGCCATTCCAGGAGTCAGTGAATGGGAGATATTACCCTTATATCCCAGGTCTAACAGTCTGAGTTGTCCAGATACTCATTTCATAATCATGCCTAGTCACCACGGCTAACTTTTTAGCAAGGATTTTTATTTTAATATCCAGTTTTGAGGAAATAACGTGAACATTCATAGCAATTGATCGTCATTGTGCTAATGCAGCCAAACTGCTTTTCACTCATGTTTACCAGGAATATTTTCAAACTTTAGTTTTCACAAAACCCCAAACTGCTGCTGCCCAGAGAGATAGGGAATACAACAGAGGATATGACCTTTCTGAATGTTTTCTTATCAGGCAGCGTAAGTACTATATGTCCCACTAAGCTGCTTCAATAGAACCTTGTCAAGTTATCACGTTACTTGGCATGTTGCTGATAATGAATACATAAAAGCTTTAGATATTGAAGACTCAGAGGAAATAAATAAGATTTACTGAAAAACTGCTCAACATGTATCCCAGGGCCACTTTTATTTTTTTTTCCATGTGGGTTGTGTGCTGCCTTTGGTCCCTTAGATAAACGGGATGATGCAAGGGTTTCGGCTTCTTGAAATGTAAAGTGCAAATGCAGTCTGTTCAAGAGGAAGAGGGTAACTTACCCCCTTACTCCTTTTCTGAAATGATACACAGCTAGTCGCAAAGCTTTGGAATGGTTTTGATTAAGTGGTCTTGTGTCTTACCTGGGTCTGGAAAGCTGTGTGTGTCTTTCATCTGTCCTAAAGACAGTCTGACACTAGCTAAGGTTTCATGTTTGCATTATTAGCAGTCTCCTAGTATACCTAGGCAATAAGAGCTGACAGTGTTGATAACATAATTTGTTGCAAAGAAGCATCTGAACTTTGGTTGCAGTTTTTGATAGCTATCAAGGATTTATTCAACAAGAACCGTTTGTGTGCCTTTGACTGTAGAAGGTAACTTATCTTCTCAATCTGATCTCCACAAATTCTGTCTTGGAAGAGCTGTGAAAATCATGACAGCTTCTTAAATAAATACCTAATAAAGGATTTTTAGTAATCTCTATTTCAAAAATATGCATTCTGTTGCCTCTCTAATTCCTAATTTTTCATGTTTAGATTAAACGGATTCACTCCTTTACTGAAGATGACTTTGAGATTTACTTCAAGTTTACTTATTTAGTAAACTACTGTATACTTAAAGCAGAAAATAAGAAACTAATATTTTCTCATTTTAAAATGATTCCAAGCACCTGCAAATTACTAATTTAAGAAAAGGCACCTGTAGAATTTGTTCTTTATTTCCTTCTAGTGCCCTGAGAACTATAATTTTCCAGAAGGCTGTGATTTTATTCTTGGCTCCTGTTGTATGTAAACAGACAGTCTTTTATCTGGTATCTCGGCTGGTCAAGACTTTTTCTCATGTTTAAAGTCACCTCTTGTATTTGACTGATCAGGAGGAAGTGGGAAGCGCTATTATGGCACAGTGGCTCGCAGTGGCTGTAAGCAATGATATCTAACAATGCCCTAAGGAGCTAGTTAAAAAGTGCCTCACACACTCAGGAAAGCACTTTAATGTAACTGCATTAGAAAGCTGTCAGTTGCTTGTTGGGCAAATCAGACTTTTTTTGTGCTTTAAGGATTATTGAAGCATTTGTTACACTGTAATTTGGAAATCATAATAAAACATTTCTAATTTTACTTTTCCCAGCAAACAACTAACGGATCTAGTGCATAGGAAGCCCAGACAGCATGCTATAGAGCCGTGAAATCTTCTTCATTCTCTTAATTGGAAGGGTGGGGGATCGAAGCTAAGCAATTTTTTTTGTGCGTGTCCTTTCCAGAAATAGAATTTTCAAAGGCAGAGGTAGGAAATAACTTGGTATCTCTTCAATTTTTCCACTGCCTTAAACTCTTGGCATGTTTGTGCAACATTTTAGTGTTCTTCAAATGATATGTTAAATGCTGACAAAGTGTCAGAACTCTAGTAGGTGACTTAAATGTTCTCAGTACTCCCCCATAACAGGAACCTTGGTAAAATGGTGACAGATGAAGAGATTAGATTTTACAAAATCCAAAAAGGGTGACTGGCAAGAAGTGCTTTGTAGAGGACATCCTTCAACACTCTCCACGAGCCAGTATCTTACATAGATGAAGAGAAATAAGTGATGCTTAAAAATGAAAAGAAAAAAAATATTTCTGAATTGTTTCTTTAGACCGGCCAACTTGTCTCTTTACTGTGTTATGATTTCCTTCATGTATTCTCTTTGGAATTGGAGAAGTACTCTGATCCTAAGATTGTACACAAGCCTTTAACAGCTATTAGAGAGGTGATGTTGAATATGCTTAGGTCAAGATAGCCTATGATGAATCTTAATGTTCATCAGTTAAATTTTAAATGCAGATCTATAACTAAGAGAAAGATAGCCTCACATCATGGAAGGGAGAAGAAGAAAGTAATGAAGTGTGGTGATTTGCTGAATTCCTACCTGAAGTCCTGATTAAACCTGATCACATACACCACCCTAAATTTCAACTGGTATTGTTGTGTGAATTCCTGTGAAATTGGCATTCCCGTGCATCTAAAATGCCACAGGCCTGAGGATACAGCAATGACAAAAATGCATCAGTAAATCTGTTGAATGGGTTTGCAATTGGAAATTCAGAACACTTAGCTGCATCTGAGCAGAGGCTGGTACACTGTTTATTACTTACTGCCCTCAAAAATTTCAGGTAAAGTTCTCCTTTAAAAAACTTCTCCCAAAACAAAAAACACTCTATCTTGGGAAGATCATTTAAAAAGTGATACATATAATTTTTCTCTGCAAAAATATTTGATTACATCATACGTACCAAGCAATACTTGCATGCAAACTTGTTTTTTAGAATTCTCACATGAAGATGGAAATTTTCTTGTGTTTTCATCAGTCATACTTGTTGGAACAGCTCTTCATGAGCTAAGGGCTTATATTGTTCAAACTTCGATATTAGATGGCCTGTAGCGAAGTTTGAGCCATAGAACTTGAGCGTGAAAACCTTTGGACAGCATGTGTTTTAGCTAAAGGGGACATAAACCCTTCCCTTCAAAGCGACAAGCATCAATACCTATGTATAAATCTCTAAAAAGCAGTCTTTGGCAGAGAGGACAGAATTAAAATTCAAGACTGGAAACCCTACAATTCCTGGCCAATACACAATGGCTACTGTAAAAGAACCTTTTTTTTATTTGAATACAGAGCTTTTAGAAAATGTCATGCCAATTTCTGTCTATTTTTTTCAGTATGGAATTCCGAGTGAGTTAGACTTGAAAAGCTTGGAAATATTCTCTTTCACAAATTGTGTTTCATGTCAAATATTGTGATGAAACACAGTGTTGAATGTTTATTTGTCCTGGTATTTTCAATATACGCTGTTAAGCAGTGGCTGTTGAGCTAACCGTATGACACACAGTGCAACATGTGACAGAATACAGTGAAATGGAGAATGAGATGGAAGTCCGGACAGAAAAGATCAAATACCTAATTTTATTTTTGAATAGCAGCACCCATGAGAGATTTCGTTAAGAGACCATTGTGGTAGAGGGGAGGAGGAGGAGAGGAAGATAGAAGGCCCTGGAAGAAAGTGGAATCAAGTTTCTGAAAACTGCAGTCTTTACAAAGAAGGTCCTTTAGAGACAAATAACATGCAGGTTTATAAAAGAGAGAAGTGGATTTAGAATTAAGAACTCAGAATACCAGTGAGCGTCCAACAATGAATCTTGGCAAAGAAAAATACCTGTTGCTGTAGGAGCTCCAGTTGTGCCTTGAAAGTACAATGGAGAAAGGACAGAAGTGAAAAGACAAGTCTATTCTTCTTTCTATTCAGGAAAGGACCGGCCTTCCCTTCTGACAACTGTCATCTCAGTTTGTGCAGTGTAGCCCTTCATGAGACCTGGAATGATGCTTGATGGTAAACTGTCTTCAAGAAAGAGCAGTTCATTACAAAAAGCTTTAGAATTTGGGCCTCCTTAACAGCCTTTCAGATAAAAGGGACAGACCAGTCTTTCTTATATGATTTAAGTAAGACTGTGATCACTGAATAGATCTGCAGGATGGCAACAAGGACAGAGATTTATATAAGAGCTTTAAGAACTGAGGTTTATAATTAATTAGTCAGTGGTGAATCGGTGGAGCATTGGGAAGGAGAAGTAAAGGATAGACCCACAGTGCTGCTTGCAGGTTAGCCTGAAGTGAAAGCTCTTGGGGTGTGGGCCAAACTGACAAGAGTTCTGCTAAAAGGAAAGAAAAAGCATTAACCTGTGTTCATGCCTGGATTTAATTCCACAAGACACTGCAGGACCTAAAGCAAACCAATTGGGACCTAAGGTACATCAAGTAACATTTAACCAGTTGTATGTTCTTTTTATGACTTCTGTTTGTGAGGGAGATAAATGCATGTCTTAGGCAATAAAACATTTCCCCTGATTATAGCAAATGGTGTTCCTTTTCCCTCGCGGGATGTAATAGGAATATCAATGTTTTATATCTCATATGAAAAAAGCCCAAGTTTGATAAAAAATGAAACACATTTGGTAGAGTTGTTATCGCAGGTAAGGTAAAGTACCGTTATAAAAAGTCATGGGCACAGAACCCTAAGTAACGAAAGATTCATTTACAGTGAATCCAACCAAACTTCTGCATACCACATCCAAAATCCAGATGAGCTTGGAAAGAAAGGCTGGTGATCAGCCTTTCATAAAGACCACTAAATCTCTAAGCAAAGGTGATGCCTTCTATCGAAGGTAACAACTGTCTTAATAAATGCAGCAAATGGAATTTTAAATTGAAATACAGAGTTATATAAGGGATGGTGGGGAGGAAAGCATCTGAGACAGTGAGAAAACAGAAGAGAACCAGCTCAGAAAAATAATCTTGGGAAGTGTGTCCAATTTTTCTAACGTTTCTAATCGCTAACTTCTCTGCAGTTGTGTGAATATCTTTGAAAGTAGAATTTGTCCCCAGTAGAGTTTGAATAGAGTGCTAAGCAGATGTTTTATTTCTGGAATGTAAATATGTAAAAAAGGATATGCCAAGATATTTTCTTTGATGTGGAATAATAAAATCAAAAGAAAGGGTGACACAAGCTTGCCTTTCCCTTCTGTATAGTGAGCTGCACTTTTGCATTTAGCTGTGTAGCAAAACACAGTTTTAGTTTTAGTTGCTGCTCAGTAATGTTTACTCTGACCAAGGACTTTGTGAGTCTCACGCTCTGCCAGGGAGAAAGGGAAGCGGGAAGGAAGCAGAGACAGGACACCTGACCTAAACTACCCAAAGAGGTATTCCATACCACAGCACATCATGCCCAGTAAAAAAACTACAGCACCCAAGATTCCCAGGCAGTCTCCCATCCAAGTGCTAACAGAGCCTGACCCTCCAAAAACCATGACAGGTCCTCACCTCCAGGGTACCCACCTGCAAGGCAGATGCCCTCATGACCAGCCTGCTGAGCTGGCTGTTCTGGACAAGGCTGTCCACTGACAAACTCATGTGTTAAATGGCAGCGATGGAAATGCCTCTGTGTGTGTGGGATGGAGGAAGCATGCTTGTGGGAACCTCAGGTACCCTGGTCCCTTCTGCAATCAGTGTTTAACTGTGTCTATGCAGTATAGGATAATGACAACAGGAGAAACTGGAAGACACATAAAGACTATGTACATTTTGTTTCAGGCAAAGGACCAGAAGTTAAACATACCATCTTTAGGTTTTAACAAATGGGTATTTTCAGGAAAAGAAAAAAGGCAACCAATGAAGAATTGGCAGTGAGTCTTCTTAAAGATAGTTGTCCAAGTTTAATTTCTAACAACCTAGAAATACTGTATCTCATTGCAGTAAATAGAAATTTTCTGTATGCTTCTAGGGGAGCATGTGCTATGTTTGACAAGTTCTGCATATTCCTTAACTTTCCCATTTTTCTACCAGACTAATTCCTACTACTTCTTGAAACACTGGTTTCCAAATACTTAATTATAATTATAGCTATATGCTGAGGTTTTGTGTATATCAAGGCAGTGTTTTCATGCATCCATTCTTCTGAATGCAGGTGTTTAGTGCTGTTTGAACTGTGATTTCACTGCAAAATTAGGCAGAATAGTTTTTGCAGACATTTCTTGTGAAGCAAGAGTTGTTGTGGTATGTTTGTTTTGGTGTTTTGGGGTTGTTTTAATTTTGGCATGAATTGTTTAAAAATACCACTTTCGTGTACTATTGAAAGAGAGCATGGAATGGTTTAGTTAGGGTCTGTCTGGGATGAAGCACATGCAAAGAGCCAAGACCTGTGCTGAAGGCAGCTGGCTCAGGTTTGACATTTCAGGATGCGTCCTTCAGTCCAGCCTTGAGTGGAGTCCAGCAGGCTGTAGCTGAAATCCTATCGGTTTTTTTGCATTGTTTTTTAAGGTATAAAGTACAATCTGATTTTTTATTTTTTTTAAGGATGTAATCTGTATTTTATGGAATATGTGTGAAGTTCAAGGAACAGATTTCAGGCATTGTACATTGGCACAATTTATTTTATTTCATGTTTTATATGCGCACTGAATGGGGTATGCTGTGGTTTTACATTTATGCTAGTTTATGTTAGCTGTAAATGTGACCTCAGCGTGTTTATGTAATGTACTGAGGCCTCTCAAGTTGACAGTTACCAGGATATTTCTTGTGCTGTGCTACAATTGAGAATCACAGATCCTACAAGATAAGTTTGTGTAGAATTTTGTTTATCTAGATGTTGTGAAATAGTTAGTTTAGCTTACCTCTTGTCATGTTTTTTGCCATGTCAGTTGGAAATTCTTCATTGGCAAAAAATTGTTTCTTTAAAAATGTCTGTCTTCCATTTTTGTGACAGTAATAATTGTTTCCTGAAGATTAATGTTTACAGTCAGTAAAGTCAGTTCTGATGTCTACTTTCATAGACTTTTGCCAGGGAAGAAAAAAAAAGGAAAACCTTACAGAACTTGACAGTGTTGCAGAAGCAGCCACAAGAGCAAATTTTAATATAAAAAGATGATAGTTATACAGAAGTATGGAGCCTCTGATTTGTACTAACATTATTGCATGCGTTGGGTTTTGCTCATCTCCCTCCCTCCTCTCCAAATGCTAGAACAGAGCTAAACTAAACATTATCATATTTTTTAAATATTGTGTTTTAACGTACATCATGCTTTTCAGAGCATCTAACCTCCTTTAGAAGCACTAGTCCCTGAAAATGTGATACTGATCGCCTGCATTCTCCGAGAACACACACTAAATCTGGAGGGTAAACATGTTTTACAAACCAAAGCTTACACTGCTGCTAAGTTAAAGACCATTTTTTTTTTGTATTTTCAAAGATTAGCCCATGTGTTAGCATTTTTGCACATTCAAATATTTGCGAAATCGTGGGCAATGAAAACCAGTCCTTTTAGCCATATTAATTTCTTACATTGTCTTTGAAAATCCTTTGTAAAATATTTACAGAATAAAAGGGATGTGACAGCTTTACATGGTTACCAAGCCTCCAAAAGTGCCAGGGGTGCTTAAATTCTGAAACTTTGCCTTCACACTGTGCGTATGTATATAGGTGCCAAAACAATGTAGAAGACTGCATCACAGCAATGCCACAGCTACGGCAATAAAGTCCCATCAGAGACTGAGAGCTTTGTGGTGCCTTTGTAGTCACATCAGTATCACACCAGATAATAATCAATCTGCAGTCGTGGCACACCACAGACACTTCACATTCATAACACAGTCACCTATTAGAATGATCATAGACATGCTAGAGTATTGTTACTTACCCTCTAGTAAAATTGTATTTGCATCATATCAGTCCTATGGATTAGAAGATTTTACTCAAATTTTCTTGGGTATGTTCCTCTGTAAATAGAGTCAAAACACTAGGTAGGAAAATCTTTTTGTATAAATCTGTTCTATTACGTGTCAGTTCTGGTTTTGTTTACAGAAGAAACATTTCAAGTTTACAGAATACTATAGTGATTTTTTTTTTCCTTCCTGTATCCATTTAGATTTTTTTAAAATGCAAGATATGTTATCAGAAATCACATATGTTATAAGCATTGGTGTTGAAGGCTTGAGATATATTTACATTTTGCAATTTTATTCAGAAATTAGAACTAGCACTGTTGTATCTAAATATTGTGCAGATTTACTAAAAATTAAAATATACCATTGTTTTTTTCTTAATGAACTTTTGAAACATTTGTCACTGGGAATTGCCCACCAGAATGTCATTCTGTGTTTTAATGGTGGTGTAAGTTTCATTGGCTACAAGTTCTGGAATATCAGTATAACTAATATTAGAACCACAGTCATTCAATGTAATTTAGTATTGCATCATCCATTTCTTTTCAAGTGCATGCAAAGATGAAATAGATACACACAAGATGAGTACAATGTACCCTGCCTTACAGTGTGTCATTAGAGGATACGTGCTGTCTGTGGATCAACAGCAACTGTGTTTTGTCTGTCTTAGGATTTCTTTTTTCCTTTGCAGTGATTTTATTTGAATCTGTGGGTGAAATTT
Organism: Lathamus discolor; assembly: GCF_037157495.1. Classification (NCBI taxonomy): domain Eukaryota; kingdom Metazoa; phylum Chordata; class Aves; order Psittaciformes; family Psittacidae; genus Lathamus; species Lathamus discolor. The sequence continues at coordinate 57,918,415 of NC_088889.1, read as the reverse complement.
CAAGAATCCAAATGTTTGTTCAGAAATCAGGATAAAACTGGATTTTTGTGTATTTTTCAATCTAACTAGTGTGTGGAAACTTATTCATGTGGAACAAGACATACAGATTCAGAGCTAGAAGCTTTGAAATATGGTATAAAGGAATTGATGAAAAGAGATGGAAAGCATGTTTTGTCTGTGTTTTAATTTACGTCGAGAGTTCGACACTCTTAAGCTAAAGCTGCAATTGTACAACATCACATATGATCCACCAGAGTTCCAGCAGGTACTCCACCAGCTCTGGGGGAAACCTGTGCTAAGGATCATCTCTACCTTATCCTCTCTGGGAACAGGCAACATTCTTTTCCCAATGGCATCTTTTTTTTTTTCCTTCCTTTTGACTGCATAAAGTGAATCTCAGTTTCCCTGGCAAAGTCACCTACAGTTGAAAAATATAATCATAGCTTTTGTATAAGGTTTTGAAACCTTCCTAAAAATGTAAACCAGAACTGCGTGTCTGCTAGAGCTCCACAGGGCAGGATAAAAAAAATCCTAGCGAGAGGTCATCCTTCTTTATTAAATTACAAAGATCTTGGAAGACGTTTTATAGAAGCCTTGTATTGTGTGGAACCCAATTTGTGGTGTCACTCTTTAAATCCTGTAGGATTTTCCATGCGGTTAGCTGTTCAGTGCAAAGAGCCGGGTTGTTGTTCGCCCTCAGCGAGAGGGTTGCTCTCGCCCCACGCTCTGTTCCCCCGTTAATGACTGGGGGTTTCATGTCTCCTCCATCTGTCCCAAGGGAGGAGCTCGTGGGAACGAGGGGGCAGGTCATTCTCAGCGACAGGCTCCTGGCTCGGGATCTCACTCCTGCCAGAAATCTGTCTGAGCCTGAATCTGGCAAAGTTTAGGAAGCAGCGTTAAATGCACCTCTTTGTTCGAGGCTTCCACTAACGGCAGGCACAGGAATTTCACTTGGCAGTCGGTATCCTGGCTACCCTTTTCAGGGCACTTCTATAGCTGTTTCAATAGCAAGAAGGGATATGGAGTGGGTTTTGTGGCAATTTAGATTAGAGGTACATCATGTAAAATGCATCCAGGTACTGTGATAATTTTCCTTGATGGTTTAAATATATACGTGTGTGTGTATATATATATGATAATGCTTGACTGGTTTCTAATTTTAATTGGGAAAAAAAAAAGAGCCTTTAGTTTATATAATTTTAGAAAAGTATTAAGCCTTAAAAATATGCAGAGAAATAAGATCTGTGTGTAGGAGCAGCTTACAGATTTTTTATCGTGGTGTGTTTTCCTTTATTTCTTTGGATAAGGGTGACAATTCTAAAGTAAGAAAAAAGTAGAGATTTTTGAAAACAAAATTTATTGTTTAGCCATAGGAACAGATGTGAGAATTAGGCATTTCATGTCAATTCTCCTTTATTTTCCTTAACAGAACACACTCTGGATTTAGATGCTGATTTCTATAGCCAAAATGTGTAAAGTTTTTGAGCAGGACAGATTTTTCCTATGGGTAGAAGCACAGTGCCATTTCGATACTGAACAATAGCTCTGAGGGTGCCGGAGCCTTCCTTGGGCATTAGCAGATTCTGTTGCCAGAAGGACTGCTGGTTTAGTCCTTTTCAGAAATGAGCTGATGTCTATCTCAGCAGGCAGAAGAGCATTGCCTGTAGGAAATTTAGTACAGTGCATGAGTGCATTGAGGTCTAGACATTAAAATAGGCCCTATCTATGGCTAGACACGAGTCCCACTGTTCCCCATCCCCCAGTCTGTCTATCCAGTACCAACTGGATAATTCCTCACAGCTCCTGTGGCAGAACAAGATCCTGAAAAGAGATGTGGAAAAGGAGGGGAAGAAGGAGAGACAAGTACGGGAACTTTAATGTTGCTGCTGTTGGCAGAGAGAAAATGCCACTGGTAGTCCTGTAAGACAGAGGTCAGACGAACATGAGAAGTGTTTAAAATTTCTGTGACACTGAAGAGGAGCTGCTTTAACTCTGATGGAGGGGTAAAGGAAAAGGCAAGTGGAAGGAATGTGTCTGGGTGGCAGGGAGTTGACATGTCTGAAGTGACACATGAGCAACTGAGTTGGTGGCTCGATCACTGAGAGTGGGTGGAACCACATTTATTTTCCTAAAGTTACAGGGGGATGGTTTGGAAAATAACACATCTCAAACTTGCATCTCCTACAGCTCCTTTTCCAGCTTGGATCACAAAAGAAAGTTCAGAAATCAGAGAACAGGTTCTTCAACTATACTATTTCTAACCCATAGATTCAAAGTTGTCATGAGGACTGCAGCATAATTGTTCAGAAACAAGTATATTTGGATGTCTTTAATCTTGAAGTATTCACCTCTCAGGACACAAATGGTGAAACTGCAATTGCTGACTGTGCTTACATGTTCTTTAAAGAACATTTTCTTCTATGACCTATTCCTTTTTTGACAGCTTTTTGGGAATAGTACCTTGCCCTCATATCTGTGCTCTGCAGACCCAAATATGTCCCTGGTCAAAGTTGACTCTATGCCTACGAGTCCAGGTAGCCAAAGGATCTTAGAGTGAGAAGTCACTTGTTTTGTCTGTGGCTGGCAGGGAGATCGTGCTCAGTCCTGCTCAGTTGAATTCCTCTTGGCATTTGCACACAGGCTGTGCTATCATGGGTCTTTCTAAGGAAAGAAGCCTCATATCCAGGATACCAGGTTTGTCCAGAAGATCCCAGGTTTTTGTGGGAGAGAAACAGGTGTGTTGTCAATGTGTTTACCTACTTCAGTTAGCAAAATGCTGTGAGAGTGATGTTCTTTTATAGCAATACTTCTATTGCATTCATTCCAAAGAACCTGGAGGATTTCTTCTTTCAAATTCATCAGTGCCTATTTTTAGGTTGCCTTTTTACTAATTCTTATCCTGACTAACAGTGATAACAAAACTTTTTACATGAAGCTGTCTTACAACTTGACTTTTTTTTCTTCTGAATTATACATTTTAATTAGCAATAAGTGTTACAAATAAAGATAATTGAAACACTTCATCACAACATACTTAATCCTTAGATTTGAGATGGACCCTGGGGAAGGAGTCTGCATCTAGACCTAATGGCATAAACACATCCTTGCTTTAATTGTCAGAAAACAATTTCAGAATTTTTGTTTTAGGGAGTCTTCAGTTATACACACATTTAGAAATTATTTTCTTTGACTGAAGTTTGTATGTGTGACAATGCAATTACCTTGTTGCATATGTTCTCATTCTGTTAAATTTCATATCATTTCTCTAGGATCTCAGTCAAAGGCTTTTCCTCTTATCGTTCTTTGGGCTTAATTTTGCTTTGGAAAATCAAGCTCTGTGCTCTTTTTGTTTCATACACTGTCATTTAGAATCAGACAACAGTAATTCTGGAATTGGAATGTGCTTTCTGTTATCTGACTGATTTTGATGGATTGTCATGCGTCGGTTTGACTTTGTAGGGGTTGAATATAGCATTAAAATGTTTTGAGCAGTTAACTGAACAAACATGCCATGGAAACTAGAGAGAAAGGTCACTGGCACAGTGTTTAGCGAACAAAGCTTTGCAGGGTTTTTTGGGTTTTTTGTTTTGTTTTTATTTTTAACTTGAGAAAAGGCTTTGAGATAGTGTATTGTAACACAGTTTGCACATCACTGAATTATGTACTGTACACATGGTTAACGATTTATGGAGCCATGAGTTATTTAATCGGGTAATGCATATACTTTGTATGACAAGCAAGCAGATGAAAACTCTGAATGGAAGAAATTGTTCATCCTCTGAATGACAAGCATTATATGCTGTGTTATCAGAAAATAATATGACTTTTTCCAGCCAAAATTTGTCGTTTCCAGTGGCCATTGTCTCATCTGAAAACATCAATTAAGCAAAAATGTGTAATAAATAGTGCCTTTCATTTGGGGTTTGTTAAGCAAGGGCAAGGCAAAATAGTGATCTCAGATCTGTGGCATTAGGCTCTTGTGCTGTCGTTGTAAATTTCATTGCTTTGCAGAAAGGACACAGCCTGCAACAAGGCACTTGGTTTTAATACCTGCTGGAACTGAAATCTGTTCTTGCTGTAGAGGAGATTTTAACCCTAATGAGTGGGAGGTGGTAGATAGCTGTAATGTGTTGTAGCACAGGATGTAAAGGGTAAGGATAACCAAAGGAAAGCATTGTACTGTTCACAACAGAGATGGCTCTATCACGGTGTTGGCACAGCAGTTAGCATACCGGGGCTCATAGTCTGGATTGGAGTTTGCTGGTTACACTAAAATGAAACGCAAAGAGGAAGAAGAAAGAGAGTGATGAGCCTGAAGAAGTAGGAAAATAAAGGAACTGTTTGGAAGGGAACCGAGGAAAGGTGCAGATTGGGGAAACAAAGCAAGTCTCAGAAGAGACATACGATGTGAGGAAGAAATTTGAACTTCTTACTGTTGGGGGAAAGCCTCAATCTTTAAAATTGTGTGGGACAGAAAGAGGGAAGTGGAAAGGGAAGATCAGCTCTGGCCCTGCTACAAAATGCCCCTCTTTTGACATGAGAGTGGTGAACATGAAGGAGCAGGACCTTGTCCCACTTGTCAGTGTCCATTCCAGGAACTAGAGCCACAAATTAGATCTGCCAGGATGACAAGAAATCCTTTAAGAATAAAAGCAGAGTCATTGTGTCAAACACGGCGTTCCGAAAGGAAATAAAGCAGTATCACAGGCTTGGATCCTTCCATGTACACTAGAAGAGTACTGTCATGGACACTTGAGGGCTGATCACACTCAAAAGCTGTGGATGTAACTGGGCACTCAGACTTGTATAAACTGAGACAGTCTGAATGACATGTTCTAGATGGGAGTGGTGTAGCCAGAGCATTGCTGAGCACTTGTGCACATCTAGGAGACTGGAAGCTGCATCGAAGTGACTGACTGTCACATACAGCAGCAATGGTACGCCTCTCCTTCAGATACATGTTCTTTTCCTCTATTCAGCCTGAGGAGAGTGTACAGTTTTATCCAGTGCTGCTGCTCAAAGCGGCCCAAGGAGCAGTGTTCCCTGGTGGGTAAACTGGAGATGTGATGTAGAAAGGCAGACAGGCGTGGAGCCTTCTCGGTGCTGCAGTGTCTCCTCGTGCTCTGCAAAGGTGCCCATACCACACTGTGCTCCTTGCACCTTTTTGTGAGAGCTCTCGCTATCAACAATCCTTTCAGGTCAGACTTTCCTCTGAAAGCTGAAAGCAAATGAGAAATAATCTGAATCTAAAGAGCTTTTTTCAGAACCCCTAGCACTCAAACAGGGTGAGGCCACTGTCTTTGCACTTTTTGTTAAGGTCAGATTTTTCTCTGGGAAGATGGGGAGGTGCCCCAGCCTGTCAGGATGTCACTGCAGCACATGTACTTCAGGAATGGTCAAACTCTCTTGATGTTCTGCACAGAGTTTGGATTTTTTATACTCCTGAGAAAGCATCCAGCTTTGAAGCTTTCCCTGTATATGAAGATGCACAAGGCTTCCTTGCAAAGTCTTCCTTTCCAAAATCTGACTTCAACAAAAATCCCTAAGGTTTTCTAGTTTCAAGTTGTACTTTTATGAATAATGGTGACTCGAATACTCTGAAGCAGTTTTAAATTTCTTCAGATCCTTTGAAACACTGCAGCTAGGTCCATGCAACTAGCTTTGGAAAGCCACGTGAAATTGCAAATGTTTGCTTTCTCAACCAGAACTGAAAAATACCAAGCATTCTAAAGGAGAAACGGAACAATATGTTCTACTTTACTTATGTATTTTATAAAAAATGCATATGTAAAAAAATGAATATAAATTCTTTTAGGAGCAATTGTTTCATAAAAGAAACATGAGTTTGCTTTGGCAAAGATGCCTATGATTTATGGTTCATTTTGTAAACTTGGCCAAATAATTTCCTTCTCCTTCGTGATTGGGGAGCAGAGCTGTCGGGGGCAGGGAGTTACAGGATGGCATCTGTTCTTAGAGCAACAGGATTATGTTTATTCATGATTAGTTTATGCAGAAAATGCATCAAAGAGTTTATTTGAATTTTTGATAAATTTGCCTTGTAGAAAAGAAATATTTCTTAATTGGACCTTGTAGGAAGACTCTCAGTAATGGCAAATGCAAATGAGAAATAATCTGAATTTAAAGAGCTTTTTTCAGAACCACTAGCGCTCAAAGTAGGGTAAGGCCACTGTCTCTTCACTTTCGATAAAATTGTGGCTTTTCTTCTCCCCTTTAATTCCATACGCATATTCCATGGTAGTACAGCAGTGGTTTAACATGTAGCTTCTTCATGTATCTTTATTGAAAGTGGGAGATAAGTTTATCAGTATAGTGTTCAGTAGCCTTTGTTCCCTGCTTGCTTTTTATTGTTGAATGAGGTTTTATAAAGTGCCACCAACCATGCCATTTTCTATATTTTTGACTCTATGTAAATTTTTGCAGAGAGGTAGGGAGAGCAAATGAAAGATTGACACTGGTATCTCCTGAAATGTTCCCTGTTCTTTTTAAGCAGCTTGATTTTCCTTATAGCATTGCCAAAAACCTAACAGATGATGTTTTCAGGATCAGAGACAGGAGATTGAAATGTTGTTAATGTCTGTAGCACTTAAGTCATAGAATTCTGTAAAGAAATGTGCCATGATTGATCTGATTAATCTTTTAGATGGGTGGTGAGAGAGAAAGAAACTTCTCCATCATGCTAAATTTTTATATTCATATAACTGCTTTTTAGGCACTGAGCTTAGCTGTCCTTGTAATGTTCTGACATGGGTGACTTGTACTCTGCAGTTTCATCTGAACTGACATCTTCCTTTCTGCCACAGCTTTCTACATTGGCCTTGCTGTTACAGAACCTTTTTTAACAGCTCTCTCCTGTGAGCAAAGTCCTATGGGATCGTTTGGGAAACGCAAACCAATGTGGTAGACAGATATGCTGCTGCTGCGCGGAAGCTGTCCGCTTGCTGCAAGGAGGTTCTCGGCCTTTGCTCAAATTGATGGTTTGTTGCCAGAAAGTTTCAGGGTATATCTCATGATTCTCAAGATAACTGCAATTGTGGGTGAACACAGAAGCTACAGCTGAGCTGGGGAAGCTCTCATGTAGCTGGCATGACCTGCAGCAGGCTTGCAGATCAGCCTTCGTTCAGCTTACTGAAGCTAGAAGACCTGGTACTTGTGCTGAAGGGTTACAGTCCTTCCTAGGTTTCTTACTACTGTACTGAGGCAGGAGAGCAGGTACATCTCGCACTGGTGCCACCAGCTGCAGCACAACTGTTACAGAAATTCTGGTGTTTTTTTGTAACTCAGATGAGCAATTACCTAGTGAGTATCACACTAGGTCTTTCCAGCCCTGTCTTTTAGCTTCAAAAGGTGCAATGCTAGATGAACAGAGCTAAAGATGCTTTCCTTTTCATGTAAATTCTTGTAAGTTCTGTCTCTCTGGGCAGATATCAGAGGACAATATTCAGGTGTATATGTAGAGACACATGCATATAATTTATTATTTCTTTATCAAGACCTTTAGCAAGGATATCAGAAAGCCAACATAATGAGCTGCAACAAAGGAGGAGAGCTGGTTAGACATTACAATTATATAGTTTTATTTTGGGTGGAAACAGACTGTTTCTATCATTCTCTAAACTAGTCAAAGAGCAATAAATGAATTTGTTACCAAAAATCAGAAAATTCAAAATATTTGATCAAGTCTATTTTGTTTTCCTTTATTGGGAGGCTGCTAAGTGGACACCCAGCACAACACACATGCATAGTAGGCTTCCGTGCAGTTTGAATTCCAACTATATGTTATTTGTCCAGTACCTAGAGTGCCACACAGAATTTAAGGAACATATTACAATTAATTATATCATGTTGGAATAAATAATTTCCTAAATATACACTCTGTCGTGGTGGCCACTGATAAGGAATTTAATTCAAAACTCAGCTTTTGGCTTCTGAAAAATCAGCTTTAACTAAATTGTCGCAGTCATTACACGTTGTAAAGCCTCTATATTTCACACTTCATTTTCTAGCCAAATGGATGACAGCCCACTTCAAAGGGAAAGCAGTAAACCTGTGGTCAGAGTGTTCACCTGAACAGCATGCTCTCCCTGGATCCCATGTCTGGCAGTTGCACACATTTTGAATTCCTGCAGGTTTGCAATTTAATTGGTCAAAAATCAAAGGATGTCCAGTTGAACTGTACACCCTTGTAACAGGGTCAGAGATTGGGAGATACTGTTTGATGCTCCACCTTTCCTGACATTTCACTGTTGCACAAAAATGGGAAAGATGTTTCAATGAGCTTCCCAGAATAGAAATATTAACCCCAAATGTTCAAAAGTTATGAATGTGATGTTTATGTGGAAGAGAGTTTTAGCGATCTACTTGTATACCTACTAGAGGCTATACTACAAGAAGAGAAAATAAATTCATACCTTGTCATAGTCTGTAGTATCAACCCAAGTACTCAGATCCTCATTGAGCCCATGTGAATGCTGTCAGAGTGTCTGGTAGGACTTTGTCATGGAATACAATATGGTAAGTATACAGATACTTCAAACTCCAGTGGCAGGATCTACGTGACCCTCAACATTTCATGACCAGTTATTTTCTTTGCTGCACACACCTCCATAGGAAGTGGTCCCCGAGTACTTCCTTTGGTTTTATTTTCTGTTTAATATGTATTTTTATGTTGAGATTTTTGAGGGAAATAGATATGGAAGGTAGGAAGAGTTCAAAAGAAGACTGAAAATAGTGTCAGTATGAATCTGAATGGAAAATTAAAGTTTGTTACTGCCATGAGGTTTACAACCTAATTGCTTTGGACAGTTTGCTTAAGTCACATCTATTAAAACAGAAGCATATCTGTTCTGGTATACATGGGCAAAGTGAAGTTGGTGTAGCTGAAAGACAGGGTTTCAAAACTCTCTCCTCCTTGCTCTCTTCTTTTTCCATGCTTACTCCCTTGCGCAGTAGCAGTGCCACAGCCAAGTCTAGAGTGAGCAAAAGGCAGTCATCAAGTCATGCTGAGGTTTAGAGGAACACTGAGCTCTGCCCTACCTTCCTGCTGCCTTTACTGATCCTATCTACTTAGAGGGAATGCTGCAGGAGATTTTTCCCAGTGGTGATACTGTAATTAAGGCTGTGCTGTCTGGGGCCACAGAGTCTAAGTTATGGTGTGTGTGATCAGTAAATAGTGAATTTGCAGGAGAAATGAAAACTGAAACTTTGCAGCAGTTGACTGTGCACTGCTGTTTCACCAAATGTCCCATTTCGAAGTATGGTGTTGGCCTGTCTTCATTTCAGTTCGTGCAGTATTTGTGTCAACACACGTAGTGTACAGCTCATAGAAAGGGAAATGCTGTATTGCTGTGGGAACTGTGTATAATGGCTGTATAAATTGAATTTCAATGGGGACCAAAAACCTCTATTCATTTGTACATTTATTAGGGCTTTTTTTCTTTCCCTGAATCAAACCAGCATTTTGGAGCTGTGTCACAACTGGTAAGAGCGTTCTCTGGGGATCTCAATGTCATGTGCAAGTAATAAGGACACTGTCACTGTTTATCTGGCCAGAGATTGATAGTTCAATACCTTTGGACTTGGCTAGGCAAGGAAGATGCAGGAATTTTTAAACTGTTTCCGTCACAGAACTGATTTGAGCTGGTTATTGGTAACACTGTTCATATGTAAATGCCCGCTTTTAAAATCACTTGTGTTCACAGAGGAACCGTCTGCTTCCCTTTCTGAAAAAAAACAGTCTAGAAACCCCCAAACACCCAACAAGAGGAGAATCATCCAGATAATCAGGGAAAGATGGTTATGCTAGAAAATATAAATACTGAAGACTCTCAGTCATTGTTCATACCAAAAGTACTAACATACATTCTTTTTTGAGCATGTGCCACAGGAATTGGCCACTCAATTATTATTTTCTACTCATATTTATAGTCCCTCTCCTTTACTCCTTGTTCAGACTGTTCATGAAAAATCTGAAGTGTTACACAGCAGCAGGTGCTGGATATTCCTTTCTTTATTTTTCAGGTCTGTACCCAGCACTTGGTCCTTCTGAATTTATAACCCTGCTGCTTAGTATAGCTTTCACATATCTAACCAACCATGGGGTGGCAAGTGCATTCCTCTCATGCACTTCTCCTTTCTACTAGCTCCCCATTTCACAAACAGGTATTGAAACCTGGCTTGGCACAATATCATTATTCTGTAGCAGGTGTCAGTTGGGAGTTTTTTATACTTCAGGATCCCTTGACCTTTCTTCTGGGCACACGTACAGTGTGTTAATGATGAACAATGTCCACACATCAGCACTAATTCAAACTTGAGCTCTTCCAGAGTTTGAAATATGCATGGATAAAGTCTGTGCAGATGGTCCTGAATTTTAATATATAAAAGTCCCAGTAAAACAAAGTTAACTTTAAAAATTCTGCAATAAATCACAAAAAAGCTGAATATGATCCTCTGGATATCTTAATTAGATGAATTTCTTTCACTTAATCAGACATTCAAAGTCAAAGGGACAAAAGACACTGACTTTCTTAGATGCTAAGGCCTGAATAATGTCTCAGTGGTCAGAAGAGTTGATTAAATTACTTGCTGTCACTCACATTTATATTTTATTGTATTCTTTTTCTGAATAATAACTTGAACAACAGTGTTTTCATTTTTTTTCATCAGTGACAATCAAGAATATTCCCAACAGCTTTATTTCTGGGCTTCTTGCTGCCACTCAAGGATATGGCATCATGTACTTCTACATAAAAATATTTAAGGAATAGCTAGTTTGCAAGCTGAACTTTGAAGATAGGAAATAGCAGAATCAAGATTATCTGTGTAGGTCACTTTTGTAGGTATCTCTGGTAGGAATTACCAGCAGTAAGAAGGGCAGATGTGACGAGATGGGGTGTCCTCTGGGCTTGGAGAGGTGCATTGCATCCACTGTGTGTCGTTCAGAGCTCAGACCCATGAGTGCCCAAGCTTACTCAGAGCACAATGGAGGCCTTTGGACTTCAGCAACCAGATGCCCAAGGACTCCTATTTAACACATGGAGGTGGCACTTTTAAGAAACTAAATTAAGAGGAAGTTAATAAGTGTCTGCCTGCTTCAGGGTTGTCTCTGAGCTGAATTCCCGTGCTTCTTCTCCAGATTTCCAAACATTCAATATTGTTTTAAAGAAAAGGTTTGTGCTGGCAATCTCTGCAGATTTTTCTGGCCTTATTGAAAACAGCTGTGACATTTTTGCTGAAGTGGGATGTCTTTTGGTTTGTGTTTTATTTTGTTGGGATTTTTTGTCTGGTTTTACTTTTTAAATTAAGCCAGAGGTAGAATTGGAGCACAGAAGCATCAGTTGCAGCTATAACAAAGTTTTTAGAGAACAGGGAAGGGAGAGAGAGACAGAGAAAGGATTTACAGTGGGGAAGTATTAGGCAGGATTGACTGTAGGTGTCACTGTGAGCTGTGCCTGTAATTCTGAAGCTCCATTTCCCCTTTTATTCAGTGACCCCCACTTCCCAGCTTTCCTCCTCTCTGTTTCCCCCATCTCTTTTCTCTCTGACTCTCTTCCTAACACACACGTGCATGTGCAGAGAAGTGTATTACAAATAATAGCTGGAAGGAAGCAAGGAAATTACTGTGACCATTAGACAACTTGGCATTGATACAAGTTAATAGATACTTAATAAAAATGCTGGTTAACTGAATAGTGTTAACTGAATAGATGTGTGATATCTTGCTCATATGAAGCCCTGGAATGCAAATGATTAAAAAAACCCAACACAATAGGCAAGCTTTCTTTTGTCTATTTGTATATGGCTACAGGTAAGAGCAGAAGGCAAACACCAGCAGACAAGATACTCTTCCAGTCTTGCCAGTCTGGGTTGGGCAGAGGCAGGACTTGCTCATTTTAGGCATTACAGGCTTGGCTGCAAGCATGAGGGGTTCTGGCAGGCTTTGAAACTGTATCTTCCTGTATAGATTCCTGCAGAAACAACCTCTACCTCTTAATGCTTTCTCTTCACTAATATTTAGTTAACTTCTCAATTTATAATTTAGAATACTCTCCTATAAGATCCACTTAGAGAATACTAAGTAATGACATACAGCAACATCATTAAATACTTTTGTGCCTCAGGGTAACAGACTACAATGCACCCTGCAAAGTAGCACTTAGAGGCTGTATGAACATATTCTGTCACCTTGCAATCTTTTATAGCGTAGCCCTGGGAATGTGCAGGGAGATAACATGCAGAGGAATAGAACAAAGTCTGCTGGAGTCACACTCTCCTTAACGTGATGAATTATCAAGATGCTGTATGTTTCCTGGTGAGGTCCCAAACAGATGAACTTCTGTAAATGAGCAAATTTAAATGCCTTCTTATCACACATAGGCAGAATGCTGTTTTCATGGTGTTACTAAGAGTCCGATGTTACTTTTAAGTGACTGTGCAGTGATCAGTACTTCAGCCCTAATTAGTAAAAGTAGTAAGAGCCTTAGATTTAAATCATAAACAGAAAAATAGGTCATCTAATATTTAATTCACCCTCCTGCCAACCCCAAATTATTCCTTGATGTGTATATTCTGTTTTCTTGTATCAATTTAAATTTTCTAAGCAACAGCTTCCATGACTTCATGCTTTTTCCTTTTGAGTTTACTTTTTTTTAGTGGAATTCAGCAGGATTCTCCTGAAGGACAAGGGCAATTTTTAAAGCTGCTTTGTAGAACTCCATTTTCTTTCTGATACAGGCTCCTCCGACAATGCTGAATCTTGCTCAAATTTTTGTAGCATCCTGTGGAAAGGATGCGGAAGGCAATCCGCAAAGTACAGATTCTCCTGGAAAATCTTGCTGGTTGCTAGATGCAACTTCTAAACCATCTTTCCTTGGTTTTCATCCTTGCCTGATAGCTGCATCACGTACTCTATGTTCAATATGATGATGACTCCAAGATGCACCCTGTCAGTAATCTAGTCGCTCGTGGCTGCAGTGATTATCCACCATCTCTATCAAATTACTCTTGGACAATGTCACTGGTGTAGTCTCACCTCTGAATGGAACAGGAACAGTCTTTTTTTCTTTTATTTTTCTTTTTTTTATTATTTTTAAATCAGGATTAAGCAGTCAGATCTGATGACACTTCAGACAAGTATAGTTGTTTGAAAACATACTATCCTTTCAATCACAGTAAGTGACAGTGTGCACAGTGTGCACTCTGCTGATGCCATGGCTGCCTTTGATGCCTGCTCTGACATGCTTTAAGATAAATAGTTCAGAGAAAAATTCTTTAGGGTAGCAAACTACTTTTGCCAAATGGTTAGCTCTATATCGGTCTTTTCCTCCCCTTTTTTCTTTTAAAAGGAAAATATAACAGGGATTAAATTGGGGGAGAGTTGAGTAGCTCCTTTCTAGGATGAATATTTTTTTACTGGGGACAGGCTTAAATTCGTGTGTATTTAGAGCAAAGGAGTGGGTATGAGGAAATGTCTAAGTTCCCTGCTCCCATCTCTTTGCCCAGTTTCTCTCTCATGGATATTATAGAGGCTTGAGTGGGAGTTTGGGATTTTTCAGTATGTGGGAGACAGCTAGTGGCAAAAACAACCTGCAGAGCTGGGCAAACTACATGATTGCATGTCCTTAACTTCTTCTCTTGGGTTGTCTTTTGGGCAGTGAGACGGGGGGAGATAAGCTTTACAGGCTGTAAAACAAGGAAGAAATGGCAGTGCTTGGCTGTGGTAGGACCTTGTAGAGAGTTTCCTTGGCATATGAAGCTCCCTGACAGGTGAGGCACCACAGGGGCTGGGCACCATGGGCCCCAGCCAGCAAGAGGCAGGTGCAGGACAGGGGTAGAGCACCAGGAAGCAGCAGGGGTCAGTCAGGTTACACTACAGACTGGTCGAGGAGTGGGAGAGATGTGAGAGAGGGACCAGCAGTGTGTGTCTCATGTGTGAGGAAGGACACTACGCAAGGTATGGTATGGGTATGTAGAGGAGGAACATTGATTTGAGCCAACTTTTCAACATCCCAGATACAATGACATTGTCCCAAGTGACAGCAGTTTCTCACGCACTGCCTGTGTCATATAGTGAGATGGCCTGTGGTCATTCCTGCTCCTCAACTGGTCTATGTGGTCATTGCAACAGAGACTGTAGGGTGACCAGAGTGGAGTCTGCACTGACCTGGGGCAGGTGCCAAAGGCCAGGGCAGTGTTCGCTCTGCCCATCCTGAGTGTTCACTGCTGGGGCTGTGCGACAGAGGAAAGATCCCTTCCAAGAGCTGCAAGTCCTAAAGTTCTGTGAAAGAGCTATCAGCTATCATGTATTGTAGGAGAGACATAAAGGTGTAGAACATCTTTCTCTGCAGGTCTGGTGAAGTGTTGTATGGCTTTTGTAGCCCATATCTGCTCTTGCAGGACAGTTGAGGGATGAGGAATGTTTTCACTAGGGGAAACAGAGAGGAAGAATCTTACTGGAAAACGTTCTTATTCATAGCAGAAATTTTCAGGAAGTATTTTTTCTTTTTTTTTTTTTTTCTATTAGCATTTCCTGGTGCTGAGCACAAGTAATGCAGCATTTCAATTCTCTTCATATCAGATGATTCACTGAAGGTCAGGTCTCTTGAAGTAATATTTTCTTATCTGCACCTAATCAATCATGTCATATATAAAAAGTAGAAGCAGTTGTATCAGTGCTTTAGTACAATGTAGGAATATTAGACCAATCAAAATAAACTAATCACATATTAGAAATTATTTTGAAGTGATACTGCAAAAAATACACACAAGCTACCGAATCACACAGATAAAATAATGATCATTTGTCATTAGAATGGAGATAGTTGCAGGGTTTTTTCTTCTTCTAGGATATTTAACTGGCTGGCTTCTAATATTTCTTTTAATGTTTGCTTTTGCCTAGCAGGAATGTGATAAAATTATGCAAAGCTATGATTCACATAGAACAAATACAGATTGCAAACTATATAATGTTATCCTGGCCTGCTGTTTATAAAGCAATGAATATGCCTGTTAACTGTGTATGCTGATGATTTTTTGCAGCCAGGCTTATATCTGGATGGATGGCCTTTACTCTTCCTAATTATTGTTTTACATAAGCAAATAATTTACCTTTATAATCACAAGCAATCATCAAGAAAGACCCTTGGTAGGTGTTGGCATATTGTACTGTTCATATTCAGTAAATAGCCTTTATTCTGTTTTGGGTATGGTTTCTAGACCTTATACATTGCTCTGCACAGAAATAACATGAATTAAATCAAGGCAAATTATCTCATTTTTTTATATATGCATTTTCATTAAATTACAGGCTGTTCTGGTTGCTGATACAGGCCTGTTGGGTAAACGGCCTAATGGTTCCAATGCAGCCCCTCCTGAAGGCTGACTGAAGAAATCTGACTCTTCTCACCAGAGCAAACAATTTTCAGCCTTACGCAGTCTTAGGACCTGGAGAAAATCTGATTGATAGTTTCTCAGTCGGTGTGCCCAGAAGGGTATTGTATCCAAGTGGTCAGTTTGCTCAACCATAGGCAGTTAAGCAGAAGCATGTGTAAAGGCTTGCTCAGTTTCTTTACTATTTGAGTCCTTCTGAGTGTCTTAAGAGTCAGACTCTGTTTTAAAGCACTTACAATAGACTGGCAGTGACTGAATTGCTGACAGCATAGCATGCAATCTTGCTCAAGAAGTGTAGCGTTAGTCTAGAGACAACATGGGGTAGTTCAGAGACACCTGAGCTGTTTCAGCAATAACAGTGAACTTTCATGCTTCATCTCTTTCTGATACAGCTGCTTGTTTCACAAACAGGTGTCTAAAACTGCTGTGAAAGTCACTTCAGCTGTAGACTGAGCAGAAGTCTCTTGATTTTCAATGTAATGGTACTGTATCAAGTAATAATGTGCATGTTACTGTCACTTGGGAATTGCAGCTTGGGAGCCCCTGATCTTTGGAAATGAGAAGACCTGTGCCTTGGGGGAGCTTGGAAAGAAACCTGCTGGAGGGTGCCCTTTGTTTCACTGTGTTTTCCCTCTTTGACTAGTTATGCAGTTACTAAGACAGGTAGCAGAGGGACTAATTCTGCTCTCTGTGTTAAAGGATTTTCCCAGTTCTTTTCCAGCTCAGGAACAAATGCATTATTTTTTTCCAGTGAATACATAGAAATGCCACAAACCCCATTATTTCTGCAGAATCTGCTGCTGCTCTGCATTTCTGCATACGGGTGAATATAATAGCCATGTGACATGTTGAAAAGAATAATTATACCCAGAGGGGTTGGTAATTTATGTTGGGTAGCAGGTGGTATCATTTCCTGGTTAGTCTGTACCCTAACTTGTTATTATCTATGGCCATCAGCAGCTAGAGTGACACCTACAGAGGAGACCTCAGAGCTCTCAGCAGGAGCCAGAGTTGTTCCATTTGACTGTAGATCGAAGGAACTCCTACCATCCTTCATACTGAGTGTAACACAACCTTTGATAACGTAGCAGCCAAAGCAAGTCATGACTCATGTCATTGACTTTCCCCTCCTGTATGTGACATTTTAACAGGTTGTGCTTGACAGAGAATGAGCTTCTACTTACTTTTGACCACTACTATTATGCCCCTGACTGAGTCATATATAGCATACCGTCTAAATAGCTACTTGTCCCTAAGGAAATATTTTTTTACCACAATATTTCTTTGGTTTGGCAAATTTACTTCATTGCTTGTTTCTGAGACAAGCACCCCATTGTTTTGGGAGCTGTACACGCACATAATTAGGGACAGAGTCTTGCTTTGACAAGCATTTGCCCTTCAAATAAGAGAGAGAGAGGAAAATGTTGCTTCCGTTTTGCAAATGGAAAATGGATGTGATGAAGTGGTGAGATCTGGGACAGAGCAAGAAGTTGATCAAGTTCTTGGAAGAGCCAAATATAATAGCCTTAATCTTACCAAGCCTGTTTTGTTGCCTTAGTTTCTTTAAAGTTCTTCCTGCACTGCTGCATTCCATATATAATTCCTCACTGTCCTAAAGCTGTAGTACAATCTGTTCTGTCTTGTGAATCTCTCTCTGGACTCCTGAGCACATAATGAAAATCTAGATCCGCAGTTGTCTTTGATCTTTGAGGTTTTGTCAGCTCCTCCCATTTGCAGTTTTAGCTTTCTCACCTCATTTCTTCCAATTCTTCAATGCCTCCCTAATGTTTAGATTCTTACTTTTTCCCTCTTCCTTCCTTACCAGCTCTGGTAGTACTGAGTTTTTTGTCCTAACTGGTGTCATTAACTTGTTTTATCTCTTCTCAGATCCCACCTACTTTCTCTTTTCTCTATGTTCTTTGGTTAATTTTTAAAAAGTATTTTTCTGTACTGTCTCAAAATGTAGCCACTCTTCATGTCATTCACTTTGTGTTTCAAGTGAGAATCTCATCATCTGAGAACCTGCAGGTTTGTTCTAATCCTTTTTACTTATCTAGAACCAAACAGAAGCATTTTCTTGGTCACAGGTCCAGGTCCATCTATGTGATCCTGAATTGAAGGTTCTTACAGTAAATGTCTTTCTGCTTCTGTGTGCTTTCTGTGCTGCATTTATCTGCTGCGTACGGATGTCCAAGCTAGCACCAAACAAGTGTACTCTCTTGGTACTAGAGTTCTGCCTAGCACCACATATACATGGGTACAGTGCCTAAATTATTTTGTAGGTGAGACTGTGGATTCCTTACATGGCAGTATAAGTTTTATCCTACACTTGGATTCTTGACATTTGCCTTTTGTAGCTAAGATACTGAAGGTGGTCTTTCTTTTAATCCATGGTCTGGAAATATTGCTGAATGCGTTTAATATTTCATAGGCTTTTTGAGGATTTTTTTTTTTAGAAGGTTTTTCTTTCTTAGATTTTTTTTAGAGAAACCATAGAAAGAGTGATTAAAGATAACAGCAAAGAGTTTATGGTGACTGCTATGGGTATCTTTACTTTGTTTCCTTTGCAACTAGAAGATAACATTACCAGAGCATTCACAGTATTCCTCAGTGTCATCCTTTCTGTTGGTGTTAATTAATTGCTGACACATTAGTGGCTGTTATATACTTATACTGAGTCCTACATCCTGAATGCTCTATTTTTACAAAGAGTGATCTAGGCCAAGAAATGAAGAGCACTAAAAATTCCCTAGGAGTACAAGAAAAGTAGTGGCCAGCGGGAAATGTATTTCCCCTGTCAGGAAGACAGTCAGAATGGTGAGATTCACATCCCACTCTTAAAAATAGTGCCGTAGTTGTCCATGTGCATTCAGGAGCTTTTAATGCCATATGCCACTGTGTAGATTCAAGTGGGCAGTCCATGGCTGGTCATTGCCTGGCTCACCATGTGATAATGAGATGTATCATGTGGATGTTCCCATACCTCTTCAGTTGTGCTGTAGGAAAAGGAATGCTTTTATGTGAACTAGCAAAGACAAGAAAGAGGATGTTATTTGTGATCAGACCTTATCCTGGACAGTCGTATTGAATTGTCTTTTCATTTGCAGTTTCTTGTGGGAGTAACTGCTCTTCTAGACTGAGAGGTTAAGGAGGCTTGCCTGGGCATTGGGATATGCTTGACAGGCACAAAAGGCCTGTGTGTAAAACATGCTGAGGCTGCATGTTTGAGAAGTATCATTCACACAGAAAATCAGGGATATCATACAGGAAGAGCTGGACCATCTTCAGGACAGGAAAATTAGAAATGGGATTACATTTGTATGAAGTACACAAAGTCAAATGACAATTATTTTCTATATGCTTATTGATTGGCAATGGCAAAGGAAAAAAAATGCACAGGTATTTCCCAGGACACATTGTGAAATGGCCATGCAAAAGGCAAATGTGATTTTAAGATGTTTCAGATGAAACATTTCTACTGATGACAAGAATGTGTGAGTTTAATTGTACAAATCCCAGGTGTATAATTCTGAGTATTTGTGATTATAACAGAAAGCAGAGATGCAAAGAGGAACCTGATTTTGATTAAGAGAATGGAAAAAGTTTCTTAGCAGAAGAAATAATGGAAACTGATTTGCTTAGCTTAACAAATAAAACCCATAAAGATTTTAGTGACTAAAATCAAGGAAGAGGAAAAATAACTAGTAATAGCAGTGGCTCTGAGTAAATGTGCACCCAAATTAGAAGACCCCTTAGCCATTAGAGGTTTCTTCAATATCTTACCCAAAGATTATGTTTTCCCAAGATGGTCACAGCAAACAGTGAACCAGTTCTGAATGTTACGAAGCCATTATATGAGTTTGCTGTTGCTCCTGGAACCCAAATGTAGCCTCCCAGGAGAAGCAATTCGTTTCTGCATTCTAGTGTCACAAGCAGTTTTAGCTTAATTGAAGGAATCCATAATATTCCAACACTTTTTATTTTCTAGTATCTCTTTCTGTGGATTGAATCATGATCTTGAATTTTCATGTCAATTTAGGGGTTTTCAAGCAAACTTCTCCCTTATGAGGTTCTCCAGTTTACCAGAAGCAACTGAATGAGCTGTTCAGTTTTGTCTCATATTCTCCTTTAGTTTTCACATAAGGAGTACTAAATTCTGTACCAAAGTCAGTGAAGGCAGCCTGAGTGCTTGCTGATAATACCAATTCCCCACAGAGACCTTCTGTACCCCAACTACATGAATTCAGCTGTAATCTGGTTTTCAGTTTACTTTTTTTAAAATTTGATAATTCCTGGGGGAATTTATTACCTAATTCTCATTGAATTACAGTGTGAGTTGGATGAATCATTTCCTTGGACTTGTTTGAAAATCTCAGATTGTTATTCTAATGTTATTCATGCTACTGCATGTGGTTTTGTAGCTAAAAATCTGCAATAAGTAAGTTCCTGGAATCATATCAATTACGAGAATATTTACATAGTCATTTATAAACAAAACTCGTATTAGGTTGTATAGTTTTTAGAAAAGTAAGACTGAGTATTAAGAAGTTGGTCACACTGTTTTACATACAACAGCTGTAATTTCCATAGGACTGAACTTTAAAATGAGAGAAGACAAAAAAGTTGTGTCAAAGGACAGAAAAAGCTTTGAAGTTTCAGGGCCTGATTCTGTAAATTGGTCAAGAAAAGGTGAATGGCATTTATCATAAAGCAGACTAACTTTCTGTCTGGCTTGTCTGCAGTTAGTGGTTTCTTCAACATTATGGATGAGAACAGGAAGTGTGTCTGTCAAGGGAATTTTATTCCTTTGACAGAAAGGTAGTAGGTGCTTAACCTGTAAGTAGGTGCTTAACCTGTAAGTTTACATATCCCTATTTTATTGTTGTGGGACTTGCCAGTTCTAGGGTCAAAGCAGCATGCTAACTAGTAGGAATGGAATGGAAAAGGAAGGTAGAAAGATAAAAGAAAGAGATGAAATCAATAAGAAAAGGTTCAAAAGATATGTCTGATGAGCTTTTTCTAGTACGTAACATTGTCAAAGAATAAAACTGAGCTGGAGGGTAGCATGCTACCTTTCTGTCCAGTCAGTTCACTAGAAAAGGCTATATTTGACTCAAAGTCCTGTAGCAACATCTGAGAGATGCTGTTTTCCATGATGTACAAGAAATTCTGAAGAAGTTAAAATACTTAACGGTGAACTAGATTATGCTGCATTCTTCTCATTAACACAGGGGCTGGCAGAATTGGGTGGTCTCTCAGTCTTTGACTTTTCTGGAGATTAAGGTATTTCACATCATTTGGTGTGAAAATAGTCCTAGTCTCTTCAAGGGAGGATGAGGATAAATTACCACCATGTGCTAAGAAGCTTTGGAATAAAACCCTATTCCCTGACTGAGACTTGCTAAGAGGTATTCCAGTAGGATTAGTACAGCCCCTTGCTTCCCACATTTGTTTTGGCTAATCAAATCCTTGTGATACTTCATGTAGTTTACAAGTATTCAAAAGGACCTACTGTAAAATGTTTGTCACTTAATTCACATTTTGTGATATCACCTGATAGCATTTTCAGGTCGGAACAGTGCAACTACTTTGCTCTGGATTTGCAGAGAGGGTGATCAATTTTACCAATTGCAGTGGAATTCTTCCCACTGAATTTGAGGTGTTTGTGGAAGTAAACTACATGAGGTCCCCTGTCATCATTGCACAGCCCAAGGCACTTTGAGAGCAGAATTCACGTTGCTTTATAAGTACTGCTTTTGAGATTAGTTACCTCTGGTGCTGTTTAGAAAGTGCGCTTAGATTAGACACCTAACTTTCAAAGGACTGGAGTTAGGCAAGAAGAATCCAGCAATGTCAGCTGATTCCTCTAAGACCCGTGGGATGAGGACTGGGCAGCACTCGCCACAGAGTAATGCTGGATAGATTCTCACTGTATCTATCCTTTATTGAAGGAAATAAGTTACCCAGACTCAGCTTGGATCATGAATGAATCCAAGTCTTCCATATTCTTGGACCTTTTTTGTTCAGTTCTATGTTCTGCACAACATGCTTCTCGGAGTAAAAGGTTAATGATCTGTGGGCTTGTACTGACCCAGGAGAGGAGCAACAGTTGTTTCCTCAACTGCAGTGGGAGGTGAATTCAGAGCCTGTTTGAGAACCTGGCTTTACATGCAGCTCAGGTTTAGACAGGGGAACCTTGTATAGTGCAAGTCCTCTGTGAAATTAGGTGACTCTATGTTGAAAGAGGCAATTTTTTGATTAAAAGAAAAAATCTGATAAAAGTATGTGTTTGTTTTTGGAGAACAGCATGACAATGCATATCGTTTTTATCTGTCAACAGCCATCACCTTGTCAGAGTTTGGCTGCTGTTGATTTATTACAGCCTATGTGAATGTACAATTGGTAGGCTGGTCCCCAGATCTGCAGAGGAGAGGCACAAATTTGGAAGCCATATGTCCCATGGTAATGCGCTTAAAAGAGAGATAATCACTAAAGAGCTGAGGAGCCCTTCAACTCATTACTCTTGCGTACTCTCTTAGTCTTAAGATTTATCAATGCTTGTAATGAAAGTATCTAAAGTGAAAACAACTTATTAACTTCACTAAAGACACCATCTTCAACTCCCCACAAATAAATCTTTTATCTTAATCTGTGCTGCATGCGTCCCAGCTTTTTAGTCTGAAATAGGGGGGAATTCGCTGAGGCACGCTTATATAGCATTGCTGTCCCAATGCCCAGGACGACCTTGACAAAGAGAGAAGACTTTGGAGCTGGAAATTTCCCGGCAAAATAATGCATGCAGGAAAGTGTTACACTCACTTGTGGAGTTCAGGAATTATTCTTGGAGCTGTTTCATTGGGGCCATTTCTGTGCCAGTACTGAAGGCATGCAAGCTACTCAGAGAAGTACAGTCTGTCCTTAACATTTATGTGTCCAAGCCTTAAAGCCTTGTTACCGAACACCATTGTCAGGTACCAATATCTGAAAAGCATATCCTGCCAGATAGAAGGCAGAGTGGTAGTCCTAGTAGAGCTCTTCTCCAGCTAAGGTGAAGCAACATTAACATTTTAAATACTGATTTGTACTTTTAATTCACTATTAATCACAGTGGGATTTGTAGCATTTGGGTTTTATGAGGAAGTTAGGGCTTTTTAAAGGTGATGCTATTAACATGGAACTCATTCTTGGTGATGAGTACCGGATGGAGACTTCTGATGAGTACTTCTGGAGGCTGCAGAAGACTTCTGCATGGGAACGCTTCTGTTGGGCTTATAACTAGGGACAGTAGGGCAGAACTACAAAACCCATGTGTAAATTATCATTTGTCTTTTCCCTTCTAATACTCAGTTGTGATCTGGAGAGAGAAGAAAAGCTGTATGTCGTTAATATGAGTCTTAGAGGGTTCATAGACCAGGTGATATACATCCTCTATTTGCCTCAGACAACTACATGTACATCTTTCTAATGTGATTAGGCCATCATACAGGGCACAGATCAATTTATTATTCTGCCTGAGAGTGCCATGTTCCTCTTTAAAAAATTATTATTCCTGGAGTTGCGATTACTTTAAAATAAATTTACCAAAGACAAAATTGTGCCTCTTGGGTCAGTAAATGACTTCCCTGTTTTTCCTTGAAGAGACAAGGTGTTTATTAAAGACCTCCTTAGTTTACTGTGTTGGGTTTTTCACTTTGAATAATTGTCCAATTAAATATAATTTGGAAGTCCATGCTAACCTACTGCTTGCATTGTACAAGTAAGAATATCTCTGAAAGATGTGCATTAATAAATCCCACTGAGCCCTATCTCTTTTAAAAAATGTCCTCTTTTGTTTAATTTTTAGAATTTTTAACAGGGCTCTAAGCCTTACATTTGGAAATGCAGCTATTTTCACACAAATAATTTATACAGTTCATTCTTTCAAATTCTGTAGGAAATATTTTTATCATTTATTGCAAGTTAGCTTTCTTTTTTTATTATTTTCAACCTATTGTTTAGGTTCGGAACATATTTTACGGTCTAAAACTTTACACATTCTATTATTTCTCTTTTTTTTTTTTTTTTTTTTTTTGTCTAGGGATTTCTGTTCCTACTTTGCAAGGGGAAAATAATATAAAGTTAAGTGGATAAAAGTAATTAAATGTAGCAATTAGATGAACTTCTAGAAATCCAGAATGGAGTTGGTCAATAAGAGATATATACAGGGATAAAGAAATATTATGTTGCCTGATGTAACCTCTTCCGTAGAGATACAGTCATACATGGCCTAGCAGCCTGAGCATGATGCTGGTAGCAGGACCTCTCACTTTGACTCAAACACAAAGAGCATTGATGTTTCTTTATCTACTAGGATCTAAGTAATTCCACCTCATTTTCTTCTGTGGATATAAGACTTTTATTCCTAATTGAAATAAAATGAGCATTGATTAGCTAATCAATCTAATTAATAAAGATTTTTAGAACTGGGGAGATAATAAAACACATGGGGGAAGTTTTGTGTCACTGATGTATTAAAAATGAGTAGCAAAAACTGCCATAAAATGAACCCCCGAAATATTTTATGCTGTAGTAGTTACACGTAGTTGTAGTTATCATTGCTCTTCTTGTATCAGAAATGGTTTTTTGGTTTGATATAGGTAGGAACAGATGTGACATTAAATGAACATTGAGATTGAAATTAACTGCCTACTCCTTTATATTCTGTCTGCCTTCACCTTCTAGTGAAATACAAGGAGCTGGAAAGCTGATTTGCCTTTCTTAGTCTATCAATGCACAGAGCACCTAATTAATATTGAGGTGGGAAATACAAACTTCTTAACTCTGGAGAGTTAAGAACTGTCCATACACAAGCATAAACCCTAGCCAAGTATTTTCAGTCTGTGGCATCCAAAATAAAAAAGGAGTTAATGAGAACTGCTGTCTTCAATGTAACACCACCCATGGGCAGGAAAGTGCATGTAAGTAACTGTAGAGACCTGAAGTACATTGTTCAGTTCCAGCTGAGATGGGGAGCTGCTTAATTTCATTGAAGATTGACTGGAAAAGAAGAGAAGTAGACTTCTGTTACCCAGTAGTTTGATAATGTAATTCTTCGGGAAGGAGTCCTCTAAAGATAAAATAGCTTGGTTGCATCATGGAATCAAGGGGATTTGGGATAACAGGAGGCCAGAGGAAAGTGAGAGAATGCTTCAAATGAGGCAAGTTCCTTGCCTGAAAAGTTCTGTTAGACACCTTTTTCTGCCTTTCAGAACCCATGACATGCAGGCCCAAAGTGGTTGTGGCATTTTGTAGGTGAAAAGCCTGGCCTTTTCTGAACATTATGACAAAATATCATGCCTTCCTTTTGGGTCAAGGGGCCAGTAATTAGATGATGCTCTTATCCAAGCAGTAAAGAGCCATGTGATGTTGCAATTTTGGGAATGGGCAATATGATAAAGAGTAGATTTTGAAAAGTATCTGTTTGGGGAGGATCTAAAGATGAGGATAAATAGTAGTAAAGTAAAACAATCTCGAAATCAAGAGTAAGGATGCTATTTTATTTTTTTTAAGATACAGAAAGAAAAGGGCTAGCTACACCTATTTCACCTGCTTTGCTACGTGCTTACCTATACAGAATCACAATCATTTGTATTCTGCTTTGCAATGATGTATTGATTGTGTTAACTGCACTTGCAGTGCAGCTAGCCGCTAAGTATGCTCTTAACTTCTGCAAGAGTTGTTCCATTTTCCAGAAACGTTTTTTATGCTGATTCAGGAGAAAGCAAGCCAAACATAACCTCTCCCCCCAAAAAACAAACAAACAAACCCTGGGTGGAAGGATTGGCTTAAACCATTCCCTGATTACTTTTGGAAAGATGGGAGAATGGCACTTTTGAAACAAAATGCTTTCCTGGCTCCTTAGTTGTCTGCCTGATAGACATGAGCAGTGAAGGCACCCCTTAAAAAATTCCGTATCAAACAGCACCTGCAAGGTTTTCATACACACATGCAGTGATTTGTATCCCAAAGGCTTGGTTGCCTGCTGGGGAAAAAGTGGAAGCCAGAAGTTTGTTGAAATTGTGCCATTTTGTGAAATAGTACTGTGTTGATAAACCAGAAAATTCAGATAATTTTTTATTGGTATTTTCCAGTCAGTTCTTATTTGCTCTCTCTCATGAGAGAGGACAGAATGCAGTGTTCAGTTCATGCCATGGCAATTCAGTTAATCACTAAAACCAGCCATTTCTTCTGTCTTCTTCATAAGCACCTACTTCACAGACGTTTAGCTAGGCGATGATAGTCTGAGGTTTGCAAGAGTGTATAAGCAAGACATCATATCTCTGTTTAGGCTGAAAGAGTCCTGCATGAGCTGCTCTTACGTTAATAAGCTTATCCAGGTTCTCCAAGTAAGGTTAGGTGGATTCTGACAGTACCTCTCTGAAATGAGCTGTAAGTTTCTTATTTGGAGTGGGAAGAACTCACTGGTGTCTCATGTCAGTGAGATGCACTAAGTACTGCCTGAAGAGTGGGAGCAGATTCCTAGAGTGGATTTTTGTAGGGTTGGAGGCTAGGTGACAGTAATTTGCTGTTGTGGGCTGTAGAACTTCACTGTCCACCAGTACGTGGGGCAGTGCAAAGGTGTGGGAACTAATAATGCCTAGCAGAACGTTTATCAGTGCCAGGAAGAAAGGAATTGGAGTCTGGTTTACTGCACCGCTTCTCTCAAAGTATGTTTTGTTTCAGTGTGCATCAGCACTTCAGGGCCACTGTTGTGCCGAACAGATAAGCAGTTTCTTATTGTGGTCAAGACTGGTGCTTGAAATCCTGTGTGTGGTGATAATTGTTAATTTTTAATGACTGGGCCAGTTAACAACTTGTAAAATTTTTCAGTTTCCAAATTAGCACAGTGAACCAGTCTAGGATAGCTTAATGGATATGTGAAGGGAGATAAACACCCTGTTGTTGCTCCCTCTTTTTGCATTTAGATCCATTTAAACAAAGTAGTGATATAATGTTAGGTTTGATTATAAATCATATGGTGTTATAATATTTTTAAGTTCAAGCAGACACAGTGATTAGCAGCCAACAGATGCAGCAGTTTGCACAGCAGAGGACCACATAGATGATCAAGGGATAGGAGCATTTGACATGAGGAAGAGCTGGGATTACCTAGAGAAGAGAAGGCTCAAGGGGATATTATCAATATGTATAAATACCTGATGTGAAGGTAAAGAAAAGACAGACTGACAGACTCTTCTCAGTAGTGCCAGAACAGTGTGCACAAATAGAAGTACAGGAAAATCCATTTTCACATAAGAAAAAAACTTTTCACTGTGAGGGTGGTAAAAGACTGGCAGAGGTTGCCCAGACAGGTTGCTGAGCCTCCATCCTCGGAGGCATTCAAAACCCAGCCCTGAGTTATGTGCTGTAGTTGGCTTGGCTTTGAGTGCAGCAGCAGCTGACTAGACAAATCTAGAGGTGGCTTCCAACCTCAAATGTTCTGTAATTCTGTTTCCTATCAAAGACCAGGTTTCTGGTGTGTGATTCAATACTAACTGAAGCCAACTGGTGTCTTCACATCAGTTTCAGTGAACATGGCTCAGGTCAAGCAAAAATAAACAATATTAGTGGAGATAAAAAGTGAGATGAGATCTAGGACTTGATCTGGAAGGAGAAGAATCAGAGGTACCAATACAATCAACTGAGCAGCTCTAAAAAGACGCATGCAAAAAGATCCAGAAACAGATATCGCAAGAGATGCCAAAGGGGATTTGTAAGCAACAATATGGCTTCCCATGTTTAAGGATTAATTGGGTATAGGAGAGATGCAAAGAGCACTTAAAGTGAAAGAGGACACTGCATGCCTTGTATTGTTAGCTCTGCGGAACAGAAGCTTGCAGGAGAGAGTATTTTTATAAAATACTGAGGGCAAAAGCTGGGAGCTGGTAAGAGCAGGCTAAGTTAGGGGTCAGTGCTGGCACAGGAATGAGTGGGTTCAAATTAATCATGACAAAAATGGCCTGTAAATAAGGAGATTTTTAATGCTCAGAACAGCCTTTGTGAGAGTGACTGGCACAAGTGACCACAGGAATTTTAAGACAGAACTGGTAAATTTGAGAAACAGATTCTATGGTGCCTTTTACTATGAAAGAGGGAAGCATTCTCCCTGGCCCAGGAGATCACTTGCAGCCCTAGGCTCCTACATCTTGGGTCACTGGGTGTGTTTCTTTAGAAATCTGGTTTTTGCACTCTATTCCAAACTAATGGTCTCTTGCTACCGTCTGTCACCTGCAACAGACCTCAATTGTATCTTACTTTGTGAGACATAGAACGTGTGATTTGAAAGTTAATGCGGTATTTGTTCAGTGTATTTGCATTTTTGTGCTTGATGCTAGTAGAAGATACAGCCCTAGATTCCTCCTCTGTGGGCTATGATTCACCTTCATTATAAATATTTCACATCAGCCTCATGTTTAATGATGCTGTTGGAAGGGGGAACATCTGGATTCTTCTACCAGGTGATGTAGCTGGATCTTACAAGTTGTATGCATTGCTTTTACTATCTCTATTAAAAATTAAAACAGGGAAAAATATGCTTAAATTCTTCTGAACAGCCTATCTTTAAATTACTATATTAGATTATTGTATAATTCCCACTACTGTGATATTTTAATAATGCCCTACAATATCCATGTGTGCTTAGAGGAAATGATGTACTGAAGAGATAAAGGTTTATTCAAGGTTATACAAAAAGTCTGAGGTGAAAGAAAGCCTGAATATGTCTCTAAGCATGTCTGTCTTGTGCT
Organism: Lathamus discolor; assembly: GCF_037157495.1. Taxonomy (NCBI): domain Eukaryota; kingdom Metazoa; phylum Chordata; class Aves; order Psittaciformes; family Psittacidae; genus Lathamus; species Lathamus discolor. The sequence continues at coordinate 57,890,222 of NC_088889.1, read as the reverse complement.
CTGTCAACTAGGCTGTTGGAAAGGGCGCCATCTTCCTGGAAAGTATGGTATTTTAACCTCAGTCACCAGTCATTTGATTGCTTTTATGGGATCATCATAATTTTTATATTTCTCAGTTACAGAACAGGTCATTCCTTTTAATACTTTTGCACATCCAGGAGACATGGCTTCCTGTCTAAATACACCTCTCCTATTCTTCATATCTATCCCTTCTTCCTTTATTCAAATGCTATGCTATGAACAGCATGATATCTGTCACTGACATATTTACATGTGCTGTTTGCAGTGTTTTGTCTTCCCTCGGTATTCCTGTGGACATTTGAATCAGTGACTATATTGTATATATTCACGGAATGTATGTATTCACAGAAATGGAGAGCACATAGGTAATGAAGGGCTTGGTGCTACCCTGCTGGGCAAATCCTGACTAACAGCATCACTTCTTTGGATGGATACTTGTGGGAAGAATTATTCTGAGAAATCCCCCAAGTCCTATCCATATTGATACCAGAATTACTTTGTGAAACGACCAGAGGCTAATATAAAACTGGCACATCAGGAAAGTTAGAATATCTTCTGCACCTTCCAAGAGTTCCATAAAATCTCCCATTTTATGTTGTTCAAAACTCTTTTGAAATGACTGAACATACAGTTACTCGTGTCTAAGCATGTCATTAAGAAGCATTAAAAATTTGCCTCTGATGATCTTATTTTCTGGAATTTCATGTAGTTAAACTACTAATGACCCAGACCTTTCACTTCATGCTATAAAAGTGATGTTAATTTTATGTGGTAGAGACTGAATACCAGGGCAAAGCACTTTGCTTGGGGTGTTGAGAACCACTGCAGATATTCAGCTCATTACAGCTGTGATGGTGTAGCTCAGGGGATGGTAAAAAGACAGTGGTGGTTTTATTATGTTAGCATTAGTTTGCTGGGCATTCTGCTGATAGGTGTAGTTCAAATCCTTTAATGCAAAACAAAGTCTTTTAAACCCCTGCTCTTTCAGCAATTCATTTAACAAGGAGAAGTGCTTTGAAATTAGTCCTTGGGTATCGTGTCTTCAATTTACGTCCTCAGTGCAGTTAGCACTTAATATATCCCTTTCAGAAGCAGATTGTCACTGCAAAGTGTCTGTACACAGTCTGTCTAATTCATCCACAGAGGTCCCACTGCATTTCAATTGTGTCTTTTCTATTGCTTTTAGGAGCAAAGCTTGGGTTGCTGCACATTCTTGCCACCTTTTTCCACTTCACTGAAATCATTCACTTGATTTAAAAAACCCTACACAACTAAATTGATTCAGTAAATCCCTTTTTCATGTACAGTAAGTGGTTTGGTGTAAGGCACAAAAATCTTTCTACTTTTACACTTCCTTTCATTTCATACAATTGTCCTTAGAAAAGTAAGTCTACAAATGATAAAAAAAAAAACCAACAAAGTGGAGCCAACTTAGAAGGAAAAAGTTTTAACTAGCTTTTTTGTCAAGCTTCAAACAATGCTTTCTCTGATTCTGACTTTGTCTTTTTGACCGATGCCTGTTTACAGTCACTCGTCATTAACTATATGTATTTATCAGGGTTTGCAGCCATCGCTGGCCTATTTGATACTTCTCTTTTTAAACAAAAACACCCTCAGAAATTGATATGGTAGCCAAAATGATATTCATAAAAAATTTAAGAAAGAGCTCTCAGTGTTAGGAAAAAAAATTTTTTTGAAGGAGCTGAAAAGAAAAAGGTCTTGGAATTACAAGCAGTTAGACTTGGGGTTTTGCGTAATGACTCCTGGTATCCCACTGTGAGAAGACTTTCCCCAGCTTCTCGTCTGCATTCTTCCTCGTTCCCTGCGGGAGAATGAGTTGGATTTGTCTGCCATATTCACAGCAATCGAGGTGATCCAGGTTGAAAGAAAATCAATAAGATGTGTCCATTTATGCCTCACAAAGGAAGAAAGGTCTAAAGAACAGACATGGGACGTGATTCAAGCACTAGAGACTTAATAAGACTTCTACTTGTGTTTGAAGGGAATGGTAATTTATATTTTACTTTGAACTTTTTTTTATGCTTCATAACTATTGGGATTCGGGCTGACATGGGAAGCAAGGAAAAGAAGGTTTGATGCTGTCTTAGAAGACCTAACCCATTTGGGAAGGCCATGCTCAAAAGTTCAAAAAATTTTGTTTTAGAAAAGATTAAAGAGACATCATATCATCGTACTGATTTATCGCTATTGATAAAACTGGTTTAAAGTATTTTGGATTGGGGTACAATAAAAAAAAGTCTTTCTTCGAGAACAGCTGCAAGTTTCTCATTATTGGCTGTCTTTTCTGTGTGTTTGATATCGTTTTGCTTAGAAATAGAGGAGCAGTCATAATAGGTACCCTGGTGCCACTTGAAGCTTTGTCAGGGCAGCTCCCCAAAAGTGGTTGTTTTTCTGCTTGATATCCGTCACTTTAGCCACCAGGGTCCTGCTGTCCCAAGGGTGTGCTCTGTCAGCCCTCAGCAAAAATGCTGTCTCTGCTTTTACGTACGTTGTTTTTTCAAGCCAGACTTGCGGTGTCCTTTTGCAAGTGAGGTGTAAGGGTGTAAGCATCCTCTTATTCAGCAGGAATTAGGACCTGTGGGAGTTTCAGAAACAAAACCCAAAAAACTTAAAATAAAATAAACCAAGCCAAGCTTCAGGCATGGGTCTACTTACTGCAGTCGTTCTGTTGTAAAAGACAAAAATGAAAGCAGCCATTCTTACCAACGGAGTAAATGGCCTCAAAAATTATGTTTCAGCAAGGCATGAAATAAAAGCTTGCTGATCAATGAAGTAATATGATAGCATGGTGGGAAGGGAAATATTCTTTCTTTTGCTTCTTTTCCAAATACTTTGGCTATACATTCCCATCAAAACTGAAGGCTGACTCTGAGCAGGCCCCAGATGAAATGTCTGGAATAGAGATGGTGTACCCGAGAAAAGCGAATTAATATTCTGAAATCAGACTGTTCTTGCTAAGTAGCTCTTTAAGAAAGTTTCAATTATAAGAGATGCTTCCAAGAAGAAAATTGTGCTTAGTGCTTTATGCAGGATGAAGTTTAAAGGTATAAAGAGGATAGAGACAGATTTAGAGCCCACTTTATAGTTATGCTGAGGTTTGTCATTATTAAAACTACCATTTGTTCCAAATCAGCCCTTTTCATGGAATCTTTGGCAGATTTTTTGCAGTTTCATCCAACTTTAAGTCTTTTCAAAATAAATTGCAAAGTGAGTTTGAGAAACATTCAGACTATTAATGGAGTGGTCTTTTTTTTTTTTTTAAGGCTTAATTGGTATCAAACAAGATTTTAGTGAACACAGCCAAGTGTGCCCATTGCATCGTTAAATGAGCAAAGCTAGCATTTAACTGAGATTGACTTACACCACTGTCCTTCACTTTCCAGAACTGTACTTAAGTGGGGTGAGATCAGAATATCAAAGCAGCCCATGAAATGAGCAGTCACAAAGGGTTTTTTTTAAGCTTTCCTTCATATGTTTTTCAACACTATGCTGTTGTGGAATGACCACTATGAAAGCCATTAACAGAAAAGTAGAGGTGCTAACAAAGCAGTTGTGCAACTGTGAATGTGAATCAACATGGGCCAGGCTATATTGCCTGGAAAGGAAACGTAAAAATATATTCCAGCAAATTGGAAGGGGATTGGGTGTACCAGCTGACCAGCCTGCCACACAGAAGTGAGATTTTGCAGTTTACAGGCAGCCCTTTTGCCCTAAAGGATGAGAGATGTGTTTTAGTGTCTTGTTTACATAACAAAGGAGGTGCAAAATCGGCTTTGCATATAGGGGACTACACAAATCTGCAACTGAACCCTGCCAAAAATTGCCAGCAAACACCATATCTGGCAGAGGGATTTAATGGCCGTTTAGAGCTGGTGAGCTGATATTCTCCAATGGCTGCTGCCTCTTACCAAACTAATGTAACTGTCCTGCTTCTCCAGAAAGTCCCACCAGAGAGAACCTAGTTTCTTGGCACCTTGTCCTACATTGCCTTTCATTTCCTGGGGGATGAAGTGGATTCCTCTCATACAAAGCTATCATGAAAGTAAGTGGGAGTCTAGGGCAATTTCTATTGTAGCTGTTTCTGTTCAGCCCTTTCCAGAGCTCTTGGCAAAAGTGTTGTGGAGTTGTTAGACCACCCTCGTGACTGCTGTTTTTCACCCTTCCTCCTGCAGCTGTACTCAGTTTCCATACAGCATCTCTTTGCAAAGAGTTTCCTAACTTGTAGTTTAAATATGTTACTGAAGAAACTGATGATTCAGGGTCTGCAAACTCTCCACTTCTGTAAGCTACTAACAGGTAAACAAAATCTCAGCAGTTCCCCCTGTGAGATGTGCAGACATTTTTACCTGTGTGTATCACTGAGAGGAGAGGAGGATTCCTGAAGTAGTGCAAAGGAGTTTTGCTTCAGAGAGGGGTATGATACTGCCATTTCAGCATCAATACTTTGGTAAAAGCTGGCAGTCTGGAAGCCCCAGTATAGCTTTATGAACAGAGTTAAGTGCATTATTTCTGGGTATTTCATTTTTTGTTAATACTATGGAAAGGAAAGAAACAGTAGGACTGGGAAAGGACAAAGAGATCTGTGCTATAGCAAGGACACTAGCCAGGCTGGTGATTTACTTGGAAAAGGAAAAGCACCTTCCCTCATCTGTGCACAGCCACTGTAAAGAGCTTGCCAACAGTGGTCTTGGCACCCAGGGATGCGCTGCATTTTCTACCAAATGGCTCTCCTTCCCAAAAGCAATTTATCACAGGCAGTGAGGTAGGTTGGACAAAACCACTGTTCCAGCTCCTCCCCGGGTGAGCTGCCAGCCCTGGCCGCGTGCATACAGGCCTGTAAGGGGAAGCGGAAGTGCAGGGTGTCTTCGGCTGCCCCTGAAGAGGTGTCACAAATGTCTGTAGAGCATCAGATGCGTTGGTGTGATGCAGGGTTTGCTGTGCTGAGGTCCTGGTCCACAGGCAGAGCTCCCCACTGCCACCACCAATGCAAAAACGAAAAATGTTCAAAAAAGAGCGCACATTTATGAAAAGCAGGTTTGTTCACCGCCCCTGTGGCCTCAGCTGCCCCTGAAAACTCGCTCCAGTTCCCAGAGGAAAATGTTATGTCTCCATGGAATATTCACCCAGGAAGGCAGTTGTAGGACGATGTATCGATGGCGATTCCTGACTGTTTTGTTAACTCTGGGGAAAATTCTGAAGAAAGATTAAACGGTTTGGTTGCAGTGATGTATATATTTGGTGCCCAAAAGTATCAAAAACTTTACTGAAAGGTGATAAAAAAAATAAACCCCACATCCTGAATCCCCAAGCTGGAGGTGGGCGAGTTCAGTTCTCCTTTACAGGAGAGCTGTGAGAATTATTCTTCTTTATTAAAAAGAAACTCTCATTGGAATGCAAATTTTGATTTTGATTATCTGTCACGGCCTGCTTTGAAGTTTTTCAGACAAAAATAAATATCACCATAACAGAGAGGATTATAGTAGTCTTGTTTAGAATCATCTGACTAAGAGTGACATCTAATCTCAGAATATATAAGGTTTTGAGGCCACAGAGACTTTGAAAGAGCTTGACTCTCTTCTGTTTTGTAAATATTCTATAAATGGTTTAATAAGGTTTTTAGTTCAGCCCCCCAAAAAGCAAGGGCTAAAACATTTCCATCAACCATATTGTTGAAGAAATATAATAGACACATAATTCAATTTAAATAAAGCTGTAGCTAGGTTATATCATCCTTATCTCAGTAAAAAGTATTTTCTTTTACAATCCTAAATAAATAAATAAATAAATAAATATCTGTGACTCGGGCTTCGAAGGCTTCGCTTGGATAAATCAGGTTTTGGCAGCTCTGTAATTCATGAAACAATACCTCTAGCTTTACCAGAATGGAAGTGGGATGTTTCAAGCCTTATGATTCTGTTCAAATCTGGAGCGTTAATGGGGCTATTTGTAAAGAAAGAAATATAATGAGTTATCACAAAACGCAGCAAGAACTCTAGAAAGGGGCAGCCTCCCATCCATCACCCATTCTACCGTATTCACAAAAGAACAGGGCAAGAAATCTTGTGAGGACAGTGGGGAATTTTGCTTTTACTTTAACCTGACTTTCACAAATTGTGATGGGCCTAGAACATCATTTTCTTTACAAAATGACCCCAACCCAATCCTAAATTTAAAGTGGTAGAGTGTGTGACAGATTTTTTTCTGCCTTCCTCTACTTCATGCTTTGAAAAGACATTATCTTAATTAAGATTTATTCATGAAAATAGAAGTATTATTTTTATCTGATACAGAGGCTAATTCAGGATGCTGAAGTTGCCATATTTCTGTGGCACCTTCTGAAAGGGCTATAAGTAAAGTTGCCTGTTGTTTCTGTTCTCTATTTTGGAAGTTTATGACTAAGCCTTGAAAAGTTCTTGTGGGTTCACACTTTGACATATGAGCTGGGAACCTGAGAGCAATTTTATTTTGAACATTAAAAAACAAGAAAGGCAAACCCACATTGCGCTGGGTGGTTTGGTTTTTTGGTTTGTTTATTTTGTGTGTGTGTGTGTGTGTTCATTTTTTTTGTTTGTGTTTTAAGCTGTAAAAGCACAAGCAGAACTGGAGTTTTAACTGGTGTGTGATCTGATGTAGCTGCAGTCCTGTCTTCTCTTATCACACTTGAAATCCCTAATGAAGCCTGAAACAGGTTTTCAGCGAATATGGTTTTTAAGAAGGACTGAAGGTTTTGCCCCAAAGATAATGAGATAATTAATGTATTTCATAGTGCAGTTCAGAGACGGTGAAACAGCTCGGAGTAATGAAATGAAACATGCATACCAAAACAAAGGGCACAGCAGGAAATAGTCTAAAGTACATGATAATCAATTTTCACATTATAAGCTTTTACATCTCTCCTTCCATATATCCCATTATAACAGGGCCTGTTGCTTATTAAAGAAGAAATTGAGATGTCACTAACTGTAGAGGAGCAGATTCCCAGGCAGAATAAAACAGCCTATAGCTGTGTTGAAGTCAGTCACGCCAGCTGGGGATCTGACTTGGGATCTATTCGGTGTGATAGATCAGTTGTAATCTGTAGTCCAAGAGTCTCATTATTAGAACTTTCTGCATTAAAACTTTTGGCTTTCAAGCTGAAAGACGAAGGGAGGCTTTTTGGAGCTTCACAATGTAGAAACAAGAATTGTGCATACTAACAGTAGAAGCTGCAGGAAGAGCAGAGAGAGCATCCTGCTCTCTCATGATGCTTGGGGAGTGATACTGATACTGGAGTGGGACCCCTACAGGGGACTGACCCTATGTAAGTACACTGCACTTCCCTTTCCATAGGGCAGTTTCCTTCAGTAGCGTATTTCCAGTAGGAGCATCTGGCTTGGTAGCATCTGGCAAAAATTGGCAAAGGAAAAAAGACCTCGCAGTTCTCTCATCTTGTCTGTGGGAGAAATTGTCTTTGTTATACACAAGGAGATACATGAGGAAGATACTGGTTTTGAAGCTGAAGTGCTTTTCCATTTGAACGTGGTAAAAACCTGCTAATATCATGCAGAGACCAGTGTACTAAATATATGCACTAAGCCCTGTATAGAAAACAAAGCTCAAAGACGCTACTGCAACACCTCTTCCTATGAGGTTGAGCTGATGCCCCTTCTCCTCCCTACTTCGATACTTTTTCCCCCATGTTAAACCAGGAAGCAGAGGGTGGCATTTAACCTCTTGTAGCAAGACAGATGTGTCCTGAAGAGTTTTTGGACCTTTGCAGTGGTATCTGCATGGTGTACTTCAAACCTAGCTTGGTTGTCTCTCAGGATTCACATCACTTTTGCCTTTCCTCTTCCTTCATGTAACAGGCATGGACAAACTATTAAAAAGCTCCTCCTGTGACTCCAGTGCTCCTAGGACAGTGCTGAGGTTTTTGCCGTCTAGGGTGTGATTAGGTAGCATGCTCTTTGATCTTCTGTCTCTCAGAATTTCTACAGATCTACGGTCTTGGCCAGTATATTTTTCAGTGATGAGCCCCTCGTGTTTTCCAATGAGAGCATTATTTTTAAACCCGAAGTTTATGGGATTATGCTCTCCACAGTATATAGGTATATCAAGCTAGAGAAGTGAGTCATGCTTCAATTCTTTAGCTATCCCCTTAACACTAATGAAAATAGTCTCAGCTATCACTTGTTAAGTACTTGACTCTGTAGAAGAAAGGGAAATTCGCACATGAACATGAAAGGTAATGGCAGAGTATTCAACATGCTGCATCATTTTGAGACAGCAATTTCACCATGTGCTGTAAGACCAAAACCAAGATAAAATCCAGTGTGAACCAATTGACTTCATAGTATCATGAAGCAGAGCTTGGGAGGCAAATGCACTGTGGCCTTTAGAGTTGGTAGCAGCCTTTAGAGTTGGTAGCAGCAAAATTATCTGAATAAGGTTGTGTTTGGATCTGTTTTCTGCAGAATGATATGACCTGTCTTCCACAGCTGTTGAGGCGTTCTGCACTGGATGGGTAAGATGAGTTAAAATGATTCTTCCTCCCTTAGAGCAGCAACCTGAAATCTCTGCTCCCTTCTTGTGAATGCCAAAAGGATACAGTTTGCAGAACATAGAATTATACAGGTTACGAACCTCCTAAGTATTGAACTCTATGTAGCTCATGCTACCAGTCTTCATGCACCAGCATCTGCAAAGATTTTTATTTTTCCTTCAGGCAAAAGAACATTTCATTGCTAGCAGCTATCACTGTATTATTTACCTTCCATCTTTCCCTGCGCAGCTGAACAATGTATACTGGGATATTCTTGCAGCTTTGCTACTGATGCCACACTCAGTATAACCGCCTGTGATAAAGCATAGCTCTTAAGTGATTTATCTCAGGGTCTCTCCATAGCATCTCACTGACCATTTTTCCAAACAAGGTGTAAGGTGAGAAGGATTCAATCTCAGTACAGCATTGAAAGGGGCTCAGAGCAATACTGGTTACTCTCCTGTGTCAGAGAAATGGTGGTGACTCTGCCAGCAACCAACCTTTTAGAGGAAAAGTTATATAAGTCTAAAATGGTTCTAGCTGCAGTGGCAGAAAAGCATGGCCATATGCCAAGCCACCTGGTTGTACAGAGATGTTGCTTGTAAAGCCCCATGGCCAATGAAAGGAGATTGTTCAGGTGGCTTTGAGGATGAGGCAGGCAGGATTGCTTTATACATTATACATTTCTCAGGCACAGGAAGCATATTAGGCCTACTGAAGAGAGATTTCCAAGTCAAAGTTTTATCGGTCGCTTATATATAAGGTGAAAACTCCCTCTCTCCTACTTTCCTTGGGGGAAGAAATGTTTTCTTTTTTTTTGCAAGTTTTGAGATACTTTCAGAGCCACAGAGAGAAACCCTGTGGGATGAGGAAAGATTTGGATGTATTTAGAAATATTGCAATATAAACATTAAATTTAGAGGATATTTCTCTTTGATTTATGAGGACTAATACATAACTTCTGGCTGCAGCCAACATTTTCAGGCAATTACATAGTACTGAGAGGAATAGGAAAGTGCTCTAGCTCTTTGCCCAAATGCTAAGGAGTTGAAGCTGCTTATAGATGCTGTGTCGGTGTTGAGTCCAAATTGTTTAGTTTCTGCTCCTTTCAGACTTTGATTGTCAAAGTTTTGAATCAGGTCTCTGTTGTAGCCCTTATGTTGTCTCTGCACAGATCGCAGCAACTCTCCCAAATCCAACCCAATCGGCCCTTTGGGGTACGTCCTGCTGTTAGGTGCTTTCCCAAGCAAAGCACAGCTACTAAAATTTATTTATTTATTTATTTATTTTAGCTCCTTGTATCATGCCTCTTTCCACTCCCACAGTATGATAGATGATATGGATGAGTGTGTTTGAAGAAGTGTTTTAGGTAAGAGTCTTGCTGCACTCTGTTTTTACCTGCAAAGAAGCGCCCTTTGTGTTAGCGTTTGGGCGCTGCTCTAGTTTGTTAGGGACTAGGTGAGTCCTGTCCTGACATGCACCAGGCTCAGACATAGCTCTACATTAAGGTCTTGCCGCCTACCCACATCTCAATTCATGTCCTAGACTGAAAAAGTTGCAAATATATACTGTGGTGCGCATTTCATTCTGGTCACCTGTGTGTGTCTGTTCTTTGCCCCCAGCTGTTCCTCAGAGGGACAAAAACCATTTGGAATCACCTCTCAGCCTCTGAATGCCAAAGGGATATTTCTTCTGCCTGGTTGTTATATCATTTGTCCCTCTGTTGCATGCATACCCATGGAGTGCATGTACAGCTAGCATCAGTGTGAATACTGTGGGGCGATCAAAAAGTAGAGTTAGGAAGTGTTTTTCAGCTGATTACAGGAAAGAAGACGTAGAAGGAGGAACAATGCATGGAGCTGGTGCTAGAGACATGGACAGTTTGCACTATTCAAGGAGTGATCAAACTGTTCCTCCTGCAGCAGTAAGGACTGTATCTTTCTGAGGGAGAAGTGGTGGCACCACTCAGCCTTCAGGGGGAGGAGGTCAGCTAGAAAAAGTCTGCTCTGGGCACAGCAGGGAAGAAAATCCATCTGTCTGAGTAGCCTTAATATGGTCCGGGGACCTGCCACTCTGTCAGATAAATTCTTGGCACACGGCTGGTGTTGCCAAGAGCTCCTTCCTTCTGTCTATTGTTGCTAGGAGGATAGAAGAGAGATAAGAGCTGAGCAAAGTTCTGTGTAAATGGTCCTTCCTTAGCGTCTTTCAGTTTAGCTTTCACTGACTGAGGCCCCTAAAGTACTTAGCATGAGTAAAGTTTTCAAAAGCATGAGTAATTTAGGAGATTAAAAGGCATTTTCAAAAGTGTCGACTTTTCAAAGTGCCTAATTTCCAGTGACTTTCAATGAGGTTTGGGAATCTTAAATCATCTGGTTGCTTCAGTGAATAGTGCTGTTGATTGCAGTGTAATGCATCATCAGCTGGTATCCTGCTTATGTCAGAGGTCAATGCTGAGAGACTCTGAGGAGGGTGTACAAATCCCCATCACTGTGCAAGGGCAGGGAAATTCTTCCTGTCCCTTTCTGGAGGTGGCTTTGCAAGCTCAGAACTCTTCTGGGTTTCTGGGAAAATTACTCAGGGGTATTGTGGGAGTTCAGTCAGGCTCCTTTTTAAATTGCCTGTGTTTTCTTCAGGTTTTAATGGCAGGTGCTGTATCAAGTTTTACTCTGACCAATTTGCCACCTTTTTCCTGCTTTTCTTATTTGGCTGTATAAAATGCGAACTTTCATGCATGTCTTTGTTCTGGTTTCTGGTAGGTGGCTATCTATTTATTTTTATTAACATATGTAGATATAATTTAATATATGAAAACTCTCAATGTAAAAACTGTGGGCATTCTATGCGTGTCTTTGGAACAGTCATGTAAAGCACTAACTTCAATACCTTGCTGAATTGCAGGCTGGCAGAGGGGGAGATGCACATGTTTAGTAGGAGGAAGGGCTCAGCATTTGCATTTGGATGCGTGTCTTAGGGCTTCAGAGCTTTTTAGACTCCCGAGTGGAGCAACTCCGGAGTTCAAAGCGGTGTGATTTTTGGCAGAGGTTTTTTTTATCTCTAAGACTCCTTCTTCAGGGCATAAAATATTCTGCCCTCAGTGCATGTACATAACTCTCATTGGCCTTAAAAGAAGTTACATGCCTACATCAAAGGAAGGATTTACCCCATAATGATTCATCGTGAGCCTGACAGGCAAACACAACAGTGGAGAGCTCACAAGCCAAAGCTCCTGAGCAAGGGGGACGGCAGAGTTCAGATCTCTGCTGATCAGTCACATTGCAGCTCTGATTTTCAGCAGTTTTTAATTTTTGTGATTATTTAAGTATAGTAGGGATCAAACCAAATGTTTTCCATCTGGAAAAAGAACTGCTAGGAATCAAGCAGAGGAGATAGGTCTTTAACATCTCATGTGGGAGGTAGATCAGGGTCAGATTAAACTGTGATGCTCTTTTCCTGGAAAGTGAATCTCCCCATCCCTGGTGTTATGCTGGAGACACAGAGCCACAATATTCTAGAGTAAATTAGAATTACCTTTTTATTAAATGTGATTGCAGAAAGTCCTGGGAAGGAATGTGTTAATGACTGGTGATTGAATGCAGTGGTTTGCAAGCTCTAAGCAGCTTTAGTGTCTCCTACCACAGCCCTGATTTAAAATTCATAAATGCTAATCCTCCATAATTTACGGTTTAAAAAGCAGCCCCACTCACAGGCCCTGTGGCTACAGCTCTGTCAGAGTAATTATGCCGCCAAGCTGAAATTGGACTACTAACTGAGATATTAAACAGGGTAGGAAATCCTCTTCCCTGGCAGCCTACCCAATTATTCCAAATAAGCAAACAGATTAGTGAGTAATTTTCCAGTTAAATCTGGTGATTGGTGCCAGAATTGTATGTTAAATATTCAGAAGTAAATAGATTAAAGATGAAATGTCCCCTTTTCTCAAGCTTAATTTAGTGTGTATATTAAAACTTTTTAGGGGGGAAAAAAATCTTCATTGAAGTGCAATACGTTTGCTTTGAAAACAGAACCTTTCCCAGCTTGTTTGCACTTGGGGCAGTGCTGTTCATTAGCTGGGGCACATTGTGCCGGGGGAGCCTTGTGCCACATTAGACACAGTATCAGTCCTGCTGTTCCTTTATCCCTCACCTTGGAGGAGCCCTCCTGGGTGGCAGTGCTGCGAGATGGCACACAGCTCTGCTCCGGACAGCTTTTCACCAGGGCCCGCGTGAGAGCGGAGTGATGCAGTGTGCTGCCAATTCAGTATGGACGGGACAGTAACTGTGAGACTGGCAGCTACCCCTGACATTTTGGTGATCCATTTGATAGTGTGATTTGTAAAAGTTAACTGTAAATATGGGCATTTCTTACTCATTATGGTTCTTGGGGTGGGGGAGTACATTTTGTTTCTAAACTCAGTTTGAATTTCCCCACCGACCTGCCCAGAGTTCACATTTTTTTGCTTTTCCAGACACTCCTTATTTGACTGGGATCCAAAACACAGGGAAGGTATGGGCAAAAGGGAGTAAACCAGGGACTGAATGCCCAGCACGCACAACTTCTATGGGAAGTTCAGGGACAAGTAACAAGGGAGGAAACGGGGCATCTCAGCTGGAGCAGTCCAGAAACATGAGCAGTAGGTCTGTCCCTCTGCTGCCCCTGCACTGTAGGCTTCACTGGGTCACCCCAAAGAACTGAGTCAAGGAGGGAGAGAAGTTAAAGAGCTGTGTCTGAACTAGAGAGGTCAGGCAGGCTTCAGCAGCCAAGGGGTGCTGTCCTGGGAGAGGCCAGGCTCTGCTCTGGAGGTGCTGTGCTGGTACCTGGACCACTTCAGACACAGGCTTGTGGCACCTCTCCCCAGAAGGCCTGGGGTGGTTGGTTCGTTGCTGCAGGGACCACAGCGGTAGACTCTGGGAGAAGCCCATGTGGTGCACACTGCATTTTAAGACAGCAGAATTCTTTCTAAAAGGGAGAATGATGGAAATGCTTTCATATTCATGGATTAAACCAAGGACTTGTACCTGTTTGCTGGAAATGTGTGTACATTTCAATATGCAGCAGCACTGAGGAGAAGAAAGCTGCATTTGTGGAACTGAAATAGTTTTAACACCTGGTGGAATTTGAAGTTGTTCCAAGGTTCCCAAATACTATGAACAATGTTTTATGCCATTTCTAGTGTTTTCCCCCATCACTAAAAGCTTGCTCTGCTAAGGAAGTGTGCAGTCCTCTCATCTGGCAAATGAAGTGGAATGAGAAGCACCTGCTTATCAGGAGGTTGAGGTAATAGTAACCCTTGGGCTTAGTGCTGCGTACTGCCTCCTGAAAAGGCAGAGCTCTGGTCTCTGCTTCAGGAAAGAGTTAAGCTTAAGTGGGGTAAGGAGGTTAGTGTAATAGGGTTGTATAATATTGCTCAATAATCCCCCTGCCCATTAAGCACCAGCCCTTGTTTCTGTTACTAGGGAAGAAGAAGGGTTTGTGACCTTCAGTGTCAGTTATGGCTTGGTCTGTTGGGCAGATGAGAGGAGCAGCTAATTTTTAGGTCTGAGTTTAATGTTTTCAATGTTTTAAATCATGATACATTGCCTAGAGTGAGCAGCTTCGAGTTTTTAAAAACAAACTTGGCAGCATTGTCTACATGAAGTACAATGAAGTACAATGATCTCTGTCCTTCCTGAGAAAGCCCAGGTTTTGGTGCAGGGACCAGGTCCCCAAGCTTAATAACTTGTTCATGAAGAAGTCTGCAGCTGTTATGCCTGAAGGATGGTTTGGATCAGCCTCCTATCACACCTGGGCACAGTGTGCTGAAGGAGGCAGAAACTTCCTAGCCATGGGACCACAAATTTGCTTTTCCGCTGGGAAGTGTGAGAGCTGCTAGGTAATGCCAAACACATGCCCAGAAAGGATTAGCTCAACTCCTGCACATCCCAGAGGCTTTTTCTTCTGCTGCATCCTCCCTGGAGAGGCTTTTTCACCTCAGCCCTCTGCTGGAATGTGCCTTAAAGGCATAATCGAGCTCATAAAAATTAAGTGGTGTGCAATCGTTAAAACAAAACAAAACAAAAAGACCCTAACTAAATTTTGCTCAATAAATTCTCTAGAATCAATCCAGTTATGTTTCTATTACTGTCAGAGCTCACAGCATAGTTTCCCTTTCTGTGTTTCACAAGGCTGCAGGGGCTTTTGTTAGTGTTTTGTTGAGGTTTTTCTACAGCATTACACATGATGACATTTTGGCTTTGTTTAGAGAAGTGTTAAAGCCAAAACTACAGGTGGTTCTTTCTTTGGTTTGGTTTTGTTTTTATCTTGTGAAGACCCTTCAGGTCAGATCTAAAGTCTTACCTGTTCAAAACTGGAATAGATTGCTGAACATGAGAGATCCAGGATGCTCAGGATACGAACATGAGGTTATGCTGCTGAGGACAGAGCCCAGTGTATGCCAGGTAGTTAGTTACACACCACTAGAAATAGATTTATACACAAGTTCTACCTTGCTGAAAAATGCACCCAGTAGTGCTACAGATGTGTTTTCTTACTTATTTCTGACATTAATGGTGACAAAATGGGAGAACTTATGGCATCCTGTCTGCACTGATCCTTACCACACCCTCTCGCAGCCATAACCCTGAAATTTCAAGATGTGTTGCACATTTCAGACCTTCTCTGTCTTGAATGAGACTTGGGAGTCTTACTGATTCAAAGTACTCCAAATGTCAGCACATTCCAAATATCTCACATCTCCTGTCTGCTGCCCTGTCCTCTAACACAGGGATTTTTCATTTTTTCTAAATATGACAGAAGTCACTTAAAGGATGTGATTCTCAGACAGGCTTGTCAGTTGGGCAGTTGTTAGCAGAAGCTGTTTGAGTCTCCTGCACGGTAAAAGAAAATGTTTTCAGTTGGATACTGATTCTTTCCATTTGAAATCTTCTCTATATGTATGCTGCTTTCAGTTTCCCTGTTAAGCCCTTGTGGTCAGGCTGGGGTTTATGTACTTTCGGTTAATCTTTCTAAGGTTGTGAAGGGCCATCACCTGGGAGCTAGAAAGTTAGTCAAATATCCGTTCACCAGCTGTAGTTCCTGTTCCTACCTCTGTGGATGGCTATTTATGAAGTCTTTAAGCAGTCTGGATTTGTATTACTGGTTTTGCCTGTCATATTCACCTACCGTTTGGTGTGTGAAGAATTTTTTTATTAGTCCCTGGTTTTGTTCGTTCTTGATTCCCAGAAGCACAGTGCTTACTGGCTGATACCAGTGAATTCTCCATAGTGAAAATACTGATAGTATTTGATTGCATCCTTAGAGTTGCTTATATACAATCCTTTGAAAAAATATTTAAACCTCTCTCTTACACTTCCTCAATGATATCCTGGTACAGTGAGCTCCAAAGGTTAGTTATATTTTTCTCAAAGCTACTTCTCTAATAGGGTTCTCAGGATGAAATGTTGCTGACCTTTTTAAGCCAGTGAACTAAAGCAAACCCAAAACAACCTAGTGAAGCTGTTACCCTGTGGGTGGCTATTTGTTATCTCTCAGTTCCTTTTCATCAGGGCAGCCTTACTGCAAAGACAAGTAATCAAGCCTTCCCCTCAAGAAAGTGGTCAGACAGTCTTTGCTGGCATCATGGAAGCAGAGATTAAGGCAGTGTTTTCCTTGTTGTTTTTCCCAAGTGTTTTTGTGAAGAGGTTGTGCCAAGATCACCTTTCCTCACTGTTGGTGCCCCATGGAGGGGCCTGCGCAGCCCTGCCTTAGGTAGTCTCAGCTGCCCTGAGTGTTTCCTTTGTTGCCATCTGTAATTTGGGAGTAGCTGGAGGCAGACCGAGTTCTGTGTTGCCAGTTATGTCCGCAAATGCGTTCCCTCTTTGCTGTGTTTTAAATGCTTCTAAATGTGAATGTAAGTAGAAATAATTTTGGAAAGTTGGAACAGAACATCATGAACAAGAGTTCCTTAAAGGGATAAAAAACATATAATTTAATCTGTGTTTATAGCATTTAATCTTAAAAACCTGCAATCTTCTGTACTTTATGTATCTGTTTCCCTTGAGGAAAGCAGATAAGGACATCCACTGCTTCAGCAGCTCACGCCAGTTAAAATAAACCTGAAATGGAAGAAATGGTTGTAAATACAATACACATGGCCAGGACCCACTCTCATTATCTAAGATGTGCTGGTGGCACTGGGAGTACTTTAAGGGAACCTTGCTGCAACTGTGACATTACCTGGATGCCAGGGCAGCTCAGACCTTGTGGACAGGTGGTGCTTGCAAGAGTGTGATCTTTCAGCCCTTGTACTGGTTCTGTGGTTAGAGGAGGAAGAGACAATGGTTTCTGGAATAGCCTTCCTGAACACATGGCCAGTCACAGCCAAGCCCCCAGCTGCTAATATGATCACTCAAGAGATTAACCGATGTTTGTCACACTGAAGAGGCCAGCATTGTATTTCTCCTTGAAATGGTCCTCTGAAGCACTGTTGGGTGCAAAAGCTGATGAGGACAGGCTCCAGGTTCATGCATCTCCCATTAAGACATCCCACCGTCCACCCAGAAAAAGAAAGCAAGAACAACTGGTAGTTCTGAATTACCACGTAAGATTTATAAAGAGAGATGATATCTTTTAAGTAACTGGGTCTCAGAGCATTTAGGGCACTACAGACTTCAATCAGTGCCTTGAAATGTATTTATAAGCAAATAAGCCAGGAGTAGTTTTTGCTATTAGGCCAGTTCAGCAAATCACTTAAGCATTACTTAACACATGCTAGGTCCACTGCACCCAAGGCAAACTCTGGATATGATAAACATTTTGTCCATAAAATGTCCCCCTCTGGATAATGTAGCACCACTTTATTTCTAAGAGTGATTTTGCATCTGTCTGTCTCAACAAGAAAAAAACTGGTAGTAGAGCTGTTGTACCTGTATTGTTTATGTGATTGGTTTGCTAAGTGTATAAATCCTAACTGATAGAATTTTGGAATATACAGTATAACAATTGCCAAGTGTTATACATTTATTTTCGCAAGTGAGGGAGTGACCCATAACTCACATCCATCACAGTATATGAAAGCACAGCTCACTGTAGTATAGCAAGCAGGGGAATCATTCATACGCAGGATGTTATTCACTTCAACCTTTCCCCTTTCCTGAGCACAGCCAGGATCTATATGTCTATTGCTGCATGCTCTGTGCGCTGGCATAGATGTATGATGGCATCACAAAAACTGGAAGGGGAAGAAATGAGATGGGAACAGAAAGGGGTGCGGGTAAAAGTCTGAGCTGATAGAAATTTAAGTGGTCAGGCTTGTCAAGGAGAAGGAAAACTGCAGGGCTGGAGAATGACTGAGATTACAACTGACTTTTGGAGAAATGGGAGCTGAGACTATACTTTTCAGTTCAAAAACCATGGGTGGTGGCACAGGGAGAACTGGAAATTAAAACAGTAAATAAAATGGAAATGGGTTTGATGTAGGGAGCAACAAAGTACATTTCATTCTTTTAATTCTGCTGTAGTTCCTCTGCCATTATTCCCAAATTTAATGCTGTACTTTTCAACAGGACCTCCACCCTCTAGCAATTTCTGTGAAAAATCTCCTTCAGAAAATGTCCAAAGCAGCTGAGGAGAAACATTATCTTGGGGATTTCATCGGTGCTTGATACCTAGCTGCTTTCACCAGGCTTGCAGACCCCCTCTGTATTCTGCAGAAAGTCTCTATCTTTTCCTCTGTACCATGTGAATACTGAAATTAGCTTTAATTAGTTGTATGCTGAACCACTGAGCTAACCAGAGAGATTGTGACCAGACACTTCTTGGCCAGAAACTGTGCACAGCAAGACAAACCCTGTCCCATATTTCTGAACAAGCTGGAGAGGCAAAGGAGGTGGTATGGTTATTTCCCATGTGGAATGATTTTACAGATTTGCCAAATTACATACAGGAATCATGTGTTAGAAGGAAGAAATTAGTCTGGATCTCCCTAATCCCAATTCAGCAGCATATCTGTAAGATGCACCTCCTTCATATTTGCATCCAATTATAGCAGGGTTGCCATTCCATGATGATCCTTGGATGGGTAGATACTTGGATACTGGGAGATGGAAGAGGAGGCCACAAGGATAGGCAGCTCCAAGAGGAAAGAAAAAGTTTCTTGATAGACAAGTTGTGAGTTGCTGGTTGTTTTTAGGAATGTAATCAGTTTGCAGCTTCTGACGAGGTTTATTGGTAGGTTTTACTCTCCATACAGGTGCCTATGGCACACGTCACAGGTAATAACCCAGTGCAGCTCAGACTGAGGGATCTCACGTGTGCCAAATGCTAGGAGGGGGTAGTGCCCAGGTATTGCTGACCTTGACACTGGGGCAATATGACGCTTTTTTCCTCAGGACTGAATTCCTTTGCAGTGAGCATAACCCTTTTGTCATCTGCACTGTGCTCCCCTTTGTCATTGCACTGCTGGACTCACATCCTTGAACTTAGAGAACAAAAAAACCACTCTAGTTTTTTAACTGATGGTTTGTTTGTTTTTCCTCTTTGGTCGATGCTGGGATCAGTGATGTCAACTTGTTCTATTTGCTTTGACAGGAAAATGTTTTCAGAGTTCATTAGGATGGCATCAATTCTAACATTTGGCACACAAACATTTGATGACCTTCATGTGTGGGAAGAAATATGTAGGCAAAACTTCCATTAATTTGAAAGAACACTTCCACTCAGCACTGTTCTGGTGAACTGCAGCTTCAGCCAGAAGTTTTGAACAGCCCCTGTTCGTGATCTGCCTGTGGCCTCCAGACATGGAGCAGCAACTGAAACCATTGGGAAGTGCTGTCTACTAAGTCTGGTCTAACGTTACAGTTGGAGCCAGCTCTCCACTTATGTGTAAGGAAGGTGCTGACAGCAGCTAGGCTCCCCTTGAACACAGTGCAACTTCTTGGTCCTGGTCAGCTGAGCTGATAGAGCCACTCCAGTGTGAATGCATCCTATGCCTCCAAGTGCAGAATATTCCTAATGCTTTCCTGGTAGTTCCTCTCAGTAAGATGACTTCATTTGGCAACTTTTGGGGTGATTTTCATCAATTACAGGGCTCATTAAAAGAGCTGGACTGACTGGCATTGCTAGCAGCTGAATCCCTGGGCTTATCCGCAGGAAAGGACTAGCAGATGTTGGCTTTTCTCTCTTCAGGGCATCTACTGTACAATAACAGAGTCACTCAAAGTGGGAGGGAAGGTGAATGTTCATGGCTTCCCATGGCCTTTAACAGTGAGGGGCCAAGTATTAGCATGAACTTTTGCAGTGAAGAAACCTCTTTTTAGAGGTAGAGTAGCTGAAGTGAGCCCACCAAATTGCTCTCACATTGGTGACAGCCTCTTGTTACTGCCAGCCCATAGATTAGCAAGGACAAGGTAAAAATGAGAGACCAGCTCTCTGTCACTATTTATCCTTTGGGCCTTCCTGCTCCCTTTGCCTTAGAGCTGTGCAAGTACTGCCAAACCAGTCTGTTTTTTCTAGTGTCTGTCTCCAGCCCTTTCCTCTGACCTGTCTTAGCTCTTACTTACTTTTTTTAGGATTCAGTGTGTTTTTTATGATTTTTGTCTTGTACACTGTAATCAAGTGAAAGGTGTCTCTATGGATAGAGGGGATTTGTACTCAGCCTTTGATGTTTGCTCTTTCCTAACAGTGCTGCCTGCTGTAAGAAAAGCCAAATGCTTGCCCGTATGTTGCTGTGCTCCCTTAAATTATGGAGGGTGAACAATTATGGCTGCTCTTGCTGTTGCTTTCTTGGTAGTTTCCTAAATGATACGTTTTCACAAGCAATTACTGAGACAGGCAGACAGGACTGGTTTTTGAGGTGTGCCACTTAGTGGCCTACACATAAAAATGGGAGACAGGAGGAGGAGGATGGCAGAGGCTTAATACCATGCCTTGCTTTAGAGAATGTCCTTCAGGTGAGCAGAATTCTGCACCTTGTAAAAGTATGACTTTAATTTTGTCTTTCAAATATGAACTAAGCAGGGCTGTCAACACATACTGTGTTCTTCCTTGTCATACCATTTCACTTAGCCTGTCAGCTGTAAACAGCTTAAGAGGCATGTCATTCCAGCATTATTATAGCACTTTTAGATTTGTTTTTAGATTGGCTCTGTATCTGTTCCTGCAAAAGGTGTAGATACAGAGATGACATGGGTTATTTATTGTGTTACTGCAAAATGCTACTTGCTGTTTTGTGGTGTGGTAAGCACAGAGAAACTCCGTTTCAAATAATGGGCACTGCAGAGTAATAATCCTGTAGTACCATGGTAATACCATTGCCATACTTTGTCAAATCAGTTGTGTTAGTAGAGCAGTGTACTTACTTCACTGTGGGTGTATATGGCCTTGCACTTCATGTGAAGTTTTCTTTCCCAGGAGATCAGGGCAGTAGAATTAAGATGTCTGGAGAAAGAACTCTGATTAACAGACTCTGTACTTTTGGTTTTTCAGAAAGTTGCTTTACATATTCAAATAAACAGTGTTTAAGCTGTCGATGACAGCTTAACTACTTCAGCCAGGAACGTTTTGACAAGTGATTTTCAACGTTTTGGTTTCCCAGGATTTTGACAAGTCCCCAAAACCATGAACTGATTTTATATGTCACATGTTTAATTTATTTGAGATGCATGTATTATGTTGCAAAAGCAATAAGGAGGGAGTTAAAGGACAGAGTGATACACTCCATATTTATGATCATCGGCTTCTTTACTGTATCATTACCAGAGAAAAAATGTTCGGAGATATGGAGTATGCAAAGCAGTCAAACTTTTGTTGCCAACCCATCTGGATTGTGATTTATAGAAATTGTTGGTGTGATTTTTCCCTGACTACACAGAGAAATCCACAGAACTGAACCCAATCTCACTGCAGGGAGCCCTAGCTCCCTCCCTGGCTTCTGCCATTTGTGTGTTGTCCCCAGGCTGCTGGCTGTGTGACAATGGAGGGTGGCACAAAGGAGGTTTAATGTTACCTGGGTTCTGAGCAAGTGAAGGAGAAAGGTAGATGTTTTCTCACTAGAAACAGGTGAATTTCTGTCTGTCTGTATTCCATAGAACTATCATCAGAAACAACATAAATATGTAAACTGATCTTCACTTTAATTCCAAACGGAAATGAAGCCTGAATATTTTAAAGAAAATTAGTTTTAGCTCTCTTTTGGGACTTCTGTTAGGTCTTCTCTGATTTTGAATTGCTTCTTTTTCTCTGCCTGCCTTGAAACAGAAAAAAGATGGGAGGCACTCTCTACTTTCCTGGGCCCTTGAGCAAGAAGTAGGGGAAAATACAGGGAGAGAATTGCTTTTATAAAGCTCCTAGGCTACATTAGATATTGAGAAATGTGAATAATTTCACTCAAAAATAAAAGTTTATATTTCAACATCATACCTCAAAACCTTTTGGACATTACCCAGTCTGTTTGTCGGTACTTCTGTCATGAGTCCTGCTTATGCGGGTGTATTACAATAGTTGAAAAATCCACATTTAGCCTATTCAAAACTCAGGATATTGCTATCCTTTCCTACAGCAGAATGCTACTTATTTTATTGCGTGACAGATTTATTCTGTCAGCACTAAGCAGCACATGCCATTTATAATTTTTAAAGTAGGAGGAGATAATTTATTTCAACTAATTTTTGAGATCAAGTTAAAACATGTCTATATAAATTATTATTTTATAATAATGCTGTATTTGCACAAAGGAAACCTCATGCATTCTAAATAAGTTTCCTGAAGCTGGTTTTTCTCCCCTAAACAAGTACTGTTTGGTGCTTTTAATAAGGTTTCATGTAATTGTGAATCTGTGTTTTATAAGTATCAAAAATTCCCATAAATTGAACAATCTAATTTCTGTTAATGCAAGTGCTAATGATGGAGATCATAGGTGGCTTTTCAGACATCCTAGGGCCAAGATACTGAGGCTGTTCAAGACCCACATCCAGCTATTTGAAGATAAAGCTCAGATGAATAACCTTCCCCAGACACTCTGTGGGCAGGGTGGAGGGCAGGTGTAATTTTCTTAATCTAGGGTTAATGGCTGCAACTTTCTTCTGATACCTGATAAGTACTATCTTTCTGGTAATTTGGGAGCTTTAGCAGACACTTAGTATCTGGCTAAATTGGCTCTGAATTAATTTCCTAGGCAGGCTACAGTGCTACCTGCAGCCTGCTGGTTTTGGGATGTGGGAGAAGTGTGGACTTAGATGGGAGGCAGTGCAGCAGTTTCAGGGATACAACAGTGTCCTGGGTTCAGCAATAGCAGCCATTTTTCTCCTTCTTAGTAGCTGGTGCAGTGCTGTGGTTTTGACTTTCAGCCTGGGAACAGCGCTGATAACACCGATGTTTTTAGTTGCTGCTCAGTAATGTTTACTCTGACCAAGGACTTTCTGAGTTTCAGGCTCTGCCAGGGAGGAGGGGAAGCCGGGAGGAAGCAGAGACAGGACACCTGACCCAAACTAGCCATAGAGGTATTCCACACCACAGTACGACATGCCCACTATATAAACTGGGGGCAGTTACCCGAAGGGCTGGGTCACTGCTCAGGTCGGGCTGGGTATGGCTTGGAAGGTGGCGAGCGGTTGTATTCTCTTCCCTTGTTATTTCCCTTATCATTATTACCATTGGTGGTAGCAGCAGTGGTTTGTGTTATACCTTAGTTACTGGACTGTGCTTATCTCAACCAGTGGGAGTTACATTCTTTTGATTCTCTTCCCCATCCCTCCGGGACCTGGGGGGAGGAAGGGAAGGGAGTGAGAGAGCAGCTGCGTGGTTCTGAGTTACACTTGGGCCTAAACCACAACACAGAGCTTCACAGAGAGGGAAGATGAAGAAGGAATCAACCAGTGACCTCCATTCATTCTTTAAGAAGTGGTCTTTTCTGTCAGCTACCAGCAATTAACATTTTCACTAACAGAGAGAAGCACAAGGGGGGCACAAGGAAGCTACATGCATACCATAGCACATTGGTTGGGTAAGACGCTGTCACAGTGTCTGTTAGTGTGTATATTGCCAAAGCCCAGCTCGAAGTGTTACTGTAATCGTAGTATGGGACTGCTGAGTAAGCATTCCCCATGAGTCCCTGACGCTGCAGAATAGCATGACCAGCACCCATGCCTGCCAGAAATACAGGTGTCCATGGTAGCTTGCTGGAAAGCCAAGAGCAGGCACATTTTGTTTGGGTTTCCTCTAGTGGAGATGGGAAAATGGGAGGAGAAATGACAGCTCTTGACAGTGAGAGGGAGATAGAGTTGCCCGAGTCAGAAAAAAAATTGCCACTTTTGCAGGAATGAGTGGTTAGAAAAACAAAAAATAAGCATTTTCAATATATTACAAACAAAATTATCTGCCAAAAGGGCAAGATAATTATCTTAATGTGATTTTTGACCAAGATAAATTTATCTTATTTTATAAACTGGGTAACAATTTGAATCTTATGCAAAACCTAGAAATAAATCTAAAAAATATGATAATGTAATAAAATTGAAATTATTAGCAGTCCAAGTGCCATACTTGAGGCAGTAAAACCTTTTAAGTTGCAATGGAAAATAGGCTAGTAAAACTGGAGTAACTTACTCTACTTTAATCACTTGATAAATAGCTACAACATTTGGAAGAATTGATAGTGTCATTATAGCAACATCCCTTTTTATAAACAGGCTGGTGCTGATTTGATTCTAATTGCTGCCAGAGGAACAGTATCAAAGTAGTGTTACTCCAGCAGTGTAACCCGTGGGGTGAGCGGGAGGGGGATTAACTGCTTGAAATGAAGAAAGCACCAGTTTTTCAAAGGGATGGATTCTAATTCCAGGAGTGATGGAGGAACCTGAGTAAATTCAGTGGTGAGAGAAACTATAGGGAAATGCTTAATGAAGAAAAAGCATAAGGTAGGCAAAACAGGCTCCTCTGAGCTCATTAAACAGTGGAAAGCCAGTGAGAGTAGTCGAGAGGTTTGAGCAGGACTGTGTGTTTGCTTTCTCACCAGAATGAATTCTCCTCCTAGGCTGGTGTGGCCCCATCACCAAATCTCAGCTCTGACCCTCCTGCCTCTCAGCTTTGCTCTGCCACTGACATAGTGGCCACATTTGCAGCCCCCTTTCATAAATGGTTTTCCAATACGGATGTCTTTATTTTTTGCTAGTCCAGTGTCACACACCAATGCCTAAGACATTCTTAATTATTAATTACAGCTTCTTTGTATAATTGTGGGCACTATCCACCTTTTTGTCCTTTTGATGGACAGTGCACCTAAGAGTAAAGACTACTTTTGCAAGTTTAATCCTTGGCAATGATGTGCTTCAGTTCTTACTCTGAAATCCTGGATTTGACCCTTCTTGGGCTGCGGAGATATTGACCTATCATACTGATGACTACTACGACATTTGTGGGCAATAGATTTACATTTATCTGCAAAAAGTATATATCTCTAGAGCACATGCTTCTAGGCTGGATCTTTTTCTGAAAGCTACTAAGCAGCTGTCTTATTTTGTGAATGGTAGCAAGAAAAGCAGGGTTACATAACGAGAGAAGAGGAGGTACACATTTAATAGTTCAGTCATGTTAGAAACAAACCCAAGAATAAATAGAAATGCAGAGCGGAGAGGTACTTATGTTTTTGCACAAGTCATGTGATAAGCTTCTCCCATAAAGATTGTGACTAAATAAAATACGTAAAATAGCTTGTTGAAGAAAAAATTGGTTCAAATGGGACTGAATGGCTCAAGAGACTAGTGATAGGATAATAGCTTTTCTTCATTTAAGTGGTACACCAGTTTAAATCAATTGTAGGTCTCTAGAGGCTTAAAGGTGTTGCTATTCTGTGACTCCTTCATAGTTACTTGAAATAATTTTTTGTCTCAATCCCATCCTTAGTTGCAAGAAAATTATCCCCAACCCCGTCAGCACTGAATTTTTTTTAACTAACTGTTGTCTCCTCCCCCTAAAGATGCACAACTGTCAGAGCTGTGTATACGAATGTGTGGCAGTTGTTTTATTTAGTGCTCCATTACTGGCAATAAATATTTTGTTTTCTGTGGAATGGACAGATTGAACAGAAGAAGAGAGATCCTGGAATACCATGCAATGTAAAACTGTTCTTTGAAAAAATGCAATGATTTGGTCTTTTAGTGTGGATTTTTTGGGAGAAGAGGACTGCTTTTGGTTGCCTTCAGCTACTGCTCACTTGCACCCAGAGCTGTAGCTTTTCCACAGTGCACAAGCATGCCTGCCTGCCTGCCTGCCTGCAGGCTGTGCCGAACTTTCCTCTACATAAATGTAAATCACGAAGCAGGACCACAGCTTAGGAAACAGCTATTGGTCATAAGTAACAACTGGAAAATTCAAACTGGTGGTTTGCCCTCCAGGTTTGTTTTGAAGCATCTACTTAATGTGTGAAGGCGGAGCAGTGAAGTGATGCTAGGGGACATGCCAATTTACAGCAGCTTGGAATCTTGCCTATCAATTTTATTCTGAAAGTTCATAACAAGTAAAATAGCAGACATTGATTATTCTGCCGAATGTAAAGATTAAGCAAAGAGTAAGAAGCAATGCTTACCAAACTGAGAAGGATTTGGATCTCTTAGTGGCTATAACAGTAAGTGTAGAGCTAGTCAACCACAGCAGAGTTCATACTATTCAGTGTACCAAAGAAAAAAAGACCTGAGGTTATTAGACAAAAATCCCAGCAGTTCTGTGTGTATGACTGCTTGGAAAAACAAAAACAACAAACAACAAATAAGATATTATGACAATGTAAGGGTGTTGGAGAATTGAAATCACATAGGTATAGTCACATTTCCTATAGAACCGATGCAATATGGATTTGGTTGCAGTCATCTTGCAGGAGAAATATATTTTTTTGCCTTAGCCCAGACAGCTCCAGGTTTAAGAACACTCACTGGGGGGAAAGCTAAAGGGGTTAAGGTGCAATAGAGGTGACCTGTGGGAACTATCATTATTATATAGAGCCTTGATGAGTGAAATGAGAGGAATTGCTCTCCATCATGAAAGGCTGAAATGTCGAGGGAGCAATTGCAAATTAATCTATTAAGACATATGAGGTTGAACACTGTGACTCAAAAGGGTGGAAATACATGGAATAAACTGCAGTGTAAAGTCACAATGATTTCTAAACACAACCTTAAAGACATCCACTTACGATTTTTACAGTGAAACAGGGATTTTTATATATGTGTGTATATATGGAGACAGAGTTTAAGTGGAGAAAACAGGTCTCTGTATTCAGCTATTCCCGATATTTGTACTGACCAGGCCTGAATGAGAAGTTCTGTTCTGATTTGTGTGGCTTTAACCAGAACAATGTGCAAGGAATTTTTCTTTTTTAGAAGACACATCAATAAAATGCCTCACAGGCAGTTTTCTCTGTGGTGATTTTCCTGTTTGCTGTGACATTTTTAACTTGAATTTAGTGTTTGTAAAAGGTGCTATGTGACAGCATTGTGTAACTGAAAGCCTCTTTTTATTGGCAGATCATGCACACTCAAGGCTGGGGAAATTTCTCTATGTCAGCCTGGTGAGGGACACCCCTGCAGCCTGAAGGAGCCAACCTCTAGGAGGAAAATTGGTAAGTCCACATCAGTCAATCCAATCTTATGTTAAATGTCGCTGCGTGATTATT
Organism: Lathamus discolor; assembly: GCF_037157495.1. Lineage (NCBI taxonomy): Eukaryota > Metazoa > Chordata > Aves > Psittaciformes > Psittacidae > Lathamus > Lathamus discolor. The sequence continues at coordinate 57,863,022 of NC_088889.1, read as the reverse complement.
TTTAAAGAGCTTGCATCCAAAAGATTTGGAGAGAGCCATGGAAAGTTACCCACATGACAGAACTGCATGGGTTATTTTTTCTATTCCCCGGCAGTGGTTGCAGCTTTCTGGAGTGTTAATGCTTTGTTCACTAGTGTCTGGAATGAGACTTGGTAATTGTGTCAAGTACATTTTGGTGGAGATGATCCTGTAGGTGGTACTTGAGAAGCAAGGGTCTGCTGTTTGCCCAGTGCTCAACCCTGACACCAGTCTTTAGGCCTCAATGTTGTTAATTTTGTGAAGCTCGTGTAGTTTCAGACTTTTACCTTTGCCAGCTTATTATAGTCTAGGAAGATGAGATGTGACTATGCTGAGATACAACCCCCAGTGATGGCACTTTATAATACTGTATGACTGGAGGTTTGCTATTGTAGGCAGAGAAAAAGGCAATAAAGCAGCATTGATATCCTGCCTGCCCTCTTATAGGAGTTATTGAATCAAACCTACCAGAACTGCCAGACAAACAATTTGCAGCTGCAGTCTGAAGCCTGACAATGACACAGAATCAAAAAGAAGTAGTTGAAGTGCATGGGCTTGTGAACTCCTCTGTGACCCACCACAGCAGGCTCCCTAGGATTGTTCTCCTCTTTCTGGTCCTTTCCCTGTATAATTCCTTCTCTTTACCTCCCTTTTCCTGTCTCTCCCATTTTCTCTCCTATGTCTTGCCATTGTTAGCTCCTCACACCTTTTCCTTTCCCTTTTCTTTCTTTCTCTCATTACCTCACTATTTCCTTCTATTGCCTCCAGTATATCTCTTGCCTCTTACTTTTCCTGTCCGAGTTTTAGTGTACTTCTCTCATATTCTCCCTTCCCTGATGTACCTTTTTTGATATTTCATTTCCCTCTCCATTTATTGCTCATTGTTTCTTCTTTTCTGCCAATTGTTCTACCTTCATTTTTCTCAAGCCATGTTTTGCCAGTATCTGAGCTCTATGTTGCTCTTACTCCTCAAATGTGGGAATTTAAACCTTTCCTGTGCACTTGGATTTCCAAAGTGCCAATCCAGCTCAACTGAGAGGAGCTGATGTGGTTTGGCTCTAATGTCTATGAAGGGAGATACTGCAAAAGCCAGCGTAACAGTAGAACTTGTAAATACTCTGTGGCTCGTGAGTCAGGCCTACAGTCATAGTTGGATTCAAAGCATATCAGGTGAATGGGATCTGGAACTAACCTGCAAGTACCATCTTCTTATCAGCCTTCTGTCCTTTATTTCAGTAGCAACCTCAACACTCTCAGTTTCTTACAGTGCACAGTTTTGCTTTGGCTCAGGGCATTCTGTTTGGAATTTTTGACGTTTTGTTTTGTTTTTTAATAAATATTATCCTAAAGCACATGCAATGTATGTAGGTTTCAGTGGAGAGGGGCCACACTGTGAAATACGGTCAGGATATATAGACAATTTTTGGTCAGTTGCCGAGGTGAGTAGCTCGAGAGAGGACGCCTTCAACACCGGAGCGGTGGGAGGTCAGCGTCCAGCAGCCTCAAGTCAGAGCGGCGACAGCCACCGAGGGAGCCTCAAGTCCTCGACAGGACCTGCCCAGGAGCCGGCAGCTCCGCGGACGCGAGCAGGGACTCACAGGGGACGCAGCCAGGAGGGGCAGCACCAGCCCTGAGGGGTTAAAAACCTGCCCCAGGGAGATGGGCGACTGGGGTGCGGTGCGTTCGCTTGTGCGGGCAGGCGGGCGGGGGGGTGAGCACCCGCGGTATGACCAGGGCCCGCTCTGGGAGCTCTGCTCTGGCTGCCCCGGCGGTGCCCAGCGTAGGCACCCCGACAGAGCCGGTGAGAGGGGAGGCTGCAGTGCAGAGCTCGGGGTGTAGAGGGTGCCTGCACAGGTCTGGTGAGGGGAGGGTGCACAACGGGCAGGGCTGCGCTCGGTGCTCCCTGGCGGAGGTCCTCCTGCAGCAGGTGGCTGAGCTGTAGGACGCTGTCCATAAGCTAAAAGATGTCAGGGAAGCTGAGGGGAAGCAGGAGTACTTGCCCCAGCCCAAACTGTGCAGGGGCCTCAAGCGTCTATTGTAGCTTATGCAGGAAAGAAGGAGGCCGTTAACACAGGAAGGTGGGAATTAGTGACAAAAGAAAAAAACAAACAAACCCAAAACAAAAAAAAAAAAACAAACAAACCCACAAACAAAACCAAAACCAAAAAACCCACAACAAAAATAGGAGGAAGAGGGCAATTAAAAGCAAGGGGCTTCCTCCTAAATCTGTTGCCCCACCCAGAACCGCTTTGCTGTCCTGCAGGGGGCTGATGAGGAAACGCACTTGCGCCAGAAGCAGCCGGCTGGTGCACTGGTAAAGAAGACCTCTACCGGTGCTGCCAGGAAAAAGCAGCGGGTTGTAGTAGTAGGGGACTCTACCTTGAAAAGGGCAGAAGCACTCGTCTGTCGGCCTGACCCAGTCTCAAGGGAGGTGTGCTGCCTACCCGGGGCATGGGTCAGGGATGTTACAGAGAGGCTGCCTGCTCTAGTAAATCCATGGACTATTACCCACTTCTAGTTGGCCGTGTGGGTGCTAGGGATATAGATAGCAGTAGGCTGGGGCACATAAAGAAGGACTACAGAGCCCTGGGAGAGGTGGTTAGGGGCTCCAGTGCTCAGATAGTCTTTTTTTGTCAATTCTCCAGGACACAGGGGAGGACCTAAAAAAAGCTAGGAGGATTGGCCAGGTCAATAAATGGTTAAAAGGGTGGTGTCACAGTCAGGGGTTTGGGTGTCTAGAACACGGGACCCAAGTTTGTAGGCCAGGCCTTCTGGGGGCTGGTGGAGCTGCTCTGATAAAGAAGGGGAAGAACAGTTTTCGTAGGAGGCTTGCCAGGCTTGTCAAGGATGCTTTAAACTAGATGTGTTGGGGGAGGGGGGCATCATTCCACCCCAACACACCCAGTCAGTTGCCAGCACCTATAATAAATGCTTGGAGCAATGTAGAGATTTTCCAGCCGCTCCAGCCGGCTTCATTTAGAGCTCAGCTCAGATGCCTCTATACAAACGCCCGTAGCATGGGGAGCAGACAAGAGGAATTAGAGATGTGTGCACTTCTATGGGAGTATGATATAATAGGCATCACAGAAACATGGTGGGATGGCTCCTATGACTGGAGTGTTGGAATGGAAGGTTACAGGCTCTTTAGAAAAGACAGGCCTGGCAGGCGGGGAGGGGGAGTTGCCCTTTATGTTAGGGATAGGCTGGAGAGCATGGAACTCTGTCTGGGGGCAGGTGAGCAGTTAACAGAGAGTTTGTGGGTCAGGGTTAAAGGGAGAACAGCTATGGGGGACATTACTATGGGGGTCTGTTACAGACCGCCTGATCAAGAAAAACCTGTGGATGAAGCACTCTACAGACAGATAGGAACAGCCTCACGCTCACAGGCCCTTGTTCTCATGGGGGATTTCAACCACCCTGACATCTGTTGGAACGATGGCACTGCACGGCACAAGCAATCCAGGAGGTTCCTCGATTGTGTGGAAGACAACTTCCTTCTGCAAGTAATAGAGGAGCCGACAAGCAGAGGTGCCATGCTTGACCTTGTGCTCACCAACAGGGTGGGGCTCGTTGGAAATGTGACGCTCCAGGGCAGCCTTGGTTGCAGCGATCAGGAGATGGTCAAGTTCAAGATCCTCAGGACAGTGAGAAGAGCGTGCAGCAAGCTCACTGCCCTGGACTTCAAGAGAGCAGACTTTGGCCTCTTCAGGAACCTGCTTAGTAAGGTTCCATGGGATATAGCCCTAGAGGGCAGAGGGGCCCAAGACTCTTGGTTGATATTCAAGGATCACCTGCTGCAAGATGAGGAGTGTTGCATCCCAACTAGAAGGAAGTGCAGCAGGAGGGCCAGGAGACCTCCTTGAATGGATAAGGAGCTGCTGAGAAAAATTCAAAGGAAAAAAGAGCCTTATAAAAGGTGGAAGCAAGGACAGGCGGCCTGGGAAGAATACAGGGATGTTGTTCAGGAAGCTAAGGACCAGGTTAGGAAAGCTAAGGCCCAGTTAGAATTAAACTTGGCTAGGGATGTTAAGGATAACAGGAAGGGATTCTTTATGTGTGTAGCGAATAAAAAACAGACTAGGGACAACGTAGGCCCCCTCCAGAAGCTATCAGGAGAACTGGCTACACAGGATTTGGAGAAGGCTGAGGTTCTGAATGACTTCTTTGCCTCAGTCTTCACTGGCAAAAGCTCTGACCGTACCACCCAAATCTTGGAAGGCAGATGCAGGGACTGTGAGAATGAAGACCTTGGGCCCACTGTAGGAGAGGATCTGGTTCGAGACCATCTTCAAAATCTGAATGTACACAAGTCCATGGGACCTGATCGAATCCATCCACGGGTCCTGAAGGAGCTGGCGAATGAAGTTGCTAAGCCACTGGCCATCGTATTTGAAAAATCATGGCAGTCAGGTGAAGTTCCCGATTACTGGAAAAAGGGAAACATAACCCCCATTTTCAAGAAGGGGAAAATGGAAGCCCCGGGGAATTACAGACCAGTCAGTCTCACCTCTGTGCCTGGCAAAATCTTGGAGCACATTCTCCTGGAAGGCATGCTAAGGCACATGAAAAACAACAAGGTGCTTGGTGGCAGCCAGCATGGCTTCACTAAGGGAAAATCCTGCCTGACCAATCTGGTGGCCTTCTATGATGGGGCTATGGAACTAATGGACAAGGGTAGAGCAGTTGATGTCATCTACCTGGACTTGTGCAAAGTGTTTGACACTGTCCCGCACGACATCCTTGTCTGTAAATTGGAGAGACATCAATGTGAAAGGTGGACCACTCGGTGGATAAAGAACTGGCTGGCTGGCCGCACGCAAAGAGTTGTGGTCAATGGCTCAATGTCCGGCTGGAGACCAGTAACGAGTAGTGTCCCTCAGGGATCAGTGTTGGGACTGGTCCTGTTCAACATCTTTGTCACTGACATGGACAGTCGATTGAGTGCGCCCTCAGCAAGTTTGCCGATGACACCAAGCTGTGTGGTCCGGTTGATACCCTGGAGGGAAGGGATGCCATCCAAAGGGACCTTGACACGCTTGTGATGTGGGCTGACACCAGCCTAATGAAGTTTAACCATGCCAAGTGCAAGGTACTACACCTGGGTCGGAGCAATCCCAGGCACAGCTACAGGTTGGGCAGGGAAGAGATTCAGAGCAGCCCTGCGGAGAAGGGCTTGGGAGTGTTGGTTGATGAGAAAATGAACATGAGCCAGCTTCAGTGTGCGCTCGCAGCCCAGAAAGCCAACCGTATCCTGGGCTGCATCAAAAGGAGCATGACCAGCAGGTCAAAGGAGGTGATCCTGCCCCTCTACTCTGCTCTTGTGAGACCTCACCTGGAATATTGTGTATGGTTCTGGTGTCTTCAACATAAAAAGGACATGGAACTGCTGGAACAAGCCCAGAGGAGGGCCACGAGGATGGTCAGGGGACTGGAGCACCTCCCGTATGAAGACAGGCTGAGAAAGTTGGGGCTGTTCAGCCTGGAGAAGAGAAGGCTGCGTGGGGACCTCATAGCAGCCTTCCAGTATCTGAAGGGGGCCTATAGGGATGCTGGGGAGGGACTCTTCATTAGGGACTGTAGTGACAGGACAAGGGGTAATGGGTTAAAACTGAAACAGGGGAGGTTTAGATTGGATATAAGGAAGAAGTTCGTTACTGTGCAGGTGGTGAGGCACTGGAATGGGTTGCCCAGGGAAGCTGTGAATGCTCCATCCCTGGTGGTGTTCAAGGCCAGGTTGGGCAGAGCCTTGGGTGGGATGGTTTAGTGTGAGGTGTCCCTGCCCATGGCAGAGGGGTTGGAACTAGATGATCTTAAGGTCCTTTCCAACCCTAACTGTTCTATGATTCTATGATTGATTCTCTGATTCTAAAAAAAACCCTCAACAAAACAAACAACCCTTCTTAGTTTTTGCATGCTCACAATTTATCTGCTGTTATCTACAAATAGCTACTACTTATCTACTATTTTAGGGAAGATTTTTCCATTCCCATTTTTTCTCTTGCAACCATTGCCTGAGCATCAGCCTTCTAAGCTTTAGGTTAGAAGCTTAGTACTGACTATCTTTTTTTTATTTCTTCCTCCTTTTTCTCCCCCCCCCCCCCCCCCCCCCATAAGTAGCAGGCTGAGGTTTTGTTCCAGGATTCAGGAGGGAGGTTTTTCTGTTTTGGTGGGGGTTTTGGGTTTGGGTTTTTTGGGGGTTTTTTTTTGGTTGGTTTCTTTTAAGTTCCTTGGTTTGCTTATTTTGTCTGTTTCCTGGAGGGCTCTGGAACTGTAGAAGCTGCCTGAGAAAGGGAGCAGTGTGCTCACTCTCCTGCAGCTGACCACTAGCAAGCCCAAGATCAAAGTCAAGCCCAGATCTTGTTGACAGGATGGCACCTCTCCTTTTGTAAAATTATGTATAATATGAGTGTAAAAGTAACTCTTCCTTCCCCTCTCATTTTGTCTGCTTCCTTCTGTCTCTCCAGTTACTTCTCCCGTGGAGTTTGATGCTGGTGAAAATGGAAAGAAAATCAGGTCCTGTATAAACCAACCCTTTCTGCTCTGATTGGATTTTTCTCTTTCTGTCTGCTTCTTTATTTGATTTAAAATCTTAAACCCCTTGAAGGTTTTCTGTTAAGATTTTCAGCGCAACTTGGAATGGGGTGAGCAGTCAGAGCATTACATAAAAAGTGGTAGTTTATTTTTAGCTAATGGAAGATGAGGGCTGATTGGATTAGCCCAGCAATGTGAGTACCTGATGCAGACTGCTATCAACACATCCACAGAGGAAGGGTTAAGTGCAGTTTCTTTCACTTTACCTCACCCCTTTTACCCTCTCCTGCTTTGCCTTTCTTCGCCTGGTAACTGACACTTGCAACAGCAGTGCAAATTCCTGGGCATGCTCTCATACTGGTCAATACAGGAGTAAATCTTACAATCCCTCCTGTTGTTTTGCATTTGCCACTTGACAGCAGTGGATGCTCAGGAAGACTGAGGGGTAAGGTCTTAAAGCTTTAGACTAGGCTTTAGCCGTGTGACAGCTATTAAAGCAATTGGGAGCCAGGTGGCTAAAACCCAGTGCAATTCTTTGTAATGGTACCCCTGAGAGTGCCCATCTCCTTTTAGCGCTACTATTGATTAGGCAATTCTTGGCTTTGAGGAACAAAATTGGTGTGTGCATCAAAGTTCTTTTCCTCAATTTGGCCTGGTTTGAAATTAATCGTTCACCTTAAGCCATTTTCGTAAGCAGCTTTAAGCTTCAATAAATTTCAGTTTGATTTGATTTTCCTTTCACTTTTCTCTATGAAGGCCTGTTGTTTACTGGTCTTCTTTAGGACATCTCCAGAGCTGTTTTGTCTTTATTCTCATCTCCCACATTGATCCTGGTATGTTGTCCAGTGTGATTGGTCGAAGCTCGGTAAAATGCTGGGGTCTTTATTTCATGGCTGCACACAATGCACTGTCAGCAGCACTGAGGCCAGTGGGTACCTGGTTTTCAGTAGGAGCAATGCATTTTATGAGGTAGACCATGTTGTTTTTTAGCATATTGTTCAGACCCTGCCTCTATCTTGACTGAAATGGTTTGGTGTTCCTAGAGGGAGCACATAAACTGTGAGCAAATTCCTCCTAATTTCAAAAACTCCTCATGAGTATTTGACATTTACTAGAGAGTGAAATGCCACACAAAGGTATGTGAATGTATACTAATGTCTGTGAGAAGGTGAAAATAAGTATGTAAAACCAAGGAAGAGTGTTCCCCAACCCTCTTACCTTATGCACTTCGTATTTCTCTGCAGCGTTGGAAGATTTTTTAGCATGTCATGTTATCATTGGTGGAGAGGCAAGATAGGTTCTGCCTGAGGATATGCCCTTTGCTTTGGGCAATATATGGGTTTTCCTGTCAGTTTCTTTTGGGTGTTCTAGAGAACTCTTGTGAACTGTTAGGTAATGCTAAGTACTGCCAACAGCGAGAGACTGGCACTGAATAGCTTTTTCCTGCAATAAAACCTAAAGAGAATGCTGGGCTGGAAAAAGCTATTGAGCCAGTCCAGTACTTCAGCAGCTAGGTAAGAGACTTTAGTGGAGACTTTAGAGCCTGCTTCTGCACCACTTCTCTCAGCGCTGCTGTTTGCTTCCTTGTAGCCCTTTTGCTCCTTTGAATAACCAGACAGCAGAAGGTGGTATTTAACAGTTCTGTGTTACTGGAAGATCGTTGCTGGGATATTTGGGTGTGGGATGATACACAAGCAAGGGAATTGGAAATGAAAGAGAAACTCAGAAACATTGGCTTCAGAAAAATGTTTCTTATTCCTGTTCAAAAGAGGATAAAGCAGCTCTTTAAGTGTCACAGGCAACCTAGGAAGTCCGTCGCCTCCTTGCCAAAGAATGTTGATTTAGGAGTTCCAGAAGTGGTTTTATAAGACATCCCTGTCTACGTTGAGCAAAAAACCCTGTCTGGGTTGTCAAAGCCCAAAACATTCTGTTTAAACAAGCTGGTATATTCCAATCAGCTTTTTTTAATCTGAAAATTCAGTTCATCATGAGCTGAGTGTGAAATGTGATGCCAAGATTGCAAGGACAGCATTGCAGTAGGACTTTGAAGGAGCTCCAAGAGAAATACAAGTATGCACCACCTCTCCCATTCTAGTCAAGTTCAATGGAAGTTTTTCTGGAAGGACATTTATAGAAATCTCATCAGAATGACAAATTCCAAGCTCAGGATACACACACACACACACACACACACACACACACACACACACTTTTTTAATGACACAGAGCCCAAATAGTGCAGGAACATGAACAATGAAAAATCTGAGCTGGATTGCCCAAGCTAACGTAAAAAATGAATGCAGCTTTGATAATGGAGGACATGCCAAACTAATTAATGAAGCATATGCAAACATTCAACTTTGCAGACGTCCTTTGTACTTCATTAGATTCTCAGAAGTCAGTATGGGGGAATCTGATAGGAAAAGTCTTTGATCTTTAAATTGTTGCTGTTGCAACAAAACACATCTATGTGCTGTTTTATTTTCACAGCTGATGCCTTGTCAGAAAGTCTGAGATTTGTAAAGAGGTTTATGTTTGTATTAAAATCTCCTCTATTTTAATTGAGGTTTGTCAGTCATGCATCTGAAACTGGTGTTTTTCCACAAATACTTTAGGCAAAAATAGCTTCTGTGCATAGAACTAAAACAGATCTTCCCCATGTAGGTAGCACTTGCCGTATGGGAGGTACTGCAGACACACAAACGCTGAAGGCCAGAAGGGGAGCTCCTTCTTCCAGAGTTCACTGAGTGGGCTCACGATCTGTGACTCTTGCTCTCTTCTGCAGTGTTATTTCCATTTTACAAACCGAAACAGAGGGCCAAAGAGGTTGGGAGAACAGAGCTGTGCTTTGATGGTGAGAGAGGAGAATGTGCATGTAGCTTTCTTCAGCTGGCTTTTGATTCTTTTGCATTGTGCTCTTCTTTTGAGCTGAATTGCTAGTTGGTTTTCCAGACTGGGGGAGCAACAGAGATCAGTAGTGAAAGGAGGAATTAATACCAAATTTGGTTCTACCTGTGATGTAATACAATACCTTTTATCTGCAAAGATCTTTACAAGGTTCCGTTGCCTTTCCTGAGCATAGGAAAGATTTTACAATGGTTAATGTATTTGTTACTAGGTCTGAAGCATCCTTGAGCCAACGCTTGTCTGCTCCCCTCCTTTACTTTGGGGTTCGTGTTCCCCTCCCAGCTTATGCTTAAGTGTGTCTGAAATCCTTTGTCCAGCCTGTTTCAGCATTGCATTACCAGTTTTGAAGGTAACCATTTGGTTCAGCTGCAGATTAAAATGCCTTGCAGTCTCTCTGTTTTGGTCCAAATGCTGCTTCATGGAGCTGATTTCTTAAAGGGCCTTATTTTTCCATATATCCTAAATAAAGGGTTGTAAATGTGTCCACGGATCTAAGCATGGCTTCATTAACTTCACAGAAAAATGTTTAAGTATGTTAAAGCATTCATTGTAATATGAAAGTGAGAAACAGTTGTGTTCAGATATTCTTAGATAAGAGAAAACATGCTGCTTCCTTCTTCAATAGAGTAGCACCATTTTATGTCAACAGAAGCTGTTGTCTATTAACAGTTTTACTCCTGTCAGCGATGTCAGCTCTCGTTCATTGCTTTTCTTCCATTGCTTTTCTTCTTGTTCTCTGTTGTAGTGGGTTCAGTACACACATTCGAACACAGGCTTAGCAGGATTTTTAATTCTCCATGTGAGAAGTCTAACAAGTAGACATCACTTGCTTAAAGAACTGAAGTCATTTTCTGTGACCGAAGAGCTGCTCTCCTCAGTGTTACAGTTATTCTCCGTGAGCACCAGAGTTCATCTTTTTGGTAAGCTACATTTCATAGTATCAATGAAAAACTGAGTCACAATTGCTGTACCCAGATTTGTTTCCTATCCTCTAATCTGGGATGCATCACCCAGTAAAATGGGCAGGAGATGTTTCTTGGTAGTTCTGTCAGCAGATCTCCCCAGAAACCACAAGCAATAGATCTCAGATCCATCCATCCAAATAAAGATTTTGCCAAGAAATGCTGGGGTGAACGTGTGGGACTCCTCTCCCCACCTTGAGGGGCCCACAAGCTTCTGCTTAGTGTAGCAGTGATCTGGGAGGCATCCACAAACACATCATCCCCAAGGCAGAGTGCCTTTCTGAGGGATACGTTTGAATGACACATTGCAGTTCTCAGTGGGGAAGTTTTTATTTTGGTTTCCTGTGGAATAGAATACCCAGGAACAGAATAAAATCAGGACTTGGAAGACATTCTGTCCCTCTCTACACTGAGTTTTCCAAAGCTGCTTTTCACTGCATGCATAGAAGGTCCCATTCAATTAGGAAATGTAGAAGTGTTTGTACATGGTTTAAAGCAGTGCAGGAGAAGCTGTTCTGTTTTCCAGGCTTTTAAAGAATGTTACCACAGAGGATATCAACACAGATTTGTGGGATCATCTTAGAAAAGGTTGAATATCAACTTTTGTTTGCAAACACACATGCCATCAAAACTTGATTTACCAATGCTGTTTACCATTTGATTAGATGAAAGAATATTAGCTCTTAAAAATGAGACACAAACTGAATTTCCTTTTCAATGCAGTATATAATAATACCATATTACTGTGGGCTTGTATAGCCCCTTTTGTCAGCCGAACAGACACATGCAGAAGTAGCCTTTAAGCCCCTTCCCACCGTTTCAACACATCAGCTGTTTCAAACAGCAGAGGGCCAGGTCTAAAGAGGGTTATGGAGCTTTCAGTTGTTCTCTGGTGATTTTAGCTTCTGTGGTTTAAATGCTTCTGCCTACAGCTGTTCCCCTGCTTCACTGCTGGAATTAACTATCAGCAGCCAGAGAGCGATCCATGCAACACTCCCCCAGCACTTCCGACTCTGGGGAGGCACAGGAACATGTTGCTCTGTGAGGGCTGGTAGTGAGTAGCTGGGACAGCTGTACCCAGGACCACCACTGCCACGTTCCCAGGAGACTGTCATCAGCAGGATCATGGCTCTGTTTTCATGCAGAAGCTCAGTCCACCTCAGAATAAATCCCTCAGTTCTTATTGTGTAGCATATTACAACACAATAACATCAAGCCTGATTCAAATTCATTCCACTGGTGGTTTTCTTTTAGGTACACTGGACTCTGAAAAAAAACCCAATAAATATCCTATGAGCAAAATTGTATAGAATGATCAACATGCAACTGTCATGCTGCATTTGTCTCATGTCGTTAGTCATTATAACAGCCTGCATAATTCTGGAGCAGAACAACAATCTCCACACAACAAATTGCAGATTGTGTTTGCCAACCCACAAAACATCACAATATTTATTTTGAAACTTTATAATGCTATCAAGGGCAAATTCATTTTACCTGTACAAATAGCCCCATCGAGGCAACTTAGGTTACACATGCAAGCAAATGTGAGTGGAACTTGGCTCTGGGCACAAGAAAAGCAAAGCTGACTTCCTCCCGTGGTGGAAATAGGGAACATATAAGCACAGAGCTGGGGAGATATGTACTGACAAGTGTACCACAAGGGGCCTGAGGAGAAACATCAGGATACAATTGAGATAATGGTACTCTGGCTCCCCAAATTCATACCTTGTTTGCCTTCCTGCTTTGGTCATTTGGAAAGACTGCCTTTCTGCAGGTTTCATGTGAAGCACAGCATCCCCCAGTGCACTGCTGTACCTCCACAGGTCAAATTTATCTGTGATGTGAATGGGCTTGCCACTATCAGATATATTTTTTTGAGTTAGACCCACTGAAAAGCTACTTTGTATGTCTGATGTTTTTATTTGGGTTATCAAAGGATTTTTAAAGTTAATTTTATTATTTAGCACTGCAGAGTTCACCGTGTTTAGGTTCAGTTTTAAGTGGAAAGTTTTTTTTACGTTCCATCACCTATCTTGACAGATTCTGTGTATGCCAGAGGCAGTCTTCTTAACCCTGGATCAAAACCTAATCTCTCTGCTTTCGTAAAACCTTTTCCTCTAATTCTCTCTCTAGTAAATTATATTCTGTTCTTTGTCCTTGAATAATTTAAAGATGTATAGAATAAAGTGTGGGGAGGGGAGGAAGGGGGGCTGCTCTGTTCCATTGAGTGATACCTGGTAATCAAAGTACCGCATTCATATCTTGCTGCAGTGATCTCATTTCTATTGGGACAGCACTCCTGTGAGCACAGGCCCGTGTTGTGTTCATCCTGTTACAACCAGATAAACTCATAATGTAGACAGATAAGAGCTATGCTCATTAATCTATTAATTGCCTATTGTCAGTTGTCAATATGTTTCACTTGATGGGAAGCCAGAAGATTAGTTTGTATTGTAAGGATGTAGATTTATGTTCTATATTACTATTATTTTATTTTGATGTGTGGAATACTACAAAATGACATTCAAGCTGGTAATGTCTCACCCAAACAGAGTAGAGGTGGTTGCTTTTTAAGTTTCTGAAACCAGAAAAATGGTTATGCCCCAAATGGTTGTAAAATAAAAAGCCTATTTTCAATCAAAGGACCCTGAAAGAGCTGTGACTGTGTTGAGTAACACGTTTTTTACGATGGGCATTCAGGACATCCTAAAAATCAACACTGCCTGAGGTACCCTGATTTCCTGGGGCAGTTGAAAGTCGGTGGGGACGTCATTTTTCGCTGGAAATTTGAGACTGATTTGTCTGTGACTGGAGCTGCTGGAGCAAGATTTTATTATAATTGTGTGACCTTTAATACACCACGAAGAGATTTCAAGTTCTCTATTTTTCTAGCCTGTGACAAATCAAATGTTTAACTATAATGTATAGTCACCAAGTTTACACCTTAAGAAGGGTGATTTTCAAGGGCTTATCTCTACAAAGAACAGCGGAGCAGACAGTTTCAAAAAAAAGAAAAAGAAGGGAGAGGAACATCATAGAAGCACTTTATAGACCTATTTGAATCACAGCTTTAAGTCATTTATTTCACAGCCAAAAAGCCCATCCATGTGTGCATTTAATAATGATGGCCAATTCTGAACAGAGACTGGAAATTTTCCTCTCCATGGCAGGAAGCAAAAAAACCCCTCACTGTTTCTGAGTTGGTAGCTTGACCTGTTTGAATTATTTTATTACTTGCAAGACTATCAGCCAGGTGGCCAGCATTTAAACTCTGAGGACAGCTCTGGGAATAGATTTCTGTGGAACTACCATAGTTAAGAGCAGCTGATGATTAGGCAGCTCAGGCATTTGCTAGGCACACTTAGGCGGCGCTGTTTGACAAATAGGAGCTCATCCTTGGGGCAGTGATCTTCACGCCATCTATGCACAGGTTTGAAGGATGCAGGCAGATCTTCCATACTGTCCAGGATATGTAATGGTGCTACATGCCTGGGCATAAGAACTTACCTTCTTTATTTCTGCCTTGACTGGAAAAAGTGGTTTATTACCTCAAGGTACACAAGCTGTGTTCTCCTCTAGCTGCAGTCACCCTAATGATGGGTGTAGGGGTCTGTTTTGCAAGATCTGGAAGCCTCTGTTATTATTATCAAGGATGGTCGCATAGCACAGAGTTTAGTCAGACACATTTTCTCAGGATGGGGGCAGGGTTTTATTTCGAACTTTCAAGGATCAAAACCAAGTTATTGAAATGTGTGCAGATCTTTTAGTATCTGGAGAAATCCTGTTTTCTCTAGCTGTTTGACTCTTCTAGGCTTCTTTCTTTCTGCAAAAAGTTAAGGAGGGAAATATAGTTAAATTAAATGAAATTACATGAAAGAAGAACGAACGAAAAAGATCTCCCTTTCTACTGAAAATGTGCCAAACCCGTTTAAAGTGAGGAAATTACTTTTCTCAGCTACTATTAATGTTTTAGCTTATTTTCCCTCCAGTTTTGGATAGTGCAAGGTGTTATGATTTGACTCTTTCTCATCTCCTCTAACCTTGTCAGAAGAGAAGGTGTTTTGCAACACACCACGAAAGGTAAAATAGGAAACAGAAAAAGAAAGAAGGGAAAAAAAAATCTCTGGCTAGCATTCAGATATCTGTATTCACTGGACACCAGCTGGTTTTTTGTATTCAGTGACTCAAAGGTAGAAAAATGGTAGAAAGGTGTGATTGGAAGTGTAATGCTTTGAAAACTTATTTAGGAATAAACGTGGACCATTTAAATGCCTACAAAATCGAAAAAGTCAAAATTTGGAACTTTTCACATCTTCCTCTTTGACATGAGAGAAGTACAGCTGAGGCCAGGGACACCCCCACACCACCTCCACTTTCCCCCCCAAAATAAAATATGTGAGAAGTGTGAAAATTGTGAGAATTTGTTGTTCACTGATGAGGACTGAATTTCAGAGAGATTAAATGCCTCACTTCTGGTCCCCCAGGAAATGTGTGGCAGAGTCTTGATCTGGACCCAGCTCTCCCAAGTTCCAGATGAATGCCTTAACCAAAACCTCACTCTTCCTTATCACACTTTGTTTCTTTTTCTTTCCAATACCTTCTCTAAACATTTCTTTTGTTTGGTTTGTTGAGGTCAGTGGTCTCATCTGCTTTGCAAGCACCACAGACTTATACCATTTATGTTTTCAGGTTTTTTCCTTTGTACATTGCTTATATATTGAGTTGCTAGCTTTGCATTTCTTCTTGCTCCTGGATCCCTCCCTACTGTGCAGAAGGTGACAGCTTCAGGAGCACAATGTTTTGCCATTTTTGACCTGTGGGATAGTTCACACCCCTTTTTAGCCCAAGTCCCATTGTAAGTCAGCCCCTTTTGATCAAGTCTCCATCCTCTTCTATTGACCAGCTCCCTTATTCCCACTAAATGTTTCAACCCTGCTGCCTGCTCCCTTTGTGCTTTCTTTAATTCTTAATATTTCTGCAGCAGGACAGAGTCTGCCATCAGTTTGTTTAGTGGAGCAGAAGACAAAGCGAGGCTGGTGCTGCTGCTGTCGAATAGGTCATCGGTGACAACAACCTGTGCTGCAGAACTTAGCCCCCACTGACACTGTTTTCACTCCACTTGAATGGAATCTCCTGGGAGTCTTTCTTTAAAGAGCCCAGGGGTGAGGAAGGCAGGTAAATGGAAAGAAAAGGAATAAAATAATTATAGCAATAGCACTCTGGCTTTCTCAGTTGTACGTGGGCTTGGCTAATCGAAATGAGAAGTACCTTGAGTACCTGTAGATGGGGTAGGTTAAGAGGTTGTTCTTTGTCCCACTGTGGTGTCTGCAGTGGGGGGCATTGACTTTTTATATCTCTAGATTTTCCCTCCGTTGTTAGGTTAGGTGCTGTCATCTTTAGAAATAAGATCTCTTTCAGAAGCACTTGCCCCTATTGAATGAGGTATAGCCATGACCAGGAAGAGAAATGACCCTTGTCTGGGCCATCGAAAGAAGATTGCAGCCGGGACTGCAGCTCTGACTTCTCCCAGCTGAGCTAAAACTGTACCTCTGTGGTGACTAACTGCACAGCCGTGCCTACCAGGATAAAAGGGAGAGTTGCTGAGCATGTGTATAACAAGCCCCATAATCCAGTTCTTCTAGAATACATGTCCCTCATCTTGAGATATTTTCTGATTAAACAAATAGGTTTTTTAAATTATACTGCAAGAGACAACAATATATATACTACCTTTTTATCTAAATGAAATCCATTTTAATTAGACACAATAGGAGACAGCAGCCATCTTTGTCAGAGGATGCTGAGGCTAAAACTGCGTTAGTCTCTTAGGACAAAAGCATTTGAATTGTAGATGTAAGAAATAATATGCATAAGTAAGGAAAACATCGGTTGTAATGACAAGACTAGAAAACAGCTCTTTATTAATCAGAAAGACAGTTTCTTAAAAGGTAGTAGGCAACTAGTTTCAACAGGTTTGCAACAGATAGCCAGCCAGAAATTAAAACAGAAATGTGAAAGAAGGGGTAGATGCTAAAAAAATCAAATCTAATTTTTTAATGTACTTTTGGGCCATGTAATGGGTTTTATTGAAAACCCTCAGATAATTAAATCTTTGTTCACAGATTACATAACGTAAATACGTGGGGGAGATGGACTATCTCCGTACAAATAGGAAACGAATTTTATGAGGTAAAACTGGATGTAATTTTAATATAAAAAAAGAGGGGAAGAAGAGGGGGAGAAATATCAATGTAAGATTACATGGGTCAACATAAATTTGCTTCTATTTCTGCATTACAATAAAGAACATGCAATTAAAAGCGGTCCAAAGTGGTAGAAAATACCGCTGAGTATATATGTTTCTTCTGAGTATCTTCCATCAAGTGTAAGAATAAGCCTAATCACACAGTATGTACAAGTGTATGCGTGCATTTATTGTACATGCTGCTGCAAGTTTTACACAGGCTTTTTACCTTAAGGATTTAATTCTCATATAACTTTTTTCTGGTTCTGCAAAAACTTTGAGGTCTCTTCTGTTGTATTTTGGTTTGTATTTCTATTGTATGTAGCTGACCTGTATGGCAAGAGGCTCCTTATTTCATCTCACAATTTGTGTTTATGCAGAATAGTATCTCTTTGTTCAAACTCAAACAGGGGAAGTTCAGATTGGATATAAGGAAGAAGTTCTTTACTGTAAGGGTGGTGAGGCACTGGAATGGGTTGCCCAGCGAGCTTGTGAACGCTCCATCTCTGGCGGTGTTCAAGGCCGGGTTGGACAGAGCCTTGGGTGACGTGGTTTAGTGTGAGGTGTCCCTGCCCACGGCAGGGGGGTTGGAACTTGATGGTCCTTTCCAACCCTAACTATTCTGTGATTCTATGATTCAGTAGAAGGACATTTCTGTCAGCAAATCGTTTAAAGATTGTGATGATGGGGCTGCCAGTAATCAGAAGAGGGAAAGCACTGAGCATAGGAATATAGCAGAGCTTCAAATCCTGTAGATTTTAGAAATTGTTAATGTTTTGATGCTGTCTTAGCTGCAAACGGAGTTTAAACATGGTCATCACCATGATGGATTTATTTCTCTTTGGGGAAGATGAAGCTGCATCATCTTGCGTTGGATTTCTTTGTGGTTATTACATGACTGTCTACCAGCTGATTGTGGTGTTGCTGTAGCATGGCTTTCTCACCTCCTTAAATGGATTTACATAGTGGTTTGTATAACTGGAGAATTACTGAAAATACATATTTACTTCTTAATCCTTCTCACTAATATATGGACTTGCCAGTGGTGATGAGAACCTAGAGTGTGTCTATCTGCTGCCCAGCACTGGTGCAGTAGGCCTCAGGGGTCTTGGAGAGGTAGGTTTGAAGGCAGCCTGCTGTACAATTTGGGAGCTCCTGCTTTCCCTAGCAGGTATCCTTTGTGTGGGAGTGCCGGAGAGAGCGTAGTACTGCATGAAGCCCTCTGATGCATGGGTAACTCCCAGCCAACTTCTCAGGACTTCTTGTGCCAGTAGTCAGGAGCTGTTGGTTGTAGCTCCCTGGTGCAGCTTTGCTGGAACAAGCACACTAAGAGAGGGCAGAAAACTCACAGTCCCCGAATGGAGGTGCTCAGGGAGAGCCAGGCTAGCCCAGTTAGAGCTAGAGAGCAGCAGGCAATGGCAAGAGTGCAGAAAGCTGCTAGTCTCTTCCGTTTGACAAAGTAGCATGGGCAGTGGGATGGCTTAAGGTGTGGCTCTGCCAGTTTTTCCCATAGTTCAACAAATGAATAGAATCATAGCATAATTTGAGTTGGAAAAGACCTTTAAGATCATTGAGTCCAACTGTTAACATAACTCTGCCAAGTCCACCACTAAACCATGTCTCAAGTATGGTGTGAACATATCTTTTAAATATCTCCAGGGATGTTGACTCAACCACTTCCCTGGGCAGCCTGTTCCAATGCCTGACAACCCTATTGGTAAAGAATTTTTTTCCTGATATCCCTTCTAAACCTCCCCTGGTACAACTTGAGGCCATTTCCTCTTGTCTTATCATTTGTTACCTGGGAGAAGTGGCTGCCTCCCAACTCACTACAACCTCCTTTCAGGTAGTTGTAGAGAACAGTAAGGTTCCCCCTCAGCCTCCTCTTCTCCAGGCTAAATAACCGCAGTTCCCTCAGCTGTTCCTCATCAGACTTGTTCTCCAGCCCCTTCACCAGTTTTACTGCCTTTCTTTGGACCTGCTCCAGCCCCTCAGTGTCTCTCTTGTGGTAAGGGGCCCACAACTAAAAAAAACCCCAAAAAACCCAGGATATTTATTTCCAAATTGCTTCATGGAATCTAACCTGAGTCTTATTTGTCCTTTATGATATCCTGTTGTTGTAGCTGACCTAGTATACTTTCCCAGCTCTTGTGGTTTGTCCAGGCTGTTGTTTGTTTTTTGTTGGGGATGGGGGGGGTGGGTGGGAGGGGGTGCGTGTAGAATAATTTTTACAAATTATTTTACTTAGATGGTTTCAAGCTCTTGAAAATTTTGTGCATACGTTTGCATATTTTGCCACAAAATCTTCTGATTTTGGGTTCGGAAACAAGAAAACATTTAAAATTAAATGGTCAAATAGAAGTGAAATGTCCCAATGTTGTAAAAAAAAAAAACCAAAAAAATCTTTGATCAGAATGATCAAATCAAGTAGTCTTCTAATTTTCAGTTCCAAATGCTTTCAAGATTTTGAAAGTGCTTTTTATCCAAATTTGGAGCTGGAAAAATATAAAAGTTCAAAAAAATTCTGAAGGAGAGAAAAACTCTCTTCTACTTCTCATTATTTATACTACTACAAAGTGCTTATAAAATATTAGTGTTCAAATTTGTAGCATTTTACACCTACTTTGAATAGCAATAAGGCAAACACAGCCTTATAAATAAAGATAAGGATGTGGAACCTGTTTTGTTGAATTGCGACCCAAATGATTTCAGAGGGAATAATGAGAAAGAAAACTAACGCTTTTAGTATTTTTCAGTATTTGATAGTATTCTGTGTTTATCTGACTGAGCAGGAGTCATATGATCATCTAGTTTCACATAAGAAATACTTTAGTCTGAATCCTTAAATTCTTGTTTAAAAACAAGGAGTAATTCTGGGTTGCTTTCAAGAACTGGGAACTAACCCAGAATTTCCACAACAAAACAAAATTAGCTCTATTGAATATTTTAAAGAAAAAAAAAGTTTATTTATATGTGAAATATGGAGGCACATTGAAAGTCTGTCTTCTAGGACTCCTTTTTGTTACTG
Organism: Lathamus discolor; assembly: GCF_037157495.1. NCBI lineage: Eukaryota > Metazoa > Chordata > Aves > Psittaciformes > Psittacidae > Lathamus > Lathamus discolor. The sequence continues at coordinate 57,843,329 of NC_088889.1, read as the reverse complement.
GCGTATCATGCAGTGAAAATTACTGTTCTGCTATCGGCAGGGATTAACATTCACTCCTTCCACTCTGAAGTATGCAGTTTGAAGTATTTTACCAAATGCTGATATTTTACAAGAAAATTTAGAAAAATATTCTATTGCAGATGGCGATTTTGAATTCCAGTCACTTTATCTTAAAATTCTGGATTTTTTTTTAGTGTGATGATTACGATCTTTTTCACCATCCCAATGGTAACTCATTGTACTAACAGTCACATCACCACCAGAGTGAGTTCAAAGGAGCATTCACATAGCAAAGGTTTGAAGCCTTAGGACCTTCATGAGGTTGTGTTCTCCACAAATACATAATTGCCTGAAAGTTCTGGTATCTTTAGATGGTGCCTGTTTGAAACATAGTGCTTTCAAAAAAGGTTGTTTGCCTCACCAGGATGAGTTCTCCTAATGATGGTGGGCGTGTGGCTACTTCTTCCCTTTGAGGGCATTCCTTCCTTTTTCAGGTTCTGGTCAGGGGTGATATATAACAGTCATTTAGAAGCCTAAACTCAAGCGATTTGCCAATGGCCTAAACACAGCACTAAGAGAGGATAGGCACCAAACAGCTTTGTCTAAATAATGTTGATGTCCAGAGATAGTTTAGCAGACAAAATTGACTGGATCTTAATTTGAAGGACAACATTACCCCATCCTTGCTTTCATGGGACTTAGCCATCCTGCACTCCTAATTTATATTCACATTAGCCCCTTTTTTTCATATTGCTGTGGTGTAAGAACTCTGAGACAGCAGTTACCTACCCGGGATCTGTGTTGAGAAGTAACTTGCCAGCCAGAAGTGAGGAGAAACCAGTACTCTGTGTATTGCACCACTAGGCACAGACCTACCTTAAATCTTCTGCAGATTATTGGGGATGGCTAAAAGAAAGAAAATCCCATAAGGAAGTCATTTGTAGCATGACGAGCAAAGCAGCCTGCTCTAGTGGTGCTCGCTGACCAAAAGGAGCAAAGATGAGGTTCTACTGAAATTTAAAACACTGAAGTAAGGTGACAATTCCTCTGCAAAACTACATCTGCATTTAACACTGAGGGTATGTGGCTACACAGCTCCACTGTTGTAAAATTACCCAGATAATAAGGCATTTGATACTGTCTCCCACAGCATCCTCATAGATAAGCTAAAGAAGTGTGGGCTTGACGATCAAGTAGTGAGGTGGATCGAGAACTGGTTGAAAGGAAGAAGGCAGAGAGTTGTGGTCAATGGCGCAGAATCTAGCTGGAGGTCTGTGACTAGTGGAGTTCCTCAGGGGTCAGTGCTGGGACCGGTGCTGTTTAATATTTTCATCAATGACCTGGATGAGGGAACTGAGTGCACCCTCAGCAAGTTTGCTGATGACACAAAACTGGGAGGAGTGGCTGACACACCAGAGGACTGTGCTGCCATTCAGCGAGACCTGGACAGGCTGGAGAGTTGGGCGGGGAGAAACTTGATGAAATTTAACAAGGGCAAGTGTAGAGTCTTGCATCTGGGGAAGAACAACCCCATGTACCAGTACAGGTTGGGGGTTGGCCTGCTGGAAAGTAGCGAAGGGGAAAGGGACCTGGGGGTCCTGGTGGATAGGAGGATGACCATGAGCCAGCAATGTGCTCTTGTGGCCAAGAAGGCAAATGGCATCTTAGGGTGCATTAGAAAGGGAGTGGTTAGTAGGTCAAGAGAGGTTCTCCTCCCCCTCTACTCAGCCTTGGTGAGGCCGCATCTGGAATATTGCGTCCAGTTCTGGGCCCCTCTGTTCAAGAAGGACAGGGAATTGCTTGAAGGAGTCCAGCGCAGAGCCACAAAGATGATTAAGGGTGTGGAACATCTTCCTTTTGAGGAGAGGCTGAGGGAGCTGGGTCTCTTTAGCTTGGAGAAGAGGAGACTGAGGGGTGACCTCATCAATGTTTACAAATATGTAAAGGGTAGGTGTCAGGATGATGGAGCTAGGCTTTTTTCAGTGATATCCAGTGATAGGACAAGGGGCAATGGGTGTAAACTGGAGCATAGGAAGTTCCACGTTAACATCAGGAAGAACTTCTTTACTGTAAGAGTGACAGAGCACTGGAACAGGTTGCCCAGGGGGGTTGTGGAGTCTCCTACACTGGAGATATTCAAGGCCCGCCTGGACAAGTTCCTGTGTGATGTACTGTAGGTTACCCTGCTCTTGCAGGGGGGTTGGACTAGATGATCTTTTTAGGTCCCTTCCAACCCTTGGGATTCTGTGATTCTGTGATAAAAAGAGCGTTTAGTATACCTACTGTACTACACCAAAGCTACATTTACAGGTATGCAGTAAAACCTAAGCATTAAAGTGGTTCTATCAAATTGCTTCACAGGGCTCCAGAAATGAGATAACCTTACAGAATTCCTCCATCCACCTGCATGGCTGTGAGCTTGTTCCACTGGAGCCAATTTATAAATGTTGGTATTCCTGGTTCTATAGGAGGAGAGTTGCACTTTCAGGTGACTGTAGCTATAATTTGTGGCTATAATTTGTGGCTAAAAATGAAATTTATACGAGTTAATTTTCTTAAATGCATGCCCAATGTGCATTTGTGTCTCATAACAGAAAGGGATTCAGCTACAATGCAGCAGAGAATTAATCACTTCTGCAGCTCTCTTTATTTTTCACTAAGTGAAGCACAGCTGCACGGAATGTGACAGGCAGCATCTGATACTGAGAACTGGACACGTAGGGAGATGCCAGTTATGCACAATTTTTGCTGAAGCATAGTAAAAGTAGCACGACAGCTTATGGTATGTATCACAGGACCAGCACTATTTTGTTAAAGACAAGAAGTTGTTGATTTCATTTATCGCAGTAGTTCAGGTGTGTCTCAGTCTTCCTCCATCCTTGTCATCCTCTCAAACTGCTGACTTCATTTACTTTCATCATAAAATTTGAAGAGACTTGTACTTTTGTGTCACTCTCAGGTACTTTGAAGACTGTAGGAGTTTTCTTTCTGAATTTTCAGTTCATTGAGCTGTAGATAGATGTTCTTTCTCATCTAAAACTCATCATTTCCTTACCATTGAATTAAAAAAACACGTTTAGGAAATTAGTGTGTGGCTTTCTTCAACTCGTTCCACGTAGAGCTACTCATCAACAGTAAAGCAGCCAGGAACTGGCGCACAGCTACAAGTGTGTGTTTGGGGAATGTTGTCTAGGGTGAGATGTCCCTGCCCATGGCAGGGGGGTTGGAACTAGGTGATCTTAAGGTCCTTTCCAGTCCTAACCATTCTATGATTCTATGATTTATTCTTGTGTTGTGCAGTGATTATCGAACTAAGATATATTTATCAAGCAACCAAAAGCACATTAACGCCAAGGAAAGCTGTTGCCACCTCCTACTTTCTTTGGAAGTAAAAAAGCAGAGGAGCCATGGCAGGGTCATTGAGGGGAGTACAAGCTGTGCTTGATGTGCCTGTCTTCTTTCACAGCCAGTCCTGAATCCCTGGCCAGCATAAATGGCCACAGATTTGGTGTCTATGCTCACCTTCCCTTCTTTTATAAGGGCAGTGGAGTGTATGCAATAGTCTCCCAAAGTAAATATTGGAGAGTGTTTAAAGGAAGACTCCTTGATTTTTAATTATGATAATGTTGAGGCACAGGAAACTGAAGAATGAAGATGCAAAGCGAAAGCCTGAAATTTCCCATCCAGCCCTGCACTGATGATGGCTCTTTGTGGGTCAGACCTTAGTTCTGGTTCAGAGGGGTTTTATCTGAGTTACCTAATGACAGCTAGAAATCAACGGTGATCTCTTGTCTTTTGTAACAGGTTGCAAATGTAAATGCTTTAATTTTTTTTTAATTTGGGCCAGGGGGGAGGAGATTATTTTCTCATTAAATTTGTACCCTGGGAAAGAGAAAGAGAGAAAAAAAAAATGAACCCAAGGAAATGATTTCACTTCATTTACTTCTAGGAGAAGTTTTCCATTCTGACTTTCTGTTTCACCTCATTCTCTGAAATTCAAATTTTCACTTTTTTCTTTCTTTAAAAATATGTTGTACTATATTTTCAGAAGTGGCTATCTTTGGCTTTTGTGCCGCTCAGTCCCAGAGCCTCTCAGAGAAGTCTGCTCTTTGTAGAGTAAGAGAAGTGTATTTAATTATTTTTTTTTTAATACCACCATATAAACCGTGAAGTGAATCTCCTCCTGCCTTTTTTCCACCCCCAAGAGTGGGGATCTGGGAGTTACAGTACAGAGCAGCCTATTGTGGCTCCATCACTTATGCAAAGAGGTCACGGATGATGGAGTCTGAAATGCAAAAGGTGTAGGGCACTCTGCATCTGCGAGGAAAGGATCAAAACAAACCTCCTTTATCTAATGCAGAACCTATTATTGTATCAAACATGGGGACGTGAAGGGTCCAAGTGTGCTTTTAATAATCTGTGTTACAAACAGACCGTAATCTGCACAATTAAGCTTCTTGGAGTTGGCAGGATTTTGTTCAGTTGGCAGTTTTCCCCTTGAATAAAGGTCAAAAAGAGGGGAATGAATTAACTGATGAATACCATTTTAAAGGTATTCTATGATTCCATTGAACATTAGATTTTTTTTCTTCGTTGAGCTAGTGGCACTAGGGAAGAACAAGTTCTGTGTCCTAATTTAAAAGCCCTCCTATTTCAAGAGTAGAGACAGGCTACACAATAAATGAAGGAGGAAAAGGGAATAGGAAACCTCCCTCTGTCACTGTGTAGGTGGGAGCTGGGTTGTCAGCATGTGTCTGATTGTAGCACGCTGTGGATCAGGCCCTGGGGAGCACCGCTCATGTGAGTGTTACCTTAGAGTTGCCCTTAATAGCGATCCCTGACTGTTTTCTAGGTTACTGTTAATGTTTCCGGACCCCTGGGAGAAATGGTGGGGACTGTGCTTACTCCTTCCTGGGTGGACGTCTTGCTATCCAGAATTTGATTACTCCAATAAAAATGAGTATTCTCTTTCTTGCATGGAGACAGAGTATATGCAGTTCTACGCAAATGGGTGGTGTAGGGCTGCTCTCCCAGTTGGATAGCCATTTTCCATGATTACGATGATGCGAAAGTGTTTTCATTTGAAGAGGAAAATGCTTGAATGGTTTTCTCATCCCTCGCCCCTCCTCTTGGCAAGAAAACACACTGTTGAGGCACTGGGTTTATCACAGGCCAAAGGGGGAATTCTCTTAGGAGCCTCTTGTTGAAATGTTAGCAACACATCACTGAGCAGTTCTAAAGACCTCAGGAAGCCCCAAATTTCTCTGAATTTTCCCACCACCAGCCTTGAATATAGTTGCCTCTTTGGCCTTGCAAATCTTGGGAGAACATCAAGGAATGTGCTTACAGCTGCCTTAGTGTGCCCATCAGCTCAGGGGCAGCCCCTCGGGATGGGAAGGAAAGTTGATTGGAGAAAGAAACCACCCATGTACTAATCATTTTGTTTCCCATAGTTATTTTTCATCACTTTTTCTCCTTCACAAAATACACTTAAGGGAAAGGCGTTATTTGCTAGAATCTTTTCTGGGAGAGTGAGCTGGAGAAGCTGTGCTGCCTTTGCTGCACAGATTCTCAGATCCCTCAAAAGCCTCTGTCCAGCTGTCTCGCTCTGGCTGCCACTGTGTGGTGTGGTTTGACTTCCTTCATCTTTTGTGTGTTGCCGTTACAGTGTAAAATTGGGGAGAAATAATTATCCTCCATTTACACTTGACTGTTTTGGGTAAAATTAATTCTACTACCATTTAGTTTGGAGAGAGGCTTGGAGAATTATGGAGGGAGGCAGGGGAGGAGAGGCGGATTTCTTTTCTGTGTCTGGAAGTCAAACATGGTCTGACCAAAATATCCTTTTCTTCCCCCCACCTTTTTTATTTTTACTTAGGTGATAAAGTTAAGTGTTTGCTGAATATTATTTCAAATGACAGTTTAACTTACTATTCTAACCAGAACTGTAATAGATGTATATTTTCCCTGCATTGTTAAAATGAAACTTTATTCCTGCTCAGCTACCCACACTGTAAGCAAGAATGTATATTTGATGCGTAGAATATATTTTTGTTCAGTCGCAGAATGGTTTAAGAATTAAAGTAGAAGAAAGATGAGGAAAAAACACTCAGAGCTGTAATCAAACATCCATTCCAACAGCTGAAAGATGTTATTACATCTTTCAGCTGATTTATCATACCCAAAGAGATTTCATAATCATTCTCAGTATTAAAACAAGGGGAATAGAGGCACATTTCAATAACAATGATTGTTGTTTGGAGAATGCCAATCATGTCTAGGAGTGTTATTTACATCAGACAATATGTAGATATTGTGCCTCCAAGCCTGTTCGTATTCGTTTTTGTTCTTCGACTTACACAAATGAATGTTAAGAAATGTTGACAACAAGGTTCAATGGCTAAATACAATAACCAGGGTCCTACTGACTTCTTTTTGGGAGGAGAGAAATGTTTACCACGTAAGTAATGCAATCTGATGTAGAGATAAATGCAGCTATAAATATCTGAGCTATCTTTGGTATAAAAGGTGGGGAGAAATTGAATCCATGTACTAATTTTAATTTGTGTTCACCCATTAGTTATAGCTAATTTGGAAACAATTAAAAGGAAGGAATGAGAAAATCAGATGTGGAGCAGTGAAATGTGTTATAGAGAACCAGGCTTCACTTTGTGTTATTTTTCTAACATGCAGCTTTTTGCTGGTGTCTGTCACAAATCCTAAAATACCATTACAGAGTTAGCAGATGGTTCCCAAGTATTCATACCTGATAAAGCCTCCTGGGTGATCAAGCACTGAAAAATCAATATATTTTTCAACTTTCAATGGCTAGCTATTCAGTTTCATTGCATCTCGCTATTCCTCCATGGCTACTGTGATATGGACACTTACTTCACCATTGCATTAAGCTCTAATCTCCAGGCCGGCTGATACAGGCAGTTAATGAATAGCTAGAGCACCACCTCAGTATGCTTCACAATTCTTCTGATCTCAGTAGGATGTTTCGGGTACTGTGATCCTGTGTTTAGTAACACCCCAGTTCTTCCCCCTCTTTTTTTTTTTCCACACATGCACAGACACCCCTCTCCAGCTGTCACCTTGCTGAGCTCTGAAAGGAAGATTCAGTAAATACCCATTTTAGCAGAAATATTTTGCTGTGACATTTGACTCTTCTAAATAAATAATATTAGCAAGTTGCAGTAAGTCAGATCCATGCCCCCTGGGTGACCATATGAATCACATTCTTAAATCTATCATTTTCAATAAAGCCACAACTAGAGATAGGTCTTTAAAATGTCCTGCTTCTGTCTCCAGATTATGTATATCCCCCACAAAATAGCTCTGCTCTCTGACTGACTTTTAATGCTTTCTTTAAATCATGTTTCTTTCCCCTTCTCCTCACTTAAGCTTGCAGTACTTGCCATGCACTCTGGCCTTGATCAGTGGCTAGATTTCTAGCATGGGGCATCTCTTTATGCTCCAATTTACATGAAAAAGTGCAAGTAAAATGCTAGTGAATGCATCAAGTATGTGCATGCACATGGGCACCCTCAGAAACGGCAGTATCCTATATATTTTAATTTTGCATTAGTATTAAATTTAATATTAAAGATTTCACTTAATTTTGCTATTACAGTTTATTTCAGGTTGTGTGGGGTTATTGTCATTGTTTTTACACATCAGGCAAAGTCCAGTGGAACAGACTAGGCTTATTTTACATGCGCTCAGGCACCATGACATTGGTAAGCCTGGGGCATCCAGAAAACCTATTGAGTCTGATTAAGGCATATCTTAAATTTCAGACATAGGTCTTAGATTCGGTCAAACGTGCTGGAGATGAGAACCTGGTTTTTGGAAATGGAAGCATAAGTATAAACGACATGAATATTTTCTCTTTCTTAGCCACGTGAAGAGCGAGAGGGGATCTTTGTGTGTGCCATGGCTGTGTATGGAAAAGATTGATGCTAATTAATAAGGGCCCTTCCTATCATCAGTGTTTGCACATGGCAGCTCACAGGCGGTCAGTATCATCACTGCTTGCCACCCCAGAGACCCTTCCTCCCAGAGCAGTTAACACAGCAGCAGGAGGAGGCTAGGACTCCATGCTGTCAAATGATACACTCGCCTGAACAGCCATGGATCCACTTTGTTAACAGCAGCACTCTCCTTTTATGGTGTCCTCTCTGATGTCTTGATGTCTTGAAATAGGTACTTGTTGCATGGTGTTTCATGCGTTGATTCCTGTCTGTTGGAAAGCCATGGGTGCAAACTCAGCATGCTGTCTTCTGGCTTGATTCCTTGCTTTTGTTGCCAAAATGTGGCTTTAAAAAGTGTTAGGTTGGTGGGAATTTGTCACTAAAGTAATTACAAATTTTTGACCACCTTAGTCCTTCTTTGACTGGGGCTGCAGGTATTCAGCTTGTGTTGCCTGACCATGGGAACCAAGTAACTTTGGAGAAAAAGACCTGTGTCATCTGCGGGCAGTTTTATTAACATCTGAAGCACGCAATTGTGTCATGTAGGACCCGACTCCACACTAGAGCCCTTTCATTACCCTGTTACATGGCTGGATTTATGCTGGTAGAAGTCCTAGCTAAAAAAGCTTTTGTACAATGATTAATTGACCTGAACAAGTTTAAGGATGCTTATTTGCACACAGTTATGAAGTGTTGCAATATGTCACAAATGAGAGCAGCTTCTGTTATAAACATAATGGCATAAACAGTGAAAGCTGGTTATATTTCCTTAAAAGTTCATTGCAGGGAAATGGGGAAGCTTGAGAAGCTAAACAAATCCAGGCAATAATGGAAATGTAGCATGAAATTACTTCTGTAAACAACAGCCATTCATTATTTGAACATTTTTCATAAGAGAGTCAGCAGACGAGTGTTGATGTTAAAGGGTGTGTGTGGAGGGGGAGGAGGAAAGGGGGAGATTATGAATTTCAGAAGAAATCTTCCAGGGTTATACAGACAGACATACATCTGTTTAAAAAAAAGAGGTATGTAAAGCACTGATTGATCCCTGAATATTAACAATCGATGCCATTTTCTTCATTAACTTCTGAGTGGAGCACAAAGAAAGGTATATTTGATTTAAGGGGAAGAGAAGGGAGCACTATTTAATGTTGATTTGGTGTAGTGAATAACCCCAGAGAGAAATGTAAATACCAGGCTGCAATAACATGACAGCACACTAATCATATTTACAAACGATATTAAATCTGTCCATTGTGCTTGCCTGGCTGCGGATTGGCCCGACTGTAATTGTCACTGTAACCAGCGCTGGCTTGTGGGAGAATTTAACTGCAGTGATATAAGGTGAGTGCTAGGCTTATTATTACTTTATTATTACCCGGTTTATGTTTATTAAAACAATTTGTCATGCAGAACAGGAATGGGAGAATGGGAACATTAAATCGTGCTGTACTCAACCTGAAGAAATGAGTTACAATAAAATTAATGGCAGGCAGGCCACAGCTGACACTTGTAGCCGTGTGGAGCAGCTACACACTGGTTCGTTTCATTTGCTGATCGTTTCTTGTTAGGGTCACGCCATTAAACTTACATATTGAGAACTACTGAAAATCTGAGGCAATGAAGGTAAAGTTTATGAAGCAAAAGTAGGGTTTTTTTCTGCTGCTAATGCATTCCTTTCAATTATTGCAGAAATCAGGAATGCAGATTGAAAGTTTAAATCATACTGAGTTATTAAAGACGTGTGTTGGAGTGAATGTCCTTCAATTTTACAGAGGCTTAGAGAACTGAGAAAGAGCTGAGTTTAGGCTAAAGTGAGACCATTCTCTAAAGGCTTTGAGCAAAGAGAACAGCGAGAATAGTGGTCATGAAAGGTCTCATAACAAGTTTAATAAAAGCTGCTTTATTTTCTTTCCCTGGAACTCAAGGGGTCCTTATTTGATATCTTCAAATTTATTTCAGCCCAAATCTTCATTATTTTAAAGTAGAGGCAGGAGGCAATGACCATGGGAATAGCATTGAGTCTCTTGGAATTCAGCAAAGAGGCACAGTGACATAAACCCCTCTTGTGACACAATTACGGAAGAAATTAAAAGTGTCAGGCTCTATGTACTTTAGCTGCATAGAAGAAATCTGGCCTCCTGATGAAACATCTTTGTACATGAAAAAGTAATACCCTGCCCTTGTTTCCCATTATACAACAATGTTAAGGAGTCTTCTGGGGTGATTATTAGGGATTTGGTGAAGCACAATAAATGCTGAAGATTAAATCTGAGCACTAGCAATTAGTATTGGGGGAGGAAGAGTGCCTTTTTTTTTTCTTCTTCTTCTTTTTAAAAGGTATTTATTAATGAAGCTATATAAAGAAAAACCAGTCGACTGCTGAAGTTAGGGAATGTGAACCTTTCATTTCTAGCAGTTTTATACTTCTGTAAGTTCTATAAAGTCCATGGGGTAATTCTTGATTTATACCAGTGTGAGCAAGTAGAAAATCAGTCTGTCTCTGTGGGATTTTTTTTTTTCTCATTTTCTGTTTTTAAACTAAGATAATTTTTTAAGTCTTAGAGAAAGCCTCCAAAGGGGGAATTTAGCCACATATTCTCTTCTCGTGTTGCCAATCTTAAGGGCTGGACCAACCATCCAAGAGCTCAACATCCAACCAGTGTGACAGAACCCTGGAATGGGAGCTGAACTCTCTAGAAAATCCAGTTCAGTGAAATGAGTGAAGATATTTAAAAGATCTTGTTTTAGAAAACCGCTTTTTTCCTTTGGGTTTTCCAGTAAGGGGAATGGCAGGTGTTTTTCTTGGAGAAGGAGCTTCACATTCAGTCTCAGTGGTGAAGCCACTGCAATCGCAGAGGCTGCTTCAAACTTGAAAAAAACCTATGGAAAAAAAAATTGCCTGTCCTTACTTAGCACCTCTTCACAAGCTGATCACCTCCTTGAAATAACAGCCAGTTCTCTGAGAGGACCAGAAGGTGTCTTTGTGAATAGGAAAGGAGAGACCAAAGGCCTTGACTCACTTGGTGATGTCTGATTCAGTAAGTGTAATCCACTGCGATGGCAAGCACTCATGGTGGACCTGTGTCTTACAGGCTTAGTGGCTTGTGGGGTGGTTTCTGTCTGCCTTTTTGATGCGGTGCTGCAGTTGCAAATAAAAGTTGTTTATTAAAATAGGAAAATCACTGAGGGAATAATTCTTTCTGTGACAGCAGGGTCCATGGTTGGTAGGCCACATCTGAGGGATGAAGTGAAGATGTGAGGAGGCATAGGTCTGGGGGCTTGGATAGTCTAAGCATGGACAGCCACTTGCTATAGTGGTGGGTGCAGTGGAAACAGCCGACAGCAGACATCCATATATTGCTGGCTTTGAGTCCTTTCTGTGCCCTCTTTTACATTCATTGAAAAGAAAACATTTTATTAAAACGTGTTGACCTGTGTGACTTTCTAAACAGGCTTTTGAATGTTACAGCACAGCTCTGACCCAGCATTTTTAAAAACAGGATTTTAACCTAATCTTCCATCTCCATTTGTATTTTTTAACAGTCAGTAAACTTGGGGAGAAACCAGTTAGTCCTTTATTCCCTTATGTGTAAAACTCATGAACTTTAAGTAACACATACACTATAAGTGTCTTGCTGAATTGCAGTCCTTATTATACGTGCAAACATCCCTTTGACATGAAGGACAAGGATAGAGTACAGAATTTTGAGTCATATTTATCACTTGGATTATTAATAACGATAACATTTGGCATCTTTATGGCACTTTACATTTTCAAAATGCTGCATAAACATTAACTAAATGGTAGTTAAGTGTGCGTAAATGTTATTCAGAGCCATTACTCTCTACCATGCTAACACAGCCACTGTGAGTCTGCACTGAAACGTGTGTACTGTTGCTTGCTGGAAAATCTTTACTGCTCATGTGAAGTATCAGCTTTCCTGAAAGAACCGGACTGACCATTTTTCATTTTGTTTCACATTCACCCAAAGGCTTTTGTCCATATTATGGATTAATGGTCTGCAAAATTTCTGTTTATTTGGGAAAAAGAAGTTGTTGATTTTACTTGCAGGGGCATAAAAACAAATAAAAATAAAGTAGAGGGCTCAGAAACCAAAACACTATTCTTTTAAATCACATTTTAGTTTGGTTCTTACCATGGCCATGCATTTTAATGCTCTGTTTCCTGGCTGTGGGGCCTGCTTCTGCTGCACCACATATGTTCAGAGGCTGGATGCTCACAAGGCCGCATGCCCAGGGACTAGCCTGACTGTTCAGAGCCACCTGATACGTTCGTGCATGCATCAGTATTGCCAGACAAGGTGCTAGTCATTGTCCATTGAATGGGGACTGTGCTGGGTCCTTCTATGACACATTGTTTTCCAGTGATGCATCTGCATTATGTTTATCTCTCACTCCCAATTTGCAACATTTTTTTCTGTAGCCACTCTATCTTCTATTGCAGTAATTCTTTTTCCTTGCTTTAGTGCCTTTCTGCTATTTCAGTGAAACAGAGAGTGGGGAATATTTTAGAAGCATTGTGCGTCTGTGTCAGTAGCCATGGTAAATTTGTACCTGAAAACAGTTTACTTTGTACCCCCATCAAAAAGGAGCAGAAACCAAGTGAAATGTCAAATAGCCATTTTCATGCCAGATTGCATTGATGTAATCCATGAGCAAGTGAATAATTCCACTGTCACTTAATTAAAAGTTCTAAGACCTTATGTGTTTGACCTTGTTCTTTAGCTGAACACATAAAAGCAAAATGGCTTGCTACCTTAATCTCACTTCGTGCCATTGCCCTCTGATGAGAGAATCCTCTTGGTACCTCTGATTTGTCATTGAAGCGAAGGGAAAGGCTATGTGCACTACTTGCTCCTATCTTTTGCAGAGAGTCTACCCTGACAAACTTTCTCTTGCTATCTTTAGTCTTCTCCCTGGAGCATCTAGCACATCAGGACAAGAGGGATCTCGGCCCCACAGCTTCATTTGGACCTGTTAACTGTAACTACTGATGTCGTTTACAAGAATAAACCCTTAAAGCCAGGCCAAGGTAGACAAAGAAAGAACAGTGGAGTAATTCCCTTTGGACAGCAGAGATTGGTGTTTAAGTTATTGAAAATCTGTGTAACTCATTTTCTCTTTTGTCATACTTAAAAAATCCATGAAGTTTGGCTGAGTGCAAACAATAAGCTTTTATAGTTGCTGCCCTTCTTCATAAATGTGTAATCTTCTGGGACCATCAGAAAAGCTTTGGTACAACAAATTAAAAGTCTCTAAACTTTCCTGTGTCTCCTTGGACATTTTGTAGACCTGCAAATATAAAGCAGCAATCAATATAATGCTGCTCTAATACTTCAAGACAAACTGGCAGGTCCCAAGCCAGAGCAGGGCACAACTACCTCACAGCTGAACACGATCCCTGCCATGGCTGCAGAGGAATAGTGCCCCTTGGCTGGCATGGGGAAAACCACTTACATGAGAACATTGATTGCAAACTGTGGGAACAGTTAGATACAGCTACGTGCACTAGTTATCTTGCAAACACGCTTTCTGTCCTGTCACCAGCTCCTGCATTTAGGCGAGTCTGTAAGGTGTGCCTGAAGTCTGTGCTGTTCTGCAGGTCATGATGTTTTGTGATCTCCTCTTCCCTTCATGTGTCCATGTGTGAACATTTCGCTTCCAAGCCAATTCTACTGTAGCTGACAGGGCGATTTGAATATTCCTTCTCTCCTCATTGTTTTAGCATGGTAAGTTAGTTTAACAATGCTCTCTTAGTATATCTTTTATCTCTGAGAGAATTGTATTATTTTTCTTTGTGGTGAGGCACATCATATTCAATTACAGCACATGTGCTCTTTCATATCTTGTCAATGGAACATTGTCAATTTAATGGCTTCAGCAGGGAATATTCATCATGGGCCAGAGAGGGTGAGAATTGTGGTTGTATTTTATGTCTCATCACTAAGGAGTAAACATTGCATTCTCTCCCTAACTTAGTGAGGATTATACTTGAATCAAAAAAGGCCTTTGCACCAGCTGGCAAAGTGCAGCTCAAGGTGGAGCGGAGTGGGTGAAGGTATAGCATTTACTACCACCACCAGCTCATCTCTTGTTATTTCAGCCATCTCCACTCCCTGGTGAGCTGCGAATGGATTCCTGCCGTCACTCATGCATAATGGATGTATGCTGTGGTTCATATGGGCAGTGCTGCTGACTGGGCTCCCAGCTACGCTAATGAAGCACCTAAAGGTGCAGCAAGCTCAGCTGGACCAGAGTCTGACCACGTTTTAGCTGTGGAAACAGCTTGTAAACTGTACCTATGTGCTACGATGAACTCCAGCTCCCGGTGCAGGAACTGTAGCTTTCTGACTTCTGGCCACTCCCTGAGGATGAGATGGCAACCTGGTGCCTACTCATTTATGGGGCCAAATGGCCTAATTCTTTGCTGAGATGCTGGAAAAAATTGAAGGGTTTTTTGTTTTTTTGTTTTTTTTTTTTTTTTTTTTTTGCAGGTAAAAAAATTCCCCTAACTTCTAGTCCATTTCTGATGGCTACTTATTTTTATGACAAGGAGGGCTCTTTTCTCAAGCATGGCCTTCTCCAAAGCCCATTTTCATCAGCATTAAAGCTTGCCACTGACCTAATGGCTTTTGGATCTGGCCCATAGTCTCCTTATCTTCCTACATATTACTGGCACACCTTTAACTTTAGGTCTTGATTTCTGTGGAGCTCTTCAGGTCAAGCTCTATCTCATTGATGTGCTCAGGCTTAAATTGATTCAGAGGGAAACTGACTGTTCCTCTGAAGAAGTGGTCATTTTTCTTAAGCAGCTTCTATTTTTAGATAAAACTCCTTGAGGCAGCAGGCAGCACTGGTGCCTGGCTGGTAGGAGTTGGAGCATTCTTTGTCACAAACCACTTTAGGGCATGCTACATGGGATACCGCACCACTTCCATCAGTGGTGACAGGAAAAACCTAAGATTTTTTTTTCATTCTATTAATTAAGAGAGAAATAGCAGGGTTCAAACTTGATTTAAGTTTTCAGTTGAGTAGGTGCTAAATAACAGGGCCTTCAAGAAATCTGGAGAGGGGCTTTTTACAAGGGCATGTAGTGACGGGACAGGGAAGTATGGTTTTAAATTGAAAGGGGGTAGATTTAGATTAGGTATTAAGGAGAAATTCTTCCCTGTGAGGGTGGTGAGGCACAGGTTGCCCAGAGAAGCTGTGACTGCCCCATCCCTGACAGTGTTCAAGGCCAGGTTGGACAGGGCTTGGAGCAGCCTGGTCTAGTGGAAGATGTCCCTGCCTATGGCAGGGGTTTGGAACTGGATGATCTCTGAGTTTCCTTCCAACCCAAACTGTTCTGTGGTTCTTCCTAAAAAGCTTTTAAGCGCATATCTTTTTTTACAATGGAGACTTTGTTGCTTGAATGACAAATGTACGACAGTTGTCTTAAACACTCTGTATGTAATTGCAAGATTGGTTTAATTGTTTGGGCAACCTTCTCCAGTATCTTTTGAGGAGCTGGTGTGCCCAGTTTCTGGAATCCCAAACAGGCCCTCTGCCAGGTGTAAGCTCAAGCCACTGCAGTTCATTTCCTCCCTTCTTCTACTTTCTAGATTTTCACTTTTTTCCTGCATGTGTTGGTGTGTGTGTAAGCACTCAGTTAAATGTAATACAGATACACACACTGGGAAATGGAGTAATCGCAGTTACAAAAAAAGTTACTGTGCAAAACATAGACTTAATTCTCCTCACACAACCCCTGAGCAGTTGTAGAGGAGAGTTGTAGTTAGAGGAGCTAACAGTTTCTCTGAAGTCAGGAAGGATTGAACACCTGTATTCAGAATTATGCTTAAGAAATGTGATAGCTTGTTGAAAGCCTAGTGGACACTACTGGGTCTAAGGAGTAATGTCCACTGCAGGCCAATTCTTCCAAAACTGTCCACAGCAATATTTCATGTAAGCTCCTCCAAAACATTTGCTATTGGTCATTGGTAAAGATACCTATCTGTACCCAGAGCAACAGCCCCTTCGGTTTTTAATTGCTTATTAAATTAATGTACATAAAGAAGCATAAAAGAAAAGAACAATAGAGTGAAAGTAATACTGGTGACAGATTTCTGTCAGTAGCTGACCTTCTTTTGAGGTGGAGTCATAGCTCAAAGTGCCTGTACAATACCAATGTGATTAGGCTGTTTTGTTGGGCAGTACCATCACTTGATTATTCTCTGAGAAATTTCAGAAATACAGTTGCCTTATGAGCCTGACTTCTATGATGATAAATTTCCAAAAGCAAAAATGTGAATTTAAATTATTTGTATTCATGTAAGCGTGGTAGAGATTTTTGGAATTGCTGTGGCAAGTTATGGATGATGCATGAAATGAAAAAATCCCTGCCCAGTGCACAAGGAATACAAAAAGGGCTCTGCAGCCAGCACTGTGCTATGCTGTGCTATGGGATGTGTGCTCCCTGGGGAGAGGTGTTTGTATTTTTGAAAAGCACCCAGCAATCGGCCTATGCACAAAAGTAAAGGAAGGCCAGAATGAGAGAAGACAAATAGAAATACCCCCTGCCATGCAGGAGCACCTACAGCATAAGGCCTGTGCTCTGCTTCTTGCAGCTGGCTGAGTCCTGCAGGAGACAGATTCTGCTCGTCTGCAGGGTACCTGGAGCAGATTTGCCGCTGATGTAAAGATCTACTGAAGCCAGTTTCAACTGCTCATATAGATCTTGGTGGTGCAAAAGGGAATGGGGCCAACTTGTGCTGCATCTTAGTCTTGTGTTACCTGAGAATGGTATGAGACAAATAGAAAAGTCTATGTGTGATAGTGTCTCATTTACTTCTAGTCTGAAGCTGATCATGTAAAATAGTGGGCATCCAGGAAAGGAACTGTCTGAAAAAATACCTGCAGACATTTTTCTAAATTGGTGTCCAGCATTAGGATCTGCCCAGTCTTCTAGTGTGCAGGAAAATAGTGATTGCTCTTCTGGGACTGCACTCAGCATTACCTTCAGTCTTCCAGATCTGAATCTTGTACTTCAGTCACTTATTTGATTGCACTCTTAACTTGAATAGATGATATCCCCAAACACTGAGTATAATCTGACTTTATCTTCCAAGAAGGTTCAGATTTCACATCTTTTCTAATTGTCTAATGAAATCTTATGCATGTGCACATATTTTTTTTTGGTTGAATATGAGTATGTATGATACAGCCTTAAATAATTAAACATCTTGTGAAGTTCTTTAGTATGTACTGCATTGTGTTTATTTGATAAATCTTGTACAATTTTAAGACATCTTTATTTTTTGTTTTAGGCAGATCCTATATAGGCCTTCATGTCTTACTGTATTATATATAGGGACAGTTGGACTAGATTATCATTGTAGGTCCCTTACACCTGAAACTGTACTATTCCATATTAGTGTGTGGCCACTGTGACAACAAATAACACTTGGGTTTTGCCCTTAGTGCTGGATACTTGGTACAAATGATGTGCATGTTTGGTTTTTGCTCCTGGTTTTCAATGCCTGTTTTCAGAATGTGCTAGTTCATTTCTAGTCTTGCAGTGTGATTTATTGAAAGCTTCATGCTGCGTAAATAGATTAAGACGTATGTCCAAAATCTCTGTTTCATCATAATCTTTGCTTTCAGTATAGCTTTGCTTTCCAGTATCCTTTTTAGTAGGATACCTTTTGGATTTTTTTTTCTCCCCCCCTCATATTGTGCCTAGGGTGTATTATATAGTAAACAGCTCCTTCTGATCACTTGTAGGTCTTTGCTGAGCATGGGAGTGTGAGTGCTTCCACACTTCCTGCAAACCAACCTGATAATTTCTCATGCTAGAACTGAAAGGTTAAAGAAACCTAATTTGTGTTTTGATGGCATTAATGGAGATACTTACCCTGAAGTCTAGATTTCTCCATATCTTGAGCTAGATTTTGATGCATATTAAAAACACAGATTTTAATGCATATTAAAAACACAGTAAGAGTTAGAAGCCTGAGATAGGGGTTGGGCTGAAGTCTATGAGCAGTGAGCAGCAGCATGCAGCTACTTATGTGCTACATTTTTAATTAGCTGTGCCTCATTGTTTTTCTGCTTGCTAACGTTTTCTCTTGAATAAAACAGATTTTACTAATTCTGCAAATATTCAGGCCTATTCCCACAACTTTGCATTGACCTGTCATGTATATCACAGTGTTCTGTCTTATCTGCTCAAGCTTCCAATCTCTGTGGATCAAGTGCGCTTCTCTAATTAATAGTGTCATCTGGCAACTGGTTTTATAGTCTTTTCTGGCATACATGCAGTGGTTATATTAGCCCTTATAAAAGGTTTCTGAAGCTACTGCAACAAAGGGAGCCAGAGCTCTAGGTCAGAAGCAGCATCTCATCCCTGTTGCACAAGGATCTACCAAGTCTGCCAGCTTTAGGCTACTTTCATCTTCCAACTGGAAACCCATAGCTTATGCTTTTTCTGTTGGCATTGATGGTTTGATGATGTTTTTTTCTAGCAGTTTCTGTTCCTTCATATATTTCCTTGGGTGGCAGCCTGCTGGGTACAGGTGTATCATGGACAGAGACTGGCTTGCGATCATTAGGGATTGAATACTGGGGAAGGTGTTGCACTCACCTGAGCTCATCCGTGGTACTTGGGGACACGGAACATGTGTCTCTGGTGTCTGCAGAATGGGCTCAGCAGTGCTGTGCAGCACCAGTGGGCTGATCAGCTAAGTTTGACACCAGTGCAGAGAATTTTGCAGTTGCTGTGTGTGTGTTATCCCCTGGACCTGTTTTTCGCCCGCTTTGTGCAGGAGTAAATTGCCTATCCCTCTGCCCACCGCATGTGCCTTAGCATGATTTTCACTGACTGCCTTCCCAGAGCACTCAGAGCTCTTAAGGATTAGTTAGGAGAGCGGCCATCCCATAGCAGTTCATTTTTATAGGCCTATGAAAATTCAGGACATGAAATAGTTAATTAGAAAGTCTCTAGTTACCAACTGAATTTATTTTGCAAAAAGTTACATTTGTTCTTCTCAGCAAGAGGAAAAAAAAAAAAAAAGCATTTCAAATCATTTTGAAGTTCCATTCCTTCATTCATTAGGAGACTTAGCTTGCAAAATCCTAATTAAAAAGAACATTTTGTGTTAATGAAAATGTTCTAATTTTTTACCTTATTAAGTTAGCTAATTTTTTTTCCAGAGCATTCAGCAAGAAGAGGCCTCCTTAACGGCTTTGTTCATGTTTATATTCTTTGATGGCAAAAATTGTGAGACAAAAGAGAGCTAAACTCATTCTGTGGTGCCCTCCAGTTAACTGTTCAGTTGAAAAATGACCTTCATAACTAAGTCCCTTGCCTTTTCATCGATATCAAGGAGTTACAACTCTAACCTACAGTTGAGAAGGTGGCTTCAGTCTGGTAAACCATCAGAAATTGCATGAGCACCCTGTGGAGTGTAGATATTTATAGATATCTAAGAGGAATACAGATAACTGAATAATTTGAATCTGAATTCTGAAACAGCCTAGGGCTTTTCTGCTGGCTTTCAAGTCCAGCATCCTCTTGCATGACATTTAGTCATTAAAAGCTGAAGTTTATTTCAGTACCTAATCATTCTGCGTCAGACACAATAATATTGTAAGATGGAGATCACAGGAGGTGCACGTAGGCTCCCACTACAGTACAACATGGAGAAAGCACTTTTTGGATGTCTTCAAAATAGCTGTACTGTATATGAGGTTATGTTAACTGTGAAACACATTCATTTATGCAGTCTTAAGATTCAAGACAGAGCTCTGTTGGTGTAAATCAGGGTGACTATAAGTCAGTCATGCTGAGCTGAGGTATGCTTACAGAGAACTCAACCCTTAAAGAATTTTGCACCTCTGGTTTTGTTGCCTTCATTTTGCCACTAATCTAGCTCTGGTGGTGTGGATTTTAACATTCAAAATCTCTCTATAGGCAGAAATAGCTATAAAGGTCTTTACATACTTACAGAGATACAGATCAGGGATGTAGAAATATTTTGGACTTGCTCCAAGCTCTGGAAAAATATTTATTAAAGTATCATGGAATCGTAGAAGTGCATAGCTTGGAAGGGACCTCTAAAGGTCATACAGCCCTTCCTGCTGCTCTGATTAAGTCTGGTAGGTGCAGGAGTTGTGTCCAGTGGGTATTCACTGCCTCCAAGGATGGACTTTCCATAGCCTCTCTGTGCAACCTGCTCCTATATTTTCCACTCTCAAAGTGAAAAAGCTTTCCTAATATCCAGTGGGATTTTTCCAAGTTGTGACTTGTGTCCATAGCCTTCTGTCTTATCTCAATGCATCTCCGAGAAGAGTGACTCCATTTCTTTGTACCTTATTAGGTTGCAGTAGACTAACTGCCCTGGCTGCAACTGTCACCTTGGCTGCAAGGGATGCTTACTCACTCATGTTCAGCATGTTGTCCACCAGCTCCTCAGCATGCTTTTTTGGCAAAGCTGCTTTCTATCCTGTTGCCCATCGCCTGTACTGGTATATAGGCTTATGCCATCCCAGCTGCAGAAATACTTGGGGGTTTCATATTGATTCCAGTGACTCTGTATCCTCTGCTTTGAACTAATTAAGAGCTATTGTTGGAGGTGCTTATACTAAGGAGCACTTACTTATACTAAGGAGGAGCTTATACTAAGGAAAAGCTTTCTTCACCCCTTTGTGTTATTGTTGAGGATTTGCTAAAACTTAGAAGTGAGCATCTTTCTGCAATACTTTCTGCTTATTATTTGCTTTTTTTCTGATACTTAGCAGTTGCATTTCATTCACACAAGTGTTTATGAAAACGAAGTGCTGAGCTGGTACGCTCAAATTTTCAGACAGAACATGCACATCAAACTGTGGGTCAGAGCAATACCATGTTATGTGTGCAGCTGCTCACAGCTAACATTCGCAGATCAAATTTCAGATACGAAGTGTCAGGAAAGCACTGGAGACTCCTCACCATCAACCCATACAGGGAAAGAATTACACTATGAAATTGAGACTCATTTAAAGTAATGATCAAATCTGAGGAAATGGCAATCTGTATGCAGACACTGCATAAGCTGAAAAAGAAGCTAAATTCATCAGGTGAATAATCTGCTGCCAATTATTCTCTCAACTCTAATATTCAGTTTTAAATATTTAGTTAGATTTCAACCTAGAATTTCAGTTTTCATTTAACATCATGAGTGACTATATATATGTATATATATACGACACATGTTCTTTTCATTACATCTCCTTCGAATGCACTTTAATAGTCACATGAATTGCCTGTCTCTGTTTTGGTAGATTTTTGGACACGGTGTTAGCCTCAGTGGATTTTGGTAGTTGTCTGAGTACCTCTTTGATCTGAAAGTGACCCTGCCATGTTGAAATGTGGACTTGGCTAACTTCATGGCAGGACTCTTGGAGAATTACAAGATGGCTGTAAAGATGCACTAACCCTTTTCAGGACCTAAATTAAGCTTTAAATCAAAGCTAACTAGAATGCCACCAAAGCTTTTCCATTAAGACTGGCTTACACACCCTTGCACTGTGATGCACAGGAAACATCATAAATTTTGGACCTGGACTGAAACCCTGAAGCTCTGTCTTTACTTTCAAAGTTCATGAAATGTTTCTTCACTGCCATTGAGCAATCCAGTATTTGTGTGAATTGGGTTTTGAGTGTGGAGGTAGATGCTGATCTGGAAGGCAGTTGGCACTGGACAATTATCACCAGAAACTGAATCTCAGCTCTAGTCCCTCATTTTAGTTATCATCAGTGTGCAGGAAGTGCCGTGCCACCATTTTAAGGCAAAAAAGATACAAGCATTCGAGGGGCCACTTTCTGTTAGAATATGCTCTTCTTTGTAACTGTTACATACAGAGTACTATAGCTTGAGGACAGGCCATCACTGCCTGCTTCTTTACATAACACGTAATTAAAAGCAAGGGTTTTTGTGGTTTGTAAACCAAACGTGGAAAAAAATAGATTATTTTTTTCTTTTTTCTTTAGTCTGTGGTATTCCTCACTGAAGGTAGTGGTGGGGAGCCACACAAGCAACGGAGGGAGACATTTCTCTGCTTAGTCATAAATGGGTGCTTGAGAAGGGTGTGAGAAGAGAGGAACTTTACGATTATTAGCAGCCTGGAGCAGTATTAGCATGTGACCTTTGGCACCAGATTGCAGTGGCTTTTCAGAATGAAACTGGACAAGGAGCCTAGCAAAGAGTCTGAGCTGGTGTTCACAGGGGAAAGGAGAAGGAATTAGCCAGGCCCCATAGTGAAATGGGTGGATAGGGCAGTTTACCTGAGCTCCCTGCTCCCAGAGGACAAGAGGGCCTGACTCATTCAGGAAGATGCTTATCAATAACATCTCAGGCTGAGCTTGAATGCAGAATTTCCTGGAGTTCCATGTGCTCCCATTCAGAAGTGCGGGTGTTATAACATCATTGTGAAATACCATGATGAAATAGTCCATCATACTGCCAATGTCTGGCTTTAAAGCTAGGGCAGGAGAGGAAAGAGTTGCTAACACTCCAAGGAACAGCTTGTCAGCCTGCAGGCCTCACATGTGCCAGCTGGATTCAAGTTCAAGTCTGGATTTGATCCACTAATGAAACATCATCCTCCAAAAACTACTGGCTGAAGGTGGCAGACCTCTGGAGACCTGAAGGGTTGATTGGAAAGTTGACTCTATCTTAACTATATGCTTGTGTGTATGTCAGTTTTGAAAATGAGTCAGATTTTCAGGTTTTCAATTAAAAAAAAAAAATCCTTAGGAAAAACACTGGCAAAATAGCTGCATTTTCCCCTTCCTGCTGCCATCCCCATAGTGAAATGGAAACAGCTCTGTTGATGTGAACAGGCTCTAGGGTTTTAATCCAGTCTTAGCTTTGCCATGGCCAACATTTTGCCCCTGTGGCTCTTGCATTTAGTGAAATGTTTAAGAGTGGAAGAATGTGACATTTTAATAAAAAAGCTGAAGGAATCCATGAATTTTCTGAGAAGTCTGGGGTCAGTTCCTATGCGATGACAGTTCTAGGCTGATGCAGACATAATACTTTTGCCTTCCAGCTGGGGGGAAAGAAGGATTTCCGTTGAAGAGACATAGCTCAAAATCCATTATTCTGTCCCTAACGTAATAGAGAAGTGTGTCTCAGCACCAAGCTGCTTTCTGAGCTAGGGCATAGAGGAAGCGTTTTCCCCTGGAACCCACAAGGCAGTCAAAGCTCACATTAGGCATCCTCCAGAACATCCCTTCTACAGCAGACTGCAAATGGATCCCCTCTTTTCACCCCCAGTTCTCCACTCTTTGCTCATATAAATATTTAAACAATTATTTTTTAGAGTTCTGGGAAAGCTTGATCAGTTGCTTCTATCAGAACCTGTTCTATTTGCTGAGCAACTTTCTACCACCGTAGCAGTTTTTCAGCACTTTCATTAGCATTCATTTTCTTTAGACATGTGACACTCTACCCACTGAAATGTAGGCATCTGGGAACATAAACCTAAAAGCTGAGGTTTGCATCAGTGCTTGCCAGCCCACAGAATTTTATTACCTATCCTACCTTCACCTAAATCACAGAAAAATTACAAACCTTTTGATGCATGTAAAAAACCCCTGAAACAGAGCTAAACTGCAAGCTTGATGGATGCAAACTGACGTAAAGCGTCACAATGGTGCACATCAGAGACAGATGTTTTCCCCAGCTTAGTCGCATTTTTGTAGGGTGCACTACTGATTCGTTAAACACACTGCTTGTAAAAAGATTTGGGTCTGGAGTTCAAACTCAGATCTCCATGAGTAATTGGCGAGCTGATGGTATTATTCTCACAGGTGGAAATGGGTAATTCAAATTTTAGAAGCAGCACATCTGTTCTTTCAGCTAATTGGATATGAGTTCTACAGGAATGACCACAATAGCAACCTCAGTGTCATAACTGGAGGGACACAAATCAACAGTATGAGGGATGCTAATGTCAAGGAATTTGAAAATCAGAGCCGCAGGTTCACACCAACTTGGTTGATGCTGGCTTCTGCTCCCAGAAAGTCTGTGACAAGATCTGAGTGCCATATCCCCTCTCACGCACAGGTGGAAATAACGTAGCCTGAACATAAACACCTCAGTATAGGGAAATTCAAAGTGTACTGCCTGGTATCAGCTCCTCTAGGACAACCGTTGTACCTTTTATCTAAAGAAAGTTATTAACCGAAAAACTGCCAGTTTGTCAATAGTTTAATACACCTGCAGTGATCTCCCTGGCATTTTATAGCGCATGATATTTTTGATAGTACAAAGTTCTTTTAGTTATAATCCAGTTTTATTTACCTAACAAATTTTATATCTATTCCTCAAAACTAACATATTCACACGCACACACAAAACTCTCTGATGGTACATTCCATAGACTGTTTCAATTTTCCAGTTGTTCCCATGCTCTTTTGTCCATATTTTTGTTGTTGTCCTGTGTGACCCATTTGAGTCACTTATTCCAGTTCACAAAGGGAATGGTGGCTCCTGTGAGCAGGTCTTCAGTGCTCTGTAGGAGAACACTACCTGTTTTACCCAGCTCTATCCATGGCCGCCAGCATCTCTTACAGAGAGCTCTAAGCTTGCTAAAACCCTGTGAATACTAATGAATATGTTAGCTGGTGCTATACTCAGCTTTCTGGTGGAAGTCTGAGCCCGTTTCCTGTTTATATTTGCATGGTCTCCAGAAGGAAAATGTATCCCCAAGTTCTTTACATCTTAACTGCATCTTATCAGCAGGCCAGCACATGCTTAAGCTGTCATTTATTGTATTTAAATGTATTGGTATCATGTTTCAGGTAAGTAGTCTTAGACCCAATGAATTGAACTTAACTGGCATTAGAACTTCTCATTCAGGAGACTTCATTAGACACTTAAATCTGTCTTAAATCTATTGCTATTCAGTACAGCAGAGATGCGTTGGCAAGGGGTAAAATGAAGCACGTACTCCTGTAAAAAGAAACTCTTTCCTGAGCTGGCCTGACAAATTATCTTTTCATGTGTTATTGTACCCTTCTATCAAATCTTGAATTTTGCACACAGAGTTACATCATTTTCAGGACAAGAAGATGACTTCTAAATCTCTTTTTAATTCTGTATCTGGAAAATGGCTTTATTAACCTCTAGTTACTAAATTATAACATATCTGACATCCTCTCTGGTCCTGCTTACTTTCAGTTGCTTTCCTGAAAAAGCATAATAAAATCTAAAGAAACTCAATGTGCTAGATAGACTGATAGAAGACTGGTTTTTAACTATTAATCTTACGGTTTTCAGACACCTGTATTTAAATCACTGTTTATGATGTGTTTCTCATAAGGTAGCTCAGATATGACATGCAATATTAAAAAAAATGTTGACACTTTTACCAAAATTTCCTTCTACAAAGTATAGCCCCCAACCAGAGAGCTGTCCTTCTCCCAAGTCCTAAGCAATGCAGTGAAATCTGATTACCACAGCCATTCAGATCTATAGAACATGATCATATAGCAAGACAGTCAAACATAAAGTAGCTGACAGGAAACTGTGGAAGGATGTCACATTACCTAAGGACTGTGGCATTCCCATTACTGCATAACTGAAATGGCAGGGAAATTCAATTGCAATATGGTCAAATTAGCGCCCACTGGAAAATAAAAGCCATGACAACATCTACGAGCAACTGAGTAAGATTAAGCAAGGGCAAATGAATTTTTCCAACTCAGAAGATATATTTTGTAGTTGCGGTGATTACCTCTCTAAAAATAGATACTTATTGCTCGGCAGCAGCTGGGAAAGCAAGGAGAATTTTACGAATTATTAAGCAAAGGATAGAAAACAGAAGAGAAAATATTTATTCCGCTGTGTAAATTGGTGGCATACCCATGCTCCAGGAGCTCTCTGGGTTTTTGTCACCGATCTCAAAAGGATGAAAGTAGATGTCAGTGGAGTGTGTGCAGCCCTGCATGCTGACTCTTTCTTATTTCAGACAGGCCCGTATGGACACGTTATTGGCAAACAGCTGCCTGACAATGTCTGCAAATAGCAGTGAGCTCTGCTGGTTTGAAGTCTTGTGAGATGCCTCCAGACAGCAGCTCAACAGCAACCTGCTTCAGTGTCTTGGAGATATTGGGCCTTTGTGCGAGGTCAACCTTTGAGTTTCCACAAGCCTCCTCAGAGTCTCCTTCTGGGCTGGACTTCTGCCTCTGAGGATGGCAGCAGCTCCCCTGCCTGCAACAGTTCAGTGGGAAATGGAGAGTCACAGCCTTGCACAGGAGCACAGTACCTTCCACCAGTCGCTCCAAGAGAGATAGCATCTATCTCTATGAATGCTGTAGAGACATCAAATGACTTCTGGTCAGCTGATGCACAGTACTCACTTCTGTCTAGGGCCAAGGCTTCATCTTGCTCAGGGAGCCTTAGAATCATGGCATCATAGAATTGCTAGGGTTGGAAAGGGCCTTAAGTTCATATTGTTCCAACCCTCCATTTTGAGCAGTAATGGAGATAGACCAGAAAAATCTGCAGGGTTGTTTAAATGTACTTGGTCTAGATACAAGGTCTGGCTCAGGAAGGTGTTTAAATTTTTGGTTTTGAGAGATGGTGTAACATAATTCTTATATACTTTCCTGAGAGCTGGCCACTATGAGAGAGGAGATACTGTGTTAATTGGATTTGGTGTTTGATCTAGCATAGCAGTTCTCCTGCCTTTAGCAACAAAGGAGGAATCAGCTTCTTAGATTTCTGGTGCATGTTTATACAGCCCGTTGACATTTTCTTCATCATCCACTGTCTCATTATTTTGTTTCAAAAGAAGGATAAGGCTGTGGTTACAGATACGCGGGTATCTGTACATCTGGGATCTCTCAGAAAGTTTCTAATGCTGTGATGCAGTGTGTGTGGCTTTGGTTCAGTCACCTGTGTCTAGACCCACTTCCCTTGTAAATTGATGAGAGTCTTTTCAGTGATATGAAGAAGCCTAGTTCTTTGGCCTGTTTCAAAACAGTGGGAGTTATTCTACCCATCTCAAATGGAATAGGCCTGCAACCCCAAACAGGAATGATAGCAATGGTGTCGTGAGGCTTAATTAATTGAAAGGAATTAATGGAAAGGAATTTGAATGGAAGGGG
Organism: Lathamus discolor; assembly: GCF_037157495.1. Classification (NCBI taxonomy): domain Eukaryota; kingdom Metazoa; phylum Chordata; class Aves; order Psittaciformes; family Psittacidae; genus Lathamus; species Lathamus discolor. Next base: position 57,816,194 of record NC_088889.1, on the reverse strand, counting down.
AGACATAACTGCGTATTATGATTATGTGGAAGAATCTTTTAGTTCAGTGTTGAACTAAAGGGGTCTGAAATGTATTCATGATCGTGAAAAAAAGCTGAAGGGTTAAAATGACCTAATTTGACATCAACTAATACACTCCAATATGCATTAAAGCAGGTAGATTATTTTTTAAACAGTACTATCCCGCTAAGTGACGCACTTGTGCTCTGATAGACTGGTTAAGGCTGTAAATGTCATTGTTAAAATGAGTATCTTTAGCAGCTAATATCTATTAAAATGAAGCACTTAGGCACCAGAAAAGACAGTTTTAAACGGTTAGGTCCCTAAATTATTTTTGTACAATCAAAAAGAGACCCTTAGGGATTAGGTGGCACAGTGGGTTAACACATTACTCTTCTGGATGGAAGATTTACCATCATATCTTGCTTAAAAATACAAGTGAGCTGAGACTGCTCACTGTTCTTCAGGTGATCCATCATATGTGTTTCCAAAACATATTTTAATAAAATTGACTGTGATTTGTGAGGGAATTCGATGAAGATTTTGCCTGCTTCTGCCATGCTTTGAGTAAGGGAATATTAGGACTTGGGTTCACAATTTGGATTGTTTCTTCAATGAGCTGACAAAGGAATAAACCATTCCTTTTTACAGCTGCCTTGGCCTGAGCTTCTGAGTTGACTGTGGATGGAGGGCAGAGCATAACACATGGCATGGGATGTGTGTGTTGATGTCTTCCTGAAAGTGTTTGAAGAATAATCTGCCTTTTGAAGCTCAGTCTGTTCCCAAGGTCTTCCACGGACAAGATGTCATCATGCAGTGACTAGATTGGACACACAGGGCTGCATGTCATCTTCTTGCTTTTGAAAAATTGTACATTTATCTTATAAAGCAAAGATGATACTTCTGTTTTCTTTCTTGTATAGTGTTAAACATCCATAGGTGAGATGCACAGTCCTGAACATTTGTTCTCCCACATCAATATGAAGGAATACTTTGTATGTATTTCTTCCTTGAGTAATTTCTTAATTCATTAGGACCCAAAGAGCTTACCCTGAGAAACACCAACTGTTAACAAGCTTAGGGAATGTTTCACTGTTGCTTTTATATATGGGTTGACAATGAACCCATAAACTATTCAATGGATAAAATGCAATAAGTTTCAGGACCAATGGGACAAACCTCCATTTTTTGTATGGTTACCTTCACCTTTTGGTGTGTATATCAGGCTACTTCCAGTTTGTCTTTCAATACAGATGGAGCGTGTTACTAAAAATTGTTTTTTGCTTTATTTCCATAAAGATTTTTTTTTGTTTTCATGCACTCTTTGTATTCAAAGGCAATCAGAAGGGTACTTACTTTGTTGAGCAGAACCTTAGCAAATTGTGGGTGTCAGAAGGCAGTAGTGTCCTCCTTTTTCCAACAGAAGCTGTCTCTCTCTCAATGCTGCATGTGTGTGTGTGCACACGTGCTAAGAGAGGTTATTCTCATTTTGGCATGAAATGATCCATAATTTTCTTTTGTGCATCCTCCTCCCCAGGATTGTGTGTTGGTGCCAGCAATGTGATAAGTACATAACATCTTGACATGCAGCATCGGATTCTAGAGACTTCCCAAGCTGCGAGGTTAGTTTGACTATGTTTGTTCCAGAAAAATCTCATTCATTGCTTATTTTGAGCAATTGCGTGTGAGATGGTAACTGCTTTGTTGCATTCTGCCTAAGACTGGTGCAAAGTCTGTCTGCTGTTCATTGAACATAAGTCTGCAGAATGAAGGTCTCCAACCCTCTGCAATGACTCTCCATAGGAAAAAGCTACACAGTTGTATATAAAATAGGAAATTCCTGCCGTAGAGCTGTGAAGTATATTCATAATTCTTACAGATGAAATATCAGTTAAATGGTTACTGTTTCACAGTAAAAATTAATTACTTCAGGAAAAAGTGACAAGGCATGGGGACAACTGATAGCGCTGTTGCCCTTTTCTCTGGCACCAGAAAGCTGGAGTGTAGAGTTTGTCAGGTTGTGTCTTTTGCACACACAGAAAAAGACAAGTTTCTTTGCAGAATTGTGTAACTGTCAGCATAGCAGTGGCATATCTGGGTATCTTCATACAGATGAACATAGTGATAGTGTATTACACTAATTTAAATTGTAAGAATAAATTATTTTCCTATAAATACCACATCAAATGGTACATTTAGACACCACTTGGCAGTATTTTAGAGCTCTGAATAACTGGCATCCCACATTGCAGTTTCTTTTAAGCACACATTTTAGTATGTCAGGGTAAGTTTTCTGGCTAATATAAAATTATTTGTATTTCACATTCTTAATTGATGCTTTTAATTACTCTTCATATACTTTAATAGTTTTCATATAGAAAATTGCTTGCTGTGCAGTAAGCCGAATCTCCAATCTGCAGCAAAACTTGCTTGAGTCAGGTTTTTGCCAGGCTCTGTGTACCAGCCCCAAATACTAAATTATGTTGGCACTCTTACAGTAATCAAGGGAATAATTGTGAAGGCAAAGTTTGTTGTAAGGAAACCAAATTAGGAGGGGAAAACAACATTGCTTAAGAGAAATATTTAGTATGAACTAATCTTTTTGGTCTTCGTCCTCCTACAGTAATGACTGTTTAAGCATGTGGTATAATTATTTAAAGCATACTGCAGTTTATCCTGTGTAGATTAGAATCCTACTTTATTAGAATGCTAAAAGGCCAGTCTTCAAAGAATAAGCAAATTAAAGCTCTGTCTTGCTGTTTACAGTGCTGGGGTCAGATCACTGCTATCTACCAGCTTTAATGCGAAGCAGCCATAAACCCCATTTACTTAGTTAAACAGTTAATGGCTATTTCAATCGACAGGGGTCTTTTCATTGCCTCTCACAGTCACTCATCAGGCTATTGCAGAGTTAGGTATCTCCTCTGTTCCAGCTCATGTTAGTCACTAACAAATCCCCCTTGTTCTTCAGCAGGAACAGGGCTGATCCTCCTGAAGCATCGCAGTACTGGGTGGGTGCCCTGTTACTTTTTCTGAAATTGCACTTCCAGTGAGAGTTCAGGTTCCTTTATACCTTCTGTGTGGAGCTGAGACGGAAGGTACTCTCCAGAAACAGGAAAATAGAGGGCTGATAGTGTTTGAGTACTGTGGAGAGGCTTGACCTGGAGCATGTGTGTATTTTCATGACTGACATCCTCCGTTTCTGCTTTCTCCACGAACGTTCCCCACACCTCTTTTTCTCTGGCATATCATAGGTCTTCCTCCCTCTCCCTCCCATTAACTCTCTGCTCCATGACAAACGATTTAGCACACCTATTTAAGGGGGAACAAGCTTTTTCAAATGTGTTCTTCCAGTGCACTTAGGACTAACAGCTCCTGCTGGTACCACTATATGTGAAAATTCCACCCAAGATTGCTAAAATGTGTGAGGGCCTCTGGGCTGTCTCACATGACATTTCTGCCAACTGCAGGAGTCAATCCGAGCTGGGAGACATCAATGCACTTTGCAGTGGTCAGCCCTTTCTGATTTGTCCTAGAGCTCGTGGTGGAGACTGGGGAAGGGTTCAACAGCTCCAGGTCTTAGAAACTAGAGATGTCATGAAGACGTTTGCTTGAATGTGTAGATAAATAAAAGTGCCCAAGGAGTTCAGAAAATGAAGGGGGAAAATTGTGTTGTTATAATTTTTTTCAAATATAAGAATTTTAAAGGCAGTTTCATGGTTTTTTGCAGAATCTTGAGTGGCTATTTTGGACCATGTGTGGCTGGTAATTTTCCATTTTAGAAAATCCACAAGTATGCGGATGATTGTGTGGATTCATTTCAGCTATTATGGGAAAAAAAAACTGCCTGTGCAGGCTTTTTCACAGTATAGGTATTACGCCTTAGTCTTGGCCAGGCCAAATATACAGTGAAATTGGCCTTTGTTTCTGTATTTCACTGCTCAAGCTTCTTGTCCAATCCAAAGAAGTACAGTAAAATAAACAAACAAAAAAGGGATCAAATTTAAATGCACAGCATGCTTGCAGCTTTGGGTCTGTTTTCTCTGTGTTGCACTTTTAAATGTAAAAAGCATGCTTCCCACCCAGATGGGGGGTATAGCCAAGAGGGGAACCAAAGTGGGGATACTCTGCTTTCTATCTCTTACACAGATTTTGTTGCATGTTTGTTCTTTCATTGTTTTCTTTAGTCTAAAATAAACTAGACAGAGAGAAAAGTGGCCAGGCGCCACTGCACAATTATAATTAATTCACTGTTAATGTTTCAGACATTGTTACAGCCTGCATTGGAATTGCTGGGGCGGGGTGAGATTAGTTTGAGCTATTCATGTACTTACTACAGGAGAGTCACATTAAATACCCACTCTAATTAACGTTTTCAAAACGAGCACCAAAGGGTGACTTACCAGTTACAGAAGAGTTGGGTTTATAATTCTGCTTCCCAAATCCACACTGTGTCCTCACCTTGGAAGGTAAGGATTTGAGCACATACCATGCCATGACCCCAGAGTACAAATGTGCATATTCCATTCCATTGTATGGAATACAAATATGAATACATACAAATGTGAATATTCCATTATATTCACCAGATAATACCATCAGCTTGGAAAGAAGAATGTGACTAAGCTAAGACTCAAACCTGAATATCTGCAAATTTAGGAAAATTCATTATCTAATCTGGTCTGCAGAAGCTGCAGTAGTCGAAGGCTTTGCTTTGTCAAGAGCAAAAGGGTTCAAGAACCCAAAGACCACGTTCTGCAGTATTTTAAGCAAAACTATAGATGGGAAAGGTGGTCTCTGCGCAAAGCTTGGAAATAGCCAGCATATATTAAATACAAGAGCGCTTAATGTAAAGAGGAGGTCTCAGCCTATAGACTATTTTAACAGCTAGAGGAATAAAGTAGTTTTTGTACCTCCAAAAATATATCTGTTCACCATTTTTCTGCTGCCAGTATTTCCTGTGGGAGAGAAGAGCCATGAAAACTGTGATCAGATATGTAATGATATGTGCTATTTATTACAAACCTTATTAATTTTAACTAAGTCTTCCTGTGAGTATTGTGTCAGATTTTCCAATCTGAGCTTCCAATATTATATATTTAGGCTGTGTGGCTCTCCAATACTATATATTTAAGCTGTGTGTCTGAGGTGTAAAATAGCCTTTTGTAGTCAAAAGACAGATGAAAGTGTGCCTCTGCTGGCTAGTTTTTATCAGCCAGATACTGAGCTTCTTAGTGAGAAAGAAGTGATCAATGTGTAATTGAGACTCCTTTAAGCTCAGATTTTAGGAGAATTTATAACCTGCAAATCCTTTTTTGTCTTTTCTTAATCACCTTTAAGGAATGACATGACCACCACTTCCAAAAGGAAGAAGATTTGGCTTTTAGAGCCAAGCAGAGGTTCATGTGTTTCGGCAATTTTGGGGGTACGGTGGGGAGGATTGCCATTAAATATATTTCATTGTCAATCATCACTTTTGCAAGGTGACAGAATCCACATTGTATTTCTGGTGAGACCTGGTCTGCTGTAGAACACTTTTGGTGTACATATTAGTACTACATTTTTCATCATGGGTGTAACCTGAATATCCTAATTTATGACCATCTGGTCTCCAGACAAGAACAGCCCATATGATCACACTGCAGCTTCCCTGGATCAGCTAATACATCCATGCTGTGACTTAAAGAATGACACAGAAGTACTCTGCAAAAAGCCTTGAGCACCTCTAAGGGAACTTTCAGAAGAGGGGGGTACCCTTCCACAACTCCTTGCACAATGCACCCAGCAGGGCTAGTCAGTGTATCTGTTTATTCATTGGTGTTTGTTAATGGTAACTTTCATTTCATTTAGGATTTGATTTGTTTACGAACTAATAAATATGATTTATAAAAGTGCCTGTGGTTCACTAATTACTGCACATATGGCGTTTTCATTTTGTAAAACTGGCATTTGCTTTCTATTATGATTATGTCTCTGTTCACCAGTGCTAATTAGTTTGATTAGACAGATAACTTTAACCATTATTAGGACTAGATTAGGGGAACTTTGCATGCAGGGGAATGCAGGGAAGAAGGGTACAGCACCAATGAAGATAGGTCAGCAGCACAGAGTTTGTTCCTCATTAAATATTTTAAAATTACTTTTTGTTTTGTTTTCCACACAGAAGAACTGAGAAGCATTCACATTTAGCTACTTACAAAAATCCAATTAAACACAGTTGTTTAGCATGAATTTGTTAATCAGAGTTAATCTTTCCAATGAATGCATAATTTGGAATCTGTCTCTAAAATGTTCATTTAAGGATAGGCATATTACAGGCAAATAAAATAAAAAATAAAATGAGATTCTCTTCCTTGGAACTGACTCTCAATATGGAGAAATATTGACTGGTTTGTGTTGATTGTCCTACATGCTGAGGGACAGAAGTAAAATTGGATAAAGACAAAGAAATACCGCATGAAAACCAATGCCACCTGGGGTGAGCTGTGTTTTTCCTAAGTCTCTGGAAATTCTTGAATAGTGTCATCTGAAACTCTTCAGAAGAAAACAAAAAGAAAGAACACCTATTTATTGTCCATTCTGGGATAAAAATAGTTATCCAGGGCAGAAAAAGTTTGGTATTATTTTATTTCTTCAAATGGATTCTCTATTCTGAAAAAGAGAGGAACCTTTTCCTTACCAATATCTTAGAAATTACCTTCGAGCACTAAGAAAGTAAGATGTGAAACACCCGGGCTCAGGCAGTAAGGCAAACAACTGTGATCCTTTGGAAATAGCCACTGAGTGGTGTTAGACATTCCATCCTTTCCCTCAGAAAGGAGACTAACTGGTACTCACATAAAGTAGCTGTGGGGATACTTGTTTCATTAAGATGGCCACTCATTTGACTTTGGATGATCACCCTATATTCATCTAATTTCTATGTAATTAATTGGTTGGGTATGAGAGTCAAAATGGTGCCTGTTATGGATTCATGGCTCCGTTGGAGGCTGTTGGGTCTCTTCTTGCTGTGTTAATGTGGCAATGTCGTTCGTGAGTGGTCCTTTTTGTCTTTTTCCATTTTCAAAGCAATTTGTAAGGGAACAGAAAAGTTCTTTCATGTCTAAAAGGAATTGTGGGAATATTGAAAAAGACATAAAACTGCTATTGAAGGGTGAACACATAGAGAAGCAGTAAACTAGATTGTTGCAGTATTTACTCTCTCCTTGGCTCTTCTAGAGGATACCTCCTGCCATGCCTTTCAAAGAAAACCCCAGACAATTTAAATGTCAAAGTCTCAAATTTCAACATGCATCATTATTGTTGGAAGCACTTGCTCCAGGAAAAGTTTCAAAATTGCCATTTCTGTAGCTTAGAAGCATGTGAACAGGATGGCCAGATTCTGAGACGTATAAGTTGGCAGAGTTTTCTAATTTCAATGCAGTTATCCTGTTTTACACCAACTGAAAATCTGGCCCTGGAGAATGAATATTTATGCTGTGCCTGAGAGGTTTGAAAACCCTTTTTTTTAAGAGAGAATGAATAAAGAAAGGGCTGGGATATGCTCTGTGCTGATGAACCCAAAGCCAAATATGACCTTCCCTTGACCTTTTATGCATTTAAGTCAAAAAAGGCCATTCTGATACATTCCACTGGAGCTTAAAATGCCTATATTTCAATTCCAAAGGTCAAGCTCTTCTTTTTAGTATACTGTATGACCTAGCCTTTGTCTCTTGCCCACTGATGTTGCCTATGATTCTTATATCCCATTGACTATTTGCTGTTTTTCTGGCTAATGTGAAACAGATAATTGAAATGATTTAAAGCTATGTGTCAGTTCTGATTCTGACTGTGTCTCCTGTGCTTAGTGCAGCTTTAGTGGCTCCAAACTCATTAAGTCTTCAAGAAATTTTAGATTACTGTGTTAACTATATCTTAATTAATGTATTCATCTTAAATTCCACTCAAGCCCTTTTGAAGGTTGGTTTGGGTTTTTTTTTTTTTTTTTATCACTGTGTCTATCTCTAATATCACTGAATTCAGTCATTTTTCTTCAACCCTTTTGTTTTCTTTCATGTCTTGAGGGCTTTGGATACAGTTTTTTGAAAGGCCCAAAGTGAAAGGGAACTGTCTCCAGGACATAATGCTTCATGCTTGTTTAAAGGCAAATCACCACATCTTCAGTGGATGGAAGCCCAGCCCCACTGGAATGGAGGGACAGGAACTGGCACTTTCTCAAATCTCCCTGAAACTTTGCATTGGTGGAGCTATGTCAACTTGGACAGTCCTGTCCAAAATAAAAAGGCAGTCGGAATGTTCCTGTGGCTAGTGAGGCACATGTCTGCCTACCTTGCTCTGGACTTAAAACAGCCTCTATACTGAGTGGTTTCCAAGAACCAGAATAAATGCAGTCTTATCAAATGGGCTGACAGTCACTGAGTATAGTTTCTCTAGATAGAATCACAAAGTAATCATTGTCTGTAACAATGTCTCCAATTACTTCATAGAATAATAATTTATAATACAATCATTTTCATCAGACTATTTTTACCCTCTTCTCTTGAAGACCAAGTTAAACATATGGGAACTGTAGCACATTTTCACAAAGCTGGGGGAATGCAGGAGCAATAACATAACCAATCACAAGTATCTTTTTACAGATCTTTTGTCATTTTAGTTGATTAATACAGCCTAGTGAATCCTTGGTGATGAATAATTTACCAAGGGACATATCCTGACACCCAGTTCCTGCTGATATTGCACAGTCCTCAACAAACCTGGACCTAATGTTCTTGTCCCACCTCTTGGCCATGTTTAGGTTTCCCTCCAGTGATCAGATGAGAAGGAACCCAGCCTGACTGCAAAGATAAGACACAAACTCCTTCCAGTGTGAGGAGAATTGATAAAGAGCAGATCGATACATGATCCTCTTCAGTGGGCAGTGAGGCCCACAGTCTTAACAGTGGGACATCCCCTCTTCTCCTGCTAGATTGTGAAATTTCTGTAGTGGAAAGAGTGTAACACTGCAATTATGTAGTAGAAACCAAACAGAAATATACACCGGGGGAAAAAAAGTATTTATATATATATAGAACAAAGGCAAAGCAGTGTATTTTTTTCTAATTTCATTCTTGGAAGGGGCACCTGGTTTTGGTGACAGTTTGAACGAAGTGATACATATCCAGGATACCAATTCCAGCCTGAATTAGTAACATCTGGTAAAACTGAGAGCAACTGGAATCACTTGAAAGTGTCAGGCAGCATTAAGAATTGGCAATGCTACCAACTGCAATTATTATGAAGGCCTAAATAGGCTGCTGACCATGGAAACCACTTGGACAAACACAGCTACACACAACGGTTCATGTAAACAAGCGGAATTCTGTTAAAATCAGTATAGTCGCAATTACATATGCCATCTTTAGTACATTTCTCTGTTTCAGCTATCTGTTCAGCTATGAGATAAAACCTGACTAGCCTTACATTTGTACCTGCCGAGTAGAATTGAAAGGACTATTTGTAATCAGAATTCATCCCCAGAACTCAGAGAGTAAATACCACTAAATCAACTGTATGCCTAGCTCTTGATGTCTCCATCACTGTATTTTCTCCTGAAGGACGCATCTGTTGGCTACTCATCCTCTTCCCAGCTGCTGGAGCTCCAGAAGTGCCTAATGGCAGCAAGCAGCCTGAACTGCCTCCCTGAGAATTTTGCATCTATTTTATTTCAGGTACTTCCCGGATATCTTGGACTCTGCTAGTACCTTGAATCCACCTGCTTTAGCTTTCCTGAAAGGGATAGAAGGCAATGTAAGTGCTAATTATCTCTGTTCTTAGTTGATGTGATGAATTTTACTTGGTATTGTGGCAGAAACATCAGCCTAAGCACCACTGAAAGCTTGGTGGGAAATAGGTTAACCCTTTCTTTTACCATTGTTGCTCCCCGTGCAGGTATAAAAATCAGGTTAAGCAATGTAAAGGTTTAATTCCCACAGCCGTCACCAAACTCCTCTTCAATTTGGAAGAGGTTTGATGATTGAGTTGATGGTATGATTCAGGGAAGGAGCAAGTATTTCTTGTCCCTTGGATGAAGCAAGCTACTTTTCTGAACTTTGCCTTGGTCTTGTCTGAAGGAAGCTACTGTGTGTTTTAGTCATTGTTTAATTGAGGGCAGTTGTTTAACTTGTTATAGTTTTCTTTAGAAAGGCAAAACACTCCTTGGATTTATTTGTTATTACTTTATAGCAGCAGCCATAGTGTGTGAGATGCTTCCCAATCAGAAAGTAAATTTATGAAAGTGATTATGTGATGTTAAGCCTGCAGTACCCAGGCTGGACTCTGCAGTCCAAGGCTGGTCTTGAATGCCAAAGTCCAGCCCTCACTCCTACAGTTTTGAGAAAGAAGAGCTCATAAGGCCATGACAGGCAGTTGATTCTGATAACGCAAAAGAAGAAAAAGTACTTTATAAGTAATTTCTCTGTAGGCAGCACGGCAAAAGTGAAGCTAACAACAGATCTCTATAAGAAGGTAAAAGTACTGATAGGAATGTAGTTAAATCTGAATGTGAGGATGCGATATCCTTCTTTCCTCTGAATGACCCATGACAGGAAAGTAGATGATATTTGGGGGTTTAGAAAGTTTTTTGCCTTTCCGTTATGCTCTTATCCTGTGTATTATTTTTCCTTTTCTACCTTGAAGTTATTTTCCAGGCAATTTTCATTTTGCCCTTCACAGATTGTGTTTTGTGCACTGAGTCATAGGCTTGTGTTTTTAGAAAGGTTGTCAGTCACAGCTATTCTCATGCAGCAATATGATTAGCTCAATTTTTTACTGTAAAGTATTAATTTAACCAAAGTTTGAACACAGTGGGGAAAAAAAAAAAGGATCAGTGGATGAACATGCCAGCTTAAAAACAGAGATAGTGCATTGTATGAATGGTTGCCTTCCTTCGGGATTGTGGGAAAGGATGGAAAAGAAAAGAAAACCCACACGCAAAAGATGCTCAGGCACTGACATGGGAATATGTTAATAGCCCAGTCTCACCGGTGCCAGGGGAGGCTGTGAGCACAGGACCATCCACAGCCTGGTCATCTCGGAAACATGGTCCTGGCACTCCCAGCCACACACAATCTGCCTGAGGTCTCCTCTGCAGGCTCAAGCTTATGTCTGGTTTGGGGTGGGGGGGGGGGGGGGTGTCAATAAGATGCCTGGTTTATGGGTGTCTCCAGAGGCTTCTCCCACAGTCTATCACATGCATACTTGCAGTGGTGAGGACTGCTGGAAAACAGGAGAGGTGGAACTGCTGTTCCTAAGTGAGCCAAGATTGCCATATCACCATGTGTTTCAGTGCTGCCTTTTTCTTCCACTCTCTTTCCTGTACCTGAAATTTGACTGGTAATCGACCAACATGAGCTGGAAAAGTGGTGTCAGCCTGAGCTGTGAATTGACCTGCTTTTGTCAGTTTGTCACAGATTTATTGCTGCTTTAGCACAATGTGTGCAAGTCAAAGCCCAGCACTTCTGTCACCCAGAGAAAAGCCTGGCAGGCTGATGTCCCCAGGAACAGTTTCCATGTGTGGAGAGGCCAGGGGTTCCCTTTCTCCTCACCAGCTAGTCCAAACTTCGTATTTTCTTTCTAACCAAAGAACACCCTAGAGCCAAAACAACCTGCAGGTGTATACCTCCATGTTTCCCCGCATCCCCAGTACTGCCTGGAATTCATTTGCGATGGTGTTCAATCAAATTTCCTGAGAATAAGACCAAATTGTGTCCTTTTCTAAAGGTGACCATATTAGGCTCATCTCTTTGTAAATGTTAGGTTTATTACAGGAACAATAGACTGGATTTTTTAAAGCAAAGCATTTCAAATGTGGGAGACAAGGAATAAGAGAGAATTCCAAGGCCTTTTATGAAAGTCTCCTCTTGAAGCTAGTTTAGCTTTCTGCGCAGCAGCAAGTATATCAGACAGTTCACCCAAAAGCTAGCTGAAAGAATGTGTGTTTATACCTCTTATTTATACTGAGATTTCAAAATAAGCTTTTTGAAAAAGCTGTGACATTTTATTTGGCTTCATTAAGCTAAGACTATTGCAATGTCAGACTGTTTTCTTAATTGATTATAACTTTGCCTTCCTCATATTGCAAAGCTTATGATGAGTGAATATATTGCCCAGTGCCTCTGCAGCTTAGAGTACCTTTTTCATATCTTTGTTTCTCTCACAAATATCTTTGCTGTTGCTTCTGATAAATGAATAATTTCCAGCAGCTCAGGATGCTTGTAAATAGTCATGATCCAGCCAGCATGTCTGAGTGACCCTACAAATAGCAAACACGGGAATGCAGCTTAGCATACATAAGCAACCCTACAATAATAACTTAGCATTTGCAGTTCAGCAGGTGGGAACAATCTTTAGAACTAGACTGTAAATAAGCTGTTGAGAGTGTCATGGAACTAACAGATCTGAGTCACTTCAGAGTTTTCTTAGTTTTACACATGCAAATTCTCTTCTTTTAAATTAGTAGATACTATTCCCTAGGCTTGCAGACCTGTGTTATTTTTCATCAACAGCATCCAATCTGTTGCTAGACTTGTTTTTCTGGAAGCTGTCCCTATCTCTCCAGCTCAGTTCCTAACTCTTACCATGCCTAAGTCATCTTGCACCTCACTGCTTCTCCAGCTGCTTGGCTCAAATCCTGAAATCTGTTTGCAAGCAGTAGCCTCAACCCCTGAGAATCCTGAACAAGCCCTAGACATTATCAGCTTTATTCTTGGAAAGGGGTAAAGTAAAGCTCAGAGTGTGAGAGATTCTAAAAATGATGAAAATGTTATTTCAAAATGTTATTCCCATATGTTCAGGGAACAGAACGATGCTCAGGTTATGTAATTGACTTTGCAAAAACACCTGCTTGAGTAGGTAGAGTACGGTGGAAACAGGGAAGAAAAAAAAAACATTTAGGTTCCAAAACTAATGCGATGCTAATTTGGTGGGAGGGCTGACAAAAGAAGTGCGAACTTGCGAGGAAGGTGTTTCGGTGGGCTGGTGCAGTGCCATCGGGGCTGGGGATAGACACCTAGTGGTGGGCAGGGCTGCTTACAGGGGCTAGAGGACTAGCTAGGGAAAGCTCTGCCTTCCGGGCAAAGGCCAGACTCTCAGCCAAGGCAAATGTGCACAGCCCCATCCGCAGCGTGATTTACAGCCCCGTGGCCCTGCTGCAGCACAACTCCCCTTCTTGTGCAGCCTCCCATCTGGAAAGAGGGCAGAGGCTCATTTCAAGCAAGGTCAGGAAAGTGGCAAGGAAATATTCCAATTTAAGCCATATATATACATATATATCTATTTTCTCCTTACCTGGTCCTCAGTTATTCCCCGTATTTCCTTCATGTTCACTGCAGTGTTGTCTGTCCTGTAGTGTTTAGAATATTTTTTAACAATCTTAAACAGAGATTTAATTGTGCAACAGCTTATTTCCCAAAGTATTACATTTGGCCAGAGGGTTGCTGTCACTGGGGGTGTCACCTGCCTCAAATATCATGCCTTTAGCCACCCTCCCTGAAGGAATTCTTCAGCCTCCTTGATGACCCAGTCTCCTGAGGATGTATGTAAAAAGGTTGCCGAGAATTAATATACAATACTTAGTAATATAAAATGCTTGGTATCCTTGTAAGCCTCAACTGCCTGAATGCACTAGTCCAGGCGAGAAACAAGACCAAGCAATAATTGCCTGAAGTGTGGCAATGGTGTTTTAAATTGTGCCTTGCTTATATCAAATCTTTAATTTTAGTTGCAAGGAAAACGCTACCTCCCTCTACCCCCACTTGCACCAAGCTGAGTGTTTAAGCCACCCTTCCTTGCACTTCTTTCAGCTGTCTGTCTCTCTCAAAATAAAAGCAGGACCCATCCAGTGAAATGCAGTGAAACAAGAAAATGCTCAGATATTTTAATACCCTGGAGCTACCTTTTGGCAGATAAAATGACTAAACTGAAATTTAAAGCACATCTGATTTACCTGTTGTTTGTGTGACTCAAATACCTATGTTTAATTTTGTCTATGGATTGGAAAAAGTTAATTTCAAGCCTTGTTTCTCTTGCTAGCAGCAACAACCTTTTAAACGGAGTATTACTGGTGAACCATATAGAGCTGGTTAAAAAAAAACGCTTTTCAGTTCCACCATGCAGTTGTTCGGACGACAATTATGGCAGCTGAAGTTTAATCATAGTGTTTGATAGCTCATTTTCTCAATGTCAACACGAGGCACTGTTAAAAAAAATGAATTCTTTCATTTGATAAGCTGGCTCCAGAGCACTGGGCTCATTCAATAGGAAAACCCTTTCACAGGGCTGCAGCACGCATGGTTTTTCTCTTTCCCTTTTTTTTTCCCCTTTCCTTTTTTCTCCTTCTTTTTTTTTTTTTTTCCGGAAAGCCACCCAAGAAGAGATTAATCACGAGGGGGAAACTCAGCTTCACCCTCTAGCTGCAGGTCGCAATTTTTATTTGTATGGAATTGGCTTGTGGAAAGCTGAAGGCTGCCTGAGGGCAGGGACCTGATATAAGAAGAACCTGAGAATGAAGCAGCAGGGATTGATTAGCCTACTTCATATCCCACACTCCATAAGCACACTCCAACCGCAATCTAACACACCGCTGAGCTGAATAGACAAGAGAAATTGGATTCCTTCCTAATATTTAACCTTCAAGTCAGCTCCAACAGTTGTTGATATGTTGTTCTACCAGCAAGTAACTGTAGCTTTTTTATTCCAGCACCCACCCACACACATATATATACAATTTTATAAGTTATATGATATATATTTACATATTTTCCATTTTCAGTCTGTTTCAGAGCATGGTTTGCCTAATCCATTTCAGTAAAAGTTTCAGGGAAGAGCAAACTGACCAAACAATTATGCATAAAATTGTAGTGAGGGAAGGGAGGGAATGAGAAATAAAAAGTAGGAAAACCCCATTGTCTGTTTCATGCCTTTCAGGGTCTTTTTCACACAGTCATTTTTATTTTACCTGTAATTTTCCCAGTTCATTAATTGTAGGAATTGTCTGGATTGTATCTAGTCATACAGATGCTGCTGGCACTGACAGTGTAAGGGTTTCATTTTAGATTTTTATATGTAAATCAGAGGTTCATTTTGGGAAATGCTTGCTTTTATTGGAGTTTGCTAAACAGACAGAAGGTGCTGCTCCGTGATGAGGGCCAGCCTGTGAAACCTGGACCATTCAGTGCAGCACAAGAGACCCATGCTGAGTCTGCTCAGTACAGGGCACCCTCAAGGGAGGAGCAGCCAATTGCTGCTGGGAGCCCTGGCAGCAGATGGGTAGAGATACTGCTTCTGCACTATGGCTGGTGGGCAGGAGGGCACTCCTCTGCCCTTGTAAAACCCCTCCAAAGAGCTCCCCTTTCAACCCTGAGAGAAAGGTCAGAAGATGGTGCAGAATGATCAGAAAACGATGATTACAGCAGGACGTGTGTGCGCCTGGCGTGTCAGAGAAGGGACCTGCCCTTGCAGCTTGCCAATGGAGATGGGTTTTGTTTAGGAAAGGCTGGCTCTGGGGAACAAAGGCCTTGGTTGGGAAACATGCCCGTCCCACTTTGCTGACCTCATAGACAGTCCCTAGCAAGCTCCTGGGATCACTATCAAGGCTGTCTGCAGTCTTGCTGACCACCACCCCCCCCCCCCCCCCCGCCCCGAGCAGCTGGCACCTTGTCTTCTTGGTGTTGGGGTGTGGAGCTGTATGTATCCTTGAGCTCATCAAGCTCCCCATGGCTTCCCACCACCCAGCTGGTGGGCTATGAGCTGCCTTGGCTCCCTAGCCCCTGTGAGGTCTAGGCTGACACGCACTCTCCACCACAATCCTCACATGCTCTTGTGTACGTGTCGATGTGTGTGACACACTCTCCCTGGGGTTCTTTGAAGGGGAATTTTCTAAACATTCCCATCCTAGACAAAATTCACATTTCTGACTCTTGTTTCATGTTTGGAATAAATAAAAATAAGAGAAGTTGAGATTTTTCCCGAAACGGTTATTTGATTCATGTTTAGCTGCACAATTTTTGTTCTCTTTGCAAAACTGAAGTACTCTACAGTGACTCTTGAGGTTGCCACTGGCTCTGTTTGAACTGTGGGGCTCCCTTTGCTTCTGTCTGCCACGCCAAAGCCAGGCTGAGCACCTCACCAGCGTGCTCAGTGTCCTGACCATACACTGTCACTTACTGCAGGGCAGTCCTTGCAGGCTAGCTCAAGCATTTCTGCAGGATGCGATGTTGCACCATGTTAGGTCTGGTCAAAGAGGCTAACCATGGCATGGCTGCTTTCTAATACTGACTTTTTCAGGTGGAGGGCAGCTGTGTTGAGTAGCACTGTGTTTCAAGTAAAATGGGACTAGGGGGAAAGCAGTGGCAGTAGAAAGGACTCTTCAGCCTTCCGCTTAGTTGTCACAGGTGTATAGTCATACAGGCAGGAAGCTTTGGCTTGGCCATCCTATTTTATTTCCATGGCAAGGGAGTGTACCGAGTTCTTTGCTCTCTGGAGAAATCACTAGTGAGAAATAATTGTGAAGCCTTCTCACATGACACACCATATAACCGGCCAAGGTCTTCTGGAATTGGGCAATATCATTCTGTAACTTGTAGTGAAAAACATGTTGCCTTAATATGTACAGGCTATTGGGAGAGTATGCTGCTGAAACACCTACTGCTGCAAGCAAAGTGAATTTCTCATGTAAACATCTTCAAATATTTTTATGACCCATCAGATTGAGTTTTATAAGTCAATGTATGAGTGAATGCACGAAGTTTCCCTCTTTGTTTGCATATCCTGCCTCTACTGAGTTTTAAATGTTCATGCTATGTGGACAAAATCCAACTCTACATCTGTTTAGGCATATGTAGGCAGCTTCATCTCCAAGATTTTTTTTCATGTCTATTAGAGCTCTATAGCTTTGTGAAAATGAGCTTGCAAGTCCTTAGCTAGCTTCCCTGTATCCTAATTCTGATTGTTAATTTCCCATACAGACTTGGGATCCTCCTTATTTCTTGCCATTTCATGTTCAAATAGGACAGAAGAAAAGCTAAAACTATCCCTCCACTAACCAAGCAGATACACACAACCCCTTTTCCCCCAGTGATGGCCTGGATGATAATTATGCCCATGCACCTCTGAGCACAGGGATGTGATTTTTCAACCTGCAGATCTAAGACTTCAATTTACAGAATAAAACCACACCCTGGAAAAAAAACCTAGTAGGAAAGTGCACTCGTAACAGCTATCGTGAAACATAGGTTGGCATTAATGAGCCTGATAGTTCTCTACCAGCTTCACTAGCTTCTCAAGGGATCCTGTATAAATCCTACAGGCCTCTCACAGGACAGTATTTCCTTCCGTGTGATTTTAGCATTTAGCCTACAGAATCTATCTATCTGTCTATCCCAAGTCTCTGTCCCGGGTCTTATCTCTCTACAGTTTGAACTGATGCTGTAACACAAGATTTTACCCTAATTTCTTTTACCTCTGGTATGGACAGAATGGAGCTATTACACAAGGCCAGGACTTGCTCACCAATTTGATTATTTCTGTTACTGATTAGGGAAGAAAAGGAGTGCAGGAAATAGAAAATGGTTTTTTGTTTTAAAATATTTCTGTGATGCAGCATTTGACAAGTGACAGAGCACTACAGCCTTCATGGTGGAAAATAGAGATTTAGCAGCCTCAAAAAATTTGTAGCAACAAGATGATTCTGATCAAGATGTTTGAAAAATGATCATTGTGTTTCATTTTTATAAGGTCGAAGTGCTTTCCTGGGATATAAAGGGCTAGCCTAAAAGGAAGCATGTTCGCCTAAAAGGAAGCACTGGGACTATATCCTAAAAAGTTACTTTGATATAGTTAGATATTTTCATTTGTTGGATTTTTTGCTTTGCCTGAAATTTTGACTGTTTGTTCTGATGTGGGACTTTCCTGAGGAATTAAAGCTGCGCCTTTGATCTGCTCCAATGATACCGGTTGTGAGTCACAGGGGCACTGATGGCAATAAACAAAGTAATTCCTTTTCCTGTGCGTTAGAAGAAGCTTTACCATTGCACTAGCTTTTTAAATGCACTTATTCTGTGTGTGTGTACATATACATTTCATATGTTACTGTGTCTCTGATTTGATTCTGCACGTTCATAACAGTGTGCTGCTACTAATAACTCCCTGTGCTGTGTTAACGATACCTGCCAAGTAATTCAGGATCCTTCCCCTATGAGCGGATATAGATGATGGCAAGTACCTAAGACTGCAGGTTATAATAAAACCTGTTTTATTAAGCTGAAATATAAGTATGTGTTTGTGTGGCCTATTCCAGTCCACTGGCAACTGGGGGGGAGCAAGAGCACTACATGGGGACAGTGAAAACAGAGTTCCTCCTGAAGTGCTCAAGAGACGTTTTAAACATCTCTCCCTTGTTATATATATTGTCATTGAGGGGCTGGTTGCAAATTTTGTGACTAGTAGTCTCACCTGATATTTCTAAGCATAATGAACACTATGACAAATGTAAATAGCATTTCAGTAACACAGGTTTCGAGTTTATATTGAAAGGGAACAAGGCCCTCAGTATATCACAGCTCTTGCTAGGCTGTGTGCTGTTGAACCTCATTTGAGACCTTCCGTATACCAAAGAGTTTAGAGCCCAGAGGGATGAAAAGGATTTCTATCTTCATATTTACAAATGAGAAACTGAGGCAAATGAGTCATGAAATGCCATGTACAGATTCCATGGAGACGTTGTAATAGAGCTGGAAGATGTATTGTCATATAGCATTATTGTTGGTAGAATAATTTTTAGTGTTGCAAGAGGTTTAGGTTGTGTAGGTGGTCAGAACCGTGTGTTTGTGTGGAGGCTACTGGTTATTGTTAGGCTTGTGCCTGCTTTACAGGCAGAGAATGCCAGTATAAGTAAGGATTGGTATGAGAGTTAGAGATAATGTTTGGGTTTTGATTGGCCAGATTGGTAGGACAATGTATATGGACAACATTATCCTGCCTAAGCATAGTAGGGTAGAGATTGAGGTGGGTTTGGTGGAAGGCGAGCCCTAAGTTGCTTAGGGTGAAAGCTGAGTAGAAGCTTAGGTGTGAGAGGGACATAAAGTCATGGGATAGGCTATGATTTGTTGAGTTGAAATCAACTGTCTTGCTTAGACTAACTTTTCTTATTCTGCTCATTCTAGCACTCCTTGTGTTCATTTATAGATCAGGCCTAGGGTTAGTAGGAGAATGACGGTAAACATCTCTTCCTGTCAAAGAGATGTGTTACTTCCCTGACCTTACTGCTATGGAAACCTTACATGAAGGAGGGTAGTGCCTTTTAAGTGTGGGATACCAGGCTCTATTTCTTTTTCCCAAAATAAATTTGTCCATGCCACTAGAAGCTCACCAGTAATCAGGAAATATTGTTCTCCAAAGGGACAAGATGCAGGTCGCAGTGTGACAAGTCTCCATGGTGCAGCCAGTGCTGGGGACTGTGTATGAGAGGAGAGGGTGGGCAGGTGGCAGCTCCAGCCCTTTGCAGAGCCCCTTTTTGGTACTAAGAATCCCTTGTGCCATCACCACTGAGCACTGGTCAAAACTCACCTGCCTGCTATTTCCAGTGCTGCTCACCTCAGTTTTAAGCCATGCTATCACTGCTAGCAAGCAGGGGAATGGTTGTATTCCCAGTATTGTCTGAATTAAGCACAGCTAATGATCTCTCTGAAAAAATTATAAAAGAGGACTTAGGCTGAATTTACCACAGGAAGAAATAAGAATAAATGCAAGCGGAACAGAAAGGAAAAATGTGCAAGAAATAAAGTAATAACAATTGCATGAAATGACAAAAATCCCAGGTTTAGCTGAAGGAAACCTTATCAGAAACAACATTTGAGTGTTGGCCATAATCTTACCAACATGCAGACCCTAATGCTGGCACCATCCCCATAGTGTGGTTGAGCCTTGCTGGACACAGGCTACGGCTTGGCCAGAGCAGCTTCTCTGCTGGTAATAAAATGTTCTACAAAGTAATTCAGTAATTATGACTTAATTTATGACTTTGCAAAAATTGCCACTCTCTTCTGGGTTTGAAACTAACTTGAGAGGATTTAAGCTGCGTGTTGGTAAAGCCACTTCTCTGGCAAAGCTATAGCTATGAGGGAAAACAGAAGTAGGAAATAATGAGGCAAATTCTGTGTAAAGCAGGAGAATTCTCCAGGTGCATTGGTAAGAGCATGTTTTATTAGACGTGATTATTTTCTGTGCTGTTTATTCAATCACAGCTTCATCTCCATCCTCCTTTTCCTCAGCTCCTCTGCAGTCAGTTACTTCAAATCATGTTCAATAGAAATAGATACATGTTTATTCCCATATTTATACCCGGACCCAAAAAGTAAGTTTTATGTCATCTGTGTCGACTTGCTGTTCTTCAATGTATTATACTAAAATTCAGACTCAGCAAACGCTCAGTGTACCAACGCTAACAAATAGTGGGTTTGTTCAATCATATATCTGTCATTCATGCTGACCCATCCATGTGCTCTGCTGGCTGGCATGGTGGCAGCTATGGCCTCTTTGCTACAAACCTTACCAGAGAATGCAACCTGTCCTCTTTTTTTCTTTCCTTACATCCGCTCCTTCCTTCTTTCTTTTGGGTTCTGTGCCTGTTTTGAACCTCTGGGTGGAATCCTTTTTTCTGTGGCTCTGCTTCCTTATGGGACCCATTGGTCTTCTCCATCTTTCCACAGGTTACTCTTCATTTCTCAGTTCCTCTTATTTTTTTTCCTGTTCTTTAAACACTCACCTATTCGTGCATGCTCCACCTCTGCCCTTTTCACACAAACAGGTATCAACGATTATGCACAGTACTTGACCCACAACATCTTTACTTAGTTTGAATTCAACAGTTCTTCCTAACAAAAGCAATCTCAGAACATTTACTGTTTTTTTCACACTGATTTTTTTTTTCATGTGCTCTTGCCAAGACACATCTTCTTGACTTCCTCTATTTCTTTGCACCTGTCTCCTATCAAATTAGTGCATCTTTCCCCCTTGAGATTACCAGTTTCTCTATGTCCACTCATTCTACCTAAGTTCTGGTTACTGATGAAAACTGCAAGTAAACTGTGCTGGATTACAGGACATTTATTTTATCAGACACACAGATTGTGTTCCTTTGCATGTTATACTTAAAAATGTAACCCCATTCTACTTAAGAGGTCTTTAGACACTGTGCCAAATAATGACTACATTACATTACAATTACACATCCACACTTTGAAAAAAATGCTGCTTCTGTTGTGACACTGTTTTCATCCACTCTAATGGTTTTTATTCCCTAGGAAAGTAAAAGATCAGAATGCTTCTATTAACCTTTTCTCCTAAATGTGTGAGTACTTAAATTTTAGGTCATTCTATTGATTCACAAGGCAGTAAGTAAATCCCATGGTTGGTAAGTATCTGCCAGTTGACTAGGCTTTATCCAATTCGATCTTGTGCCTGTAGCAGCATAATATTTCCATTGCAGTAAGCTTATGGGTGCAAATGATCACATCTGCATCTTGATTTATTCCTTCCTAGTTGGAAATATGCAGTGTCAAGTATTCAGTGAATTTTGCTAGGTCCTAATGAGGATTCAGTGTAACAGGATTTTCTCCAGCTTCAGTTCTTGTAGAAAAGTTTTTCTGCGTATCTCTCTTTTCAAATCAAAAAAGATACAGTGTGCTGGTATATAGTATATTTTAGTTTCAATAAAATTTTGGGCTATGCTAAAGAAAAAGAGAACTGTGTCCTACCACTTATAACACTGTGGTATTGACAAGAGGTAGAAATGGATGGTTGGGCAACTGAGGACTAACTCCTGGGTCTGTCTGGGAAGATGGGAAGAGAGGTTTTTAAGGCCTGTTCTCCTGAACCATAAGATCAGTAGCAGAATTTAGGGCTCAAAAAAGCTGCCCTGAATTGCTCAACATACCACCGCCTGCACATGTAAGTGGTTTGCTAGTCTAGCATTACTAGAACATACTGTTTTCTTCCCTAAATCTTTTGTTTTCTGACTTGGAGAGGAAATAGATAGCACACTTTATTATGGCATTGAAAGACTCTTTCTAGATTGATAGGAACCACAGCAGCCTTCATGGATAACAGTGATTTTTTGTGATGGTAGAGTGTCTGTCCCTGACTGCATTATTCACTCATCCAGGAGTTTGTCAGTCCAAGTGTTTCAGAACTGGTCCTGCTGCTTGTTTAAGAGTGAGGTGCCAAGAGGTGCAGTTGCTGTTATGAAACGATATCCACTTGTAGCTGAGTTAAAATCAGATCGTCACTGATTTACAATTCTGATATCGCTGCCCATCATACTAAAATGTGATATAATTCCTGTAAAGTTAGTAATCCTCGTGCTTACGCAGTGTTATGTAGTAATACTCCTGACCAGTGTAAGCACGGAGATGTGGTTATTATGTAGAAGAGTTATAATAAGAAATATGACTGCAAAAGCAAAGCAGTCAGTTGAAATTGGTCTATAATTAAATGCTTAGAAAATTCTGTGCTTAGCTCATTTTAAAATCAAGTGCTTCTCTGTAGCAATTTCCTTTCTTTAATTACAATTTCCTGTCTAGTTTGACATTTACAATGCAATCTTGGGGGACATGTTTGTGATTTATTATTCTTGCTCCTATCAGGATATCACTCAGCAGAAATGAGTTTATAAAACAAGAGCTCAAATTATTATGGCCTTTGACCAATAAAGCTGGCTCATAATTTCAGGCCTGAGAAAAGATTAACATTTTCGACAATCAAATGCAGAATTACCAGTGGGGGACAATTTTGAAAACTATTTCAATTTTCTGAAACACTGTACATTTTTAATAGGGAATATATAACTGGTTATATATTGCAGCACAGGCTTAAGAGTAGAAAGAGCAATAGTGAATTGTAAAACAAACCTGAAAGGAAGACTTTAGCGTCTAACATTGTGTAGCCTCTTCTGAATGAAATTGAAACTGCTAAATCAACATTACTTGAAAATTACCTAATGGAAGAGATATAAAAGCTCAGATAAGTTCACAGCAATGCACTCTCCCTTTTCTTTAGCATTCCTGACTCCGCTGGCTAATTCATCCAGAGGAGCAGGGGGAAATTCTTCTGCTTGTTTCTTTTATTTTCAAATCTTGCTGAACAAATTTTCTTCTTGGTTCTCATGTTTCTGTTGGGGTCTCTCATTTAGAGAAACAGATGCCCCTGCTAAACTGCATATTACATTATCTCTTCTGCTGTCACTGATTTTCCAATGACTTTCTTTGTCCTAGATTCAGGAAAATGTCATTGTTCAGGACAACACAGAAGTCAAAATGAATTCCCCATGACTTATGCACATGTTTGAAATTAAATGTGAACTTGTCTGTAACACAAAATAGGCATCCTGCCTTGTTCTTTGTGAAGAGTGGGCTCTTGAAATCTCTATCCAAAGTGGTAGGTGTGTGTTTAGTGTTAATTTGATGTAACGTCAAAATGGATGGCCTATAAAATTGTATTGAAGGAGAGAGAAATGGTATTGGCAGGGAAGAAAATCTGTATCTTTGGAGATCTTTAAAACAGCTCGTGTACACATTGCTGGGAGGTGCAAATGCTTAGCACCTCTCAAAGTCAGGCTGCTTTTATTTAGATGCCAGCATATAGAGTTAACAGCCTATTTTTAAGTGCTGTGAATTAAAATCATTATTTTACAGTATCTGTCCTCCCTCATGCCCAAGGAGATGAGAAAGCATGGTATTAGTTACTTCATTTTAGTAAGGCGAAAGTGAGAAAGTGGCATGGCTCTGACTCGAAGCTGTTCCTTAATGACAGGGTCCGAAGACCTGCCACAGCATTCCAGGGCTCCTGGTCCCCAGCTCAGCTGCCTGCACTCTTCTCCTTGGTTACAAGCACAAAAAATTTCTTTCCTTCCAAAGCACTCCCAGAGCCTAGTATTTTACTTCAGTCACAGGTTAATGTAAATGCTCAAACATCTCTCTCTAGGGCTTCTGTCTCTGGTTTAATGTAGTGTTCAGTGTGGGGAGGAAGTAATACGGAAATGGGATACACCGGTGAAGAGACCTTGCAGGAATGGGGGGCTGCCGTCATCCCAGAGACAAGGCCCAAGGCAAGTCCATGGGCCAGTTTAAACATATAGCTCAGAGGTGGAGAAGAGGAAGGATGAATCTGCAGAAGTGCACATACTTGCTTGGAAAAATAACTGAGCAGTTCTCAAAAGTAGCATGGTGCATCAATACTTGCTAGAAGGAAGAGGAGGAAAGTTGAGTGAGTAATGAGACCTGCATATCTTTCATCATCCAATGTCAAAACAGATTTGAATTTTTATGGCTGGATATGTTTAACTTTGGGCTGTGACCATTAACAGTGACTAGAGAACCATTTTCTGCAGGTTCTTCTATTGCTTAATTATTTTTCTTAGAGTTACCTTTGGCGAGAGAAAAGTTTATTAACCTGTCATTTCTACAGCTTGATCTTAGGATAGAAAATAACCAAGAATGCCATTACTTCTAGTCTGGAAAGGCACATGTTACATTATGAACTCAAAGCTATACAAACACTTTATGCAATCATTACACTGCAACATTTAAATGGGAGCTGCACATGCCAGCACACATCCACCAGAATTCTCCATTCAGTCAAAATCTGAGACATAAGGGGTACGTCACCTCCCATGAGACACTGGTGAGGAGGCCAGTACTGGCAGTTCAGTCCAAAGGCTTTTAAATTTTTCTAAACCTCTAGAAAAGTTTTCCCTATTGAGTAGGATCCAGTTCTAGTTTGGGTTAAATTCCTACACTGAAACAATTAAATCACCTTTCCAAAATCTTCTCCCTTTTCTTTAGGGATTATGATACTCTTTAATTCTGGGCTGAGCAAACTTCCATACAGAAAGAAAAATACACTTATGAGACAAGGCTCCTCAGCTGATGTGAATCAGCAGGGCTTCACTGGTGTCAATGAAATCATGCTAGTTTATACTTGCTGATTACTTGGCCCTTAACCTAAAGAAATTTTCCCAGAGCTGTGTGTTTTGACTCTGTTAAATCTTTCAATCCACATATGGATAATATACATGTATTTTACTTATGCACAGATGTTTTAGTCCCTGGACAGAAACAGTCATGTGGGTGCTGGCAGAATTCCTCTGTGCTAATGTTGTTCTTTCAAAAATCATGCAAGTTACAGTTTCAGGCATAGCCAGTGACAAACACAGCAGCACAACTTTGTTTGGAAGCTTACTACAAACAGGGAGAAAGAAGAAAAGCATATTGATGAATAATAATTCCCCCTTGGCATCACCTCTATAGGAAGCCTGCCATAGATAAATGTGTAATAATTCTGTTGTCCTTAGCCACAACTGGCAATTCTGTGGTCATAGCAAACTCTTCTACTTGACTTCACTGCAGCTGTAGGTTTCCTGATAGACTGAAATAACAAATATTTGTAGGCTTCTCTTCTATTCTTACCAACTACCCCTTATCTAGCATCTAAAGTTTCTGCTGCAGGAAAAGAAATGGTACAAGTATCTCAAGCTATCAATTCCTTTTTTGTGTCAATGTTCGCTTGTCTGTCGACAACAAATGTAAAAACAATCTGGTGGGAAAGCAAATGTTCTGCTGTTGTTTTAACCTTAGCCTAGGATGCCTTCAGCAACTGTGATAGTATTAGGAGAACAAGCTTTTTAACATGAGGTATGTTAAAAATCCTTTCCAAAATTCGTTCCTTATGTACTTGTAAATAGCCTTGTTTCCCAGCATATGATGCATCCAGCACTCCTCACTGTTTTCACCTGGACCTCTTGGATTAGACCTCCTCTCTCACGTAGTGTTTTATAAACTTATATGGAAGCGCACACTGTGATCTGAAGAACTTGGGCTTTGTGTTCTTAACAGTGGAACGAGTCATGTCTAGCTTGAGCACAGCATTGACTAATTTTAACTCATGAAAGAGAATCAAAACATTATCAACCATTACTCTTGGAGAGTGTCTTTTGGGTGTGAGCCCAAATACAGAGAACTTTCCTCCTATAGATCACACATGAAGTGTATCTCATCTGACTCTCCTTAAAATTCACGGGGGTTCTGTCATTAAGTCAACAGTAAGCCCACAGTTTATTATTTGTAAAATATTTCTTATTTGTTCAACCCGAGCACTGCTTTTGGTATTTTCTGGATAAGCAGAAAGTTCAGGAGGGAATGTGATTCCAAGTCTCCAAAGTCTCTTCCATGGGTGTAATTCCAACAGATTCTGATATACACCAGTTGGAGTTCAGAACTAGGCTCGTCATCTTTGCTCCTATGTTTTGATTCTGCTCAGCTATGAATAAGTGGAGGAAAGAGACTGGTGTGCAGCAAACAGCAGCACTATTGGCCTGTGAATTTTTGCACGTTTTGCTATTTCCTAAAGTTTGTTTGGATTTCACATACTCCCTAGGCAAAATTAATTGCCTGCACATTTCTGAAAATTTAGTCCAATGACTTCTTTCTCTATTTCCTGGACTATGTATGCCTTTGGCTGCCAAAAATAACTTCAGGAGACAGGTTACATGGAAGCTGGGATTATCCATGGAAACTAATAGAAGTACTCTCATGCACGAAGAATGAGCAGGCTGCCGATTGTAATATGTTTAAAGGGTCAACAGAAATCTATAAGTGGTCAAGAAACAAGACAAACATCGGCCACCAGTCTGATGGGAAAAGCAACATCCATTAAGTCCATTAAATTTAACATTGAAATCGATGTTTAAACCACAAGAAGTAATTAGTGTAATTCATATTACAGACCTTTGGATTTTTGAAACCAGGTTTAATTATATTGAAAAATGACAGCTTCATTTTCCCTCTATGGGTAGGTTACTAGCATGTTCCCGATACTTTTATTAGGACTGGGTGCCGATACCAGGTTTTTAATGACATTAAGCAAAGTAGTGTTTCAGCCATTTGAGGAACAATAAATCAGGTTAGATTCTTTTTGAATGGAGACAACACAGATCAAGTGGCTTTTAAATCATTTTCCTTTATCACTGTGAACTAGAGCTGTTCACTTGAAACAGCAGCCCATGGGGGAAAAAAAATAGTAGAGTGATATTTGGATTCCCTGCCTCCCTTTCCCTGCATCAATGGACAATTCATGAGCTACTGCTAAGCTCCGGAAAGGTATCTCTATAATCCTTTGCCAGTACAAACTCCACATAACTTTTATGAGGTCTTTCATTCGCAGTCTCAGATTTGAAGAAAGGTGAAGTGATACTGCATTTTCTGAACTTAAAAGCTTTTAATGTTGACAAGGATAGTAAATGTGACCATGAGGATGCACACACAAAATGTTAATTTTCAAAGTATTTTCATGCTGGTTTTGAGGAAGGTAAAATATTTGTCTTATTTCTGTCTTCTTGATGTGCTTCCACACTCTTGTTTCTTCTTTCTTGAGCCACATTCCTTTGCTGCTTCTGTTTAATTAGGATTTTTTCTTCATGGACTATATTTTCACAAAGCTATTAGTAAAGCTCGTGGAAAAACCATGATGGCTTCTCTTTCAGCTTCCATTAATGCCATGGATAATTGATGTTAAATTTAGTACCTCTTGCTTGCAGACTGTTCCTAGTTCTACCTTGTATTTGGGGTGGAGGCAGGAGCTTCATACTGGGCAATGGCCCTCCTTCCTCATTACACATGCATAGAAATAGGAATGTAAATGCTCAGCCTCAGCCTGAGTTTATTACTGAGTGTACTGAAACCACGCGCATGCCCTGATTCTGTTTCTGCGTACTGCTGAGCAGCCCAAAGTGTCTGAGTTACTAAGTGCGTGACTGAAGATTGTACAGAAAACCACAATGGAGTCGATAACTACTTGGCTTATCTTGGTGTGTGGTCATTCAATTAAACTGATAACAAAAGTTAAGTAAATAATACTGACTTTAAGTAGCTTAAAATTGTTTGAAAATATTGTATGAAAACCCCAGCTTCTCCCCACATCAAGCAAAATAATTTTCAAGGGATGCAAAGTCTTACAGACACTATGAGGCCTTGGACCATACTGCTCCTTTCCTGCTGTGGGGGCACAGGTTATTTACCATTGGAGTCATAGGGATATTTACAGGTTTGTTTTCACCCTGGTACGGGTCAAGGATAAGTGGAGCAGCAGGACCCCAGAAGAATGCTCTGTCAGGTCTTTGCAAGAGAAAGATGAAGCTGCCAAGTAAGAATCCAGGAAATATAATAGGTATTACTGCAAAGAAGGGAGATGAGCCATGGCAGGGGGGTTGAAACTAGATGATCTTGGGGTCCTTTCCAACCCTAACTCTTCTATGATTCTATGCAGGAATGGCACCATCAACAAGCCATAGTGATGTTGATGCAGAAGACAAAGGAAAGCAGTGAAATGGTACAAAGGTGGGGAGACATGGTATTATTTGAATGATGGCATTGTTTTGTCTACTCTGTGGGTGAAAAACTTGTTTAAACCGGTAGAGAGGAAAGCTCAGTATCTAGGACTGAACACTACTGAAGCGCTCTGTACCAGCAAGTGACGGTTATGAAAATAGTAATCCTCTGTACCACTTAGAAGCATTTTGCTGACTGTGGGAATTATGAATGCCAGTACAAGATCTCTTCATAGGGCATGGGAAAACGTCTGTGTGAAAAGAAAGAAGGAAGGAGAAGATTCCAGACCTGTACAGTGATTCCCAGCATAGATCACTCTTTGGGCATGTTGATACTGTATGGGTAGATGCACACTCATCCTGCCCATGCTATTCACTGGAAAAAGTCCTTCTCAGGAGGGATTATTAGCTCAGACTTTGTGCCAATGCAGTCACATGGCTACTGTCAGATTGGAGCGTGGGCAGAGCTTGCTCATGGCTTTTTGCAATATGTGGTGCAAACATATCCAAAGAGTAATAGCAGGTGGTAGCAGAGGAGGTGGATAGAAAAGAAGACTTGGAACAAAAGATGTTAAGCTTCATTTGGTGTATGATGAGCCAAATTCATCACTGGTGTAACGCCCTGAAGTCAGTGGAGTTACAATAATAAAATTAGTCCAAAGAATCATATCCATCCCTGGCACTCTGTGCAGTGTCTTTGATCTGATGAGGTATATGTCATGGCAACATCTTGCCTGCTGAATTCACAACATGAAGCCCTCAGGGTAAAACGTTGGGAAAAAACTCCCAATGGCACTGGGAAGTCACGAGCTAAGTTTCGAATGTACATTTCAGTCTGAAATCCTGGCAGAGTTTTCTTTTCTTCCTGCATACATGCCCCAAATGGTAACAGTATAATGAAATCTTTGGCCACAGATTCAGTGCTCAAAATGGGATTAATTTCTTTCTGTTTGGCTGGTACAAGTAACTGCACATGCAGAGTTTATGCAGTAGCAGAGGGGGTTATTTTGTCTTGGCAATGGTTATGTCTGGAGCGATGGAAGAAACTGAGGTAACATGAATATTGTATTTAGCTTTCTCCATCTACAGAAGAAATGCTAGTGTTTCATTTGGCACTCTCTACTTATTAAAGTGTTCTTTTGCATTGCTTCCCAGCTTCAGCTCTGCACTTTTAAGCAGGCCAAAACCAATTCCTTTCACCTCACTTCTCCTTCCTAAAAAAAATAAATATACTCTCAGAAACAGCCCCCAAAGCCCACACAAACCCAGAAATGCAAACCAAATATCCCCAAGAACAATGTACATTTCTCTCTTCATCATTCAGTAAATGCACTCAGAAGTTATATTGGTTAAACTAGATCATCAGCTGGTTTACGTTTACCTAGTTTGAGTGAGTTCAGTGAAATTGTCCCAATTTACAGTAGCTGAGAAGTTTGCCCTCATTAGTAAACAGTTTAAATAATATAGGATCAGCCACCCTTCAGGACTGCGTCCCAATTTAGCAGCTGAGAGTAATGGTCTAGAAGGTTGACACGTTTGGCCATCAGAAGTGCTAAATTGCAAGGACTGAGTGCTCAGGGACTTCTCTGCTAAGCAGCTACAGCTCGAAAGGGCTTTTACACTTTGGGCTGCCCAAAACCACATTTTTTATGTTGTTCCATGAAAGGCATAAGCACACTTACTCCCTTTACTTGCCCTGTGGTAAAGAAAGGATGTTGCAGATGGTGGCTTTACTGTATGAAACTTTCTCTGGGCTTGACATCCCATATGTTTAGGAACAGAGCTGTGCTTGGCACCTGTGCTGCCCATGTGTCCCTTGCAAAACATCTTCTGCAAGGCCAGAACCAGAGCTGCTACGGAAATAAGGATTATACAGGTATGTACTCTGTGAGTTTCTGTCTACTAGTTCTTGAGCCAGTTGTATAGCCTCTGGAAGAGGGAGAGGTCTCAAAATCATTTAACCCCTGTAATTTTGTGGAAAAACATGGAGCCAAAGAAAAAAGGAAGCAAAATTCATATGTACTCATACGCTGAGACATGGAACAGGACCAGTACCCATTCTGGTTGGTAATGGCCTGCTCAGCACCTGCAGGCAAGCAGGTAGATAAATAAACCAGCCACCCTGTCTGCTGTCTTCTCTCTTAACTGGCAAAAGAAGCTAGGGAATCTGGGAAGAGCTGGAGTGCTCTGGGACGCGCCACACAAGGCCAGGGGAAAGAGCTTGGGTTAGTTGCAGTGGAGAACATTAGGGACCTATGATAGAAGTCTATAGGAAAGCAGTGTTTGTGTGAGTTTTGCTGTTTGGACGGCAACTCTGTCCGAGGAAGCTAGAGGCCACGTACATGACTGGTCCCAGAGAAATGAAAAAAAGTTTTTTATTATCATTTTTGCTTCTACTTATATACTGTCTGCTTACTGGGCAACTCAAACAGGTTACCAGGCTTTGAAAATGCACTGGGTTGCAACAGAAGATGTAATTTGTAAGTAATATATCAAACAAAATTAATCACTTTTTTCTGCTCTTGAAGCTTTTCTGAGCAGATCAAAATTTGGCTCACTGTTTTTCTTTTCTAAAATACTTTAAATATTCCAAAATATTTTAAAAGTTTTTTGTTTCCTATGTTTCCTTTTTTTTTTTAATCCTACTGGAAGGCAATTTGATGCAAGTAGCCCACACTGAATATTCACAATTTCAGCTGTGTGGCCTCACCATGATTGGGCAGATGAGTTACATGTTTGGATGAACAAGAAAGCAAGTGCATCTGGCTCAGATGTCACCCCTGAATTTCAAATTCCTTTCCCACTAACGCCTGACATACATGAGGCTTCAAAATGCATCTTGCACAATTTATTGTTTTTCTGATTTGTATTAGAGTTGTGCCGTGATGGCAGACAATACAGGGCCCAGTATACTTAATTAAGGTATAGGTCTTAATAGATGCAATCTATCTGAGTTTACAACTGAGACAGGTAAGAGAGAAGTAGGAAATGAAAGCACAAATGGGTAAAAGGACTTGGTCAAGGTCACATCTGTGTTAGTAAAACTTGATCACTTGAATGTTCATGGCAAGTAAATATGAAAGGAGAGCAGTCAGCCAAAGTAAATTCTCTTTAAAACCTGAATGAGAATAATCAATAGTATTCACCCACGCTGTCCCAGATGCCTGAATCAATTTGATAACAAACAATTTGTTCACTTTTTTTAGTTATTTGTAAAGAAGTGGCTTGATTGCCAGTATGCCTAATTCCAGACATATGCCAATTCCCTAATGGTAATGGAGCTGCACTATTGCATGCCAAGACTGAGCCAGATACTCAGCTCTTTCCTGCTAGATTTTTCCCAGAAGATCTGCAGTCAAATCCCTGTTTAACGACTATCAGACAAACATATGCACTGCTTTGTGGATCCACTTTCAATTCAGTGTAAACATGTAACAGTAGCTTGGTTCCTGAACCACAGTTGTGGCCCTGTTTCTGAGCACATGCTTTAGTTTGCCTGCATGTAGCACACGTTCAGTGGCACTTGGGTGTTTGCTGAGACTCATTTGCGCTGTGGCATCTGGGACTTCTTCCTCTTCTAGGCAAGAGGTGTGCACCCCTTCCCAGGAGCTGGCTTCATCAGCTGATTGCCTACTGGAGGAGGCTACAAGAGGGCTGAGCTCAGCAGAAACTCTCTGGGGACAAATCACAGCTTCCTATGGAAACTGTAAGGCTGGTGCTATCAGCTCAGGCTCCCCAGGTGCAGCAGTTGGGCAGATGTGAGAGGCACAGGAAGCATTTACAGAGACAAGAGCACAGATTTTCTATTGGACACTGCCACAGACATCCTGCAAGTGGGTCTTGCTGTAGCTTTCGGGCTGAAACCTGTAAGATTTGTCTGACAGTTGCACGATTCCCCAGCTGACACTGAATTCAGTTCAGTGCAGGTACCTCAGAAACCAGTGGGGGGTGATTTGGCACAGTGTATGCAATCTTTCTTTGGTTTTCTTCTTTTATTTTTTTAATTTTTCAATTTTTTATTTATTTTTTTTTTAACAAATGCTATATATTACCTTTGGGCTAACAGGTGCTGTGCATTTTTTATCATTATTATTTTTTGCTTTACTTCCTGTTACCTTAGATTTAATTTACCTTAGAGACAGTAAATTCTGCTTCCAGTTTGGCTGAAGTTTTCAAAATTAACAGTCTATTTCAGTTGTTTTTTTCGCCCCAAAGCAACAAGGAATTGAATGGATCTTGGAGTACTGAGGATTTGTGGGACAAATAGACCTTTCTGCAATTTATCTGTCCTATAGTCTACCAGCTGAGTGCTGCAAAAATATCTAGAGAATATAAAACTGATTTCATGGTTGTAGATCATGGGGTCCAAAAGATTAGCCAGCAGGTATCTCCCACACTTAGTCACTATCTGCAGAAGAGCTGTTCATTAGGTCTTTGCAAATTCATATTCCCTTGCCTATCTTTCTAGAGTTACATCAACCCCATAGTGTTGTTTTTCTATCCTCTTTGCAAATTAAGTCACTGTACTGCAACTCCTGGGAAAGAGTCTGATACAGACTGAATAGCAGGAACTTGCTATGCTATGTATTTGACTTGCATGGACACCTTTATTAACCGAA
The DNA here is from genome assembly GCF_037157495.1 of Lathamus discolor. Classification (NCBI taxonomy): domain Eukaryota; kingdom Metazoa; phylum Chordata; class Aves; order Psittaciformes; family Psittacidae; genus Lathamus; species Lathamus discolor. Next base: position 57,783,161 of record NC_088889.1, on the reverse strand, counting down.
AGTTCCAAGACAACTGTTTCTTTGTGTGCTCTGTCTTCTGCTTTGTGTAGGGCATGAATAACTTATTCCTTGCTTCATTCACTTTCATAACTACCACTGCTATTGCTGTTTCCTGTAAGAAACCACGGAACTGCATTTGAATATTTACCATGTAATTAAAGGATATAAAATACTGTCACTATAAGCAGCTTCCCTGTTTAACATGCATGGTCATAAAATATTAAGAGAAGCTCGATCAATCTATTGAAGATACATACAAAAGTGTTTGTTGTAGGTTACAGGAATTTATAAAAGAACTTGTGTTATAGACCCCTGAGCCGTATGACCCTGTTATAGTCCTGCAGATATGACAGAACTATGCTCATCAAGTTACTGGCACACAACTGAATCTTTACACAGAAGAGTAAAACTTAGTGTTAAATAATGCCTGAAAGCAAATATAAAGCACCTTGTTTCCTTAAAATGCCATGCTCCCAGGAAATGCAAAAAATCAATATATTATAGTAGCTCATGATCTCATTTAAATGATTCAACACAACAAAATTTCAATGACAGCATTTCTTTGTGTGTGTGTGTGTCTGCTGACTTCTCTTTTTTCTCTGAATGGCAGTACTAGGTTTGGATTTTTTTTCCTTAGGACCGTGTTATGGAAGGCAGTCTGTCCTGGGGAAAGAAACATATGGTGTGTTAAGCTATTAGAGATTAACAGAGGCCAAGAAATTAATGAATGCCATGGACTACTATATAGCTGTAGTCTGGGGAGGGGAAAGACCTATGCCATATTAGGCTGGCTAGTCTACCCCCTGGGACTCGTGGGATTGTTTCCTACCATTGATGTCTGCGGTTTTGTCTAGTCTATGCTGATTTTTCACAGAACAAAGGTTGTACCTTTCCTGTTAAATTACCTTACAGATACCTTACACAGGAAGTGTAGAATGGCTTATACTTCCCAGCCATATCAGTTTTTATGTCTGACTGAATGGGATTATTGCTTTGGTCTCCAGAAGATGCTATACTTATTTACATCTGAGTTAAGCCCTGATCATCACCTTCTTATGGTTTCACTGAAGAAAAGGTGGTGGCAGTGAGCAGATAAATCACAAAAGACATGCTTCATCTGCCTGATCTCTGCTCTCACTTTTGCCCTTAGAAATAATGCAATAGTTCAAGCTTATAGCCTTTGTGGATTAGAAAAGTACCCTCATGTCGTTGAAAAGAGAAGATGTCCATAAACAGTGTTATTGGCAGTTATTACTGTTGTATCACTGAAGACGAGGGCTCATTGTCCTAAGTGCTGTGCAAATTTACTTAAGAGGGCTTCCCTGCTATAAACAGCAATATTTATGTTCGAAGTGGAAGATCTTGTTATTCCTATCACCCTATTTACCATATTTGACAGCTCAAATAGCTGTTTGCTTCTGGAGAGCTAGAAAAGATAGCACACACAGTCAGATGTTCGTATTATGTTGTTAGGCACAACTTCAGAATGTCTGGATTTGTATCCTGCTCTTTTTGGTGGATCAGGACCACAGGACATTTATTCAGTAATATCTGGGCTTAAGAAGTGGGAGTCTGGATGAGATTTCTGGCTCTAGAGCAGATTTTCTGAGTGCCCTTGAGTGACTCAGTTGCTTGTCTCTGTTTCAGCTCTGTCTCTGCCAGACTGATGTAATATTACATGCTTAATGTAGGTGCTGAGGAAATAAATTAATGGATGTCTGTGAAGCATGCAGATCATTGATGTATGGATCGGTACTTCTGAGAGACACCAGGAGAAAGCTGTTTGGGAAAAGACATTGCCTTGCCAGGTTGAAGAGTAAGAAAACTGTCCAAGAAGTGGACAGTTAAAGGCTTGTAAAAGGAAACAGGAGAAAGCCTGGAAAAAATAGTGCTGATATAACAAAAGGCATTCATGACCTATTAAGGAAACTATAAAGAAATCTGAGGTTTGGCTGTTCCCTTCATATTTGGACACTTAGAGCTCTCAAAGAATCCCACCAAAGTCAGGCAGGAAAAGTCTAAAGAAGACCTCCTGAAAGTCACTCAGGCACACAGAAAAATCTATACACATATATCCACATTAAATAAGCCTTGAAAAATGCACACAAACATAATCCAATGAAAAGCTACATTGTAATCCTTCCTGTATGAATTATAGTACGTATACAATAACTGCAATGAATCCTGCAGGGAATGTGAGAATGTAGGTACCTATTCAGATTGGAAGCCACAAAAAAGGAACCTCTAATAACAAGTGGATCCTAACATTTTTTTGAAATAAGTGAAATAAGAAAGGGAGCAGAGGGAGTGAATTGCATAAGGAGCGGAAAATCCTGAACCCATGCTGGTCCGAAAGAAGTGTCAGAAAGAAAGAGCTCCTTTAAGTAAAAACACTCCCAAATTAGACCTTTGTCTGACCAATTCAATAAGAAAGGAACAGGGAATAAGGAAAGTCATTCAAATGTATTCATTAAGTTGCCAGAGAAATGCTTATTAAAGAAACCCTCATTTTGATTCCTTTTTTAGGGAGGAGGGAAAAGGAGAAGGAAGGAAAAGACGTTTTTTTAACTTAACATTAATTCTTCAGAGGCACTCTTCCTATTATTCCTTCTATTTTGACTTTCTGCATTTGAAAAATATGTTGTCTCTTAAATAGATTTATTCCTTTTAACAGCATTTGACATCTTTTGTCAGGAGCCCCTTCATTTTTTCGAGTTTATTTCTTTAACATGTATATGTTTAAGTGGCTTCCACTGTATTAATTGATGTGTTTGTGTCTGTTCAGAGCAAATGCATTCTCCTCACAGGGATTTTAACAGGCATTTGTTTAAGTGGGTCTTGCTTTTCTGTGTCTATTTCTGCTTGTTTTTCTGGTAGAGAAGGAGACATTACTAACATGCAGCCGACATAATGAGTCCCATTAACTCCCAATTCAGCTTGCTTTTTGACCACCTCTCTTTTAATGACTGTACTTTTCTTGACTGCAAAGTTTGGGGAATAGGAAAACTGTTCGCTCTGCTGGATTTTAATACATGTTTACATCCCTCTTTGCAGAACAGCGCTACCTCTCAATTAATGTTACTCTTTGCCTTAAAGGAGCGCTTGGTAATAAATAAATAAATGTGAGCGTGTGTGTGTATTGGAAAAGTGTGGTGTGAACCAGAATTTTTACAAAGGCTGCTGAGCATTTTTAGAGACTAAGCAGTATTTGTGTTCTAATATTTTAAACCTTTTCCATTGATCTTCTGTTAACTGAGAAGCAAGAATTAACCTCAATGACAGTGCTAGTAGCTCTGCAGTCTATTTTGGCCTGTTCTTTAAGTAAAAAGAGCAACCTAGATGAGAATTTTGTGCTCCACTGGATATTGAAAGATGAGGCAATAAACTGCTAAACTTGAGTAATCACACACTCCCAGAGGAATGCCTCAAATGGGGTTGGTCAGAAACCTTGAAATTCTAGCCTTCTGCACACTGCCTTGGCTTTAACATTTGATGAGAGTCATTATAGTGGGGGACTGAATACAAGTGTCTTCTGATTACAGACCTTCCATTAAAAGTTCCCACCAGTGTGCCTTTCCATAGAGAAGCGTCAATGGGATTAAAATCTCAATTCACCCCAGTCAATTCTCCAGTAACACGATTTCATTAGAGGCAGGCAGGGAGGAAAATGGACTAGAAAGCACTGAAACAGCTGGTGTATAAATTATAAAGTGTACTTTCTACTAAGTGAACACACCTTCCGCTCAGCCACATTACTAATTAATGTGTAGGGTAGCCGATTTTATGTAAATCGTATTCTTCCTCTCTCCTGTGCTTTGGTTAACAACAGGTTCTTCTAAATCTTGGAAAAAGAAAGATTATGCAAAGCTATCATCATATGAAAATAGCGTATTAACATACTGCCTGTGAACTGTATCCAATCAGTTCCTTTTCACTGGTGTGTGTACAAAACAATTAAAATCAAATTTATATTGCACTTCTTTAATATATTCTGGCATTAATATAATCAACGAACAAGTGTTAAAAAGTCTTACAGGCCTATTCTGGTTTAAAATGATATGTTTGTTCTCGGGGTTGGTGGATATTTTCAGCTTCTTTAAAAGGACACTGAAAAGTTCTAACTGTATGAATGCAACTCCGGCAGCCACCAGTTCGTGTGGAGTCTGCCTCATTTTAATGACAGCCTGTTGTGTTAATTTTTTTCATGTGGTGTCTTTACTCCCAGACTCTGTCAGCTGTTCTCCATGTTACCTGCAGCATACTTGGTTTTAATTATTGGATGTTGCTGAATAATGGCTCATAACAGGTACGAGACCAATGAACTACCCGGATGACCCACAGGCTGGATGTGCTGCCAGCTGTTCTGGTGTCAGGCAGACACACACAGCCGCACACCAAGGAGCGGGCCCTGTTTGCGTGCCTACCGAGCCCCAGTATTTCACCCAGAGACCAAAGGATGGCTCACATGCCATCAGTATATCCTTATTTTCCACGTTTCATGTTCTGAGGCTACATTTTCCCTGTCTGATTTCCTTGATGCTTTTAGCGTACTCTCATTAAGATCAGATGAGAAGAACCGAGATATTTTGTTACTGCTCTCAATGGAGCAGGCTAGGAGATCTCAGAAACCAGCAAATTGGTGGGAGTAACATGTTTTTTGTCAGTCACAGGTCTGGAATGACTATCAAGAGGTTATTTATTCTGTCCTTAACCATATCTGCATCTCCCCAGGAACAGTCTCCTTTCAAGCACCTCCACCAGCAGGGACTCCACACCTTCTTGGGCAGTCTTTCCCAGCGCTTCTCCAGCTTTACTGTTCCTCAGTGTCTCTAACTGCAGATAAGCCCATTTCTTGTCCTATTCACTGAGGACACAGAGGAGATCATCTTTTCCTTGAATCTGCCTTTAACTTCTTTTGAGTCCCTATCCCCCCTCAGACACATAGACAGACTCCCCTCCCCTGGCAGTGCTGACCCTGCCTGCAAAGACACATCCCTCTGAGGAGACCAGAAGAGAACCTATTTCCTAGGAGAAATAAATGAGATCCCCATAACAGTTCTGAGCCTTTTTCTAAATCAAAGCTACTCTTTATGCCAAGAGGCAATTGGAAATAGAGACTTTGTGTGCACATGTGCGTAAGCAGGGTAGGGCTGCAGAATCCTAGAGTGTTACAGCCCTGTGACCTGCTCTTGCTTTTATGATGAGAATGCTTTCGCTTTAATAGTGTTGAATCTTATGATTTTGTAAGCAAAATGGCAAAGGTCTGTGCATGCTCCCTCCTTGACCATTGCACTTGTACAGAATTAATTTCTCTGGTGCCTTTCCAGATGTGGGAAATGTGCTGTTGAAGTCAGTAAGCATGCTGCTAGGGTTTGGATCATGGAACTGAGTTCATAAAATCCTTTCTGCAGTGTATGGATTCTTTACAGTATGAGGGAAAGAAATTGAGACAGAGACAGTTTGTCCACTGAAAACTAAGCTGAGACCATAAGCTCACTTCAGTTTGGACCAGCGGATAGTAATAAACTATGGATGAAATGTCAGTGCCTTTCCATTAAGTGACCCCATGTCATCCTTATTTATGACTTCCTAGCAACGAGTTTAACCAGATGGCCTACGTGATTGGCATAATTCCATTTTGAAACTGCAGATTTGAATTCTTGAAAGTATAAATGGTTGTGCATTTAAATATCCAACCTGTCAGAAGAGAAACTGTAGGATACTTTTAGGTTATTGTGTTTGTGATAAAAACAAGCCATGTCGAAAAGCATGAATTGAGAATTTTGCACCAAAACTCATTACCAAAAGTGGCTTTTTAGACTTGTGCCATTTCTTTTTCCTCCTCAGCCTTTGGCAGCAAAGCTATGAAATGAAGGTGGGAGAGGAATGCAGAGGAGAGAAAACAAAGTGAGGATTCATTGCTAAGTACTTTCTGTTCCTCATTTCCCATTAAATGACTGTGACTGCAACCAAGTCAAGTAGCTGACTGATGGCAAACCTCATGCTAAGCACTAGGTCAGACCTTCTACAACTTTTCCCTCCTTGATGGTGTTGATGGCAAAAGTGGTATCTGCAGACTGGTCTTCATCTGTGAGGCTGAGGACAGGATCATCTGTAGTTGTTTATAGGAACAGAATAGGAACAGAGATGGTGCAAGTTCTGCCCTCAGAGTGGTAGAAGCCCATTAACTAAGGCCACTTTAGTGTCAATAGAACCTGAACACAGCCAAGAAGGTCACTATGCAGAGACACAAATTACAGTAGTTATCTTTCTTCCCTGATTGCGCAGCACTTGAGGCAAGAGCTGTGGTCAATGGCTCGATGTCCGGCTGGAGACCGGTAACGAGTGGTGTCCCTCAGGGATCGGTGTTGAGACCGGTCTTGTTTAACATCTTCATCGCTGACATGGACAGTGGGATTGAGTGCGCCCTCAGCAAGTGTGCCCATGACACCAAGCTGTGTGGTCCGGTTGATACGCTGGAGGGAAGGGATGCCATCCAGAGGGACCTTGACACGCTTGTGAGGTGGGCAGATGCCAGCCTTATGAAGTTCAACCACGACAAGTGCAAGGTCCTACACCTGGGTGGGAGCAATCCCAGGCACAGCTACAGGTTGGGCAGAGAAGAGATTCAGAGCGGCCCTGCAGAGAAGGACTTGGGGGTGCTGGTTGATGAGAAAATGAACATGAGCCGGCTTCAGTGTGCGCTCGCAGCCCAGAAAGCCAACCGTATCCTGGGCTGCTTCAAAAGGAGCGTGACCAGCAGGTCGAAGGAGGTGATCCTGCCCCTCTACTCTGCTCTTGTGAGACCTCACCTGGAGTATTGTGTGCAGTTCTGGTGTCCTCAACATAAAAAGGACATGGAACTGCTGGAACAAGTCCAGAGGAGGGCCACGAGGATGATCAGGGGACTGGAGCACCTCCCGTATGAAGACAGGCTGAGGAAGTTGGGGCTGTTCAGCCTGGAGAAGAGAAGGCTGCGTGGAGACCTCATAGCAGCCTTCCAGTATCTGAAGGGGGCTTGTAAGGATGCTGGGGAGGGACTCTTTGTTAGGGACTGTAGTGATAAAACAAGGGGTAATGGGTTAAAACTTAAACAGGGGAAGTTTAGATTGGATATAAGGAGGAAGTTCTTTCCTGTGAGGGTGGTGAGACACTGGAATGGGTTGCCCAAGGAGGTTGTGAGTGCTCCATCCCTGGCGGTGTTCAAGCCCAGGTTGGATGAAGCCTTGTGTGGGATGGTTTAGTGTGAGGTGTCCCTGCCCATGGCAGAGGGGTTGGAACTAGATGATCTTAAGGTCCTTTCCAACCCTAACTATTCTACGATTCTATGTTCTCTGCCCCATTCCCTTGAGCTCTAACTCACTGTCAGACCCTTCTCCACTGGCTGATGGACAGCTTGGTGCCACTCTCTTCAAGTCTGACGTGACTTCGTAGTGCTGTCATGGTGCTCTAACTACTTGCTAAAGGAAAGAGTATAGAGCAGCACACTGGCACTCAGGTTTGTTTTTCCACTTACAGAATCAGAACTAATGCTCTGTTTTCCTTTCAGAAACACTTTGCTGATGAACCATAGACAAATAGGGTTGGTCAGAGTACCAAAAGGGATAGGCTGACAAACATCCTCTGCCTTCTGGCACTGGTGGCAAAAATTTTACAGACCTTAAAAGTGAGCAAGAAAAATGTCAGGAGCCTCTGAATGTAGTCCTCCAAATGACTCAACAGGGTATAACAATGGCTTATCTGGTCATTTGCTGTGTTGCTGGTTTTGGAGGGGACATATATATGTGACAATAAGTTGCAGTTATGATTTTCTAGGCAGCCCAAAAATTGGTTAGAAAGGAGAAAAGAAGCTTCTTTTTCTTTGGGTGGTGTTATCAGGAAGATTGAAATCTGATGAGTAGATTCCTCAGTGATTCAGGAGTTGAACATCTTCAATCAAGGAGATTCTTGCATTCCTGTAATTTTATAAGGTTTTTTTAGAAGTGTTTATTTGTTGCTGTATTATTTTTATCAGTGTTTGCTAAATTCATGGGAAATTATGCCATTCATCTCCACTGGATACTGCATAAGACTCAAAATGAGAGTCGCATCCATGGAGTTTGTTAGAATTCAGTATGTAATTTTGTTTCGTGCTAAGGAAAATGAAAAAGATGGTTGTAGTTACATTTTAATTACATGAATTGGATATCCACATTGTCTAGGACCTAGAATATCTCTAGCATGATGGAAGACAGCAAAAGAATGGGATTAGAGCAGATATGAGGAAAAGATCTCAGGCCTAAATAGTGATACAGAGAGGATAACCAATCATAACAAAACCAAACTGAAATGGTTGAAGTTGTCTGTCTTTAGGGGATGTTTAGTTTCTTAGCACAAATTGCCTGTAATAGATTTTCATTTCTGCATGCATTCTGTAATTATTTTTGTTTCTATGTAACTGTGGAATTGAGTGTTTTGCTTCTGCTGTTATCAGGTCACTTCTGAAAATTAAGTGCATCTCAGAGAATGGCAATATTATTATTATTCAAAGGCTACAGGTTTGGGCTTAGGTAATTATATAAACAGTGTCTTAGTGTCAGTCAGGAAAAACCTTTCACAGAACAGCTGGAACTCTTGAATTAATTAGACTTCTCATCTCCTCCTTTGAATGCCACCCTGCAAATGGGCCACCACCTGCCCAAAACCACACCAAAAGTCCCCCACCACTGTACCTCCAGGTCTCCCTGCAGCTGTCCAGCTGAGTGGTGCTCTGCAATGAACTGTGTTGCTCCTCTAATTACTGAGTACAAGCTTATATACATACAGTCTGCAAACTTTATATGATGTGACCACAAAAGTCAACTGACTCATGTCGCAAAAAGTGTAAGATCTACTGTAAGCAGCATTGCTACCCTTGGGGAAGTAAGTATAGTTTCTTTGGCCTAACCTTACAGACATCAGAGGCTGACTTCCCATTTCTATCAAGTCTAGGAGCACAGTTTATATGAAAGCAGCTGGAGACAAAAGGCATGCTGGAAAAAAACAAAAAACAAAAAGGGAAAATTTAACGATACTAAATTTATCAATACTATCACCTTTTTCTTTTATATTTTTTTTTATTTTTCCCCTCCTTAATTACTCTTAATGGGAAAAAATGGTTTCTCTTTTCAGCTCTGAAGTGAAGACTCACTTGGGAAAAAGAAAAGACACAAAATTTTGAGCTGGCCCTCTAAATGAAGGTGAGTGTTGTCCTATGTATGCACTAATGAGAACAAAGCTAAATGATGCCCAAATTTCATTGCAAAAGCAAAACAGTGTTACGTCAGCCAAAGCCTTCTTGACTTTTATGAAGGTGGAGATCTTTTATCCTTTTGTCTATTCTTACTTCTTGGTAAACAGGCATGTATAAACATGGAAGGGGTGGCATTAAAATCCTCTGGTTTGAGGCTCCCCTGGCTACACCCCGTGTGTGTGGTACTCAAAAGGGCAAATGTGTCCCACAGGGAGGAGGAATATTCAGCGTTCTACAAATGACTTTGAACCAGCTGCACATCACACAACCACCCTGCTGAGCCACTGGATCTAGGTACTCTTGCTGGGACAAGTTCATCCACAACTGTATGCGGAGCTGCTTAATTGAGCCTCATTACTTCAATTTCCTACTGACACTGTGCACCCTGTGAGGTGCTGCTCAGACATGCACCAGGGGTAGGGGGTTGGAGCAGCTGCCGTTTCTTACACAGAAGCAGTAGAGGATGAGAGATAACAGTGCCCTAACCCAGCAATATTGCCTCCATGGTTGGTACCACTTAGGAGGAGGAGCAAGCTGCTAATTTGAACCCTTAGACAGAGGACACTCCTGCCATTGCAGTCCTTTTCTCTGCTGGGCCTTTTGCCATAGAGGATGGTGCACTCCTGACAAACTGCCACCCCTTTTGGATCTCTGGCAATCTGTATGTTTGTGCCCTTTGTAAGAAGTGTTCATGCTTGGAAGCAGCTCAGCTGAAATATCCCAAAGAGGAGTATTTCCTTATTTTAACAGGTAACATGAGCCATCTGCTTTTTCCTTATTCAGGCTGTGCAACCTTCACCTCCAAGGTCAGTCAAGCATCTCTCTGAAGCCTCCAGCTCCAATTCTGTTTCTTCAAGCACACAAGTTTACAGGTAGACATAGCCTTCCTGTTCATCCCTGGTCCTGTGGGAGCCCTTAATCCCTGCTGAGAGCTTTGTTTCTATGAATAGTCTTATTTCCTTCCAGACATTCTTCCAGTTCTTTGATGTATTGTCTTCATTTTTCATTGTTAAAGGAACCCATTGTGGACCTTTGCTCCCACAGGTAAATATGCAGTATCTCCCACTTAATGTCAATGTTTCCAGAGTACCACAAAAGCTGTTAGAGGAATTAATCACTTTTTGATTTCCATGGGACAGTAGACAACATGTGAGAGAGAACTTAGGCAATGATATCTGTTATTATCACCCTTCTGAAACTCACTACTGCTGAGTGAAAATGAGCTTTGTGAAGGTAATCAATCACTGGTCACCACATGTGTTCCCTCAGTATAACATTAAGGGTAAAACTCATCACTTTGAACAGCATCAACATGGGCTTGTGTAACACCAATTCTCACTCACCCATTTCTTTCAGAGGAGATGAAAGAGGTATCTGTTTATCCAGGATACCCTGGGTTTGCATTTCACCACTCCCAGTGCAAGTAACGATTTGCTGGACAACCATCAGACTAGCCAGACAAAGACTTTCTGTGCTGCAAGGTAGCATGGAGCTATAGTAGCTCTGCACATTGAGTGAGAAGTCATATAAATTATAACACCCAGTATCACAGCAGTAAAAATGACAAAAATAAATACTATAGTATTTTAGTAGAGTTCTTTGCTGCTGCCTTTAGACAAATAGTGTGCAGTCAATTCATAGAATAAGAAATATCAGAATACCCATTATACCAGAATGTTGTATTGCCCCCCCAGAAAAACCCAACATAAGTTCCCCCAGAGGGCATTTTAGAATTGGTGAGGAATAAATTCAGATAAATGGTGGTGTCCATTGTGTTAGATCCTACATACTGAATACTTGGCAACTCGGAGACCAAAAGATGTGCAAGGGCCATGTTTGTGAGCAGACATTTCTTGTTTGGCAGTACCTGAGAGCAGAACTAAGCTGGACAAGGAATTTCAGTCTGGGTCTGTCTTCTCTGCTTATGTGTATGTAAAGGTGCCCAGGTGATTTTCTTGGCACAGGCTTTGCAAGCATGTAGTTGCTGCATCCTGTCACTGGAGACTAAGAAGCTGTGGCAGGTCATCACAAAAAGAATTAGCTCATGTATTTTGACAGGCGAAGCAAAATAAAATGAAATAATTTGACAGGAAGTGAAGCCAAAATGCAACAAAGGAATAGACTTGCAGAAATATCAGGTTACCAGAGGGGAAAACAACACAGGGATGAGAAATGTATATACAAATAAATAAAGATAGATATTTTTATAAATCTGTTTCAACCTCTGTTGTTTGACTACCTCAGAATTCTTTGTCTCTTGGCCTGTTTGGGTAAGGCACTGCTACTGTCACAGTAAGCACTTCCACTTCCTAACACAAAGTAAGGGAACTCCAAGATCTCTTGCCAAGATTTCTTTCAAATCTGAACTGAGTGTGAAGCACGAAGTAAGAAGGTCCACTTGAGTTTGGAGAGAGTCTAAAATAAGAGCTCTAGGAATTGGAAGCTGCTCTATTAGTTTCATTTCAGGCCCACGGACTGCATAGGTTTGTGCCCAAGAAACTGCCAATTGTGACTGCTATTCCCTAAGGGAAGAAGGAGAAATGCTATATGGGGCACAAAAGCAACAGTGGATTTCTTAGCATATGGTCTTTTCCAGTGTGAGCTCAGAGAGCTTTCACCTCTAAGAAAACAAGAGAAAACTTTGCAACTAGTATTACCAACTGGCTAGAGACTTTCTTGATACTGTGATGCTAGAAAAAACATAGACAAGCAAAGGAGAAAATTTATCCAAAATTACAGCAAAGAAATGCATTAGAAAAAGAAAAAAAATATAAACTACACAGGCAGCATGGAAAGCAACAGTGGGGTTTTCTCATTAAAGATGCTGACAACATGAAAGTAGAAAAGGCAACATGTCAGTACAGCTGTAGCTGGTCACAGCAGTGAATAGCTGGCCTGTTTCTGAGGACCACTGTTGTGATCCTAGGGAACAGTGTACAGATGCGTGGCAGTACCCAGCCTGTTCAGGTTATACCAGCCTGCAAGCCTCCAGCCAAACAGCCTGCCATTTAGTGGTACATGTCCCTTGGCTGCACACAGCACACACAGGCCATCTGTGAGAAAACAGGATTCCCTCCTTTGCCTGGGCAGTGGCAGTGACACCACCCGGGGACTGACAGACCACAAGCTAGCATGCAGCAAGCTCCCGAAGGGCAGGGGATATAGCACTAGAGGAGCTGTGAGGTTTGGGTTTGATACCTTGATACCCAGAGCCCCAGCAGTTTGGCTGAAGAAGCACAGTCTCATGTGTCAGTGGGTCTAAAACATACAGGAGATGGGATCTCCAGTATGAGATTAGATAAGAAGAGTACATGTCATGGAGGTAGCTGAAGAGATTATGGGAAAATGAAAATAGAGTTTAATGCTCTATGTATTTAGACAGGTGAAAGTGTGATTTGGAGACCTGGGCAGAGGACTTCTGTGAATAGGTTTGTTTTCTTTCAAAGAGTGTTTTTTAATCTGAAAATCTGAGTGGTTTGTTCTGAAAATATTATGTATTAAGCGCTTTGTTGTTATAACTGTTGTTTAGACTTTGTTATGAATGCATATGAAAAAATCCACTTATTACCTACTTTATTTGGATGAATTGTTATCTGATGTTAACAGGAAATTTAGGCAGAGTCCTGCAGAAGCCATCCCTTGCTGTAAGTATGCAGCCTTATTAATCACTTTAAAACGTTTCATGGCTCTCAGAGTTGCCAAGATCTCTTTTAAACCTGAACTGAGTGTGAAGCAATGAAGTAAGAAGGTCCACTTGAGTTTGGAGAGTCTGAAATAAGAGCTCTAGGAATTGCAAACTGCTCTCCTGCTCTACTAGTCTAATTTCAGGCCTACAGGCTGCATAGGTTTGTGGCCAAGAAACAGGCAAAATGCCACAGAAGGAACACTTTCACTTGGGAGTTGCCACAACAATGTGCCTGGTGCCAGAAGTGGTGTGATGGGAGGTGAGGAAAGTCCAAAGCCAGGTGCTGTGACAATTATCCCACACACAGCATGGAAGTGTGGCTCTTCTGCCTGTGTTACTCACACAGGTGGCCCAGGTAGCAGTGCTCCATCCCTGCTTGCCTACTTTTCTGGCTCAGTAGCCTCTTGCCCAGTAGCTTTACCCAACACCGCATTTCTAACAGCAGCACAGACTTCAGGGTTGGAGCTATGAGCCAGTTTGCAAGAGGGGAGAGGAGAGACCTGTGGGAATGCAACACTGATAGCAAAAGGAGCATCCTCTGACAGGTAGGTGACTCTGAGTCAGACTTAACCAAAGCAAAGGCTTGTGGAAATGGGTCACTTCAAGGAAGCAGTAATGAGTCGGTTTTTGCCAACAGTTGACTAAATTTATACCTGTGTGTGCAATCTAATTTGAGCTATTGCTGGCCAGTAATAATGTGGAGATGAGAGAAGAGGGCATTTCTATCAGTGTCCTGGTTTCAGCCAGGATAAACTAACATTAGAAGTGATGTCAAAAATAACTTTACTGTGGAACGTGCCTCACACAAACTTCAGTCTCACCCTGATGTGGAGACACAAGGCGCCATGTAGCTTCAGGGAAATAAACAACCAACTGCCCTTAAACCCATTCAGCATGAAAGGACTTTGCCGTTCTTCCTTGAACAACAAGACACTGAAGAAAAGGATGACAACAAGATAAAGTATTATAAAAATATCCTCTTTCAGGACCTGTTGTCACAGCTTGACTCAGCTATGAGAGAAGTACCCTTGATATTATTTCTGAGTTCAAATGCTTTACACATTTATCAGAGATGTTGGTGTGGGATACTTATGAGTTAGGGGGAAGATACTACTTAGCTTGCCTCAAACTTTAGGCCAACAGTCCATCCAGATCTGTTCTTGCAATCCAGCCAGGGCAAGTCTTGTTCCTGGCATGGGGATCTACCCAGCCGTTGCATCTGTATGCAGATTGGTAAGCTAGAAAATCAAAAAGCGTAGGAATTTCAGATTTAACCTGACTTCTCTGCTCTGCTATTTAAGGATCATTTTACACTGTGTCCATCACATACATTTAGGCAGAAAATTAATGGTTAATTTTGCAGCCATTCTTGTAAATAGGCTTCTTTTTTTACAGAATATCTTGCAAAGAAATGAAAAGTGAGAAAATAGAAATGTATCAGGTCCATATTTTCAGATACTCTAAGTGAGCTTTTACTGTGTGGGAGCCATAGAAACACACAGGCTTTTCTTCCTCACCAGGAGAGCTATTCAGCCAGAAGCTAGGCTGATTTCAAACCAGTTTTTGCCAAAGACTGCTGGTACCTCCAACCGAGATCTGCCAGAGGGTGCAGGCTTAATTATAAAGTATCTTCCCTACAGCTGCAGAACACTAATCCTGATTCACCAGAGTCCAGTGCCTTTGTTTGGTTATAGAAACTATTTTTTGGATATTTCAGAGTTAATCAAAACCTGATCTACCCATACAATGGACATACAGTACTCTTGGAATGCATTTTATGCTGTTAGTGTACACAGTCAGGACAGCTTTTATTTTTGGCATACTTGTCTATAAGTCTACCAGCCAGTTTAACAGTTCAGCTCAGCACTGTGTTGCTATTTCAACAGAACATGAGGTCTTACCAAACCACATATAAATTGCGTAAAGCAGGAAGCAGTTTCTCTTCCAAGGGAAGAACATTGTGTGGCAACAGTCACCTAGTGAATTCCTTCCAGTAGCATCATGTTGTCAACAGAGATGCGCTCTTGTACCTGGTTGCATTGATCAGTTACTCTGCTGGACAGCAGTTTCACCTAAATCATAGAATCATAGAATAGTTAGGGTTGGAAAGGACCTCAAGATCATCTAGTTCCAACCCCCCTGCCATGGGCAGGGACACCTCACACTAAACCATCCCACACAGGAAAAGTTGGACTCTCCTCTTGCTGGAGAGTAAGAGGCAGATCGTACTCTGTGCTAGCCAGGATCCAGCTATTCATTCTTCAGTGGAGAAACAGTTCCCATCTCTCATTCAGTTGACAGCCATTACCTGCACACATTCCAGTTTTGTATGAATTGTAAGGTATGTGGCCCTGAAAGTGTATTTAATCTTTTGGAAAAGACTTAAGACTAAATTAGGCACCACAGTGAAAGAATTCCGTTTTTCCAGAAATCACTGTGACTTCTGTAACACCCCTACAAAAACACAAAAATATCTTTTAAAGCTGAGAAACTTTTTGAGACTCGAATGTGACTGAACTGAGGAGAAAAAAACCATCATTTTTTTCCCCGAAGTTTTCAGGATTCTTTCCTTGTTCTCTTACTATAAGTGTTGAAAAAATCAGTATAATATGTATTTTGTTTAGTGTACTATAGATATGTGACAAGCCTAATTAAAATCTGAAACCACTGCTTTTTTATTATTTATAATACCATAAAAGAACACAGTATCATAAATGAAAGCGATTTGACCTTGAAGTTCTTCAGGTCAAACCCTGGACAGGGGGGCCCTGAATCATTTGGGAATTTTGAATTAAAACCTAGGATAGGTATTTATTATTTAAAAAAAATAATTCCAGTGCCTGTAATTGTAGGCATTGTGGCCATTATAAAGGAGAATGAATTTTGGTATGCAAGTAGCAGAATAGAACACAGAGTATTTTGCAAAACTACCCTGGAATAATATTAAAAGATTAAAATCTGTACATCAGAATTGCTTTTTCCCCCTCAATCCACATGGTAGTTTTCAGGCTTAAGAAAGCTATGAGAAATTTCAACCCAAGGTAGGTAAAGCCTCTTTTTGGAAATGTAAGGCCTCTCTTGTATTTATATTAAAACCTTTTTACACTACTGTAATATAAAGAGTTTTTAAGTTCGTCTAGTACAACCAAGAGGTTGATAGCTTCTTCTCTCCACTCATCTACATTTAGGGATCACTGTGGTTTTAACGAAGCAGAATATTCCAAATACTAATGGATCTTAAATTGCTTATTCTTACCAAGAGGTACTCCAAATAGCACATTTGCCTCAAGTGATATAAAGTGATGAGTTAATTCATGTACTTGTGTCAATTGCTTCAAGATACTGAGAATTAGCTGCATTAGTGATATGCTGTTGCTTCTTTTTTTTTTTTCCTTTTTTTGCTTTACATCTGTACAGGAAAGCGCATGGGAACGGAGATCGATTTAACCCCTGCGGCACAGGGGAGGGGAGAAATGTCATTGAAAAGGTTAGTAAGATCTTTTGCTTTGCATTCTCTTGCTATTCTGTATAATTATGCTTGAGGTACTTAAGATTTCTAGAGCAGCCAGTGGCAGCAAAATTAACCAAGAAGGGTTTGTCTTCAGGACAGCCACATCAAATGGAGCTTGAAAATTCCTCCTAGTGACCTGCTCCAGAGCAGTGCTCAAATTGCTCCAAGACCTCTTCTCTGTTTGGACTCCCAAACCCACCTGTATCATGTCCTGCAGGAGCCTGCAAAAGCAAGAAAAATGTGGGGACAGATGCACACTCCTGCTATCCCAAACTTCCCTGGAGATCAAGGGCCAGTGCACAGTGTGATTTCCCAGCCTCTGGGTTCCTCTGAAGTAGCACAGAGCAACAGGTGGCAGCTGTTAATGTGCTGAATGTGCCTTCCCCCTGTGTCCGGCCACGGAAAACAAAGCGAGCGAGCGGATCCATGCCAAACGCTTTGCGAGCATGGAGCTTACACAATTGGGCTCCACCCATATGCCTCACATGGGAATTTTCTCCCTCACCAGCTGGGTTAAGATCACAAGATGGAAAAAGGGGGAGGGAAAAAAGAAAGAAAAAAAGAGCTGGTTGTTTTCTTTCCATTGTGTCTCCTGAGCTGAAAGTTCCTTTGCAACAGAATAATAGAATAAAGATGAGAGGGAACACTGCTGATGGCTCAAAACCTGGCACCAAAGTTTATTTTTCCTAAGCAGTCTGAGCCTGAACGGTATTGTCAGACAATGTCAACAGAGGTGAAAAAAATGGCGAAAATCATTGAATCTAGTTTGGCCTGAAAATGAATAAATGCACCAGACAGGGTAAGTATATGGCCATTAAAAATGGCATAACCCTGACTGGAAACTGAACACCCTCATATGTATTTCATACTCTCAAAGGCTTATCATGCCAGCTGTATTTTTGAATGAGCTAAGTGTCTACTTGCATGAAATGTATGTGAGTAGGTGCACATAAGCTTTCTCATCAGTGTCCATACTCATAGCTGGGCATGTATTGAAGTCTCTCAACTCAGCTTATTATAGCTATCATGATGCAGAGCCTGAAAATGCCTCTTCTCCGAGACCAGACAAACGTGAACTGACAAGCACTGTGTTTTGCCCTTAAGGCTCCTGTCCATGGTGATGCATCGTCAGTTATTCTCTGTAAAATCTCTGTTCCCCACCCCACATGTGCTTGCTCTTTCCTTAGCACTCACCTAATTTGAAGCCAGGTACAGTTCATGGAAAACACTCACTACACTTGAGCACCAGTGTCTTCATGCTCAGGAGGAAGACACGTAGGTTCATTAAAAGGCAGGCAGGATTTGAGAGCCCCAGCCCAAGAAGAAAAGGGATAGAGACCCACAGCATGTTGGTGATGCTGCGTGTGCCTCGCCCGTGAACCCATGGAGCCTCCACGCCTGTCACCCATGGAAATCAATTTCCTGTTGAATGGTGCTCGTAGACAAGAACTAGATGCACGAAGTCCCATTGTAGCTTCACACAATGAAAATAAAACCCGAGGACAAGACAGATGCTGATGTCTTTACTTGTTTTGATAACAATGACACCAGTAAACAATGATTGTTTAAGTGCACTTGCATGGTTCTTAAATTAAAAACAAGATAGCCAAGGGCAGTGAGAAGTCACTAGCATTCCTGAGACTGGCATACAGAAGGGCCTCTTACTTGCTTCGAGCTGGAAACAAACCCCACAGCACGGGGATGACCACAGCACATTTGTAAGGGGATAACAGCTTCCAGGCTCTCAATTCAGTTGTGGTTCCCCATTCCACAAAACTCCATTTACATAGTCACAAGAGCATCAGAGCTTGAGGCTGGGGCATTGCAATGTGTTTGATACAGGCACTGAGACCTGTTCTCTGTGTGTGCTTCAGAAGAGAAAGAAAATGGAGCACTAAAAAAACCTCTCCCTGCTTTCCTCCTTTCATTTCATAGAAAAAGAAAAGGCTAAAGGCTCTGCTGGAGTGACTCCATTGACTCTCATGGCTTCCATGGGCTTCAATTTGCAAAACAGACAGAGGAAGACAAAACCCTTCCTCCACCCCTCTCCCCTGCAATTCTTGAGAGTGACATCTGTGCAGTGCTTCAGGAGTGATTACACATCTTAGCCTTATTTTTTACCCTGCCTTTCCCAACTTGCTCATGCCCACTACCATAATATTATTTTTTGGCAAGGAGGAGTAAGGAGTGCTCCCCTGGGCCAATGTGGTTCTTGTGTGTATAGCAGCCGCTCAAGGAGAGGGGGAGGACAGTGGGGTGGAGGTCACTGCTGCTGTAATAGGACCTGATCTGCCTTTCTCATTAAGGACCGAGGGCACCTGCCCCTCAAGTCCA